>NW_024038589.1:669678-1339356 GCF_016077235.1 Cyprinodon tularosa | reverse complement strand
ATTTAGATCTGAGGAAGTAAAATGGATGTGAAAGAAGGTACTTGAGAGTGTTGCCAACACCTCAGGTGTCTTTTAAAGCATTGCAGAGAGGTATTAAGATAGCTGGAAGGGGGATTTTAAGAGTAATAGTTTTAAAGTAACAGTATTTAGCCATTTAGTTCCATACTCCATACCAGGTGGTAGTAGTAAGGCACCATTAGTTGTTTGCCAACCGCCAAAAGAACTTGATGTAGAAGAAGCAGTGTAGTGAAACACGGAGAAAGAAGGAGCAGAAAGGGAGAAAAGCATCAGCCAATGAAGAAGCAAGTACTGTAAATTACTGAAGCAGGTTTGGTTCTCTCTCGGTATGCAGTAGCATGCAGGCAGCTTGCCTTGCATGACGACAGCTGAGATTGAGAGGTAGCGTGAGGAGGGCTTATTGATCCATTCGCTCCTCACTCAGGAGGTGCTTTTATGTGTTGTTGCCAAAGTCTCCATTAATACAGAAAAAAGTCTGTAGATTTGGCGCTACAGTAAGTACTTTTTCACATTAAGAAGTCATAGAGAGGTCTGAGAAGTTGCTAAATATAGCGACAAAATCGCCACATTGGCAACACTGGTAATGAGTTCACTGAAATGGTTGTTTGTCCCATTAAGAGTCTCGTTTCTGTTTTCTGCCAATCTGGTATGTAATACAATCCATGATGCAATGCATCTGCCTTTGGTTTCAACAGTGAAGGAGGACAGTGGTTTACGAAGGTAAAGTCTGGTATTGCCATACTACGTCACTAGCATATGCCTTTAAATCACTCTATAAGCAAGTCTGCTGCAGATTTGTTCACATTTTTAGGAGCGATCAGAAAATGTTGATGCAAATTTTGAATTTTGACAATGCCATGCAGACGTCTCAATACTTGAAACAAAAAGCGAAACTGACAGCATCAGCAACTTTCTTATCTTTAAAGAAATCAACAGCACCTTTCAAGTCTTTGTTGGTCTTTAAATGAGAAAAAGAAATCCTAGAAAAGAAGAGGTTATGTTAGGGCAAAAGTAACGTCCTTATCTGGACACAGCAGAGCACTGTGAACTCCACACACCGGTTCCCAGTGGAACACATCAGAAGCAGCATAAAGAAGAACCCACAGCATCCTGGATCTTCCACCGTACACATCAGTTGGCATGATATGCTCTTCCACATCTTCATTTCATGGTTCTATAACCGACCAACCTGAAACGGTGCATCTGCTTCTCATCCAATCAAAGCACACCTTTTCAGTTCTAGTTCAAACGTTTAGCAGAATGAACACATTTTTGATGACTGTCCAGAAAAGCTTTTTGCAGCGATATGAGTAGCAAACAACCAATCAGGATGTATGTCTTATGTTTGTGTTACAAAATGGCAGACAGCTAAAATTCAGGTTTTCAGTTTTTGGGAGACAAAAAAAACTTTTAAATAACTGTGCATGTAATTTTGATTAAAGCATGTATTTTTGGCACTAAATTAACATTAAAGGTGTGATACTTAAAATATTATATAGATTATTGCTTTTTACACGTTGGCGACCCGGAAAGCCAATGAGCAATGACTCTCCACAGGAAGTACGGTCATATATTTATGTAAAAAAAAAAGCCAAACTGTTATTTATATAAAATATTTACAGCTGGCTGTAGCAAAAAATAACACATAACTGCAACTTTATGTGTACATAATGTATTAATGAATGGTAATGTGGGATTATTTTTGCTCAGGACCTATACACACAGCAATGCTGTGCACAAACCGAGCCATTAGACATGTTAATAATCCCAAGCAACACTGGAGGTTTACAAATGTTCCTGTCATTGAAAGTCATGCTATGGTGTCCTCATGAAATTCAAGACTTGAATCAAAAGATATAGAATGTCTCCAAATATCTTTAAATGTCCTCATTTTTATTTTTTTCATAGCTGGAAGGAACACTAGTTTCAAAACCTCGTTCAAAGTTAATATTTATCCATGATTGTCATAAATGACTTTAATTTGCAGCCCTCTAGAATTCATGTCTACTGTATAAATCATATTTTGTTCAGAAATCTTAGATGAAATGGGTTTTTTTCCCCACACATGATATAAGCAGAGGTAGCAGAATAAAGTTAGGGTTTTAAATTGTTACCTGGTTTTTTTCACCATTAGTCATGAGTGGAAATGACTATGAGGGAAATGATTCTCAGTGCTTTATTACAGGAATGTGCTTTCTACAAAAATAAATACTTGAATGTTGACCTGTTTGTAGTCTTTCTCGGTAGATCAATTGTTTTATAAATGTACCTTCTCTCCAATCACTTGGTTTTCTTATATTTTTCAATTAGTAGTTCAAAATACACATTTAGGGGTTGTGTGTCAGATTAAGCCACTTATATTTATGACCTGCTAAAGTCAATCAGTTCTGGAAACTCTTTAATTAAATGAGAGGAAGTTAGTTCCTGCAGACCTGCCCTCTTTTCTGATTGGATGGAACAAGCGTCTGCAGGCCAGCTCAAATTTCTAATTGGATGAAGTTAATTACTGTAGACCAGAACTAATTTTTTCTAGTATGAGGAAGGTAATTACTGCAGGCCAAAAGCTCCTTTCACTTTAGGGAGTTAGCTGCTGCAGACCAGTTATCTTTTCTAATTGGATAGAGTAAATTATCGCATTATTGTTGGGTTGTGGTTAGTAACTGCAGTCCATCCCTCCTTTGTACTTGGGTTTAGATTGACATATTTTAGGCATCTTTTTAGAGTTGGTGAGCAAACCACTTTAAACATCCCCCTTTTCTGCAAAAGAGTTTTTGGAGAGCTACAATTTTAAGCTTCTGCAAAAAGACATATTTAGATGTCAATATACTTCAAGATATTGTGGAGGATCTTTGCAAATTTTTGAAAGGACCCGCCCTCTCCACCTTAAAAAAAGAATGCACATGCACAACCCTGTACCCGCTGCCGAGAGGGAACGCCTATTAAATGCGTGTGACAGCCAGCGTGCACAAGCCCAGTTCTTTCTGTGCACGCTCTGTTTAAACGTTGCTGTTTGCATCACTCGTACAAGCTTATTTTCCAAAAGAAGATTTGCAATTTCTCCACTATGTCAGACTCACCATCAGTAAGTGAAAAGGGAGATGAGCGCGTAGGACCACCTACATTAACATATCACCATAAGGATTGACAATTAGGAGGACCACTTATTTTGATGATCCACCCGGAAAAAGAAAATCCTCAACTATACCTTCAAGTCATTCACCCCCTTTTTAAGAAATACCTTTATATATATATATATATATATATATATGTATATATATATATATATATATATGTATATACATCTGGATGCTTTAATGCATAGAAACGTTTTGTACCATCACGCCACAGACAAAGACGTAAGTGATTGATAAAGCATGAAGCTTGTTGTCATACTGGGGACAATACCACAAATGCTTATTTTTAACAAATCAACAGGTTTCTATGAGCCATATAAGACAGATTGTTCTCAATATCATAAGATACCGTTCGAGTCGACATTTACCAAAGCGATTCCTGGACTGTAAAGTTGGCTTAACTTGTGGAAATAATATTTTTTTAGAAACAGCAGCAGTGACACATTACGTCCTTCGATGTTAAGAGTATCATTTACTGATTTGGCTTGAAGACATAATCCAAAATTGATTTACATTTACTGTTTGTATGCGTCATTTGAGCTGTGCTCCAAAGGAAACTGAACATATTGGCAGCAAAAAAAACTTTTTCAGAAACTTAATTTATTCCCTCCAGTTTTATTTTAACTTCAAACATTCAGACATTTCAAAGTGAATTCAAACTTAATAAGGTGGAATTAAACTATTAAAATGCAATAAAACAGAGTCCAACAAATGTGTACCAATTAATGTGAAAAGATTTCTGAAGCGGTATAAAACTTTAATAAGTCTTTCTGCATTAATAGGGATCTAAAAATACATCAGTCAACATTGATACTAAATTATATTAATCTTAAATGGCTAACGATCCAACTAAATCAACACAAAATGAAAAAATGAAATATCCTAAACTACATCTTTAAGATATATATTTATTTTGAAATTCGCAATATATAAACACTATTCCAAACATGTGATTTATTGTTATTAATTTCTTTATAATTAGAAGATGCTGTTTTTGCCTTAAATATCTGTTGCCTGTAAGAACTTAGAAATAAAATAGTCAATTTATATCCCAGTTATGATTTGTAAGTTGATATCAAGTAAATAATTGTTAGATGGGCAGTAAATATCCGTCCAAATCAATCACAGATTTTTGATATAAATTGGAAGTAATTGGAAATTGTATCATCACAGACTGATGACATCCGATCAGGACCAAAACATATCTATATAACATAACTTCAATACCATCTAAGATTGTAAAATAAAAGCAAATAAGAAAACAATAAATAAAATAAAACTAACTGAATGATTTATTAGCAAAATAGGGTAAATATGATTCAGAGGTAAAGGAGGGGCAGCGAAGAAGACCTAACTGATTATTGGTTCAACAAGTCAATAACAAAATTATTGGAATCTTTAGAGTTTTCTAAACTTTTGGAAAGATTCTACTTTAGATCCTAAAAAAGACAGAAATAAATATGCTCTCCCTTTATCAATGATGTTGGTGAAATAACCTCTTTACATCTATTTTTCCTTCATTCTACAGAGGACATACATTTGTTTTGCCTTGGACAGATAGAACAAAGGCCCTATGAGGAGACCAATCTTAGGGAAAAGCCGTGACAATTCGAAAAGAATACACATTGCATCACTCAATGCGTTATTCCAGTAAAACTCATAGAGGACAACAGGAAACATTACCAGGATCGGGAGGTAAGACATCACCGAAGGCGCTACCACAGCCAGAACATTACCCAAAGCTTGTCTCTTAAAGCAGGACAGACGGTGGGTTTGGTTTCCACTCGTTGTGAGGGCAGGGCTTTGT
Organism: Cyprinodon tularosa; assembly: GCF_016077235.1. NCBI lineage: Eukaryota > Metazoa > Chordata > Actinopteri > Cyprinodontiformes > Cyprinodontidae > Cyprinodon > Cyprinodon tularosa. Next base: position 1,334,397 of record NW_024038589.1, on the reverse strand, counting down.
TGTCGTAATGATCGGACCACACCCCCAAGGGAGGCGAGCATTAGCAGGAAAAGAAAGGATATGAAGATGGAAATGGGCACCATCATTTGAACCATATCTTGCCTCAAACCTGTGCAAAGCAAGAAATCAAGGTGAAAAATATGCCTAGAAAACCCGACAAATACATCTTTCAAAAACCAAAACACTTCAAATTAAGACTTTATAGGTAAAGGGTTCTCAGACTGAATTTGAACCCAAAACACCATAATACATTTAGTTCCTGTGCTTTCTCAGTGGAAGACTTGCTATCCCCAGAAACTTTTCACCTGATGGATTGGATGTTATATTATACAAGCTGGATTTTTCTCCCCTACCCCATGCATCACTTACCGATCACCAGACAAAAAGACAAGGTGAGCATCCATGCCGCGACAGAAACAGCCACGCGATACTCCCACCTCCTCAGCCTTAGGTACAGTACATGTCGGACCACTGCCATGTACCGCTCAACGCACATACAGGCCAACAGCAGTGGACACCCAATCAGGTTAAACATAGTGAAGATGTCTGTAGATATTTTAACTCCACTCGGTGGGGTGTAAGAGACTGAAAAAGAGGGTAAAGAACAAAAGTAGCTGAATCTTACCATTTGTCTTTGTTCTGTGGTGTTTTATTGTATTACAGGATCAACTTAAAGCTCCTTACAATGAATAGAGGCCTGTGATCTACCTCTGGAGGTAGCAATAAACTCAGAATCACAACTTTAAGTGTACAATGGGGTTGGAGAGTATATTTAATATAGTACCTAGAACACACAGCAGTAGACTTATATGTGGTATTCTTCACCAGCATCGATATAATCTTAGATTCAATTATGATCTTGAAAATGTGAGGAATATAAGGTGAAGATGGAGGTCAACAGCTTGTATTCAGAGCTCCGGTTGCTTTAGAACAGTGTTCAAGAGGATTTCTCAAACCATTTAAGGTGTGAGTTCAAAGTCATGGGTCTTTACTACATCACTTCTAGCCCTGCGATCTCTCCCTACCCGTGATTCAAGTGGATGGCCTTGAATGCGGAGAAAAGACAATTTGACAGGGGTTGTATTGTGGAGGTTCCAGGACGATGATCCGACAGGTGCTTTCGGTTTAGTCAACTAAAGCAGGTTTCCAACCCTGGTCCTCAGAACTTACTGTGTTTTCCTGCCTCCACACACTTGACCGGAATGAAAAGGTGATCAGTAGGCTTTTGCAGCATCTGATGTTGCCATGGATGTAATACAGTAATTTGAATTAGGTGTGCTTGAGAAAAAAAGGCTGGTTGAATCCCGAACTGCCCCTAACCATTAACTACCAAGTGTCACTTGGAATAAAGTCAGACTCAAAGCAGTGGAATGTGCCTGGATTGTACCTGAAGGGTAAAAACATGGACTGCCTGTTCCCTCCAATGGAAAGGGAACGCAGTCGTTCCTACGCAACACAGTGACGCCCCTTGTGCACGGCTGTAGTGGAAAGGTAACATTTTGCCCTAGTAAAACTTTATTTTCACAGCTTTAGTTGTTTTCAACCCTTAATTTATTGCTTAATGTGTTGATATGGATACAATCAGGTGAGCACCTTTGTTTCTCTACAATTCCTGATATGGATGGTACCTTATAAATAACCCTTCCCAATTGTCATAGGGGCCAAGGCCCAATCAAAATACCTCAAAACGGTAAGGACACTTAAGCTATGGGAGACGTGTGTCAGCAGTTGCTATATTGATGCTATTTGAATAGTGCTAACAATAAGGAAGGAGTAAGGAACATAATTGCTTCTTAGCACCAATTCAGAAAGCATTGGAACCTCCTGACTTGACTGCTGCATGGAGCTACACAGTTGCCCACAAGCCTTTGATTGACAGGTTGTATAGGCACAGCTCACCCCAGAGAGATTAACAAAAATATGTGTACTCTATGTGACACATGCTAATGTCCACACCTTATATATTGGGGGTTTTATAATGGTGAGTTTCAGCTGTTTGCTACATTAGTTAAAATGTTTGTAGTTTTTCCAGAAGGCTGTAGTCCTAAATTGACTAGCATTATTTATATGTGTGCCTGCCCCCTAAAGACATCGGTGGGGATAAAGGCTGTCTGGATTCAGCATGGCAGTCTGGAGCTCCTTTCCTACTAGGGATAGAGTTCTTACCTTTGACCCTGAAAAAAGCTGAAGAGATAGGAGCTAGGAGCTATAATTGGAGGTATCCGAAGTCCAAAAGAAATGGAGTATGTAACACAACATATTTTTTGGACCCAAGTGAAACATGAATTTGTGGATAAGTTGAAAGTTCTGAGAAGCTCTAACCAACCTAAAAAGGTAGAAGATAAAAATACTTTGTCTTATGCCATGGACATTATGTCTGAGTACATCTTTTTCCCCTTCCCTGAATACATAAACCCAAATTGAAGGTTGTATTATTTCATTGGTTGTAATGGAATTTATGTATTTGAGGCATGTTTACTCATCTACACATAGAGAGCCAATGAGGTAGAAGGCTTTTGTCTTCATTCTCTGATATATAATCCTCACCTGAATTATTAGTTATGTTGATTTTTTCCATCTGCCTGTCGTGAAGCAACTCAATGGGTATTATAATGAGGTAGAGCAGATCCATAAAAGCAAGATTCCCACCAAGGACCTTGAAAAGAAAGTTTTACAGTCATGAGTTTTAGTTTACACACCTCATCTGTCCTACACAGAAATCTAGAATTGACTGTTTCAACTCCTGTTAAAATTCCAGGTCCATCTTTAATCTTTAATCAAGTATAAATTTTATTCATTGTGATTGGTATGCCATGATAAATGTGTGCATGAATTTAACATTTTTCTCTGCATCTCTTGAAAACGTCTTGAAGAGATTTATCACATTTATTTCTATAAGAGAACAGAATCTACCTTACCTGAGAGGCAGACAGTGCTCTCCTTCCCTTAAAAAACAACCAGAGGAGGGCAGTGTTAGCCACCCCTCCAGCTATCAGGAAGAAGATATTAGCAGCCATCCTGAGATTTCCCAGTCCCAGCTGATTGCAGTTCACAATAATGGCATGTAAGCAGTCGATCTTCTCAGTTTTCTTCATTGAAGATGTCAGGAAGACGCATGCTGCTGTCTGTTTTTTTAGGATTGCTTCCAACTGAGTTCTGTTGAATCAAAAGTTTATATTCATTGAGATACTACCTGCACACATACACACCCACACTTGTTCTGCTATACGTAGTGAGGACCATGTGTTGACTCCCATTGACTTCCATTGATTTAATTTCTATGCCGTTACCCTAAAACTAATCCTAAACCTAACCATTACCATTGCAGACCTCACCCTAACCCAATTGACACCTTAGTCCTAAACCTAACCATTAGTAAAATAGCATGTGAGGACCGTCAAAACGTCCTCACTTTGCAACAACTGGTCCTCAATCCGATGGTGAAATTGGTGTAATAGACAGATGCAGTTTTTAAAAAATGTATTAAAAATACTTTGAAAAATGTCAATATTTGTGCAAAGTATTTAAGCGTTGTTTTTTTAATATTACATGTATTTGGATTTTAATTTAATTATTTTGAGGCCTGATCGACACAAGATCATGGAAGTTGCCTTGTCATGGCAACGTCAAGCAAGCTGGTGATCGCTGAGTAAAGAGGTATCCTGATCCTATTCAATAACGTTTAAATGGTATAATATTATAATTATTTCCTTGAGGTTTGCATAAAAAGATTTTGGAGCTAATAGAGTCACATGTGACATGAACACAGTGACTCATGTTCATGCCAGCTGACCAATTCTATATTGTTATAGTGTTATTGTAAAGTTTAATTAATAGCGCATATATTCACCTGAGAACTGATGATGTCTTTGTGTTACAGACCAAGGGCGTAGGTTTGATTTGAACTTTGGTAGGGACACTATTGGTCAGGTTTCATTGGTGCTATGCAATATGCCCTTTTTTATGCTCGATGTGAGCATCCGTACTGATAAGAGCAATTCATTGTTAAAAGAGAAAAGCATAATTTTGCTACATTAATAAAAATGTTATAAGCTCTACACTCATTAGATGCTGTTTATCAATGTTTGAAGTATTACCGGCTCTGATGAATGTGGAATTAGGACTGTTTTCCACTTTGAAAATGGTTTCATTTGAACGACTAAGAGAGAAGGTAAATACAGTATTTTCTTTTGAAGATATAGAATTATGCAGAGGTAAACCCCACTCTTATATTTTTAGCTACTATGCTCTCTTTATATCAAGCAAAATAATACATTAATTAAAATATTAACTTCACTATAAAAGTTGAACATCTGGGGTGTAGTTACTCTGTGTCGCCCAATTCATGTATTTTATCTGGGGCTGAAAAAATGAATCATATTAATTGATTATTTCAATAATTGTCAACTACTTTAGTAAGTGATTCATCATTAACTGAAGAATAGAGACTATAAAACATAATCTAAATGTAAAACGTGCCTTTCCCCGACAGAGCAACCCACTTAAATCAGTAATTATACCAAAATTGTAATTATACCAAAATTGTAAAAATACTATCTATCTATCTATCTATCTATCTATCTATCTATCTATCTATCTATCTATCTATCTATCTATCTATCTATCTATCTATCTATCTATCTATCTATCTATCTATCTATCTATCTATCTATCTATCTATCTATCTATCTATCTATCTATATATATATATATATATATATATATATATATATATATATATATATATATATATATATATATATATATATATATATATAAAATATTAAAAAAAATGTTTTTGTCTGTCAATATTCTCCATCCAGAACTCCTCATGTGGAAATATTTTAGTTTCACCTGGTTTATTTAGACATCACCTGAAGCACTGAAGGGGCAGCTGCTTCACCTACAAGCTGCCCTGCATCATTATTACTGGATATCTGTATAATCGTATAATGTATAAGTGCATTTTTAATAGTAAAGGATTAAATGTAACACAACCTTTTATCATTGTCCTATATTGCTTACTGTCTGACTGTTTAAATAGCTCCTTATGTATATTTTCTTTTTCAGTGGCATCATCTACCGGTACAAACACAACACTAAGAATGAGCCTAAGTGTATTCAAATATAAAATCACTTTTAACAATTATAAAAGACAATATAACACTATCTTATCTGTAATTTAATAATATCAAAAATAAACAGCCATATTCAAGCATTTTTACCAGACATTAATGTTTTTACTAATTTACTTATAGACTGTGTGGAAATCTATGTAAGATACATGCAGAGAAATAACACCTGCTAATAATTATACCTGAACTTCCTCAAAGAGTCATCAAAAAATGAAAACAGTATCAGCAACTAAATATCGGTAAAAGGGAAACCCTCACATTTTCTTTTTTAGGTGGCTGTGGCTAAGAATCAGAAATGTTGATGGCTTACAGCCTTTAGTTGCCCAATTTTCCAGCAGTCTTCAGAACTCCTGGCTGACTCAGAATATTTCGTTTTATAAAAGAAAAAAAAAGGTTTTTGTTTTTTAGTGTACATGATATTATTTTTTTTTTTTATTGGGACTTGTTTTGTAGCCTAATATTAATTGTAGTAACCGCTGCATTCTAGTGTGAATACATTTTCAATGTTGTGTTCCAAGCACACGCGGACTAGAAAGCAGCCAATCAGAGGGAGAGAAGGCGGAACCTAAGGCACAACAACCAATGAGAGATGAGTTAAACAGCGCAGCAGTTCCATGCGCTGCTACATGAAAGGGACAGGAGAGACCAGGCAGAGGAGCTGCGAGAGGAAAAGAAGCCTCTGCTATAACAACTACTGCTGTAAATTATAAACATGTTGCTCACATCCAATTATTGGTAGGGACAATTAAGTCGGTTCAAAATTTTGGTAGGGACATGTCCCTATGGTCCCTATGCAAACCTACGCCCATGTTACAGACCCTGGTTGTGTAATGCGTAGTATTGAATAATAAACAACAAACTACTTAATCACAATCTACTTATTTATTTTTATTTTAAATAGGTCTATAGGCCCATAGGTCTTTTATCCAAAAATAACAAACAAAAAATGTCACAGCAACCCCTGTTATAAAATGACTTTGGAAGTATATGGAACAGTCAGAGACCCTTCGAATGCATTATGGCTGTGGAAATTCTAAATCTGCTGGCTCATGGCAACCACAAAATAACTTACCGTAAAATCAGAGGCAAGGTTTTTCTGGAGATGTTTTGGCACCTATCCAAAATCCCAAAAAATCTAAAATCCAAAAATCTTTGGCAAATGTTCAAACACATAAACCATACTTCAACAACCCAGGAGAACAAGGGGTGGGTCTTTGGTTTTATTTAACTTGGAATGGCCTTCAGAGGATAGACCTGTTGCTTAAAAGATTAGCACTCCAACTAAAAAATGCTGACAAAGATAGAGAATCGTCTTTTTCTCCTAAAATATCCACCCCTACTGGATCTTACATCCATAAAACATGAAACATGCTAACAGCACAAACCATTATAGAAACAGATGCAATTATCAAGTTCTTTTTACTTTGATATTTAAAAATTATGCCTAAGTGTGTACCTCTAAAATTAAGAACCCTTTCTAGGTGAAAACCTGCTGATCTTTGGCATCCCTTAAGAACGGCGAGTTCCTGACTGGTTGGAAGCCACTGATGCACAGAATTTTGAGCAGAAATATTTTTGGAGGCAGAAATGTCTCTGCGCTCGTGCTGCGGATCTCTGCAGGGTTTGGGGGATATTTTCAGACTTTCACCAGATGTCTGCTGTGCTTGGATCTCCCCCCCCAGGACAAAGATAGTGGAGTGTTTTAACTAAACAGGATAGAACAAATTCTCTGAAGGTGGTTTTTTTCCAGGCCTGCAAAAAGTATTGCCTAAAAATACCCTAATTTAGCTTGGAGGGTGTGTTCAAATAAATTAAGATCTCTTTAGCCTGAAATTTAATTTATTTGTTCAATTCACATTTTTAATAAAATGTTAAATGAAAAATCAGCTATAAGGCTTTAAATTACAAAATAAACACTAAAGCAATTCTGTACTAAGTAGAACGACATATAAAAGTATTCTTACCCCTTGGAGAATTGTCAGTCTGCCAGCCTGGCTGCTCTCCTGTGCCACGACATGCTAAAGCATTCAAACCAAGAAGTGACAAAACAAATGAGCAGGTGATTAAATTTGATTTTTTTCCATAAATGCAAAATTTTTCTTACAAATCTAAATACACGAAGCTTAAAAGTCAAAGTTTTGACTAAAGTTTGTTTAAAAGGCTATGGGTTTACCTTAAACTGGGTGTTAAATTAGGAACAATGTTGGGATATAATTTTCTTCCGCTCCTAAAAAGACGTTGAAGACTCTGGTTTATGGCAGCTGATGAAGCCAACGATGGCAAATGCACTTATAGTTAAGAACGTTCATTTTTTTTTTTGTCATATTGTAGTACTGTGTACCAAGTATGGTACTGTCTTCGCAGAGGAACCAAGTTTTCTGTAACTGTTAGAAATAAAAAGCAGGCGATCACATTAAAATAAAAATATTTTATTCAGTTTAATGCATCCTACATAGCAGTTCACTTTCAGAAATTATGAAAGTCTATCCGACTCAACCCATTCAAAAACAGAAGACTGTGACTTTATTTCCATTTTAATTTAAGTTCAACTAATAGAATAAAATAAAAATAAAAAGAAAAAAGTTCACATTAAACCTAAATGCGGATACGACTGGGACAAAAAATATGAAGATTATTGTTAAACTACAGAGCTTTGGAAAAGTATTCTTGAACTTTTCCACATTTTATCAAGATACAAACAAACCTCGATGTCTTTCATTGAGCTTTAATGTGAAAAAACCTAATGTAATGTAATGTAGGGTATTGGAATCTAGAAGGAAATTAATAAAATAGGTTTCTATTTTTTAATAATAAATATCTGACAAAATTCCATCAGTCTTGCAGACATGCTGCAGGGATGATATTTCTTTATCAACCTCTAGAAGCTGGTATGGACCTTCAATTGGGATGAAGCATACACCAAGAAAAACAATGAAACAGATTAGATAAATATTATTTTATTTAGTTTATTTGTTCCTAAACTAAATCCAACGGAATATCTGCAACAAGAATTGAAAAACTGTTCTTCATGAACTTTTCCTGTCTGATCAGGTCAAAGATTAACATAAAACATGGGTGGATACCCTCTAAGGGTTTGCAACTGTAAGATATATTTATACTTTTGCCGGGGACTGCATATGTTTAAAGTGGACACACAATATGGAGTTGCAATCCATTTTAATTTTTAATACAACTTTAATGATGTAAAACATGACACATTCTTAAAGGAATCCATTTTGTAATTGTAATAATAGAGTTTATTTGAGAAATATTTAGTTTCTATGTAAATAAACAGTCCTTTTAAATATGATAAACTATTAATTTTTAATACATTTAAAGTCGTAGGGAAATCATATTTAAATTTCTAATAATTCTGGCTTAAACATGTATATAAATGTACTCTTTATCAGGCTATATTGTCGCAAAATTGTCTTAAAGGCTGTGTTTTTTTTTCTTTTCTCGTTATCTTATGCAGGCCAGTTAGTTATATGTCAGCTTGTACACCTAAATTCGGCCAATAATATATCAAAAGTCATCTGTCAATTAAATTTTTTCGGTAATAGATCTTGATTCATATGTTGCAGCTAATATACGCAACCGTTGAAATAAGTACTTTACCACCGAGTTCCGTCCCAGTGTTCACGGGGATGGACGTCTGTGTCTTCAGCAGGCGTACAGCTAACAGAACTGGCAGCGTTGCGAGGCAAGGGCTCAAACATGTACGGCTGTAAGCCTTCTACACCAAACCAAGCTTCTGCCGCCCTGGCGTCCTCTTCCACAACATCTTTGTCCCCGCTTTCCTCATCTGAATAAAAAATGGATGACGGAGACTCATCCACGACCTCTGACACTAAACTCTCCTCCTCTTCCATGTTTCCGCTGTCCATAGCCTTCCTAGATAGTGTCGTTTCTAAGTCACCAATTTAGTGCTACTTGGTCCCAATGGAATTTCCCATTGGGAACCTACTAGCACTAAGTTGCTAACTGGTTAGCAAGATGCTTCCGACAAACTGGCCACAACCAAACTTGCTTGCGAACCTTCGGCCACAATAATCTCGACCTTTAATAAACGACCAATCACATTCACTTTATTCACTTGTGTAAAGCACTTTCATCTCTTTTCATCGAGGCACCACTCGGGAGAATTTGGAAATACAACGGTTGGAACAGCCGCTTATCTACGACTTTAAATACAATATTATTGCCATTTTGTTTATGCTACTATACTTGCAGAGTAAATGACGTATGCTAGGTCCTGTAGTGCTTGCACTGTCCAGTTGTTAGCTTGGAGGTATTACTCCAGTTCGAACTGAAAAGGTTGAATCAGATGGTTCACGGAGAGTGTTGATATTTGTGAAGTTTCTGAGGCTTTTTATGGTTAGCAACGGGATCAAAACATTTTCAGAATTATCTTTTACAAAGACTGGAAGAGGCTTTCTGTCACTTTAATCGGTTGTTCGTTATCTTTTATTTCACATTAGCCGTAGCTAATGGTGTTAGCTCTAGCTAATATAGTAAACATTAGATCACAAGCTGATCACATTAAATGTTTCTGTAGATATCTTCTGTATAATGGCTCATGAAAACTTTGGCTACGTTCACACTGCAGCCCTTAATGCTCAATTCCAATTTTTTTGTGAAATCCGATTTTTTTACGTTGCAGTTCACATTTCCAAGTATATGCGACTTGTATGTGATCTCCTGTGTGAACTGCAGTCATACAATACAAGTGTCCCGCATGCACAGTAGAGGATGCAATGAAGTCCTAGGCCAGCGTGCTCTTTTTTTCCGAAAGTAAACATGGATGTAAGTGCCGGCATGCATCTAGCGGTCTTTTCCAACCATAAAAACTCAATATTTTCAAGATGGTTAAACATAAATACTGCTCTCCGCATCATCATCTGCCATGGTTGTTGTTTTTATGGCCGCTTCAGCTTAGCAAGACCCAGAATAGTGACCTTTGTCGGGTATAAATGAAGTTCTGGCCGTTCTTACACAGGTTTGAAAAGCATTTGAAAAGATCAGATCCATATCGGATTCAGGACCACATAGCCAAGTGGCCCGGGTTGGAAAAAATCGTATCTGTGTTGTTCAGACTGCCATGAAAAGATCAGATCCAGGTCGTATATGGGCAAAAAATAGGATTTGGGTCACTTCAGGCTGCAGTGTGCACGTAGTCTTTGAGCCAGCCACTTGTTGCAGTGTCAAAATTCAAACAACTTTGCTAATGTTAGCCTTCCTGTGTTTACTCTGTAGGTTTCAGTGCAGTTAGACCTAACTGCATCACTAACCCAGCATGCATTGCGCAGGTTAACAAATGGTGATCTCCATGAGTGAAAAATATAACAATATCATCTATGAGGCAATGAGTTTTGATGTATCATAAAATGGACATTTGTAAGTTAATAAGAAAATGAAAACATATTCAGGCCAGCATCTTTAATTAGTCCTGGATCCCTTTAAAACTTTTATTTTCATCAGCTTAAGAGTTACTCTTTTAAACCCTGGTCCTACCAAAAGCTTTAACTGCTCTACCTTAAGCAAATCAGATCACATCTGTCAGTCAGATAACATAGAGAAACCACAAATACAAATTGTTTAGGTGTCGCAGGTCAGCTGAGAATCATCTCTGTAGTTTAAACAAACAGTGCAAGAGGGACTTAAAATAGCAGCATTTCAGTCACTAACGGTTTAGAAAGTACCAGAATTTATTAGGAAGAGCTGCATTCATGAAACTAATCTCAAAAGTAAATGTATCCTTTCATTAAGATCTTTTTTAGATCGGAAACACCTGGAAAAGGCTGAAAATAAATTAAATGGCCCAAACACACCTACTGTTGCATGTTTCTCATATATTTTAGATTAGTGCACAAATTCTAACCCCAACCCAAGCCCCTGAGTTCACTGGTTTCATAGAATTCCTTGCAAAATGGTGCAGAAACCAGTTTTCTAAGAGGACCTTCTATTTCTGCAAGACCTAAGAAAACAAACCATTGACTGGTTGAGTTCTGGCCACAGGAAAAGTGCATCAAACATGCAGTAAGAAGGAGTGCTTTGTCGTTTGCCTCCTGTCCTTCTTATCTGCACTGGAGCAGGGTGTTTTCAGACTTCTGTGGGAGAAAAGGGGGATAAGAAAGAGTAGAGGGTCTTCTCTAGAACTCAAGTCTGTCCCCCTCTTTCTCTGAGCTCACTGCATATCCAGCTTGAACAACCTACAGAATCAGAGGATGGAAGTTACTGCCATGGCCTCTGAGGTGGCGGGTTTGGGTTGGGGTAAATGGGTGCTGGTGTTGGATGGGGGTAGGCAGGTACAGCAGCGTTGGGGTTGGGCGGATATGTTGGTGTTGGGTATTGTGCCATTAACGGTGGCTGGCTTTGGGTAGTGGTGTGCACCGGGGAGGATCCTCCAGAGGAAGACGGAGGAAGGTGGAGATACATTGGGGCCGACGGCGCGGAAGGAGCAGAGGGCGCGGTAGGGGTCGGGACCCTCTGAAGGACCACATGTGGATACAGCTGCGACTCAGAACGGTAGAGTCCAGGCAGGGAGGTCTTCAGCAAACTTTCCTGACTCCTGAACAGGACACAGAAGAAGAGAAAAAAAGTCTGCTTTTATTCAGAAGGAATGTAGAAAGTTCATTAGACTAACTGTTCATTAGAAAGGTAGAGGCTCCAACAATCTGCAATCAATAGACGCCTAAAAGCATTTGTGTTTGGGTTTGGAAAAAAATAATGCTAATACTATCAAGAACACTGCGGCCTGACATTCCATTTAGCATTTTCTCACCATTAGAAAATAAATATAGGACAATGCAAATCCCTCAAGAAGAACCACAAAGTGGTGCCTTGTAGAGTTGCAGCTAATGTCTAATGACTAACCTGGCCTACAACCTGAATTCTTGTGTTTTTCACAAAAGCACGCCAATCCAACTTGCATGGCTATGGCTTCAACTAATCGAGACTGAACCAATGGCTGGTGGTATTGTGGTTTAAGGTAGGACATATAGATGTGACGAAAGCAAGAGCAGCCGCTGGACAATGCTATCACATCTGTTTAGTCAGAATCTACGATTTTATCTTTGGAAAAGGAACAGCAAGAGCGTTAAGCATAAACTGTTGTGGTTTCTCATTGAGTCTGCTGCTATTTGGTCTTTTACCGTGATTGGCTTTAAATAAACTTTGGTAGGCAGACACTAGGTGTTGCTTCTCCCAGCTCAGACAGTTCTGCTGAATGTCCCTCCTTCCCGAACAGATTCTATAGGAACAGTCCCAGATTATTAGTTATTAATGTGTAGAACTAATTCTAAACATTATCAGTCTGGCTTGTTGTTTTTTCCAGGAACTGTTAGGGAAAAACCAGAACAATACAAGGAAGAACCACAAGGAGGCGGCCTGTGGATTTGAATAACAGGAACACATTATTTTAAACAAATCTTGCATGCAAAGAATTTAGATTTCCAGCCATCCAAAGTCAAGCAAGTTCAAGCCAATGCTTATTATTCTGCCATTAGTCCAACTGATCCCCAAGTTTTTGGCCCAGATATTTTTAGTCCCCATTGATTTTTCTTCATTTGTACTGATGAATCAGCACATGCCCAAAAAAATAAAATAAACAAAAATGCTAAAATTGACCAGAATTATCACAAGCTGATTTTATTGTATATTTTTAACATGTATATTTATTAGATTACATTTGCTTTATTATTATTTTGAATGTATTTTTAATTATGTAATGGGGTACTTAATCATTTGATTGTACATTTTTATGATTTCATGGTATAATCAATATTTTCATAATCATATGTTAGATAAATAAAAAAAGTACACCTTCACATTTTATACTATACTTTCACTCTCAATGTGCCTTAAGGATAATATCATAATCCTTGTGAAAAACCATCTGTACCGTTGGTATCCTCTGTTCTCGTATCCACCGAGGCCTCCTGTCAGGTAGAGGGGACTGTCAGGAGCGAGGCGGGGGTTCATCCTTTGGGACAGGTGGAAGATCTTTGGTGGCGGGAAGGCTTCCCACTCTCCTTCCTCTGTCTCCAGCCAACACTCACTGCGGCGACCTGATCGCTTCTCTCTCCGCCTGACCAAGATGAACCACTTTCAGCTTACCACGACTAGACAACAGTGAATGAGTTTCCCAGCCATGTATTCAAGCCCACCTGCTGCGGCCCTCTTTCTTGGCACGGTCCCGACTTGACCGCTCCTGCAGGCAGCAGACGAGGAAGGACAAGGACATGGCGAAAATGACGATGCCACTCACAACTGAGGCTAACACCGCTACTCTCAGTCCTCTGTCCTCCGGTCTGGGGATTGCTGATACAAGACAGAACAAAATTATATCAACTGATGATTTAACTTCCCCAACCTTTTTTCTATCTAGATTATGGTGTAAAAATCAGCTTTAAGCCTGAGATGTTTAGAAAATAATGTCTTTTTTTTTTCTAAGTTGCATATATGATTAAGGAAAAAAACATTCAGAGATGATCTACAGACCTTCACAGACGGGCAGGTAGTTGCTCCACTGGGCTTTTCCCCTTCTGACATAGCAGGAGATTTTGTCACTGCCAACCAGCTGGTATCCCTCTCTGCACCAGAAGGCTAGCACACTGCCAATCGACATGCCAGTACCACTCTCCACGTAGAAGGAACCCCGGCGAGGTGGCAGGACAGGGACACAGGACAGGCCTGATTACCAAAGAACAAATAAGACCAAGTGTCATCATCATAGACTTTGATTTTTTTTTTCCCCACCCTGCTTAAGTGTTGCTAACCTTTAACAGTCCACACTAAAAAAAGAACTCTACAAGTTTTCTTATCGGGAAATTATGTAAGAGTTCAGATTCTCTTTTTAAGACATTTTCTTTGATTAAAAAAGCCAAATTCACATTTATGGTAAACCTTCAATATGTTTATTGCTGATGTTATTTTGGGATTTTTGTTCTTGTAGCTGTTAATTTTTATCTCACATAAGCCCAGAAAAACATTGCTTATATTTTCTCTGATTCAAAAATGAAATGTCATAGCAGCAATGAATTGTGGGTTATACTGTACAATTCAAGGGTGCTTAGAGGGCCTGGGGGACAGAGCGCTCTTTGTAATGGGGCACCCTACACTAACTCTCAGAATGAATGCGCAATTGAGTGCCGCAAGAGCGAAACTGTGAGTATTAGGGCAGACAAATTGGTTGTGTTCAAATGTCCACCCTAATCACTATATAGTGCCCTATTACACCATTTTAGATGAGTGTCCGAATGTGTAGTGGATGAAAAAGTGTGTTACTATCACAAGTTCTTGAGCGACTACCCAGAAACATTGTTAGTTCTAATTATAGCCCCAGCCTATATACGAGTCCGGCCATTATTTACCTCCGCCGACAGCGAGACAGGCCATTATTAGAGTCCCGGCCGCTAATGGAATACAGACCAATATTAGAGGATTTACGGTATTCTTAAAATAGAATGGCAGGCAGATCTTTAAGTTATCAGGTACTTTTTCCATGGAACCAACTATCAGTTTTATTCTGTGAGGCAGTCACCCTGTCCACTTTTAAGACTGGGATTAAAACATTCCTTTTTGATAAAGCTTAGAGTTAGAGTGGCTCGGGTTATCCGGAGTTATCTATGTAGTTGTGCTGCTATGGGCTTGGGCTGCCAGAAGACATGATGACCCCTTTTACTCTATTTTGTTTATGCTCCTTCTATTCTCAAAAATTTAACCGAAAGATGGATTGATGAACATGGGGTGCATGGACATCCATTTATTTGGCAGGGCTATTTGCTACATTTAAATTTTGTAGAATTCTATTACAATAAAATCTACAAAGCTTGACTTTTCAAAACTTACATATGTATCAAATGAAAAATAAGTAATAGATTACACCATAAATAATGACTTTTTGTGCAGCTTGGTAATGTTCCAATGGCTTTTTTGTGTTTTCCAGATGTTCTAATGAGCAACTGCCAGAGGGATGCAGTGCTCCGCTCTGTGATTTACTGTGTCAGCATTAGCGTACTCTGTGTGTATATATGTGTGTTTATGTGTGTGTGAAGCGATTTCATTCCACTGTAAGACCCTGTGAACATGCAAGCTGCTCTCTGCTGATTAGGAGTGACAGATGGCTGTATTTCTGCAATGCTAGAGACAGTGAGAGAGATGATCCCGTGATCTTCTGCAAAGATGATGGCATACACATCAAAGCATACACAGCAGACACGTGCATACAGGGATACAGGGTACAGTACTGAAAAACACATGCAGACTAGCTTGTTTTTTTTCTGTTTCAGATGTTTTGCTGTGCTATATTTCTCCTGCAATTGGGCTGGCAAAAAAACAACAACAAAAACATGCATGTTGAATGTAAAATGAAATAAAACAAAAACACATATGTAATGCCCACCCCCACATCAGTTGAACCAATGGACTTTCTGAATGCTGAATCTTTTTCATACATTAAAAGAGTTTTTGGAACAAATTTGGATTATTCCTAAAACATTCCAGTGACGGCCAGCATGGGAATCCCTCCTTACCCTGAGTGTGAAGAAATCACAACCTGATTTGTAAAGTAAATGAGTGACTCAACCATCTATATTATCACACAATACAGTGAATTATACAGTACCAGAAAAGGGTGAAATACAAGCAGTTTCAGTAAGAACCAAATGGCAAAGCAGTCCTCTGCAGCATTTATGTGTTTAATACGTTTGCTTGACTAAACTTACTGCAGCCATTAGCTTTAGCCACTAGCGCAGAGGTGTCGCAGGCTTACTTTAGCTGTTAGCCCATCTAAGGTATTTCAGGCTAACTTTAGTTGTTAGCTCATCAGAGGTATTCTAGACTAACTTTAGCTGTTAGTTTGGAGGCATCTCAGACTAACTTAAGCTGTTAGCTTGGATGTCTTCCAGGCAAACTTTAGCTGTTAGCCCATCTAAGGTATTTCAGGCTAACTTTAGTTGTTAGCTCATCAGAGGTATTCTAGACTAACTTTAGCTGTTAGTTTGGAGGCATCTCAGACTAACTTAAGCTGTTAGCTTGGATGTCTTCCAGGCAAACTTAAGCTGTTAGCTTAGGTCTTCCAGGCTAGCTTAAGCTGTTAGCTTGGAGGGCTTCCAGGCTAACATAAGCTATTATTTCCGAGGCATCTCAGACTAACTTAAGCTGTTAGCTTGGAGGCCTTTAAGGCTAACTTTACCCGTTAGTTTGGAGGTATTTAAGATCACACATATGTTTCATTCATTTGAGCAACTCTTATGACCAGCCTAACACTAAATCAAAAAAGGAAATTAGTTATCAGTTATTAGAAAGTTATTAGTTATTAGTTATTAGAAATCAGTTTTCTTTTTTCTTTTTTACTTTTGCAAACAAACAACTACATATATTAACATGAGTAAAGATTATAGAAATATTCTAGAATTAATGAATAGGGACACAGCTTTGATAGTTTTTCTGATAGTGGAGGAAGAACAGAAAAATAAAGCTTTGGTTCTTTTATAAAACAGACTCTTGAGGGTTTGATTATAATAACCTTACACTTGTGAATAAAAGATTTGGCTAACCAACTCTTTGACTAATACCTTACTGCAACATTGCCTGAGGTGCTTGTTTCATCGGCCTACTTCTTGACCAACAGAAATACATCACACTCAGAAAGTGACAACATCAGCAGTTCGGTACAGTGTTGTACGCATGATCAATTCCCTTCTCGGCTTGTTTCCATCATTGCATCACAGCCCATCCACAGGCATGGCATAATTTCAGAGCGTTTTCAGGGGTATTAAGTACATTCATGTGGAGGCACACATTTTCTGAGCTGTGTTTCTACTTAGAGAAAGTTTCTAAAATTGCGACCCTTTGTTTTTTTCCTTTTCTGATTTCTTCTAAACATCACCTCGACCCAAATCCATATGCTTAGCATTTATGAAATCCTCATTAACCCTGGGTTTTCATATTTTTGTTGTGGGGATTATTTAGTTTTGTTTTTTTTTAGTATAATTTTCACAATGGTCTTTAGCCTACATCCAGTATCTGGGACAGAACCTTTAAGCATTGATCATTTGTGTCAGCACAGGTACATGACGTAACAATCAGTAATAAGAGTCAAACAGGTGATAAAACATTACATCAGCTCAAAAAAATAAAAATTCCCTATATTATTCTTTATTTGCTTCACCAATTTTAAGACAATAATGTTGAATTTTTAGACCATAATAGATTGTGTAAGTACATTCACACATTCCT
This sequence comes from Cyprinodon tularosa, assembly GCF_016077235.1. Classification (NCBI taxonomy): domain Eukaryota; kingdom Metazoa; phylum Chordata; class Actinopteri; order Cyprinodontiformes; family Cyprinodontidae; genus Cyprinodon; species Cyprinodon tularosa. Next base: position 1,317,019 of record NW_024038589.1, on the reverse strand, counting down.
GAAATAATCTGTCAAAGGTCGTATTTTAAGGACATTTGATGTTTTTTTTAAATGCTTGACAAAGATGTCAGAAAAAAATATTTATTATCGAATAAGTAATATCTTAATGGTGTATTTTCAAGGCCCGCAAAGAAAAAAAAAGATTAGGACCTTCTTTCATGTGTTTGTCATCATATAAAACTTGTCAGAAATAATAAAAACGACATTTGCATCTGAATGAGATCAGGATATTAAACTGAAAGGAGGTGACATTCATCCGGGCAGATCATCGTGCCATTTTTAGGCACAAAGAGAGCTCACGCATTGCTTATCTGATTGTCATATAAATTTCCTTTTATTGTTACTTTCATTTGGACTGCAGTAGGCTCTATCAGCAGATTATTGCATCAAACAATGAAGAAAAAAAAACTGGTTAGCTTTTACCTTTTTTTTTGTACCTTTTTTTCTGTTGGCTTCATAAAGTTTGACTAAACATTGAAACTGTTTTTTCAATTAACATTTCAAACTAACTGTAAATGGGAAATATAGATAGTTTCCCCTCTAACGACCTTTTATCCAAGAAGATCAAGTTGGACTGCTGTCAGTTTGTGCATTTGGCTTGCTTTGGTAAGTGATTCTTTACCGGTGCAGACAGAGTGTCTGTATTGTGTAGCATGAGTTTATAAGAAATCCTTGTTCAGTTATATCAGTTATATATCAGTTATATATATTAAAGTTGATTCTCCTGGAGTCTGGCTTGGACAGAAATTTAATTGTAGCAGACAGCATCAGAAAGGAAGAACAGCAAACTTGAAGTATTAAAAACTGTGAAGCCATGGCAGCGCCAGCTAGTGTTTTATTAATAGAAGCTTATTAAAGGTATTAAAGCCTTTTAGCTAATGCGTAAGTTAAGGAAAAGTCTTTTGGCCTTTAGAGGTTGTACACTTTGTTTAGCCTAAAGAAAAGCCTAATCGCTGGAAATGCCGGGCTATTTCATAATAAATGGACGTTTATCCCGAATAGTGTGTAAATGATTAGGTGGTGTGGAATTTATAGCATCTGCTTATGAATGGAATCTTTACATTAGCGTGAAGTCACTGGGTTATTTTTGCCTAAAAAGTATGTTACAGCAGGAATGCATCTGCCTGGAGTTTTCCCATATCTAAGAAAGTAAAGAGAGAGTCCTTCGACTGGCTCCTCATATCTCATAAAATAGACTAAAATACATCTCTTAGTGTATAAATCACGGAATGGCTTAGCTCCAAAATTTATTACAGATTTGTTGTCAGTAAATTGACCACCCAGACCTGTCAGGTCTTCTCCGCTAATCTGGAAAAAACTCCCAGAAAACTGTAGAAGTGCTGAAACCCTCAGTTGCTTTACGCTTGATTAGAGTTGCCTTTGACGGCACTATTTCTAAATATTATATAGTTTGTAGTCCAACCTTCATTTATGTTTTTGCACCTTTTTTCAATAAACTTTCTCTTCGATCTGGAGGCTGTAGATCCTCGCTACCCCTCCACCTTTGGTTGGTTGCTCCAACTATATACCATGATGCATGTGAGGAGCAGACAGCAGAGGAGCAAAGGGACAGAGGGAAGACTCTCCGAAATAAAAAACAATGAAATAAAAAAAGATGAAAGGACGTGACTGAAGGGCAACTGTGGTCCAAACATTTACTCTCCCTGTGGCGAATGGTTCTCTGCCATTAACTCGCTCAATTAAAAATTTTGTCACATTTGTGGTTTTAATTACGGACCCTATCTGGAAGCCGAAGGTAACTCCATGATCAAGAACTGGGAACAGTAACCACCACACTGGAGAAGTGCTTCCAACAGATATCTTGACAGACGTGATACAGGTGCTGGTCATAAAATTAGAATATCATGAAAAAGTAGATTGATTTCAGTAATTCCATTTAAAAAGTGAAACTTGTATATTATATTCATACATTACATACAAACTCATATATTTCAGATGTTTATTTTGTTTAATTTTGATGATTACAAATGACAACAAATGAAAATCTCAAATTCATCATATCAGAAAATTAGAATATTACTGAAGACCAATAAAAACAAAGGATTTATAGAAATGTTGGCCAACTGAAAAGTATGAACATGAAAAGTATGAGCATGTACAGCACTCAGTATTTAGTTGGGCCTCCTTTGGCCTGTATTACTGCAGCAATGCGGCGTGGCATGGAGTCGATCAGTCTGTGGCACTGCTCAGGTGTTATGATAGCCCAGGTTGCTCTAATAGTGGCTTTTAGCTCTTCTGAATTGTTGGGTCTGGTGTATTGCATCTTCTTCTTCACAATACCCCATAGATTTTCTATGGGGTTAAGGTCAGGAGAGTTTGCTGGCCAATTAAGAACAGGGATACCATGGTCCTTCAACCAGGTACTGGTAGCTTTGGCACTGTGTGCAGGTGCCAAGTCCTGTTGGAAAATGAAATCTGCATCTCCAAAAAGTTGGTCAGCTGCAGGAAGCATGAAGTGCTCTAAAACTTCCTGGTATGTGGCTGCGTTGACCCTGGACCTCAGAAAACACAATGGACCAACACCAGCAGATGACATGGCACCCCAAACCATCACTGACTGTGGAAACTTTACACTGGACTTCAAGCAACGTGGATGAAGTGCCTCTCTTCTTTTCCTCCAGACTCTGGGACCTTGATTTCCAAAGGAAATGCAAAATTTACTTTCATCAGAGAACATGACTTTGGACCACTCACCAGCGGTCCAGTCCTGTTTCTCTTTAGCCCAGGCAAGACGCTTCTGACGCTGTCTGTGGTTCAAGAGTGGCTTGACACAAGGAATGCGACAGCAGAAACCCATGTCTTTCATACGTCTGTGTGTGGTGGTTCTTGAAGCACTCACTCCAGCTGCAGTCCACTCTTTGTGAATCTCCCCCACATTTTTGAATGGGTTTTGTTTCACAATCCTCTCCAGGGTGCGGTTATCTCTCTTGCTTGTACACTTTTTTCGACCACATCTTTTCCTTCCCTTCGCCTCTCTATTAATGTGCTTGGACACTGAGCTCTGTGAACAGCCAGCCTCTTTAGCGATGACCTTTTGTGTCTTGCCCTCCTTGTGCAAGGTGTCGATGGTCGTCTTTTGGACAACTGTCAAGTCAGCAGTCTTCCCCATGATTGTGTAGCCTATAGAACTAGACTGAAAGACCATTTAAAGGCTTTTGCAGGTGGTTTGAGTTAATTAGCTGATTAGAGTGTGGCACCAGGGGCCATCAATTTTGAACCTTTTCACAATATTCTAATTTTCTGATATGATGAATTTGAGATTTTCATTTGTTGTCATTTGTAATCATCAAAATTAAACAAAATAAACATCTGAAATATATGAGTTTGTATGTAATGTATGAATATAATATACAAGTTTCACTTTTTAAATGGAATTACTGAAATCAATCTACTTTTTCATGATATTCTAATTTTATGACCAGCACCTGTAGATCTCATTCCAGAAGTCTGCAGTTATAGGGGACTTTAAGATACTGAGAAGAACCCTCAAGCTCCCATATATATGTGTATATGGATAATAATATGAATTGATTTGAATATTTGAACACGCTTAAAATAGTTTAAGGTTCTCTGGTTCATTTAGAGAGCTGCATGGTGAGGGTCAGGTTCAATTCCTGGCACAGGATCTTTCGGCATGGAATTTGCATGTTCTCCCTGTTCATGCAAGGTTAATTGGCTTCTCTAAATTCTCCTTAGGTGTGGGTGAATGGTTGTTTGTTCTATTTTGCCCTGCGATGGACTGGAGACCTGTCCAGGGTGTACCCGCCTCTCACTCATTGACAGCTGGAGATTGGCACCAGCACCCCTCGGAACCCCAGCCAGGATAAGCGTGATAGAAAATGGATGGTTCATCTGGAGGTCACCTATTTTATGTTATATTGTGACATTTTCTCTAAAGCAATGTGTGCTAATTTGTTTTTGGAGAAGCAGTAGAACCTCCTACTTCACTGAAACCAAAGACAGAAATGCAGCGTGTGAGAGATCTTTAGTTATTTAAAGTTGAAGAAAGGGTCAAATAAATCATGAACTTTCTGCTTCCACACCTTTCTAGTCAGGAAAAAATAAAGTTCAACAACCTTATTGTAGGTTTAGCAAACAAAACCCTTCTGCTGGGAAGCAGCAGGAATCCCCACCCCACTACACCTAATGCCAGTGTTATTTAAAGAAGATTTCCTTCACACCAATTTGTTTTTGTGCTAGACAAAAAGCTAGTGGTTGAATTCAGCTCGAGCATTGATGATAGGTACGTGTTTAGATGTGTGTGTGTGTTGACTTTGCTCTTTGCTCCATTTGCTTAATCCTCTTGCCTCACTAATACAACTCTGACACATCCGACCCCAGCAACCCAGTCTTGCCATCCAAATATTCACGCTGTTGTGTTCTTCTTCATCACTAACCCCACTTGTCAGGAGATTCACATGGAATAGAGTGTGATTAAATAAAGATTAGTCCCCTTTCCCACAAACCTTTCACACATAACCCATAGGTTGTGTAGAACCCACAGAGCCTTGCCAAAGCTTTTTATAACACAGTTTCTTCTGCATTATTTCATGTTACAGAAAATAACTTTTATGAATATTAATGGGGGTTTTATGAGGCATACTAGTAAAAAAGCAGTGCATTGTTTAAAAGATGATGGGAATGATAAATAATCTTTAAAATCACATACAATTAAAAAATGCAAATAGCATGGTTTGGCTTCATTTTTAGATTTTGTGCTTCTGCAGGTGCAGGGATGCTAAGAGCCGATAGGAAGACAGCTGATGCTAACTACCGGAAAGTCCCAAAATAAAGCCTATTAGGGACTGGGATTGGGCAGAAATTCAAAAATTGGTGTTCAAAACTTTAGGGCAGTGCTTCTCAACCCTGGTCTTCGAGTTCCACGGTTTTGTTTCGTGTCTCATTGGTGCTGCACAACAAGAAGGGATATTAATGGACTTCTGCAGCACTTGATGGCTGCTGAGGATTTCATGCAATCACTTGAAGCAGGTATGCTGCAAAAAAGAGACATCCAAAGAGAGGCGGTTACTCCAGGTCCAGACCTGCCTTGTTTTCCTTAATCATGTTCACCTAACCAGGTGATTAGTTCCTCAGGCGAGTAGTCTGCATTGTGGAGCTGAAAATGCAAATGGTTGAAACTGATCTCTTTACAGGCTTTAAACTTTCTGGACCTGAATCGACCTTTGCTTTCAAAACATGTAGAGCACTGGTACTAGAGGACCAGGAGTGAGAACCACTGTTAAGAGCATGACTTCATGCTCTGGAGTCAGTTCAGTCAGGGACACCTACAGGCTCTAGGGCACTTTCCCTCGAGGACTGGCAGTTGACCCTCATGATTTTTCCCAAAGCATTAAGCTACGTTTAAGAGAAACGATCGAAGCTTGGATTGAAAAACTGCTGTTCATGGTCGCTTTCTTTTCAGTATGACGGATAATTAGTTATTTTGCTGACAAAGATGGGAACTAGGCTAAACTAGACTCTAGTTTAGACATACCCCCTAATTCATGAATGTCACAGCAACCAGATGTGGTTCTGCCATCTGTTGACTAAAATGAGGTAAAAACAAATGCATGTTCCTTCTGCTTTTGCTCACCTCGATTTCCTCCTGGCCAGCAAAACCATTTTGCATGGTTGGCGAAGTTGCCAGGCAGGCGAAAGCCTGCAACATAGCGGACATGAATTTACAAAGTAACTGGGATTGTACTACTTTAGTAAGCCAGAAAGACTGTAGATGCTCCTAGGTTCACCAGATTCCCAGAGACGGGATGAGCATGGGGAATGTCACCACTACCTCCAGAGGCTATTTTTGGATGACGCTAACTTTCAGAGGTAATTCTGCCAATTCTTGACCCAGTTAGGAGCACTGCTGTCCTGGACTGGGGGACGACTCACCCGGACCACAGAGGGTTAGGTGAGATGGCATTCTGGAGTTCAGGCCAGAGCAGCGGGATATCAGTGCCAGAAAACCGGGAGAGTAGGAAACAGAACCAGGACCAGGCTGTCAGCCAGGCCACCCTCTGGAACTGTGGAACAACAGCATGGAGAGGCTGCAGCTGGCTGGGCTAGCTATAGTAACTAATTGCTGAGGAACAGAGTAGCACAATGGCAGATTGAATATGTCGACCGAGAAGACAAAACACTGAAGGTGGGTTAGAATGGATGTTGAACTTCTTGCTACTGTTCTGTGTGCTACCTACATCTTTTCTGAGCTTCAGCCGCAGTACTTTCGTATATCAGATTTCACACACTGCAGAGATATTACAGTCCTAAATATAAGCTAAACCCATTTACACAGGGACATATAAAACCTTTCTATAAACTATACATTACGACATACACTATATTGCCAAAAGTATTTGCTCACCCATCCAAATTATTGGAATCAGGTGTTCCAATCACTTCCATGGCCACAGGTGTATAAATTCAAGCACCTAGGCATGCAGACTGTTTTTACAAACATTTGTGAAAGAATGGGTCGCTCTCAGGAGCTCAGTGAATTCCAGCGTGGAACTGTGATAGGATGCCACCTGTGCAACAAATCCAGTCGTGAAATTTCCTCGCTCCTAAATATTCCACAGTCAACTGTCAGCTGTATTATAAGAAAATGGAAGTGTTTGGGAACGACAGCAACTCAGCCACGAAGTGGTAGGCCACGTAAACTGACGGAGCGGGGTCAGCGGATGCTGACGCGCATAGTGCGAAGAGGTCGCCAACTTTCTGCAGAGTCAATCACTACAGACCTCCAAACTTCATGTGGCCTTCAGATTAGCTCAAGAACAGTGCGCAGAGAGCTTCATGGAATGGGTTTCCATGGTCGAGCAGCTGCATCCAAGCCATACATCACCAAGTGCAATGCAAAGCGTCGGATGCGGTGGTGTAAAGCACGCCGCCACTTGACTCTAGAGCAGTGGAGACGCGTTCTCTGGAGTGACGAATCGCGCTTCTCCATCTGGCAATCTGATGGACGGGTCTGGGTTTGGCGGTTGCCAGGAGAACGGTACTTGTCTGACTGCATTGTGCCAAGTGTAAAGTTTGGTGGAGGGGGGATTATGGTGTGGGGTTGTTTTTCAGGAGCTGGGCTTGGCCCCTTAGTTCCAGTGAAAGGAACTCTGAATGCTTCAGCATACCAAGACATTTTGGACAATTCCATGCTCCCAACTTTGTGGGAACAGTTTGGAGCTGGCCCCTTCCTCTTCCAACATGACTGTGCACCAGTGCACAAAGCAAGGTCCATAAAGACATGGATGACAGAGTCTGGTGTGGATGAACTTGACTGGCCTGCACAGAGTCCTGACCTCAACCCGATAGAACACCTTTGGGATGAATTAGAGCGGAGACTGAGAGCCAGGCCTTCTCGTCCAACATCAGTGTGCGACCTCACAAATGCGCTTCTGGAAGAATGGTCAAAAATTCCCATAAACACACTCCTAAACCTTGTGGACAGCCTTCCCAGAAGAGTTGAAGCTGTTCTAGCTGCAAAGGGTGGACCGACGTCATATTGAACCCTATGGATTAGGAACGGGATGTCACTTAAGCTCATATGTGAGTCAAGGCAGGTGAGCAAATACTTTTGGCAATATAGTGTATCTTGACATAACATGACTTACTAACAATTTAAATGAACTATTTTCACTAATTTAAGAGGAAATTATTCAGATATTTGTGTTTTATTACACTACACTTACAATATTCTCTACCGTCCATCGTTATTTCATATGTATTTATAAAGGCAATCCTGTCTCTTTAACAACCATGCTGTTAATGTACATTTTTGCCGTCTTCTCCATGTGTGGAGATGCAGCTTTTTGTTTCTTCTTTTATGGGTTATTGTATTTTTTATCTCTCAACCTATCAGTTTATAAAGGGATTTATTAGATGTAAAATTTCCTTTTCTATATAGTACATGCTAACATTGAGATATTTTGCTCTTTCAAGATATTTTTTTGTGTACTTTATGCTTTCATTTCCGGATTTGCCTTGCTACTGACACATGAAATTTCCCACTGTGTCCCAATAAACAGTATTTCTATCCTTTTCTAACATCCTCCCAACAGACATTGGGCTTCTGCAGTGACAACGTGATAAAGTGTGGAAAAGTGGTACTTTTACAGTGTACCATACATAATGCAGTTCTGTCATCTTCATTTATGGCGCTATGAACACATGTTTATATCCTTTTAAAGTTTTAAAACATGTGGCCTATTGCATCACCTGCATTCAGGGAGAACTTGAATGACCTTCTCTCTGAAATGACTTTAAAGATCTCAATCATTGCCTCAAACTTGTATGTCAGACTCCCAAAAACTCTCTGCGTTGTACGCCTGCTTTCCCTGAACAAAGAAACACCCGAACACACATCATCTGAGTCAGACCCTAGGAGAGTACTGAAGCTAATGATTCATGGCATTTCTGGCTGATGGCTTGCATGCCCCATCCACGTGTCCCTCTCCGATTCTTGTGCTTTTGTTTTCCATCTGTCCCATATGGTCTCTCGTGTGATCTGACCTCAGACATCATTCCTCTGCGCCCTCTCCATCCGCGTATCTATTTCTGTTGCAACTTGCTGATACGCTGTACCACAACTGATTACCTAATCCCCTCAGCTCCCTCTCTGCCTGCGTAGATCGTCCCCTGCAAACGCATCAAGCCATGTGTATTTTACTCTGGAGTATATGGACTTGAAATCTTATCCCAATGTTTTGTGATACTATTGTGATAAAAATGAGGATATGAAAAAAGCTTTTCATTACTTATTTACGGTCTGTCTTAAGTAACTATATGACTGAATCCATGCCCTTATATCCCCACAATTACAAAAAATGCAGTTATTCAGAACATAAAGAAGTGTGATTTATATCATTAAACATCCCACAGTAACTGCATTTATCATATTCTTCAAATGTGTCAATCCCACGATCACCCATTTACATATTTATCATTCATTCTTATTTATCTTTTTGTAAAGAAAAGCTCTGTGATTGCACCTTTTAAGCTTTCTCTCCCCGATTCTCTCCTGAGAAGAGATTACTTGGAGCAAACACTAAACTTAAATAACTCTTCATTATGTATATGTATTACATAACTATGAGACATGATAACAGATTTTGCAGAAATTGTAATCTTACTCAGACCAGAGAAATGCACTGGAAAAGCAATCTATAAATAAGTAAAAATTTCTTAAATTAAGTGTATTTACCCTTTGCCAATGGAATGAGTATTTTTACTCTTAAATAAGATGATTAGATAATATGCATTTGAAATAAGACAATGCAATTGTGCTTTCATATTTTAAGTTTATTTTAAAATTGTCTTGTTCCATTGGCAAGATGTCCCTTTGAGCTCCTCAATCCAAAAACAAATACACTTATTTTAAGAAAAAATGACTTATCTAGAGTTAGATTTTTTCAGTGTGGCTTTTGTTGCAGATGGCAGCGCTTACCAACCGGTCTGCTTCTTCAGAAAGTCACCAAGAATATCAGTTAAAGAAGCATTTTATGCACACAGCCTGCCACATCATTACATCATGATTGGACCTCACTGACTCCAACCATATCAAAATATTACGTAGTGTTTTTAGATCGAGGACAACCCGAATACACAGTGACAGAGTAAGAATAATCCACTATTTCTTTGCTCTCATTTCATTTCCAAATCTTATCCTAATTAGATGAACTGCTTGGGAAAACATGAGACTTAACACGTAACAAGCAGGTAGTATTAGTGTTTCAACAAGCATATACATGAATCATAAAGATAACAGTGAACCTAACAGTTTAGATGATAAAAACTAAATTCTTACCATGATGAGAAATGTATCGGATACAATAAACCATTCCCTGCTGTTTGAATGCGTTTTGGTCTTCTTATTTAAAACTAATACATTTTAGCAATGGGGAAAAAGCATGATCTGCATCCTTATATACAAAGGGGTAGAAAGGCACCTTCTCTCTTAATTAACTAATGGCTTTAGCTTCCAGGGACAGAAGATAATCTGAGAACATGAGCTAAAAAGCCAGCCGCACCTCCATCAGTCCCTTTAGAGCAGGTATGCCACTCTGGTTCTGGGCATGATCAGGTTAGCTGGGGACCACCAGCCACAGATGATTAACTCCTTTACTTCCAGCAGTGGCGCCTCTAGAGATGTTTCATAGGGGTGGCCAGATTTAAATAAGCACCTACTCATATCTTTTTTTTAAGTTATGTCACTGGCTGTGCATAATGGGATGAAATGCTACTACAATTTACATTGGCCAGTGGGGTGGCCAGGGCGTTACATGGGGTGGCTGTGGCCACCCCTTGTTAGCACCACTGACCCCCAGTAGGGCCTTGTTTGTGGGTAAATCCCCTTGGTAAATCCCATGTTATATGGACCCCAAATCTTTTTTTTTTGGAGTATATACAGCACTATTGGTTTGCTATTATGGACAGTAGGGTGTGAGAGAGGGGGAGAGACATGCAGGAAAGGACCACAGGTCAGATTCCAACCCGGGTCGCCTGCATCGAAGACTAAAGCCTCCATACATGGGTCATGTGCGCTTACACTGCGCCACCAAAGCACGCTCTGGACCCCAACTCTTATCCTTCCTCATCAGCAACAAGCAGCCCAAGAAAGCTTTATTCAGTAGATCTACACCATCGAGGAGAACTTTCAAGGATATTCCTGAATTATTGAACCAATTCCTATCAGAAATGAGTAAATAGAAAGTCATGTTTTAAAATTACAATTAGTTTGGAGGCCTAAATACTACTGGACCCATAAAAGAGTTTTAAGTGACAGAATAGGAAATAAAGTAGCAAAGGTTATGGAGGTTAAACCTCAGTCACTGTTGCTTTTCTCTCCTGGCCCTTCACTTAATTTTTTGGCTGCTTCATTGAACCGAGGAAGGTCAAGTCTCATTTTTTTGTCCCTCACTAAGTGTCTTTGTTCTGCAGCCACTTTTAAACTGTGGGAAGGTAATAATGAAGGGGAGTCACTGCCAGCAGCTATATTGGATTGACAGACAGCAGACAGAGGGAAGTCTTTGTCCAAATCTCTCCAAGCTTGCAGGACCTGAAGTGATGCCAATGTGAATCATGGACATAAATACCTCAGTCTTTGTTGGGGTATTTACGCATGTGTGTATTTGTGACTGGAGAAATTCTACCCATCATTCATGCTGGGAGAAATCCCAACACTTTGTGATGTAAAGGGGCTGGTATGAAGAAAAGTTGTTCTTTTTTCCTGAAAGGATATTTGTTGGAATAAGAAATCCTTTCTAGCTTAAAAACTCACTATACATTGTTATGTATTATACATTATTATTATATAAATTATAAATTTTTCTTCTCTTTTAAGAATTTAATAATAAATATTTGGTTTGGTATTTTAAATTATGTTCTAATCTTTTGGATAAATGGGACATTTACTGGACTAAAATCACATACTATTAAGGATTACTGTTCCTAAATGTGGTATTTTTTCCATACAAGGTACTAAATAAATAAACATTTATTGGAAAACTTTTAGTGACTGATTAATTCATATAGATTTATCCTTAAAGAGGCATCACAGATACTGCCAGTTGTGGCCAAAAGACAGAACTGCTCGTTCTTGTTGCTCAAGCTCATACTTAACAAGGTTTTTCTATTTTTTTTTTATTTTACTTTTTTCCCCTTACCTGGAGTTGCAATTGGTGTCTAGTTAAGCTGTATTCTTCTGACTATCTACAAAAGCCATCTTGAACATAACTCTTCAACTGTTTACTAAATTGGACCCATTTAACTTGACTCCACATCCGGCGAATAACGCAGGAACGTCCAACCTGAGATAAATTTAGGAAAATAATCTTAGATAATGTCTCTTTAGGTATATGCTCCAATTATTTATAAATACATTTTTAACACAAACGTAGAAATTGAAATGTAAAAGTGTTCTTTATTAAATAAATTAAGGATTCAGATACGACTTGGTATAATTTATTGTAGTGTGATTTAGTAAATCTAAGGCGGTTTCTTTAGGTTGGTAAATATTTTAAAGGTATATAGTCATGTTATTTGTCTGTACCAAAATGAGCAAAATTCCGTTGATAATGCTAAAAATAAGTGTATATACTCAAAGTGTGCATCCTGATAGTTTCCATTATCCTAATTGAGCCTAAATAGAGTCCTAGCACCAGCTCAATTGACTGACATAAAGATGTGTCGCCATCTGCTGGTCATAAAATAGAACTACCAGAATGTTGGTCATCGATGCAGCTACTAAATAAGTCATGTGTGCGGACAGTGCCATAATGCCTCATGAAAAACCCACCTTTCAGTCTATAGGGCTCAGAAGTGCTCACATGTCTATCAACTTCGCAGGAACATCAGAATGCTTCCTGAGCTTCTGCTCCAGCGCAACTTGAGTTTATTCCTCTTGGAATCAAACATCTTCTGGCACCTTTTTACACTTGATCTTAGATTTTTCTTTTCTAATGCAGCTGTATCGGGAGTTCCCCATTAGCACTCCTCCATTGCTTTGGCTTGTTGGCTAATTGTTCGCATGCGCAGTGTTCAAGGCTAGCAGACTGGTTAGTTAGTAATGTAATTACACCATGATAGTTAGTTGCAAACTGCTCAAAGTTTTCGATCTGCTGGACGCGGAGCCTGTATTTTGCTGGCCAGCCGGAGGTATTTCATAGACAGGGAGGGGTCAAGGCCTGAGTGCCAGCTACTCACATGGACGTACAGTGAATGCTGCTGGCAAAAAAATAACAATTATTGCTTACATTTAATGATGCATGTCCCTACTTATTCTCCTGTTTGTTAAACATAGTCCGTTTGGTGGGCCTGAAATTTTAGGAAAAAAATTAAGAAAAGAAGCAGAAACTAGCGGTTAAAGTTAGGATAAACCCATTGATTCTCTAGGAAACCTAAGAACTAGGATTAGCTGAAAGGGGTGGGGCCAAGCAGAGGCGTATCCAGAACATTTTTATAAGGGTGGCCAGGCAATAACCAATGTACACTGAGGGGTGGCCAAAAACGTATTGGCACCAGAACCTCAGGGTCAATCTACACTGTTCCAAGAGGCAAATTAATGAGGTAAACATCCATATTTCTAAATAAAGTCTAACTATACTTTACCAACAGCCTTTGCTAACAAATAGATATATTTAAACATCCGTAACTTCAAGATAAAAGGTAAAGTGGATAAAATTCTTTTTTAGGTTTGAGTTCTGGAGCGAACATCATTTCCATCATCATTACTTAACTACTTTTATCAATAATCATCAGGCATAAAATTGATATTTACAAGTACTAATATCTACATAAATTGATTATTTAATACGTTTTTATTAAAATAGTTATTTATCCATGATTTCACTAAAGACTCCTAGATGAATGTAGACACATATTTTTCTTTTTACCCCATAAAACACAAAATCTAGTTCTGAAAAGAGCAGGAATTCTGTACTTATCATCTTTAATGTTAGTATATTGATGTGCATAATCAACCACAGTCTTTTTTGTTATCAAGTAATTATGAATATCTGAAAAAAATAGTAAGTAATATATGAAAAATATTTATGTTTTGAATATTCCACTTGATTATTAGGGGGGAAACAATGGTAGGGGTGGCCACACGGGTGGCCAATGATTGGCTAAAGGTGGCCATGGCCACCCCTGGCCCCCCATCTCGCTCCGCCCCTGGGGCCAAGTAAAACAGGGATACTCCTTAAGGTGGCCCCAGATACCCACCGCTACCCAGGACAGCAGTTGAAATAATAGTCACTGAGCTTTTTCTATAAACACTTAATTTAAATGCATGGAGATATGTTAAGAGCTGAATGACTTGTATCAGAGATTGCAGTGTCTGCAACATAACTGGTGAGTTAGCTAGAAACGTATCACAGTATTAGTAAAAGCCATGAGAAACTGATGAAAATTAGAGGGTTATTTTGGGCCACCTGATGTTTCAGGTGATGTCACAGATTTTATGAATTTTAAAGTATGTTTGTCTGAATCTCTTTATAGATTCAATATAGAGAGAAAATCTTGACAGAAACATCTTTAATTTAAATTTTCTAAATGAGTGAATGAATGTTTTTATTTATTTATCCTAAATATACTACATTTTAAATTAATTTCATTTCATCTGTTCTGCACACTAAGGTAAAATGCATACACAATATATTGCATCAGCACCAAGAATAGAAAACCTTGAATGGACAAAGGTAATTGGCTTTAAAAGAGATCTGCTTCCAGAGAGAAAGTCCGGTCTTCTGTGTGTTAGCATGTCAGCAGAATCATTAGTGCTAGAAATAACCTGAAATAGAGAAAGCTAATAGGCTTTGTGCTTTAAATAATTAGACTGAAGGCCTAGTACAAGGTAAACGTTAACATTTTAGGCTTTTGGCCGACAATCTTAATGGACTTGGACTGGAGAATAAGCAGCTTACTGTCATGGGGATGTATCTAAATGTGAAGTTGTTTATTTTTGCTCAGTTTGGATGGTGCTACTAAAGCATCCCGTTTCAAATTGGCATAAGTAAGAAATGTGTAGGTTGGTTAGTATCTGGAAACAGGGAACAATTCTTTATAAGAAAACATATTCTAATAAAGAAATTCAAAGAACAACAGAGATGGGTGATGAGTAAGCCGCTACCTGGGGTCATTAAAGCTGGTTTAAGTAGTGAGAGGCCTCATGTGGGGATTTCCTCTAACATTACGTCTCTCCTACACTTAGAAGTTAATAGGTGGTGTTACAGTGTTAATGTTACAGCTTAAAGTATCTGTAAAGCCAAAAACAACATTACCTATAAGAGTCTGCCAGCTACTTAGTTGGAACACCACAGCAACAGGCAAACCACTGCTGTTCCTCACTCTGTTTTCAACTTTCAATCAACCAAGGGTTCATAAGAAAACATTCAGTTAGTGATGCAGGTTTCAAGACATATTACTGTTAATTTACTATAACGCATGTGTAGTACATGCAGAGGATAATAAAATGTAGTTCCCATAGCTCACCTCTTGGAGACAGAGCAACCAACACTCCCTTATTATTTCAGTCCTGGATTAAACTAATTTTTACTAATGTGCAGAAAATGTTTGTTAGTCATTCCGCTGATGTCAAAAAAGCACAATTTCAAAAATGGGATTTTTCACTATATAAGAAATGCAATTATTCCTTTTCTGTCTTTTGCCAGTAGTAATGTCTGTTGTTCAATTAGATAACTTGTGAACAGGGCTTAAATTTAATGTAGTGGTGCTGGATGAGGGGCCCATAAAAAGCAGCAAGACATTGGCTCCAGAGGAATTATTTGGACAAAAAATTTCCATCCATCCATCCATCCATCCATCCATCCATCCATCCATCCATCCATCCATCCATCCATCCATCATCTTCAACATATCCAGTCTCAAGGTCTTCAGTTTATTGGGGACATCCTAAGCTTTTAGCGTGTTTTTAGCATGTGCCACACACTGTACATGTCACAAAATAATGTGTTTTTGTCAAAGTCGTAGGGAAGCGGCTGTTCCAACCGTTGCATTTCCGAATTGTCTCGAGTGATGCACGACTTTACACGAGTGAATAAAGTGAATGTGATTGGGTGTTTATCAAGGCGGGATTATCGTGGCGGAAGATTCGCAAGCAAGTTTGATTGTGGCCGGTTTGTCGGAAGCATCTTGCTAACCAGTTAGCAACTTAGTGCTAGTAGGTTCCCAATGGGAAATTCCATTGGGACCAAGTAGCACTAAATTGGTGACTTAGAAACGACACTGTCAAGGAACGCTATGGACAGAGGAAACATGCAAGAGGAGGAGAGTTTTGTGTCGGAGGTCGTGGATGAGTCTCCTCCGTCAGACATTTTTTACTTAGAGGAGGAAAGCGGGACAAAGATGTTGTGGAAGAGGACGCCAGGGCGGCAGAAGCTTGGTTTGGTGTAGAAGGCTTACAGCCGTACATGTTTGAGCCCTTGCCTTGCCTCGCAATGCTGCCAGTTCTGTTAGCTCTACGCCCGCTGAAGACACAGATGTCCATCCCCGTGAACACTGGGACGGAACTCAATGATTCTTATTTCTTATTTCAACCGTTGCGTATATTAGCTGTGACATATAAAAAGATGCTATGACTGAAAAATTGATTGACAGATAATCGTTGATATATGATTGGCCAAATTTAGGTGTACAAGCTGACGTATAACTAACTGGCCTGCAGAAAATAACGGAAAAAAAACACAGATTTTAAAACAGGATTTTTTAAAATGGAAATTTTCTAACTTTTGGAATAATATGGTCTACGTTTATATACATGTTTAAGTCGGAATGATTTGACATTTAAATATGATTTCCCTAAGACTTTAAACTCCAAAAGGTGGCTATACATGCTGTCAAGCAAGGATTGTGGACAATCCTATAAATGACGAGAAAATCGACATGCTGTTTTTTTTTTTTTTTTAATGAGCTTACTTATTACTGGTCATTACTGTCATTAGTGTTGCACCGATGTCATTTTCTGGCCCCGATACCCGATACCTGGCTCTGCAGTATTGTCCCATACCGATACCATCTGTTTGAAATTTATGTGTGTGTGTATATGAAGAACTGCATACTACTTGGATGTAAAATAATTGCCATCATGGTTTTGTCAAGCTGCTGCCTACCGTTGTGAAGCAGGAAAAAGACTAATACAAAGTGAATCCAGTAGAACTTTTTATTGTCTACCAAGAATGGGTGACAATAGTTGAATAAACTTTTGGCTCTCAAAATGATATCTGTGCCCTTTTTGTTGGTACTCGCCAATACCGATACCACTATTTTAATGCTGGACTGGGCCCCGAGCATTTTTCTATAGCTCCTGATTGACATAACTTGTGATGTTAAATGTGAAACATTGAAGTATGATATAACATCTTTAATAGCTTTGCCTATTGTAACAAGTACACAAAAATAATTTTAAATAAATAAGGCCATGTTCTATAAACTGTCTGATGTATTTCCCAGTTAAGACCTTTTTTTTTAAAGTGTCGGTCCATTAAGTTAAATACTCTCCTACCTTGGCATGAAAATACATTTGCTTTCAATGGCTCACAGAATCCCTGAGGTCCAGGATGAAAAGGCCTTTCTGACAGCGCATTTAATTATGGGCTCTATGTAATTATTCTGTAGATGACAATTATGATCAGAAGGCCAAAATGTCCAAAACGTAACCAAATATTGCTGATACAATCCAAAATTTAAAGCCAAAAGTCAAACAGGATTGAACAAATTACCCTGAAACTAAAATAAAATTCAAAGTTCAGCCCTTTTATATCATAGAACCATACATAAGTAGTTTACTGTGATGAACACACCAATATTAATAACACCCTCACAATTTCTAAATGTTTGGAAATGCTCTCACAGTAAAGCTCTGCTCTGGTGTAATTCATGCATGTGGTGCAATGTGGCAAGCCAACTGATCTCCTGCGTGTGTGTCTGTGTGTGCTGCAAAAGCATAAAGTGCTTACTCCGGCTTGGTTATAGACGAGTGCCATTATAGACGAGTGCGGTTATATAGAGATGCCATTATGAAAAAGCAACTGTGTTTACTCCCTAAACCTTTAAGAAGATTGGTGCGGTTTGGGTCAGGTGCGTCCATTTCTTGTGTTTGTGTGTTCAAGCCAGGGAGTTAAGTGTGTACCAGGCACGTGAGGGTCCTTTTTTTTTTTCTTTGTCTTTGATCCGCTGCAAACTGTTCATGCAAACACGTGAAAATGTGGCTGCTGAAAAGGAGGGTAAGATCAAGAGGAGAAAAAGATAAGGTGACATAAAGATGGAGAGCAGAAAACAAAAAAGAGAGAGGTGTGCGTTGGGGTAAAGACAGGAAGGACAGAGAGAGCTTATGCTTCAGTTGAGGTGAAGTCATGCGAACTGTGCTGCAGCTTTCTATTATGCCTGAACAGGTCAAGTTTGAACATAATGAATTGTTTTTAACTGCAACACCTGAAGCACATCACTACAGACACAAGCTAGAAAGAAGCACGCAAATATCCAGTCCCTCACCCATCTCAAACCCAAAACACAGATGCAAGTTGAACACTAAGAAGGAACCTCATTAAGAAGTAAGAGGCACTCTGGTTCAGTCGCACGGCAACTTAGTTACCATGTGTTACATGTGCAAAATCAAACTCCTGTTGTTTTTGCCCTTTGAAATAAAGCTCCCTTTGCTGCTAAGGGAATCTGGGAATTATGGATCCCTATAAAAAGTAACTGGAGTGTGTTTTTTTTTTTTTTGCCGCTGTCTTTTGTTAATGATGAGTTTCTTCTTGAAAGCTTCCTGAACAGAACTGATCCATCAGTAAAGTGTTACAGTCTGGAAAAAAAAAAAATCAAAATACAGACTTTTTAAACAGTCTAAAGGCCACCATATATGGAAGATGATTATGGCAACTGGATAAAAATATATATATTTTTGTGTTTTCTTTTAGTTTATAATAGGAAAGAAGTCTGAATTCCCACTTAAATCTTAGAATTCTGAATTTTTTTGTAGAATTCTGACTTTTTTCTCTGAATTCTGAGATTAAAGTCAGAATTCTTACTTTTTTCCATATTAAAATAAAAAAAAAATAAAAAAGATCTGTTAACTTTAAAAAAAAAAAAATCCCAGTGGCCCTAATCCTCTTCTTTACCCATATATAGGGGCGTACTGTATGCAAACTGTGAGCTGCCGAAGTCTGCATGTACTGTCCACAGACGGTTAAGACTTAATACTGGAGAGTTTCTGTCATAGAGTGAACATACGAGGACGTTCTTTAGCCTTAAAAAAAAAACAATAATAAAAGAAGGTGGTACAACAGGGAATGAAACCAGACCAGGGAGGAAGACGGGAAATATATAATAAAATATTCCCCCAGTTATTAGGTTTAGGTAAAAAATGTAAGTACAGAGACATAGAAAGCTGATTTGGCACTGCAAAGACCAGGGATGACCTCTGTCAAACATGAAACAGTGTCAGGAACATCCGTGGATGTAATGCAGTCTGACTGCTTCAGTTGAGTTTTTTTACTATCTTGTTTCACCTTTTATTAGTCGACAGATATTAATCAGATTTATTGGTCGTAATTGTGCCTCACCAAAGAGTTATACAGTCCAATATCTTGCACCATGCAGCGTGGTAGAAGTTACAGCCATATCAAGCTCACACAATGTGACGTGTTTAAGCCAAATATTAAGCAAGTTGTGCCGTGCCATAGATGACTTCTTGCCACCTCTGTGTGTTTTCTGAAAGAACTGAGATGTGGTCGAGTCAACTTGTGGCCACTGTGCCTCTATACCAAAAGGAAAAGAAGTCACCCCTCTGTATTTGGTGATTTAAAAGAAACCAGGAGGGTCTATGAGATCATGGACTTCAGCTTACTTAGTTTATCCTTTAGCCATAGGAGATGTTGAACACTGATTTAATGCATAAAACTATGGATCTTGTTGAATACATGTCTCCTTTAGAACAACAAACCTTAGATGTGAGGGAAACAGTTGGCTACTTGTGTGTTTTTATGAAGTTTAGTTTAAGTCAATTTCACATTTTCACTTTATTTCTTACCTTTTCTTGAGGCACAGTAAATGCTTCCCTGTTCCTTTGCTGTTACATTTGCTGTATCAAACAACTAGGGAGAACAGGTCTACAAAGAAAGATCAATTACTTTTTTACCTTTGATGTCTTTCCTAATTAGTATTTAACTTTGCTGAAGATCTAATATGTTGTAATACCAAAACGAACATGCTTGTATAGGGCCTTTACAGCAAATGCAAAACCTGCAAAAATATGGCCAGTTTGTGAGCTTTTGCTAGGCTGACATTTCACCAGAAATTCACCTGGCAGGCAAATTTGCACGGTGGGTGAAAGACTTCACTATCAAATTTGCTGGTTGTTGGTTACACCTCGACTTGGTGGACCTTGGTTTTTCATAGGAAGTTGCTGTACTTTATTAATACTGGAAGCCCAAAGCCACTGGCATCCCTGTGTCCAGAAGAACCTTTAGAGATGCTTCCAGTTTAGGGAATCCAGAAGCTACAACTGGATCATGGCCGCCCTCTGTAGAGCTTATGGTAAGGAGAGTTCTGCTGCTCAGACAGAAGCAGCAGGGAGCACGCAGCAGTCTTTTCAGGGTGACATTTAAACATCCTTTTTAATAGCCACCTACAAAACTCTTAAGAGCACTTCATCAACTTTATTTTTTCTACCTTCCATTATGATTGAAAAAGGCTTGTCTCCACTGTGCTTCTCTGCCCTATGTCACAGCCATATCTAAGCCCCAATTGGTTGTTGGAATGCAAATATACACAAAAGCCAAGATTTTCCAACCCTTGCGAATTTAGCTTAATGTAGTCTGTGTTTGCAGCTGTGCTCTCGCTACTCTTGTATTGTCATGATATTGGCGCTTATAACTGGTTTGATTGCTCATTCCATTTACCTACCTAGCTCCGACCGGTTTCTCATTACCGCTCCTCTGTTCCACCTGCTCCAGCCTCTATTTAACCTGCCTCCGTCCAGTCATCAGTATCAGATTATTCCAGCCCTTGGTGTGAGTCTTCTAGTGTAAATTTGTGTTTTCTGATTGCCTGATCCTAACCCATTCTGACTTAGGACCTCTGAGCCTGCCTGTTTCTGTTCTAATCTGTTAGCCTGAACCTGAACAAACCTGGAACTGTTTCCTCACACTGTTCTGGATTTTCCTTCGGTACCTCTTCGGATCTCTGATCTTCTGGAATCCTGAGCACCTCCTGGGCACCGGTTTTGGCTTTAAGCAACGTCGTCCTGAACTTTAAGACCAGGTTAGTGACTCACATGTTCATAATCTTCCTCCGCCAGATTGAAATGGTCACTAACCTGTGTTCTCTTCCTGCAGAGGTTCCTGCCTAAGATGCCCTAGCTGTTTACAGCTGAACCATTACTTTAAATAAATGCTTTTTGAGATATCATACTGTCTGTCTGCTGAAATATTGGGTTCTCAGGTTCTGAGCCTTGACATGTATTCTACAAAAACGCCCCTTTGACTTGCTAGAATCCTGACCTTCACAATGCTTGCAGCACGTCTGAGCCTCCTTTTACATAGGATAACGTCTAAATCATTCGCTTAGAACGCACCTTTAGACTCCACCTTGCTCCTCTTCCTGTTCGACAGCTGCGACTCATGTGGTGGGAAGAACAGGGATAGGGACACCCAGCTGAAATTATGAATATTTCCTACAAAGACTTAATGGGTTTCTTGACACTTGGGATTAGACGCTTTTCTTATAATGGCAAGTGGAAACCAGATGGTAGAGAGGGGCCAGATTTTGTTAAAGATGTGGATATGAGAAAAAAAAAGTGAATACAAAAGCAAAAGTAGGAACAATGAAATTATGTCTGTACAAATGTTGGAAACAAACCAGTGTTGTTAGGTTTATAAATCCGAAATGTCAACAAATGTTTTATGCATTAAAAACATGAGTACACATTTTGCAGTGTTCTTTTGCAAAAGTAAAATAGTTTTGCAATTTCTTTACTTTCCAATGAGAACTTTGTTTTCCCAAACCGACTCGTTTTCTATGGGCTTTGTCACATCAATGCAATAAACAACTTTTAAAAGTAAAGTTATGGTAAGTTTAATTGAAAGGGTTATTATTGACGCTACATTCTAATGTAACTAAAGGTTACATTATTAATAAAAAACAGTGAGAGTAACAGTGACAGAGTGCCATGAACATAAGCAAACCTGTATAGTTGTTGGTGGTGAAGACCTGAGTCTGCATCTCTGTTAGAGCCTCTGTCTGAGCTTCTGTGGGTGACTCTGTCGACTCCTCTGTGGGTGTTTGGGCTACAGTCTGCAGGTCAGGCTGCAGTGGGACTGTGCTCCCCGCCCAGTCTTCAAGCAGCAGAGTGGCAGTGGTTGACTGTGAGTCCTTTGTGCTCTGAGAGGAGCCGTGTGCCAGGAGCAGAGAGCAGAGCAGGGGAAGCAGCATCATCCGGAGGTGGCTGCCAGAGCGTTCACTGCTTGATCTGTCCCTGAGTGACATGGTGTCAGGAGTTGAAGAGGATAAGAAAGAGAACTCACTGCTTCATAGTTAGGCTTCCAGACAAAATGAAGAATCCTTAACAGCGGAAGTTTGTTGAATTCCTTTTATTCCTTTCCGTTTTCTTTTCTTCTTCTTTGTCCTCTTCTGAATTTTTTCTTAAACCTTTCCTGAATAAAATTAAACTGTGTTTCCCTTCATGGTCTTGCCGTGATGCTTTACAGAGAGAAAAAGGATGTGAGAGATGGTTGTACGTACACGTACAAGCTGCACCCAGCTGTAATCTGCCTGCTCTCACCGCTCTCCACTTACTGCTAGTCTTTCTCCAGCCTCCTCCTCCTCTCCACCCGTCATTTGCTCTGCTGCTTACTCTCTCCTCTTGATCTCCAGCTGGGCTGACTGAGCTGTTGCATAATACCAACTCATTTGCTGAGCTGTAACTCATGCAGACTTAAATCCAGATATTCTTGGTCACAGTGCTTTTCCTATTTACCCTTGTAACTCTATCCCATTTGAGTTTGAATAGAGGGGCTGTTGCGTCTAAGATTTGATTCAAGAAACTTTTGGCTTTCTCAATGAAGGCCTTAAGGTGCAATCTCTCTGGTGAATGAGGTTGTTGTGGTTGGAAAAGTCCCCACCACTTTCTGTTCTCATACAATCCTCAAATAAGACTTTAATCCACTAAACTTTATAGTTTTTGAAAAAGTTTTAAGCACAAAACATGAAATGTTTTAGCATCTCTAGAGTAACAATTGTCTGACAAGTAGATTTTAGCAGGTCAATTAAGCTGCATTCAATTAAGAAACATTCACCTTGTTGCTAAGCAGCAGAAGTTATAATTATATTTGGATGATGGAGGCATTATGTTTTTAATGTTAGAAAATGTTTCCAAGCAGTCACATGTGTGTTCCTTATGACCAAAAGGTTTGTTGCTTTCTCATTCAGCTGACCAGCAGTGCACAGCAACACATTTATTGTGCAAGTCTGGGAAGGGAACATCCTTTGGCAAGCCGTACAGCTGGAGGAATTTTGCATTTATTTAATGATTTTTCATTGGTCATTTTTAAAATTTTTTTCATTAAAATACCTCTTGCTTGAGACAAAAACAGTGTAATTTAATCAGTTTTCCACTAATTTCTTGAAGTTTATGCTGTGCACAATGGAACATTGTCATGATATATCGCTAAGGCCATGCTACATGCCAGTGCATGCCTGTGCCGATACGTTACATGATTAGCTGAATGTTGCCACACGATGTAAAACATTGCGGTTGCCCAGACAACGATAATAACAACACAGCGTCCGAGCAACTGCAGCGTTAGCATGTCTAATGATCGATGAGGTTTAACAAAACGGAGAAAAAAAATGTATATGTTGAACAAAGTAACTGCAAGACCATAGTATAAAGCGGGAATGCAGGGTAGCGCAATTGCTAAAACAGGTTAGCCTGTTTTAGCAATTGTTTGTCAAGTTGACTGTTGTTTTCATTGTCTAAAATCTCTATGAAAGGCATAAGATGTTTCATTTCCCTACATTTTCTTAATAAAAAGAATAAAAATAAGTTAAGACTTTTTTCCCACCTTGGTAAATGACAGAGCTCAGTCTTAGAATGTGTCAGGATTTGGTTGAGGTTTGTTGACTCAAATGCAGAGGCAGGGAGGCAGAGGTGAGTTTCTTGTGGATTTAATGAAAGGTTAACTGAACACAGAGGCAGGAAATCCAAAAATCCAAACATGAAAACAAAGTCCAAACAAACCAGAAACCAGGTATCCAAAAAGCCAAAAATCAAACATGAAAAAAGTCCAAACAAAGCAGAAACCATGGAGACATCAGGGGGGAAACTATCATAAGGAGGAAGACTCAGAGAGACAGAGTAGGAGGATGTTTGACGAGGAACCAGCACTGAAGAACTGAACAGAGAAAGCATTTAAGTGAGACTGAAACAAAGAGAGAACTAACGAGCAGATTGGGAGCAGGTGTGAACAGAGCAGACTGGAAAGGAGCTAGGGAAAAAGGAGAACACAAGAGGGCAGCAGAGGGCAACAAACAAAAACCTGAAGACTGAAAATAACCACAAAACACAACAAAATAAGAACCAAACCACTAAGACTAGAAAACAAGGAGCAAAGCAAAACTGAATACTCAAAAAGAAAAACATAACAGAACCAGAACCCTGACAGAATGCAGTACTTTCCTTCAAGACTAACAATGATTGTTTTCTACTTTTGGCTACTTTAGATTGCCAATGAAATGTAAAATATTAGCAAATATGGATAATAATATGTTAAGACTTCAAAAGAGATCTGATTCTTAAAAAATGGGTGCAATACAGTTTGTCCGAGTGGAGCTGCCATATGATGACATCATAAGAAGGAGCATGGTCCCACGCATATCTGACTGTTGCTAACCAATCCTTCCTGGATGCACGATCCGTACCATCAGCTCATTTGTGCAACCAGATACACATCCAGGTTTCAATAAATATTGTAATTATGGTACTAAAGATTAATAATTTATATTCTTAACTCACTAAAGAATGCTAATACACATCTTTAAAAAATGTTTTATGACTTTTCTGCGACATTTTTTATGATTTTCACATTTTCTCCATTAAACTGCTTGTGTAACGTCATCATCGGACATGCTCATAGTCAAAATATGAATAAACCATGTTTATCTGCATTGCAGCAGTTTCTTTCTTCGGGTTACTCACTATACACCATAATGTTAACACGAAAGGGAAACATAAAACTTACAAAGAATAGATTTATGTTTAAATCAAAAGCTGAAAATGTTAGCTCCCCGAAGTAGCGTAGTATCCCATTTCCGGTGCAGATCGGGCAGAGACGAGGTGTAAGACAGGAAGGATTTTAGAGCATTTATTTTCTAAAGAAATACATCATTAACTTTTAAAACATTATAGTTTAGTATGCTTAGTGTTTTTAAGGAGGGAAAAACTTTTTTTTTCAGATTTTGGAACTGATGGCTGGAGTATTAGTTAATTTCTTCCACCTGCAAGAGGCAGGGTGTTTTTAAAAATTACTCAACTTTTGGCCTTAAAGTGACAAAAGTTGAAACAAGTTTATAGAAACAGGTCCAGATCTGCACATATAAAACATTCTAATGCCTGTGGAGAGTACATGCATGTGTTTTAGTTAAAACTGTAGCCTAAGTATGATTCGCACCTTTGGCAGGATTCTTAATTTATACGGAACCCGTTTCTCACTGTGAATAAATCATGTCTTGATTCATGCAGTATCAAAATCCTACTGAGTGGCGCTGTGTCACTTTCTAACATACTATACTAAAGAATAGAGATAGGATGGACCTCAGTTGAAATAGATATTACAGATTTCTTTTTTTTGTTATAATCTGGAAATGTAAATTTTTTTAGTAGCGGACTTTTTTGTCCAAATGTCCTAAATGAGTTATTTGAGGACTTTTAAACGTTGGCCATGGTGAAGCCCAGATCTATTTGAGTTTGGGCGGATCTTTCTTTATTAGGATGGCTTGAGAATTTTTAGAAATTAGTAAAAAATAATCCAAACCAATTTCTAAAACTTTGGGTTTTTTATTATCCATGCAATATAAAGCGTGACTAAGGCTCTTTCTTTGTTTTCCCAGGTCCCCCTGAGCGTATGCATTTTGCATCTCCCAGTCGCATTGTAGCTGTATCTTCTTGCGAGCCTGTGAGTGCCAGAGGTGGATGTTCAGGTGTAATATGATGAACCACAAGCTCATGTTGATAGCTCTCCAGCCTGAAAGTCCGTGCAAAATTTGTCAATAATTTATGCATCTTGGACCAAAAATAGAAAGAAAGACGGATGGAGAGAAAAAGGGGCAGCCACAGAGCGAGAGGAGCAAATATAGAGTGTCAACACAAGAGCAGGAAGAAAATAGTAAAAGGGGAAAAAATAAAGTAAGATTGTAAAGGGCACATGCATTTGTAGGGAGAGCTAACTATTTCACATTCAAAAAATTATCTATCAAACACTGGGCCTGTAAATGGAGATAAGGAAGGCTCTGTTGGGGCAAAATCAGAGGCGATTCTAGAGTCTGTGGGGGCCCAAAGCAAAAAATCCCAGGGGGCCCTACTGACCAGTGTTCATCACCATTATGTTAGGCTATAAATAATCTGACACCAATGAAAAATGTATTAAATAAAACCTTTTTTTTATTCCAAATGTTCTAAACATGAACAACCTTGTTATTTTGGAAAATATAAAAGAATAAAAGTAAAGAATAAGCTAATAAATTAAAATAAATGTATAATAAAATTAAAAAAAAACAGTAAATTACTTTAAAAACCCAATATAAACTTTGTACAAAATATAAAGTATAGTACGTGTAGTGAAATTATTGGTGTCCTATACTGCTTCCAGAATTGCTGCTTACGGGCCTTCTCTTGTGCAAATGCAGACACTAAGTCCTCCAGATCCAAAGACCTTCGCACACTATATTCTATGGAAATAAGCGCCAGTCCTGAAAGTCTCTCTTGAGACATGGAAAATGAATCATTTTCCTTCAGCTTAGTTACATAATTGCTTTCCAATTTACTGAACGATAGGCCTACAACGTCACCCATTCGCTAGGCCACGTTCATTTTCATTAAGGGAAGTCATCCACCTGGGCTGGGCTGGGCTGGATTTTGACTGGGCAAAGCCAATGTCAATCGACATTCCATCCAATCTGAATTTTTATATGCAGTTGTGCATCTCCTCAGTCACTATAGCGTTGCCACTTCATGCTCGCCTGTTGCTGTTTATCTACCGGGTGTTCAGTAGCTGGCTCTCGGGGGGCTCCCCAGCGAATCGGGGCTCCAAGCAGTTGCTTGGTTTGCCTGTTGACAAGGAGCGCCTCTGGGCAAAATACATTATTTACAGCCACGCCTTTTCAAAGTGGACTCTGGAATGGCCTTAAAGTGGGGGATTCGAGCTGATTTTTCAAGCCATCAAAAGAAAACCCATTAAAGGTTTTCACATTTTGCATGTCTTAAAACTTTTGATTTCAGTCCCCTTTATTTTGATACTCTGGCAGAGGATGTAAAGATTCCAAAGATCCCTGAGAAGATTTCAGATTTTTATGTTGTAAAATAAAGTAGCTCTTTCTTAGTCATGTTTTCATACCATCTGGCTATTTTATCTCAAAAGAAACTAGACACTGTATCGGTGCGAGTGACGTTTCAAAAAAAGTAATGTGACTGATACAGGAGTTGTTTACAACTGACTGACACACTAAACTGCGTTTAAAAACGTATCTGTCAACATAATCCATCTGCTGTCTCATCCTTTCCGGTTTATCATTAAAATTATCAATAATTTTGTAGCAGCCTAAAAGGAATAAGAACATTTCAGCCGTTGCGTTTTTATTTTAATTTTCTCGTTGTGTCATACTTTTCCTCTCAGTTATAACTCAACTTATCTGAATAAAAGTTCATTTCACTTTGACTCTTAGTTAACTGTTTATTTCTGTACTTGTTGTTTTAAAAATATGATTTAAAATCCTGGTCCACAAACGTCCACATTCACATTTTCCCCTACATTTTCACATTATATGTTTGCATTATTTATTGCCTGCATCAAAAAATATGAAAGATATTTTCAATTTAAACATAGATATGAAATAATACGAAATAACCTACAACAATTTAAATTATCATTGTGCTACAGTAGGTTATCAAATCAATTCAGTTTAGTCTGTCAAAGAAGCTACCTGCAGTGTCTTTAAAGGTCCAGCAGGTGTCAGTATTCTGTGAGACAGTTTTAACGCAGTATCAATGCAGTTTGGCAATGTGTCGAAACGCTTTAAGATGCCTCATTAACCAATCACTTGTAGGCAGAGATGAGTTTTGCTGATTTAATGAAGTACTCACAGGCAACTGAGGCAGAACTTCAAAAATACAGAATAAAGAATACAGAAAAAAAATTAATCTAGGACTACGTTCACACTGCAGGCCTTGATGCTCATTTTCGATTTTTTTTGCAAAATCAGATTTTTTTGCGTTGCCATTCATGTTTCCAAATACATGCGACTTGTCTGTGATCTCCTGTGTGAACTGCAGTCATACAACGCAAGTGTCCCACATGCGCAGTAGAGGACGCAATGACGTCACAAGCCAGCGTATTTTTTTTCCCAGAAGTAGACATGGATGGTAGTGCCGGGGCGCATCTAGCGGTCTTTTTCAACGTTAAAAACACAATCTTGTCAAGATGGTTAAACATAAATACTGCTCTACGCATCATCATCTGCCATGGTTCTTGTTTTTCTTGCCGCTTCTGCATAGCAAGACGCATAATAGTGCCCTTTGTCAGGTATTAATGACATAAATCCGACCTCACCGTTCACACACAAGGTGCATTTGAAAATATCAGATTCGTATCGTATTCAGGACCACATAGCCAAGTGGCCTGGGTCAGACTGGACAAAATCTGATCTGTGTTGTTCAGACTGCCTTGAAAAGATCAGATCCAGGTCGCATATGGGCAGAAAAATCGGATTTGGGTCGCTTCAGGCTGCAGTGTGAACGTAGCCAAAGACTGGACTAATGAGCTGACAAGGAACAGGTGTGGGTGGAAGCATCTAGAAGGAAGCCACAGGGAAAGGAAACAAACACAAGGATGCAACAGAGAGTAACGCAAGAACAAAACACTGCTAGAAAACAACTACATATACAAAGAAACAAAAAAATAAAGAGGGCGGAATCCTGACAGAACCAGCACTAAAGAACTGCATAGGGAGAGTATATATGGGAGACTGAACAAAGACTGGGGTAATTAACTGATATGGAGCAGGAGGGCAACAGAGAGTAATTAAAGACTGCTTAAATATACATAAAATGACTGATAACTAAAAAAAACTCTAAGTCCCAAAAGGGGAGAACCATAACAGAATAACTTTAAAGGTATCCATAATTATCTGTGACAGTAGAGTTTATTGGAGATTTTTTATATTAATACAATAAAGTAAAAAAATTGTAAGATGTTGCAGATGTCATAGAGATGTCGCCATGTTGCTAACACAGAAATGGATTCTCGATCCATTTCCAATGCTAGGTCCTGTAGCAGTAGCTCTGTCCACCCTAAAAAATTGAGTAAAGTTAAAGCTTCTTGGTTTGAACCTGAGCATGTTGAAATGTATAAGAATAAAGAAATTACAAGAGATAATGAAGATGAGGAAGATCAGGGTCAAAGAGTTTTATTGAAATGGCATGAAATGAAGTGTCTTGAAGGTCTTGAATGAAGGTCACAGGTTCATAGAACCAAGGTTGAGGCCAGAGAACACTCATGAATAGGGAAAACAATGTAGATTCTACCATCAAGATCTGCATCTAAGATCTGTTGAAGTGTGGAATAATGCCAGTCTACACCCACAATCGTAATTTTCACTTAGAGTCAGTAAAAATATTAGGATGATTTTTTTTTTACCTTTCGCAGTCTCGGACAGACGAGCATTATGCAAACCCTAAAGTTTGCAAACCTTAAAGTTTGACCAATGTTGAATGACCCATACTTCAATGTTGAGTGTCCAGGTTGTTCCCCCAATAGATTTTTCTTTTCCCAGCTAGTAAATCAGCTTCAGAAGATAATCTTAGGAGTAATCATGGTAAAATTGTGAAGATTATTAAAATTCTCACACACGCAGACTCCCATGGAGACAAGACGTAAACCCTGCTGGTAATCTGTGAGATGAACCTGTGAAAACTTGAATTACTTCCAAGTTTATCGTAGTTTATGCTTTAATCGAGACTGTCGTGCTTAGATCTGCCTTAACTTCAAGTCATTACTCTCTTTAAGCCTTTAATTTAGTTCTAATAATCAGATGGGACTAAGAAAATCTCAGGATTTTGCTGCTTCACAGTGGGGTCTCCTATGATTAAATCCATGTTTCTTCTGCCTTAAAAACTTGTTTTGTGATTGCCGCCTGCATTTTAAGCTGCTGACTTTGACTTCTGCTGCGACCGGCCTCATCTGACCCCAGCAAAGGGAAGCAGGTGCCATTCAGAATGGAAACGATTTGAAGGGCAGCTTTTCTGATCCATAACGACCTTCTAGGAAATTACCCTCAACAGTAAATACCAACAGAGTTGATATCAAAAGCCCATAAATGCTGTCTAAATAAGTTTTGAAAGAAATCGTAATAAAAGACAACCTGCCCCGGGTACTTAAATTCTAGGCCTGTGAAAGTTGCAAAGACAGTAGTGAATTATTTTTATTTTTAGAACCAGAGAAAACTATAGCCTGAAGATCAAGTTTCAAACATTTTTTTTTATAGTTCTGTCACTACTGCATGTGCACATCCTCATAAATGTCTTCAAACTGAGACAGAACTGTGAGTTAATCTCTGTCTGAGGATTTGGGTGAAGATCCTGCTTTGAGTGTCTGCGTGCAGCTTTGGCATTGATTTGGAAGGCAAACTGCAGTATTAGATTAGGCATAGGAAGCAAGAGAGGAGATAACACACAAGAGTCAGACTGGGTGATGAATCTCGATGACCTCCTACTTTGTACTGTCTGAAAAGGTTTTGGTCCAAACCCTCCCAGTGTGGCTTTGGCTGGATATTTGGTAGTACTGATGTAGGGTAAGCCTTTACCCCAAAGTCTCTTCTATTCATTTCAAATTAAATTAAAAATACTTCATTAATCCCAAAGGGAAATTAAATATTGCAATAACTCATACAATGTTTTTTTAAACCAGTGTAGGTATCCTAAGGACCTAAGCTACCTTAGAGAGTAACATCTGATCTTTCCCTTCTTGTAGATGGCTTCACAGTTGTGTCTTCAGTCTAGTTTGATGTCCAAATGAACACCAAGGTATTTATACTCCTCAACCACCTCCACTTCTTCTCTCATGATGCTAAAAGGTTTCAGCTTGTTCCTGTTTCTTCTGAAAACCATAATCCTGCTGACATTCAGGATCAGATTATTGTTTCCACACCAGGTTACAAAGCGGTAGACCAGCTCTCTGCTCTCAGCTACTTGTCCATTTTTGATGCACACAATGATTGCAGAGTCATCCGAGTATTCCTATAGATGACAGGACTGTCTGGTACTGGAAGTCAGACGTGTACAGATTGAAAAGGAATGGAGAGAGTACCGTCCCCTGTGGTGCTCCAGTGATGCTGACTACTTGATAAGACAGGTGAACCTTCAGTTTAACAAATTGTGGCCTGTTTGTCATGTAGTCTTTGATTCAGGAGATTGTTGATGCCTCCACCTGATCTTCTTAAGTTTCTCACAAAGTAAGTCAGGCTGAATTGTGCTAAATGTACTGGATAAATCAAAGAACATGAGCATCACACTGCTGCCTGTCTTTCTTGCAGCCTCTGGTATGTTTTTTCTTTGATTATTGCTCTGTATTTAGCCTTATCCATCTTCCTGTTAACTCCATCCAGCTTAATTTTCCTGGCAGAAGTAAATATTCCCCACAGCTTATTTATATATACCATCACTCTGTTTTACTATAGTATTCATGTGTTGTTTGTGTTCAGTGCCACTAAAAAGCTTTTTACCAATGCAATAAAAGTTCAGCATTGGTTTGTCATAACCCACGCAATGATATTTATTTTGGAAATTGGCGGACTAATGTCCATGCAAGTTTTCTTTGCAAACTTGAAAGGCAGCAGACCCTCCACAAAAAAAAAAAAGTCACATGACATGGACATATGATGTTCTTCTACAATGCTTGGTATAAAGGTTTTGAGCCTGCTACCTCCCCCCCTTTGCTTGTGAGACTCAAAGAGGCCACACTGGAGAAAATGGTCATGTTGTTTGTGTTTTTTTTACCCACATGCAGAACAGGGGCGTTGCTAGGCACAAAGCTTTACTGGGGCACTGGCCCCCTACCGCATATGCCCCTCCTTCCATACACAAATACAGACAAGCACACTGCCCCACCCTGATACATTCCTACCAAAATTACCAGTTGAGATATTAATGAGTGTAAGAGCATATTTGTTTTAACAAACATGAACATTTTCAACATTGCAGCTATAAAAAATAAGACATCAACAACTTTGACAAATAAAAAGTTTCCTTATACACATTCTGAAGTAATCATTAATTTCTAGGTTTCAGAGTTTTAGCTCGGGGGAAATGTTAACTCATCCTGAACTAAGTTTTTCTTTTATTTTTTGAGCATTAAAGTGTACCTCCTATTTTTCATTTTTGCAAAGCGGTCAATCACTAGACTGTGACTCAGCTTAGAAAGTTCTTCCTTTTCAACTGATAAAATAGCAAGATGATGGAGCCTATCTTGTCCCATTGTGCACCTCGGCCAAGTGTGGAGCCTTCTCAACACACTGAATGACCTTTCACAACTCCATCTGTAGACTGGGATTGTGAGGGAGATCTGGATGACCTGTGTAGTGTTGGGAATATGATGTTATCAAGCAAGTTGAAAACACACTGCATATCCTTGATGACAAGGCTTTCTTTTTCAATCAGGAAAAGCTTTCAAACCATTTTGAATTGAATGAACGTTTTTTTACTCCAAATTTGTGCTGGGGATGGTGGGAGAACTTCACTTGTTTAGGACCACCATGCTTTCCCCCTAAGTCACTAATGTCCCCTTCTTGTTTGTGGAAGCTGGTTGTTGCATCCTCATCACCTTCATGGTCCTGTCTCTCTCCTGTCTCTTGCCTGTCAGTCTCGCCTCCTCCTCCCTTTCCTACTCCAGCACCTTCATTCTCATTCTCTACAGCAAACATTAAAAAAACGTAAATCTATAATTATGTAAATATCTATCATATTGCTTATAACGTCCCTAATGTAACTGCTTAGCTTAAATCACTAATTCATCACGGGACCTTACCTCCCTCTCTCTGCTTCGTGTGAGGAATTTCCTGATATCCATCTACAAACCAATGCAGTAATTTTCAGTTAGTAGCCTATAAATCATGTGGTTTCACTGGGAAAATAATAAAATTGACGGGTAAGAAACGTTACCAGAACTAAAAAAGCGTCGCGGCCGCACAGTGTCCCATCCAACTCAGTTGAGAGCAGCGTGTTAGTTTACCTGCAGTTCATGCAGTGACATGCGCTGACGTGGGGGCGCTAATTCATCCTCAATTTGGAGTTAACAACACACTTGCTGCGCATTTGAGTAGAAATATACGTCTCCTCCCGTTGGAATTATCTAAATTGATGCATTAAAAAAATGTAATACTGTTGCAAATATTCATGAGATTTATACTGGGGCACAGCTCATTTATACTGGGGCACAGCTCATTTATACTGGGGCACGTGCCCCAGTAAACGGGGTCTGGCGACGCCGATGATGCAGAATAACATGGAGAACCAATTAAACATTTCATTTACAAAAGCAATAAGAATTTGGAAGCGCAGGAACTGCAGGAAGTCAGTTGAACTTTCTCGATTGTCTGTTGGAACAAAGCACGCTGACCAGGAATGACATAGTTGAGAACAAGTGATGACTGACTGATCTGCTCACTTGAGAGATGAAGGGGAGGTATCGTGGATCTGTAGGGGTTTTAATTCAGTGGGCTTTGCAGACTGTATCCCATACTGTAGGTCCAGGAGAATGTGAGTGAGATCTTAGATCATTAGTACTTGCAAGAGATGTCATGCTGGAGATCAGGTATGATGAAGACAGAACTGCTACAGACAGGAAGACCTTTTCCATGAAGACTGGAAACAAACTGAGGTTCATCGGTTGCCTGGAACAATAATAGAGTTCACATTAAAAGAGACTCTGAAGAAGACACATTTCAACAAGGAAGTGGTTCCTGGTTTAGGTTTTTGGCTGGAACACCATTGGGGGTAATCATCTGGTGAAGAATGATGAACCTTCGCCTCCTTATATACACATTAGTCATCTTGATTGAAATATTTTCTCAGGTGTGCAGCAACATGGGTCGGTTCAGCCATCAGCAAAGATCCTCTCTGTAACAGGAAGCTCACTCACACCAGAAAAACAGCAAAACCCCTAAAAGAAAAGAACAAATATGAATAATTGGACTTCATTCTTCAGTGCCTGCTAGAGTTAAGTAGTCTAGTCCTGAAGCAACATCCAGAACCATATTTTTACAAAATAGGCTGTCTACAAGTTTATCTTTGAGTTACAGAATTGGCTTGAAGCCAGTGGACCCAGATTTGTTGAACCAGGAGACCAACAAAGGAGAAACCTAACCTCTCTGGCTGAGCCACCTACTAGCTACAGACCCGAGCTAAGCATTCCTAAACTTTGAGGATGCCACTGTTTTCCAAACTGGAGATCAACAGAGGTTACAAGTCTGTGAAAGTTATGGAAATAATCTTTAGCTAAAGAAATTGGGTTTTTAATGATTCCTGATCATGTCATGTGTTTTGCTGTTGAGTAAAACCATCCAACAGGGACCAATAATGACCACATCAGAATCAGAATCAAGTTTATTGCCAAGTAGTTTTGCAATTACAAGAAATTTGACTCTGTGTTGATGGTGCAGACAAAATAGATATATATATACATAACATAGAATCTATAGCTATATGTAATATAAAACCAATGTACTATATGCAATATATAGTACATAGCTATATACTATATATACAGTAGACTGTGCTTTAATGTAACGCAGAAGGTCTGGTGATGCAACACTGGTGTAGCTTGTAGGTTCTGAACGTGGGAGGGACTTTGAAAAAAAGTTAGAAAAAAAACTTTATTTCAATAACAGTTTAAACACTAAAATTACTACAATGTTTATGGGTTTTCAGAGATACTCAATGTTCGATTGTTAAGATATTGCTATTCTATTTACAGTACTCCTGAGCCACCCTCTGCTTAGGATAGCTCATAAATGGATCACTCTGGGTGCAACAATCCCGTTGGGTGTGGACGCACCTTTACGAAAACAAAAACAAGTTCAACATGGTGCATTATTTACCATCCTTTTTTGATTTATTGTAATTTGTCTCGCTCTTTAACATAAAATACATCAAATGAATTGAAGTTTGTGGCTATAATACATTACAAAACATGCATCATAAGGCTAAGGAATTTTTCTAGCCTCTGTAATAGGATATGTCTTATGAAAAGATAGAACTATATAAAAAGTATTAAATTAACAACTTAGTAAAATCACAGATTATGTGGAGAGATATATAGCACTATCTTGTGGGTAGCTGATGTTATTGCAAACTAAACTCAATATTAACGTCAAGGTCTACTATTATGTTCAGGGTGGATTTTAACCTCAGATTGTATGTTTGGTAGATGAATTCATTAAGTCTATCAGTGTTCATCTTCAGAAGCTCCTTTAAATTATTTAATGGATTATGACTGTCAAAAGTATTCAGTATTCAGAGTATTCAGATTTTCTAAGAATATATATTTTTTTAATCTGTTGGCCATAATCCTTAAAATGACAAGAAATAGATATTTAACTCAGTGTGTAATGAAGCTATATAATATACGGTATTTCTTTTCAAAACACACACAAAACACATCATGTTAAACAATATTCTGATTTTGTAATAGTATTTTTTCTTTCATTTTAGGTATTTGTAATATAACCTGCATCCCCTCAAAAAACTATTTTCACAAATAAATGTTTTATTATGATTGGATAAAAAAAACAATAACACCTTCCATAATTCTAAAAGCAATACATGGAAGTAAATTTGGTTTAAGATGATTAATTCGTGTTAATTTAAATGACCAAAAATATAATTTTTTTAGATAACAGGAATAAGAACATTACACACAGAAAAATGTCTGAAAAAAAAACCTTTTTGCATTGATTATGTTTATCCTCTAGAGGGCGGCATTGTGCCGCTTTAGAGGGAGCTGCATCGGTCTGGTGGTGAAAAAAAAGATTATTTTTTTTGTTCCTATTTGGAATTATAGGAAGGGAATTTTGATCCATTATTTTTGAAAGCACGAAACACATTTTGTAAATGAAAATGCAATCCAGAAAGGAAACTTTGGAAAACATCTTAATTAGATTGGGTTTTTTTTCTCCTAGAATATTTGCTGTTTTCTTATTTTATTGTTTTCATTTTTACATTTCATTGTTTCAATTCTATAATAGAAATTTTATATTTCATCTTTTAAGTATGTTTTTCTATATCACATTTAAAAAAGTGTATTCTTGATTTGCGTTTTACAGATTACATTGCATACATTGCATTTGTATTGGTCTGCATGAAGATTAGCAACAATACTTTTATTTTTAAGAGACTTTGATCTCTAAAACATGTAACACATTAAACTGAAAAATAAATGTCAAAATATTAACATTTTAAAATGTAAATTCTGTAAAAGAAATTAAAAATACATTTAAAAAAAATTCAACTATAATTCAAATATGAAAACAAAAAAAATCAAATTTTAATAAAATATATAATCATATATATATATATATATATATATATATATATATATATATATATATATATATATATATATATATATATATATATATATATATATATATATATATATATATATATATATATATATATATATATATATATATATATATAAATGATCCAAAGTTTGACCTCTGGAATTGTATTTTCTTTTTCTTTTGATTTATTTCCGTGTTTTTGCGTGCAACAATAACTGAACAAAATTCACTCCATAACACTGACATCAGAGTAAAAACCAAACATATAAATGTACAAATTATTGAAGATTTCTATTTGTTCCCCAGTTAAACAGTAGAGTAATCAAGGACCTGCTTGAACTCAGCAGACCAGGCTAAATGAACAGTTCATTAAGTGTCTTCTTTGCAAAATTATTACATTAGATAATCTGACAGAACTTCCGGTAAAAGTTCACAATAAGAGCAGAGTTTAATGTACCTTGATATTTTAAAATCAACATATTATCAGAGTTTTTTTGTTGTCAGGTAATTGTTAATACATGAAAAATTTTAATGTTTTTGTATATTCCACTTGAGAGTATTACTGCTGCCACCACTGTATTAGAGGGAAATAAATGGTAGGGGGGGCCAATGATTGGCTAAGGGTGGCCATGGCCACCCATCTAGCTCCGCCCCTGGCTATAACTCATTTTGCAAACTCTTTTCTCTAATGTAAAAATTTTAATTTAGTTAATTTTTGCATAGCGCAGATCATGCACGCTCCTTTTAATCATTTACCGCCCTGCTGATTGGTGAGATCCCAGCCTAGGAGGGTGGGGCAAAGTGGAGACTGATTAGCATACCTATCCAGCCTGATAAATGCTCCAGCAGCTTCACCTGAGGGACTGAGAGTCCTAAACCCTCCAAGGCGAAAAGGAATCCTGGCACCAAGGGGAAGGAAAGCTGAAGCAATCAGAGGCCAAAGCTCTGAGCAGTTACCTCCCCTCACACAGGTCCAGCCACTGACTGCGCTCTGTGCGTAAATGCGCACAGCCAAGAACCTCTCCAGGTGGACCGAGGCTCAACCTATCAGTGGCTTGTGACTCTCACGCCCGGTTTTCACTGACCTGAGTCCGCTCCGACCCAGATCTCCGGGTGACCCATGAGGTTAGAGGCCGCAGCCAGGATGGATGTGTTCAGGAAGCTGTGGAGGGCGCGGAAACTGATTGTAGTGGTGTTCATCCCGCTTTCCCTGCTGCCCCTGCCGCTTATCCACCCAACCAGCGTGAGTACAACCTATATATGTTTATCTTTAAACCATACAATTTGTTGTAGATTTTTCAGATATAAAAGTTAGTAAGAGATATTGTAGTCATTTTATAAGTTCAGAAACATCTCAATAAATTCATAGGATCTGATTACTACCTGCAGATGGTATTTGTTGGCTGGATCAGGCTCTAGGTCTCTTATGGTGTTAGTTACAGTGTGAGTGAGGCAGAGGAGGAATCAATCAAAAGGCACACTGTCCCAGGCTGTCCCAGTCCTCAGCTGATCAGGCCTGTTTGTGCAGGGAGACATCCCCACATGTTGATGAGATGGAGACCAGTACTGGTCCTTAAACATGGGGATTAAAAGGAGCTTGATTTTGGTTTTATTTCTTTACAGTTAGTACATTTTGGTTGCAGTCTTAGTTTTAAGAATGTGACTTAACAGTGTGACTTAGGTTTTAGGTTTTGCTTAATTTCTTTGTTACAAAGAGTCCTGTCAGTTTAGGGCTTTTAAGATTAAAATAATAAAAAAAACAAATTGGAAAATAATTTAATTATAATAAACAGTAAGTTGGTGGAAGAATTCCCAAATAAAAAGAAAAAGTTTAAGAAGTCCTTATCAGATCTACTTCCATATAAAAATAATTCTCTGGATTGTATATAAGCAAAGATCTGATAAAGTTAACTCTTCTATAGATAAGATGATTGGTTCCAGTTTACTGACATTTATTGTAAAG
Source organism: Cyprinodon tularosa (assembly GCF_016077235.1). Classification (NCBI taxonomy): domain Eukaryota; kingdom Metazoa; phylum Chordata; class Actinopteri; order Cyprinodontiformes; family Cyprinodontidae; genus Cyprinodon; species Cyprinodon tularosa. The sequence continues at coordinate 1,278,699 of NW_024038589.1, read as the reverse complement.
AGCTGTTACTGATTGGATTTTTTAATCCGATCTCATTGGCTGTTTTTCTTGCAATGAATTTAAATTAAGAGATCTGAGTTTGATAATAATAGAAAAACGATATGACTTTTTTAGATTAATCTCTTATGTGTGTGATAAATACTAGGAAAAGCTGAAAAATGGAAATAGGAAGAGTGAATTGTAAGTTTTTGTGTTTATGAAGCATTTTAGTTATTGGGTTCTACTGTTTTGGCTTTCATGTTGGTAATCAGACCATCTTTCAGAAGTTTCAGAACTACACCTGAATACCTTATTCACTTTATGACCGTACATCTATATATGGATATGTCAAGATTTTACAGAATATATTTAGTATTAAAGGCTTTTCGTTAGAACAGCCTTTTTATATGAAGTATAACTTTTTTATTCTCCCTGTGCAAATATACAATCCAAAAAGAGAAAATGTTGTTATATTAGTATGGAGTGAATTTTGTTTCATTATTGTATAAAGCATAGAACATATTATAAAAGTGGAACTTTGAAAAAAAAAAAGAAGAAATTTTTTCTAAAACTTTGTGAAACTTCTTAATAAAAAATGTTTAAGAGTAACTGCTTTTTTCTTAGATTGAGTTTTTTTGTTTTTATCTCACTTTTTAAATTTTTTTCTAAAGTTTTTTTAAAGATTTAATTTTTTCAATATCTGTTTTTAGATACAAACTGTATATATTTTTCATTTCATTTTAGCAGATCACGTCACTTCAGCCCCAATATGAACGCTCCCTCTTGACCAATAAGAATGTTTCTAATGTCTAAGGCAGTTTGAAAAGAATGCAAATTTTAAAACTTAGAGTAAAACAGACGATTGAAAATTAACATTTAAATAAATATATTTAAAAAAAAAATCATGTAAAAATTTGTTGAAAAAAAATAACATTTGTAAAACAAAAATTTGAAAATATACTCTCAAAATCTTAGGTTTATGAAGAAGTTTCATTTCTGGATGTTTTTTTTTTTTTACTTTGTGTGCAACAATAATGGAACAAAATTCACTCCATATTATCCCATCACCTTGTGCGGATGTCTTATGTTACTATAGATATTTTCTGGGTTTAGAGGTTAAATGTTGGTTATAAGAACATGCAGAGTTCACTGAGAGAAAATAATATTCCAGTTACTGCTGTCATCATTTTCCTGCCCATACTGAACTGTATAAACCTCACGTTGATGGATATTTGTATTCAACAAAGTAACTTCTCGGCGATCCCCCAGAGAAACATACACATAGCAACTGAGATCCACCAGAATATCTTACAAGGGAACTTCACCATTTTTCCAGTTTTATGTCTTTAGCCGAAAAATTCGGATTTCCTGACTTGTGAGATTGTATGTTCCTGAAATTATGCAATATTAGCTAGATATATAAACAGACAACCCCGTCTGTGAGTAAACATAAAATCGCATTTTCTTCTTGAGCTATCTCAATTATAGGCTTTATGTGGCTTTTTTAAATTATTTAATAAGAATTTTATCCAAAGCTTATGTGTTTTACTTTCTGATAATTTTGTCAAAATTATCCTCTGTGACCCCACTTCCACTTTGTGAGGTCAGTGTAGTTGAATGCTTTACACGATCTATAGCCACAGGATGTGACCATTAAAGCACACAAAAAAAAAATCCCTACAGAAAAAACATAGGAAAAATAAATTAGCAAAAAAAAAAGCAATTAAGTTACATAATGAACCCAGGTCCATGCTGGATTTTGGGCCCCACGTGGCTTCGTTACGACAGCGGGGACGTCAGACTGTGCCAGGAATGCGGTTCTGAGTGATCCCTCTTTAGTATGTGTGTGTTTGGAGGGGTACTGTGTCCAGCTGCAGAAGAACAGAACATCTGTAGGATAGAGTCAGGGCAGGTCAAAGAGCCACACAATCAAAGAACAAGCGTTTGATACTCAATTCTTCAGATATTAAAATATTAAATATGCTTAACCTAACCAATGCTTGGTGTTTTGTAGGAGTCTAAGGGCTAAAGGTGTAACATAAAGATTAAGGGATACAATGATTGATAATTTAAGGTTTAAAAAAAGGCAGAACACACAAGAGTTTAGTAGAATTTAGTATAAATCTTAAAATTTTGCAGATCAAAAAGTCTGTTTAAAAGGACCTATGATTAGCTTAGCCTGGTTCATGCTTCAACACTCCGTAACTTGACCCCCGCTCTTTTTTTATAGATTCAAGATATTTATACCTTTTTTTCTTAAGAATTATCTTGTCTAGCTAATATTCAAGTGATTTATATTGTAAAGTGAAGCAAGGAAGGCATTTGTAGCAGCTAACCACTAGCCAGTGTCATCAGCTTTTACAAACCATATCAACCTTTTGTGTCACTTATATTGACTTATACCTTTTTATGTTGCGCTTAAAAAGCTGACATAGAAATTCAGGTGACTCTACTGCATTTTAGAGTCACCTCTGTAGCTGAGGGTTGTTAGTTAGCATAACCGGTCTCAATTAGCCCATTTTGTTTCCCCAAAGAACCATTTCCTTCAGCTTCAAATGCCAAAGCAACAGATTTTTGAGGCTCAATGTGCTGATTTTATACAAGGGGTTCAGAATTTAGGTCACTCGTATTTTACTGAACTAAATCAAAATCTTACAGGAACCAAATTGCACCAAACAAAGCAGATTTCACTTTGACAAAAAAAGCGCAAAAAGATTTCATTCTATGTTTCTAGATTTGCTAATTTTGAAAAATCTGAAATAGGTTTTTTGTTCTTTTTTGTTAACGTTTAGTGAAATCTGACTTTATTCTCAGAATTCTGACAAATTCTGACTTAATTTCAGAATTAAAAGTTAAATTACTAAGGATTTATCAGTTTTATCATCTGGGATTATAATCTAAAGTAGGAAATTGTAAGTGGTTGTAATTCTATTTGTGAGATTGAAGTCAGCATTTTAAGATGAAAGGCAAAAATCAATAGCCTTTTATCTTTAATTAAATGGCCGTTCTTTTGTCTTCCCCAATGGCATTAAACCGCTTCCATACTTCGAGAGCTAACTGAAGAAAAAAGAAAAAAAGTACTATTTGTAAGGCTATAATATTCTAGGTACCATCCAAGATATTAGAATAAGATGCTTTAATTAAATTATATTGATGATGAAAAACAAGGAGAATGTGAGGAATATGAAGGTTCATAAAATTCGGTGTCATCATTGCCGTATACAACAAGCTTTGTAATTTCATAGTCTCCTAAATTGGGCATTGTTATGACAGTGTAAAGGGCAGATTAGACTGCTAAAACCGCACACATCAAATGTCGCTTTCATCCGGTTGCGAACCAGTTTTGCTGGTATGCTTCTGCAACGCTGGTATGGAATTTCTAGGGACGCACAGCAGCTTTCCCACCAAAGCTCTAAGGGGAGCCTATTGGAGAACTCGCGAGAACTTCGGTGGATGGTCACGAGAACTTTTTCAGCGGCACCGGCGGAAGTGTTTTCCAAAACAACATGTCTGATGCATCGTACAAGTGGTTGTACATCCTTGATCAACCTTTCATCGTGGTTATCCATTGTTGTTATTGCTCTTCGGTTATTAAAAATGGCGCACCCCGGCACCGAATCAAGAAGGATGACCACACAGACAGCCGGAAAGCCATACCAAGGACCAATCACAGCTGCTTTTTGTCTGCCCACTTCTGCTTGAGGTCTGCACGAGTTTGCGACAGTCCTGTAGTCAGGATTTTTTTTAGGTGCGCGACGACGGTTGCAGAATCTCTGCACAGGGGGAATGGCTGTGCACAGAGACAGATTTGACGGTTGAAGAGGCTATGCGTCAGAAGTATAAATTGGCCTTAAAGGGCGGATTAGACTTCTGCAACCGCACACGTCAAATGTTGTTTTGGTCTGGTTGCAAACCAGTTTTGCTGGTATGCTTCTGCACAGCACAGCAGTTTCCCGCCAAAGCGCAAGGGGGAGCTTATTCGAGAACTTCGTTTTGGCAGAGCCCTCTGCATCTTTATATAATTTGTCTGAGGCATCGTACAAGTGGTTGTACTTCCGAACCTTCTCGATTAAGCTTTCGATGCAGAGGCTATGCGTCAGAAGCATAAATTGGCCTTAGGAAAATAAAAGCATGTAAGAAATATCTAGTTGTTCTGTGGAATAAAATGTAAATGTGATGCAGTGATGCCCTAGGACCTACCTACTGGATTCAGCAGTACAACTTCTGTTTTTAGTTGTTTTTGTTGCTGATTTTACAATTTTTCCTTACTTCTCCTACAGAAAAAGCTGATTATTTCAGCCCTTTGCAATTAGGTATCCTGTTATCATTGTTAGTTTTAGATCTCAGGGTTTTTTATCTTTTTAAACGTTACTGGTACTTTGAACATATTTCAGCAAGAAATATTTCAATAATATTGTTGATGCTCTAAATGAAGGGCATTAGTGTGGGGTAACACAAGGAAACGATCTGATCTTTGTGTAGGTTCCTAATTAACTCTATTGTTAGCATGTTTGAACCAAATCTGTGCCTCTATGGGGTTAATTCTACAACAAAAGATGTAAAAATGTCAGACTGCATGAATCCGGTATATTACTGAGAAATGGAAGTTATCCCAATGTCTGTCTATGTGGTGAAAAGAAGAATCCTGTTTTGACCTCTAACCTCTTATGAGTCCTTAGTGCAACTTACAGCAGTACCAACACATTTGCATTTAAGTGGATGATTAACGTGCTTTGTTACTTACTATCTTTTGCCTTGTTGCTTTTTTATCTGGCTCTGTTCACAGACTGAGATAGTGTTTAATCAGTCTCATCAATCAGTGCTTTTTAAAGCAATGCGTGTTTTCCACTGTTCCCATTTCCTTTACTGCTTCTGGATAACAGTCGTCTGATGAGAAAATCAATGAGATGTTTAGAAGGAAATAGTTTGGTTTTGTAATAAAGTCTTGGTGTACTAGCTTGATGTGGTTTTAGGAGAATTACCTCAGTTTCTATAAAAAGGGTTATGTGTTTAATGTAATTACATTTTTCAAAACACTGTTTTGTTTTGATTACATTATACTTATTTTTTTTTAAGCAAAGAAACTAATTCAAATATTAACACTGGAAAAACAATCTAAAAATAAGTAAAAAAAATTCTCAAATTAAGTGCATTTATCCTTAATTTGAGTATGTAAATTAGACGATTCGCCAATGGAATGAGTATTTTTACTCTTAAAATAAGATATTTAGATAAAATGCACTTGAAATAAGACAATGCATTGTTTTCTTATTTTAACTGTAAATTGTCTTGTTCCATTGGCAAAATGTCTCTTTTACCTCCTCAATTCAAGAAGAAATGCACTTACAGTATTTTAAGAAATTATGACTTATCTAGATTTAGATTTTTTCCAGTGAAAGTAGGCTTGAGAATTAAAGGCATGTTACACAGGTTTAAATATGAGTAATGATTTGAATTTTATAAGGAATAAATCTAGTATTTCATTAATAAAAAAAATAGTGTCCCTTCAAATGTCTTTCTTTCTTAGTAGTGGTTGTATATCGGGGTCAAAGTTGTGATAATCATAGTGACTTTACAGCCTGGTGATTATATTGCTTGCTATGCTTTTAGCATAATGAGGTGATTATGTCTATTCTGACAAAAAAAATGTAAATCTGCAATTGTGAGATAGAAATTAAATTATATTATTTACATGTAAATAGACATAGTCCAACAAGCCTTACCAGTAGCTTGGACCAGACCATGGAATTGACTTTAAGCCTTTTATTTCTGTATAAAAATAGGATTTTATTCATAAACTAGTGACCATTCACATCTTTTCCACTCTAAAAGTAAGTTTTTTTTATATAGATAAACATATTGTTGGTTACATTTAGAATCCTGCCTTCATTTACAAGCAAGAGATTCTTATTTTCCATTGAGTTCAACAGGAAACCAGTTATGACAGCAACTCCTTTGTCAACTAACCCATATTAACCTCTCATTTGTGATGCTTATAATCACAAAGTATAATGGTATAATCACAAAGGGTTACAGCTCTTAACTTGTGAAACAAAAGCAAATCAAGTCACTGATAATGAGGGACAATAGAGCAGTAATCAGGATCAATAATCAATCACCAGCGCCTGCCAATTTACCTCAGATTAGCTTCCATTTCCTTAGTGTGCTTTTATTTTTTGTTAGCATCTTTGAAACATGTTTCCTTTTTAAACATTTAGCGCCTAACGTGACAAGTCTCAAGCAACAAAGAGAGCGAAGCTGCCAAAGAACAAAAGTCTTTGCAAAGCTGGGCTGTTTTGAAGGGATTTAAAGTTTAGTTGCACATTGGTGTCTAAGAAGGCTTTTGAGCGCCAATCTGCTTGTTATGTTTTCAGGGGTTGTTATGTTTTCTGGGCTCTTTCAAATTTTTAAATCTATACTTTCCTGGTAGAATGGTCCAATGTAAGGCCAGAATGAGCTGTAAAAAAGATTTATTAGCATTTCATAGAGGAATTTTACAGGCTCAGCCTATTTTATTTAAAGTTTGAAAACCCACTTTCCTTACATTTAACAACTACTCTACTTTGTGTAATCGCTTAGTTAAATAAAACCTTTTGCAAGGCATGAGGATGTTTTCAGAGAAGATTAATAAGGTGTACTTTTGTTTAACTAAAATAGTAAAAGAAGATTAGAAAATGATGCCTTCTATCAGATAATAAATCAAACCTTTGGGGTAAACAAGGTGAGGATATCAGACATATCTGATGCTTTTAGCACTCTTAACATCTGCTTTAAAGAACAGAATTCTCTGATAATGCGTTGTTGTTGAAAATCTCTATTAAACCTCAGAACAAGCTCACATTATCCCAGGATTGTAACTAATCCTTAATGATGACGGTTATTACTAAGTCTACAGAGCCTAATGCTATCTGTGGAAGCACACTGTGTGCCACTCGGCTCAGTGAAACTTTTGACTAAAACACGAGGGAACTTGGTGAAGTCAGACGTCTTAGATCCCTGGTTATGGAGGATTTTTAAAATGCTCTGAGAATAAAAATGCGGATTTACTATAAAGATGGTGCTTTAAAACCCTCCCAGTTTGTTTACCAGCATTTGAAATAGGAAAGATATTTTGCTACCCTGTTCTTTCTTTTTTCTTTCTTTCTTTTCCTTCCTTCCTTGTGTAATACTTTGTATCTTTCTTAAACTCTCCTTTCTTGCACCATCCCACCTCTTGTTGTTGTTGTTTTTTCCTTAAATTGTCCCTTTCTTCCATCTTGTATCCTTTCTACCCTGTTTTATTCCTCCCCACCTCATCTTAACGTCTGCAGGACGGTGTATGTGCCGCTGCTCTCCCAAACCCTTTATTGTTTACAGTATGGGCATTGCAATGGGGCAAATGTGCTGTGTCAAGCTAAGCACAAGCTCTGCACAAGGCACACCATTGCAAGCTCCATTCCACTATGCTGAACTCTCCCCAGTAAACTGTCAAACTGCTCCACTCTACCTAGAAACAGTTGCTTGCTCCCTGGACCGGAGGGTTTCGTTCACTCACATCCTCTTCTTCCTTGTTTCTGTCAAGACTCAGAACAGAGGACCCAGAATGCAGACATGACAGACAGTGGAAAAACTTAAAAGCATTTATTTAAACAATCACAGGGACATCTATAGGAGAGAAATAAAGGTTAGCGACCACGATAATCTGATCCAGGTTCAGTCTACAGAGGAATCCAACAGTAGTCCCAATACTGATCAGGCAAACTGATCAGACAGGGGCAGGCAGGCTCAAAAGTCTGAATACAGAAACAGGTCATCAGGCAAACAGAACACTATTAGTAACACTCGAAAACTCTCTACACCAAAGGCTCAAGAATAATTGACACTGATGGCTGGGATCAAGGAGTTTAAATAGAAGCAGGAGCAGGTGGAGCAGATGAGCAGTGATGAGTAATCAGGCAGAGTTAGACAGGTGAATGGAACGAGCAATTAGGCCAGCCATCAGCACCAAAAATCATGACAGTTTCTCTTTGTTAACTAGCAGAGCTAGTGCTTGCTTTTAGCACGGGACTGAGGCATATTTGCTGCTAACCACAACAATTGACCTACTACTCAGATAGCTGCGCTTACTGCATCCCGTGTGAATGACCCCTTTTCTTTTATCCATCTTTTTATTGTTCCTTCTTTTAATTTCCCTTTCTTACTCCTTTTGTCTATTCTTTTTGCTTGTTTCTTCCTTCCACTGTTCTTCTTTTTCTATTCTATATTCAGGTTGCATATATAACCTAAACTCATAGAAATATGTGTAATAAGTGGTGATCTGAAATCCATTGTGAACTTTGCTAATCTGCTTCTGAAAGAGCCTTTCCAAAAGAAATGAAAAATTCTTTGAATTGTTCAAACTGTGGGAGAAACTTTGTAAAAATGAATCAATGATTATTATGCCCTGATGTTTCTTATTTTATTTGAGCTCTGTGTAGATTCTCAGTAGGATTGTTCATAAGAAAAATGGTTATGATATTGTACTCAGTTTCTAGAGCTGAGGAGCTGAGGGCGTTGCAATAAGTTTCTAGCCAATAAAAGATTGCATGTTGGCATCTGTGATATTAGAATGACAGTATGCAGCCACTTCAAAGTAATAACATCATCAAAATTAACCACGGAATAACTATTGAAATTGGTAAACATGAAAATAATTTCTACATTTTCAGTTGGATAAAGATTTAAATGCTTGTGTTTTCTGGTTTGCAGGAGGCATGCTGTGCTTATGTGTTGATGGTGACCGCAGTCTACTGGGTGTCCGAGGCTGTTCCCCTTGGTGCTGCCGCCCTGGTCCCGGCTTTCCTCTATCCCCTCTTTGGAGTTCTCAAGTCCAGCGAGGTGATCATTGGTTTAAGTTCTTAAAATTCTTTAAAAAAAAATAGATGACATAAGTCAACCAAAAGTTTATGTTGAGATTTTAACGATGGGAGTGAAAACATAGAAGAGAATGCATTGGTTCTTTGCTGATCAAGAGAAAAAGGTAAGGAGATGGGATGCAAGTGAGGAAAAACACAAGGACTAGGGTGTGGTTATGCTTGACTCACAAACAATCCGCTCAGAAAACAAGCCGCCCATCACAACATCTACAGCTTTTATTCTGTGCAACCAACACCCCACTACATGAGGGGGTAGAGCAAGGATTCCTAACTGGGGGTACTTGCAAGGGGTACATGAAAACATTTTATTTCTTAGGTAGTAAAATAAAGTAGGGCTGGGATCTGTTTTATTTATTCATTTATTTTGAGAGTCCCAATTGAAAAAATTAGTTTTATCAGCCAAAAAGTAATTTTTTTTTAGTTCACCTTCAGCTTTGACACACATCTAAACCAAGCAGAGGAACAGACTGGGAGCAGCTGTTATTCACACTGACCTATCAAACCAGCTGATGAAAACAAAGTCAATGTAATTAAGTCAGCCTGACTATAATTTTTGTTCTTTATTTTGTTCCCAATTCATCAGGTTTAAATGTGATTATAAGGGAGTTACTCAGAGGAGCTCCAGTTTTATAAATACAGGTTCATAATATGATTTTATTTTGCATTTATTTCGATTCCTTTCTTTTTGTTTGAGATGGAAACATAAAATGCCTTTGAATTAGATGCTCAAGTTCAAAGATTAAGTAAAATAGTTTTCATTATTTTACAATCACTTCTTATACTTTTTAATACTTTTGACTGAGAGGAGTACTCTGGGTAAGACAAAATGCCCAAAGGGGTACACAAGTCAAAAAAGGTTGGGAAACACTGAAGTAGGGGAGAAAGCCATTTAAAACTTTTTGAATGCCTCTTCATACCTTCCAAAACAGTTATTTCTATTTTGTGACAACCTACTAATAGTCGGGAAATGTCTGAGTTAAATCTTAAAAATGTTCATAGATGCTTACATTTGTGAACCCTCCCGAGTAGGAGCTTTTGCTTGCTCACCATTTTTTCTGTCTGCATAGTTACACATTTTCCTAAGTGCTCGGGGGGGACCTTTCTTGACTCAGAGTTTATCATCTAATAATATTTTGAGCACATAATCAACCCTTAAAATATAAAAAAAAACTTTATTACAAAAAGTTTTAAATTATAACATAAGACATAAAACAGTAACACACGTTTTATTCCCAAATATTATTGAAATGTACTAAAAAGAGGTTTTCTCTGGTTTAGAGCACAGTCGAAGCTCGTGGCTGTCATCAGATCTCTTAGAAAAGCAAAACAAATTCTGGCAGACTTTTTGTTTTATATGACAAATTTTACCAGGGAATCTGGGATATGATATCAAAGATCCTGTTCAGATGCTTTTAGTCTAATCTGACTAAAGTTAAACTGTTTTGAAAAGAAAATTTGGTGAACTCTTTCTAAAAGCTGGCAGGAACTTGGACTATGAATTCTTAAATACTTTTGCAGCAGAAACTAAAGTATTGAGGATGGATGTAAATATGTAAGTGTCTACAAATTTGTCTACGAAATCCTGATCAGAAAGAATTTGGGTGAAAGGTCTTTCTGTGTTCGGCGTGTTCCAAGAATTCAGCTCTGCGTGAGTTTTTCCAGGGTCTCTTCATGTTTCCATGCACTGATTGGATTTTCTTCCTGACATTTATTTGATTGACCTGGAGCCTCATTATCATAAACTATCACCGGTTACTTCTATTCAAATGCTGTATCTGGATGCCATACTAATTCACTGCTTTTGGTCATTTTAGATTTCTGGGTTATTTACATATTAAAAGAATATGATACCTGAGATAAGGTAAAACTGCTTTATGTTTGGGATGTTTCTTTAGCATTTATTTGAAGAGTTGTTTAACTGCTACCTGTAATTTTGTTGAGAAAACATGAAAAAAGATTGTTTTTTTTATAGTAATAGAAATACATCTTTAATTAATTAAAATTATAAACTGACAGCTGGTTTAAAAATGTTAGTATTATGAAAATTCTACAAAGAAACATAATTAAATACATAATATATAATGAAATAATAAGGTGCAACATTTATTTATTTGTCTAATACTAGCAGTAGACATGCCGGTCTGTCATGCTGTTTGCCGTAATAAGTGCCGTCAAACCTGACATTATCCCACTAAACCATCTAAATTGATATATATATTTATCTATATATATATTTAGATGATTGCCAGTTGAATTTTCTTGGGTTACAGATTATATTTAGAAACCTATACTTTGGTTCATTTTCCTGCTGGAAGGTGAACCTCTGTCTCTGTTTTAAATCACAAGAAGACTGACTGGTTTTGGTCAAGAGGCAGCATCCATCTTTCCCTGGACTTGGACCGGTTTACTACTCTCTGGTCCTTAGAAAATAAATAAAAAAAACACCTCGCCAGCATGATGCTGCCACCACCATGTTTCACTATAGGGATGGTATTTTTGAGATAGTGGGATGTGTTGAGTTTGCAACAGATGAAGCATTTTCTTGCTCCAAACATTCAATTTTAGTCTAATCTGACCAGGGCACCCTCCTCCTGACCCTAACACCTGAATTTTGCAGCAGGAATAGAGACTCGTCAGACCAGGCAATGTTTCTCCAATCATTTAATATCCAATTTTGATGAGCCTGTGTAAATTGTAACCTCAGCCCATCCGCCATAACCTTCAGTTCAGTCTGGCCATTCTCCTCTGAAATCATCAGCAAGGCATTTGGACCCACAGAACTGCCATTTGCTGGATGTTTTCTCTTTTTTTTTAACCATTCTCTGTAAATCCTTCAAATGTGAAAAATCCCAGTAGATCAGCAGTTTCTTAGTCAATTAAATCACCTTTCTTCCCCATTCTGATGCTCTGCCCATGTCTACCTGCCTAAAATGCATTGAAGTGTTCCCATGTGATTTGCTTGCTAGAAATTTGAGTTAGGAAGCAGTTGGACAGGTGTACCTAATAAAGTAGGCAAAGAGTGTATTAGCACTCTATAAACGACCTAATCCATCACCCAAATAGCACAAAGTTTACAAAGATTCTCCCAACACTGCAATTTGGCTCACACTAAAAACTGAGAGCTACTCCACAATTACCCTCCACCTTATTGAAACAAAGTGGCCAACAGTCTGACAGCATGTTAAAGCGACATCCCCGCTTTTAATACTTTTCTTTTTCTTCTAATGTACAGCATTTTAAATTGTCTTGCCGCTGAAAGGGGGTTAGGATTTCGACCCTCGTTATGTAGCTTAACAAACAGCATAACAGCTTAATCACATTATAATTTTGTTTTGGACTAGTATGAACCCTTTAGTTTATGCTTAGGATCTTTGGTCCTTAGGCTGCCTTTCTGGTTAATGCACCCTCTTTCAGAGGGCAGGTTTGTTGTGGTACCACATGCTTTCCCTTTAAAGGTGTCATATTTTATTGCACACAAACAGAAAAGTTTTCACACCTTGATTTGTATTTGTTAACCACTTTGTCCCCTTGACTTTAGGCTTTTAGGTTGCAAACAGGTAGATTTCATTTCACTACAGTAATAATGTGACTTTTGAATATAATTGGCTGAACATTAACTTCTTATTGTATATTTCTCTCATTTTACTTCAGCATCTTAGACTATTTTGTGCAGGTCTGTCATGTAAGAATGGTTGACAAAAGGAAATATAAGAAGGGGCGAAGGCACAGACAGATCAAATATTGGGGATCATATCATTTGATTTAATATATATTTCTGTTATCCTTCACACTCCCCTATTAGCCTTATATAAACTATGAGCTGTACAGCTCATGTGACCGGAAAGCTGCCACGGCACTGTAATTCGGTGGCACTGTAATCTCGTTTTAGTATTTTCTAAAAATATGCCAGCAGAGATTTATGCAACAATTTTCAGACCTTTATGGTCCTCCTTGTTTGAGCCCGAGGTTTAGAAATAAATCTCTACCTGCTCTTAGTTCACAGCTGAAACCAGCTGCATTAGTGGAAATATAGACTTCTTTTTAACCTCCAAGTTCGATATGGTTCACAGTTGTGAAAAGCTGTTTTTAAAGCTCAGCTAGAACATGCACAGAATACTCTTTCTACTTGTTAAAGTGGTGGAAGTGATTTAGTAAACATGGAATTCAAGCACTGCCTCAATTCTCATTGCTGCTACTGCTGCATTGACACGGTACTTATTAGCCACACTGATATTTGTTTCTTGGTATTAAAATGTATTTTTTAAAATAAGCAAATAAAATGAAATAGAATAACTGCATGAGTGCCTCAAATGTATATGGTTCCCTACATGATTTTAGTAGTTAAACTGTTATTTCTCTAAAGGAGGATCGAAATCTAGGGAGGACTGATGCTGACAGAATTAGAAATAAAAGCAGACATTTAGGACTCATCCAATAAATAAACCAATACACTTAAAATTGACCAATCAATTAAAACGTGTTTCTTTGATGAGGATGTTCAATGTATTTACTTGACATTTTATATTGTGATTGACCTTCATATATTTTTCTCTGTTTATTTCCAATATATTCATAAAAATGTTGCTGTAGCGGAAGCGATTATGGAGTATTTTTCCCACTATTGGTATTTACTTTGAAATTTTAGTATAGTGACAACCCAGGTACAAAGTATAAGAATTATTATTTTACAGCTGTGGTAGATTTTTTCTTAATGGCAGAATTACATTTTTCCAGTCATATATAAGAGTTTTTTAGGTTTATTCTTTTATTTCTAGTTCTAAAACCTTCAGAAACACCCCTTTGAATTTGAATGGCATTTTAAAAATAATGTTACCAATTACCATACTGTTATTAGAGGCAGAGAGAGGACCTAAAATTAAGCTCAAGCAAGAGTAACACTACCCCATAATATTTTACTTGAGTAAGAGTGAAAAGTAGCCATCCAAGAAATGACTAAAGTGAAAGTAAAGTACTGCTGTGGGTGAAAGGTTGGGTACGATCCAAACCACATTTTTTAAACATAAAACTTATGAAACCAGTACCTCCAGTGCCAACTTTATATTATCCAGATGTAATGGTTGGTTCAAGTTAGCCTGTGTACCAAAACATAAAACACTCTGACATAAACAATAACTGTGTGACTAGCTCTAGTTAAAAAAAAAAAGTTTTAGTTTTTTTGGTTTACATTCTGTGCATACAAAAAGACAAAGTTTTGTGTAAGTCTAAGAACTGTAATATAGTAGTTAGCGGTGCTCAGTAGCTAACAGGTTAGCCTCTTTTAGCTAGGTCAGTTAGCCATATTAAGCTACACTACTTTTGAATTCGTATCAACAACAACCGTTTGTTTTCTACAGGTAGTATAACTGTTCTTTTTGTCTAAAATCTATACGAAAGTCATTTTTGCGATGTTCCATTTGTCCTCTTCTGCCCTCAGATCTTAATAAAAAGAATAAAAATAAACTGAGACTTTTTGTGTCCCCTTGTTAAATAGCAGAGCTCAGTTTTAAGGGCAGATTATACTTCTGCAACCGCACACATCAAATGTTGCTTGGGTCTGGTCGCAAACCAGTTTTGCTGGTATGCTTCTGCAACGTCGGTCTGGAATTTCTAGGGACGCACAGCAGTTTCCAAAGCGCTAGGGCAAGCCTATTCGAGAACTTGCGAGAACTTCGGCAAATGGTTATTTTCCAAAACAACATGTCTAAGGCATCGTACAAGTGGTTGTACTTCCGAACTTCCTCAATCAAGCTTTTGTTGTGGTTATCCATTGTTGTTATTACTCCTCGGTTTTTAAAAATGATGCGCCCCTGCACCGAATCGAGAAGGACGACCACACAGACAGCTGGAAAGGCATATGGAGGACCAATTACAGCTGCTTTTTGTCTGCGCACTTCCGCTTGAGGTTTACGATCGTCCGACGTGTAGTCAGAAATTTTTCAAGGTGCGCGACGACGGTTGCAGAGCCCCTGCGCGAGGGGCGTGGTGGCACAGAGACAGATTTGACGTTTGCAGAGGCTATGCGCCAGAAGCATAAATTGGCCTTTAGAAGGCAGTACTTTCCTTCAAAACTGACAATGATTGTTTGCTACAGTACTTTCGGCTACTTTATCGCCAATGAAATGTAAAATAATAGCAAATATAAATGATAAAATATGTTGAAACTCCAAAAGAGATTTGATCCTTCAGAAACGGGTGCAATACATTTTGTCCGAGTGGAGTTGCCATATATTGACCTCATAAGAAGGAGCCTGAGCAGTTCTGGTATCTACATCTGTTTAAAGTTGTATGTACCAGATCTGCTCGGAACAAGGACAATTTGCTAACTAGCTTTGAGTCTCTGCTATATTGCTATACAGTGCTTTCCGCATTAAACCGAGGGGCACCAACTTCCTGTTGAATGGTTATGCTAAACGCTATTATAAAAACTCACTCCAAGCCAAGCGACATAGCTTTGTATTGGCAGTTTGGGCTTATAACCATGCTGTGGGCCAGAAACTCATAAAATGGGAAATTGAACAAATCATAAAGAAAAACTTTCAAAGAATAACCCAGGATGGGTTACTATTTTATTTATTAGTTTTTAATAACTTTTTTTCATCCTGTGAAAGAATTTTGTGCCCGTTTTATCAACTGGAAATTACCCTGACATATTTTGCTCCTGTGTCTTTGTGCTCAGGTAGCAGCAGAGTACTGTAAAGACACCACTCTGCTGCTGATGGGAGTCATCTGCCTGGCAGCCTCCATAGAGAAGTGGAATCTGCACAAACGCATCGCCCTGCGTATGGTGATGATTGCAGGGGCCAAGCCTGGCATGTAAGTAGTAGGATTGTGCTTATTGACATCAACCAGAAGGGAAAAACCTGTATATTTTCATATAACTGAAAAATATGACCACTCATTATTTCTCACCCAGGTTGGTGCTGGGCTTCATGTGCTGCACGGTGTTCCTGTCCATGTGGCTCAGCAACACATCCACCACTGCCATGGTGATGCCCATAGCAGAAGCCGTCCTTCAGCAGCTCATCTGCACCGGTTTGGCTGACTCTCACGATGACTCGGAAACAGAGGATTCACCCAAGGAAGACAGTGGTAGGTTTTTTGGGTCCCTCTGTTGCCTTTACATCAAATAAAAAAGGAATGTAAAGGTTTACTTGCAGATTACTTTACCTCCTTACAGGTCTCTATAGTTTTTTATGTTTTTATTTTATTTTTTACACCTGCTTGTTCTTGATTATCAAACAAACTTTAATATACAAATTAAATAAATGCAAAAAGGCAGTTTTAAAACTGTATTATTTATCATGCTGGTCTTATACTGAATACAGTGACACAAATCATTAGCATAGATTTGTGCAACCACAGAGCTGTTACCAAGGCCGAGTGGCTCAACAAAATCTTTATGCAAGATGGACGTTTGCTTGCTCTCCGCATCAAGTTCCCAAATTTCACACAGGATACAAACTCCCAGACCCACTGAATTTCAGAACAACCCTGGTTGCAGTGTTTGAGTGTTTTTGCAGTTCAGCTGCTCAGCTGCACCATATTCAGTGTGAAACTGGAGTTGAGACAGAAAGGGTTTTGGGTGATGAACCATCTTTATATGGTCATTCCACAGCTTCTTGCTCAGAATTTAGTCCATACTTTGACTAGGCCATTCCGCAACTTTAGGACCAATAAGCTAAATTCATTATTTGAGATGGAAACAACTAAGAAGTAGTATGTGCAGAAGGTTTCCAGCCACACATCTTGTTTTGGTCTACAGACATTGCTCAAGAGGCCACCTAGTGGTGAAATTTGCTTACTGCTCTTTGTAGTTAATTGTTTCGGAGCCGTTTGGAGCACTTGAGGTTATGGTCGTCAGCAGGCTTTTTTTTTTTAAATGAAATGTAGTGATTCTAGTTACAAAGGAGAACACATTTAAAAAAATTACAATTTATCTCGTCACTCTACTAAATGTTTCGTTTAGTTATTGGGAATCATCAAAAAATTTTCGGCAAATGTGGGAAAGTATTTGTGTTCTTTCTGGTTAGCAGTGCTTTTGGCCTTTGAGACTAGCATGAACCCCTTATTTGCCTCGTATGTTCCTGTTGACTAAACTTTTAGAATAAAAGAGAAAAGTGAGGCGGCATTGTTTTAGATAATGTTCTGGTTTCTTTGTAACTTCCTGGATAAATTATTAATGCAGTCTTAGAGTCATTCTAGGTCGATAACCACATCCTAAATAGTCCCTTCTGTTTTTCCATGTGTGAATTCTGGCTCCATTCTGTGGTTCTCTGGATCCCAAGCTTTGAAACTCTTTTCAGACTGTTACTGAAAAAACGTCCAGGATGGTTATGATACAACCTGCTTCATGTTTTCTGAGCGAGGCTGTGTTAGATAGCTTTTTATACTTTATCAAAATAATAAATCAACTATAAATATGTATTTTTGTAGGATAATTGAATATTTTATCATTTTATTTGACGATGTAAAATATTGTTAAATGGGAATGATAGAAAAGCTAAATCAGAATAAACCTGAGAAGAATAAACCATTTTTTAAGTGTATGTAGAAAAATATGTGGTGTGGAGAACCTTTTGAGCATTTTTTTCTGCCATATTGCAGCTATTTCAACCAAAGAGGAGAACCTAGACAAAAACCAACTAGAGCTGCTCTATCAAAATGAACGGTATGTGTGTGTATGCTCTCCTTTTACAGTCCAAATACTTTACTCTTTTTACTACAAATTTTTCCTAATTGACCATATTTATAACATCCATTTTTCTAATTGAATTTCTATTGTATTTTACACATGAAACACATAAAAAAAAAACTTTTTTCTTGCTCTTTCCAACTCCGCCTGGTTTAAATTAGCAGAGATACTTCTAATTTCTTCTACTTCTAGTTGAATTCCTAAACGATTTATAATAAAAAAACAACAATAGTTCTGCTTAGTCATTATTTGAGCTTAAATTGCAAGTCTGCATTTACCCCTTTCTTTCTCATCTAAGGCTTTGTTATCTATGTTTAGTGTAATTATTATTCTGTGACAAACAATATGTTTAGAATTTTTTTTTAATTTTACCGTTATTTTAGGTGTACCACAGGGTTGTATGTTTAGCCCACTGTTGTTTGAATTCAAATCTTAAAAAAAATGTTTTCATTAAAAAAATGTCTGTATTCAAATTGCGTTTTACAGCTCAAAAAGTTTTCACTTCCGGGGGCAGGCTTGTACATTTGTATGTTAAGATGAATTTTCATTCGTCTGCAGCCCAGTCCCAAAGCACCCTCTATGCACTAACCTCTTACTGTTGAGTGTTACTCACAATAAAGTCACAATTACAGTTGTGGGGGGCGTGTTGATTGAAGGTGGGGGATGTAAATGAAAATGGGACGGTCTCTTCTCTCCGATGAAAATGGAAAGCAGTCGTTGTTATGGCATCAAAGTGATGCCCCATGTGTACGGCTGTAGCTCTGAGGTTGGCCTGACATTAAATATTTGTCCCTATCTTAAAAGTAATAAAATAAAACTATTTCTAAGAGGATCTTCCCTTTTGAAATTTATGACGTCTTTTTTTTCCTAACATGTGATTTTCTGTTAGTGTGACAATGATGCAGCAATGTTTTTATTGGTTAACAGCAAGCTTTTGCGTTGAACTTGAAGTGAAGAGAACGTGATCTGTAGAGACACAATTTGAAAAAGAAAAAAAGAGGAAAAAATCAAATATGAAAAAAATTAACAGAAAAAAGTTTGAAAAACGACAGAAAAACAATTTAATATTAAGGATTCAAAAAAATTATGAAATCTGTTTTTATTAAGAATTTTGTAGCAGCTGTGAAAAATCAGCCTTTTATGGATTGATTATACCGATAAACCTTGTTATATTTTTTTCACATTTTCTTTTTTTTTAAATCTCTGTATCTTTTAAAAAATTTCACTGTAGAGAAGTTAGTTAGTGTCTCTCTAATTGGTTTTCTTCTACATTTTCTATCTTTTCTGCTAGAATGCTAATTGTAAAACCTTAATCTGTTTAATAATCCCTCCATTGACTTTCACTACAATTCTCCTTAAAATGTCATAAATCACACATCAAATCTTTACCCACTAAATTTACTTTAATCTTAATCTACTTTCCCTTAAAAGGCTTTTTTTTGCCAATTTATTTGCATTCTTGATTTACAAATCTAAATTGGAAAAGAAACTTGAATCACTTTTCCTATTCCAAAATGTCATTGTATTCCATATAAAATAATAAATATTTGATTGTGTTTCTACTTATGGTTGATTTTTTTGACCTTTCAGGAATGAATGTGCCAAACAGGAGCTCTGTGCATTCACTGAGGTAAGATAAAGTTTGCTCTCCTTCTGTTAGTTAAATACATTGGATTAAAAATTAAAAACGTTTGCATGCATTTCAGTAAATGCCCACAGGCTCAATACTTTGTAAAAAAAAAAAAAAAAAAACCATCCTACCTCCCTCCTAGGTCCTGCTGCAGTCAGCTATCCCCTCACTATGT
The DNA here is from genome assembly GCF_016077235.1 of Cyprinodon tularosa. Taxonomy (NCBI): domain Eukaryota; kingdom Metazoa; phylum Chordata; class Actinopteri; order Cyprinodontiformes; family Cyprinodontidae; genus Cyprinodon; species Cyprinodon tularosa. The sequence continues at coordinate 1,259,329 of NW_024038589.1, read as the reverse complement.
CACTATCACCAATCAGATTTCAGGCAGAAGATAGTGAATTTTAATTGTGATGTATGTCATCTTCGAGAAGGTTCAAGATTAGAATCCCATTTTATAAGCTTGATTTGTTTTTTAAGCATGTCTGGTGTCATCTTTATCTTCAGTGTGAATATTTTTCCTTTAAACACCAATAGAAGAGACATAGATGTACTTTATTTATAAATGAATGACCTTCTGAAGAAAATTGGCTGACCTGGACTTCATTAAGGGTTGTTAGAGGAAAGGTGGCTGGAGGAAATGAGAATTCTTCCAAAAGTGCACACACATTATAAACACTCATATGATCAGTTTTTAGAAGCAGGTCCTCACGCGAATAGGAAAGAGGCTACAGGCGCAATAAAAGCAGGCCACATATGCAGAAGATGAGTATGCATATTGGAGGGGCTCATGGTATTAACTCTGGCATAAAATGTTCAAAATACTCATGAGACTAGTTTACGTTTGTGTATTTGAAATAAAATGGCTCGTATTATTACTCGTGCACTTTTTGGCACAATTCTAACTTCATATGGCTGAATCCAAATGCCCTAATCATGCATCCTTTACTTTTTACTTTCAACTATGCTCTGCATCTATTACGTGGTTTGTGGTTGTGATATTAAAAGTGCAGATAATAGAAAATAGATATATTTCACAGGTCAGTAAAGTCTCTTTCTCCCTGTGCTTGTCTTGTGTCTATTCGGAAAGGCCGGTGACATGAACGGTTTTGGTCTTCAGCCCGTCCTGAACAAGACGTTTGTGAGACAAACCAACGGACACCTTCCACAAGTTAGTGATAAGTTGCCTTATAAACTTGGCTGCTTCAGTATTTCATGTTAAAGTGTCTAAATGTATTCCTCTGACTCCTCTTCAGGTTGCCATAGAGATCCCAAATGTGAAGCGAGTAAAGGCCAGAAGAGACTCCCAGTACCCTACGAAGAGGGATCACATGATCTGTAAATGCCTGTCGCTAAGCATCACCTACGCTGCGACCATCGGAGGACTCATCACCATCACTGGCACATCCACCAACCTCATCTTTGCTGAACAGTTTAACACGTAGGTCTACCTTCACTTATTCAAAAGCTTAAATATAGACCTAAGTACTTTAAGTTTAGTTACTTTCCTGAAGCTGCAACTGCTCAACCTAATGCCTCTCTGTTGAATGTTTTGGAATTTAGTAATTGAGATTTACCTTCAAAATCAAACATGAAATTAAAAACAAAAACAAATTTTTTTTTTTTTTTTTTTTTTTAGAAACCTATTTTACTTTTTATTGGTAAAATTAGCCCAATTACTATGGAGTTAATTTTGTTCCATTATTTTTGCGAGAAAAAAACTGATTTTATAAATGAAAATTTTGAAATGAAACTTTGAAAAACCTCTTAAAAAAAAAAAGGTTTTGAGATTAACTTTGCCACTTTATCAGATATTAATTTACTTTTTTGATTATTCTTTTTAATTTTTTTGTTTTATTTGATACATTTCTGGGTATATTTTGTTTTCAAATTTAGTTTGTTGAGCTTTCCTTTTCAAATTGAGTTTTCCGAATTGCATTCTTCTTAAATAGTGTTTTACATATCACATTATCTTATTACTTACAGTATACAAACGCTTGTTTTCGACTGATAATAATGTTGATGCTAACGTTCATTCAGACCATCAGAAATAAATGTGTGAGGAGAATGTCATCCTTAAAACACAACTAAAAAATTTTTTATTTGTATAGCCTGATTTGAAAAAACATTTGAAAAAAAAAAGATATAGATAAATTAACGGGTGTGCTTTAGTGGCACAGCGGTTATTGCCTTTGCCGCATGTCTCTCCCCATCTATACTTACCCCTTTCCTGTCAGCCTACTTTCAAAATAAGAGCTACTACTACTGTAAAAATTAACAATTTGTTCAAAGTTGCATTTCTAGATTGCATTTTTTTCTCATTTCTATTTACAAAACATGTTCTTTGCTCACAGCAAAAGTAAAACAAAATTAATTCCATATACAGTAGCAGCCAATAAAAATTTCCCTTTCCAGTCAAACGCCAGCAGAATGGCAGCCCACTTCCCTCCAACTCCCAGCAAAATCCCCTCCAACTTCCAGCCACTGGAGTGACCCCCTCTTGCATATTTTATTACTCTGACTCCACAATTTCACCGAATTACAGGGGCTTACCGAGAGATAAGGCTTCTCTTTAGATCTTAATGTCCAAAAATCATGACAGAAATAATATTTAAGTACAAAGATTGATGTTTAAAAAGGAATTGTAGGGGAGCAGCTAAGGATCCATTAAGGGAAGTGGGGACATTTTGAATAGCTACTACTGGGGTTAATGAAGAACTTTCTAAAACCTAGAAATCACCCTTCAGTTGCACAGCATTAAGAAATAAGTATTTTTAAAAGCAGCAAGTAGGAATTACAGAATACTTGTTTTCGACTCAACATTAAAGAGCAAAGGGATTATTTCTATAAGAAGCCACTAGATTTCTACTCAAAATGCCCTAATATTTCAGAGTTTATGTTTCCCTGCACTCTACCAAGATCTATGGGACTTAAAAATTAAAACCAGTCAGCGTTCTGTACTTTTCTTCGTATTCATCTTTTGTTTCACGCCAAGAAAAAACATAACTTTTTTGCTTTTCTGTAGAGCCAAGTCTTAGTTTTATCTGACCAAACATAATATTTAAAATACTATCACTGTAATATTCTTTTTTTTTTACCAGCAGCCTGTGAAACAATCTCTCCTGGTTTGATTTTTGAATACATGCTCAGCTTTCCTTGGCATCCATTGTTGCCGTAATTTAACACTGTGTGAAATCAGTATCCAGGGGGCCTGGTAAGGTCCAAATTTAAACTAATTAGTCTGTATGGTGCCAATCGAGCCGATTTTCTCCAGCCAGTGTTTTAAGTCTCACAGAATGGTCTCCTTCATGTCACAGCTCAGTGGGCAAAGGTCAGGTTTTCTAATTCTCTGTGCACTCAGGTTGGTGTTTGTGTGTGGCAAATATAATCCTCAGAGTATATTTCCAGGAAATACAGTAAGCTTAGGTGGTGTGAAGAGAAATAATCCTTTAAAAAACATGTTGAAGTGTAAATTTTGGGTCTTTTCTGGAGAATTTTGAATTTTCTGGGATAGTAAACATGCTAAAAAAGAAAGCTGGTGTGGTTTGGATAACTAAAGCCTTAAGTTGCTTTTAAAAGGCTGGACTTTGGTGATCTGAAGAAGTTATAACCTGTAGAGATCCGCCGATACAGGATCTGTTTTTAAAGTTGATGTTGATTATCTTCCATCTATCCGGTCCTTCTATTTGCTCCTGAGACACACATTTATTTTTGCAGTGAAAAGTCTTAATTTCATGCCACGCTATGCAGAAGCTCAGTCTGCACCATGGAAGATTTTGAAGCTGTTTTTCTCTAAAAGAAGAATACAATAATAAATGTTACACAAGACACAATGAAATACAAATCATACAAATTAACTTACAAATGAAACAAAACATAAACAATAGATAGCAAAAAGAGGGAGAAGTAGATCATGTGATATCATGGCATGTCTCCTGATTGATCTATTGAATCTGTGAACATATGCACATACCAACCAATAGAAAATAAGGAACAAAAACAACAAAATAAAACATTGACCAAATATATTGGAAAGCTAATATATCAGTGGTAACCTGGTTCAAATATCTTCGATTGCTAGGGGTTTGCTTACTTTTTAATCATGCAAATGTTCTCCAAATCAGAGTGTCTCCTCAGCCCTCCTTCGGTGAACTCTAAAGCTAATTTTACGACAGTTTTGAGTTCTAGAAAGGTCAATTTAAAAAAAGCACATTTTCACTCATATCGTTCTTTATATTTTGATTCAATGCTATCCTGGAAAAAGAAAAAAAAAACTGCCTTCATTTTGTTCTTATAAAAATAATGGGGAGCTGCTCATAATTTCAATTAGGTTGATAAAAATGTCCAACCTATTCAAAGAATAGCCAGCCCACAGCATGAGGCTGCCACCACCATGTTGTAGAATTTGCATTAGGGATCTAAGGAAATTTGATTATGTCCAATATCACGATACTTCATGAAACAACAGCTGTATTTATAAAAAATAACAAAATTTGGGCATTTCATTTGACAATAGTTGCATCATTTCAAAATGCCAAAATTGTGACATTTTGTTGGACGATAGTTCAATTGATTCAAAATACAAAAGTACTCATTTTTTATCAGGTTAAAAATTCCGAAATCGTGAGATTTCATTAGATGATTGTGTGTATCGATTCAAAATACCAAAATTAGGCTATTTTATTAGCTGGTAGTTCTATTGATTTTAAACAACAAAAAAATCACAATACTTTATTCATGTATTTATTTAAAATACAGCTGAATGAATCTTAAATAAAAAAAAAAATGTTTATAGGTAAACATCCATGTCACTCTCATACTGTTTTGGAAACCACCAGCCACTAGTAGGCAGCACAACCTAAGAGCGTATTATTTATCAGCCACCGCAGAGCAACAACACAATCTGATTAAGGTTTTCTCAAGTTTATTATGAAAATCTCAATATCATTTTTCTTAATATTTTGGATAAACCTCATAGTGACATGTATCGTGATTTATCGTATTGCCACATTCTTACTATTTAATGCCCCTAGCTTACAAGATATTGTTTTAGGGTTAGTTGTAGGGCTGAAATAATTTATTGGATTAATCCATTATTAAAATAATCGTCAACTAATTTATTAATCGATTAATCATCTCTTTAGCTGACAGAGCAAGTCACCTTGAGCAGCAAATATATAAAAACTATTTAAAAAATATGTAAACACTTTGCATTTAAGATAAAAATCTTTTTCATCTGCCAGTATGCTCAATCCAGAACTCCTCAATTGAAAAAGCTCTATTTTCACTTGGTTTCATTTCGCAAAAGCTCTTCTTTAAGGAACCTTTTGCAATTCGATTATTTCTCGAAAAAACAATCGACATATTAATCGCATTGCAAAATAATCGTTAGTTGTATTTTTCTTAGTTATTTCTTCACGGAAGGTAAACAAATCCATCTCAGGTAGTAATATTTATACCGTTTAAATAAATCAGGTCATGCTGTGGTTTCCCCTGTGGGTTTTTATCTCAGTGGGCAGCGACACTCACACTGACCCCACCTGTTATCTGTGTGGAGACTGTTGGTGCACAGATTAGGCAATGGGAATGATAGCAGCTGTAATTCAAAGCAAACAAGAGACCAGTGCAGTGTTGGGAAATCATTGGGGGTTTCTAGAGGCTATTTTTAGATTTAGTAAAACAGCAGACAATGGTGGCACTTTAGGTGTCAAGAAGTCTCTCATCAGTCTTTTCAAGCAAAAATGACCCATGAAGTTACTCTCCATAACTCTTTGTCTGGATCTTTGCCTTTACAGCCGATATCCAGATGCGAAGGTGATCAACTTTGGCACCTGGTTCATCTTCAGCTTTCCTATCGCCATCATCATGCTGGTCCTCACTTGGCTCTGGCTGCACTTCCTCTTCCTCGGCTGCAAGTGAGTACACTCCTGCTCATGGTCACATCCAGGTGTGGGATTATGGTGGTTGTCCTCCCTTTTACTCACATTCACATCTTATCATTATGGACTCATGATAATCCTACGGGTTGCATGAAGCTGCCGCTGTTCAGAGCCGATGCTCACATGTTGCTGCCTCTGTCCTCAGCTTCAGGGAGACGTGCTCGCTGAGTAAGAAACGCAAAACCAGGAGGGAAATGATGTCAGAGCAGAGGATCCAGGAAGAGTATGCCAAGCTGGGGCCCATCAGGTGATTCTTCACCTCTTTTTGAGGAAACAATATGTATCCTTTTAAGTTTTTCACCTTTTGGTGCTTTTTTATTTTTCTCGGTTAGAAAAAATCAGAACGAAATTACTATTTTTTGTTTACTCATCGATTTTTCAAACCAAGTTGATTTTATATATGGATTGAGGGTCAGAATATAAATGTACTGCACACTTTTCAGATCGTTCTGGAAAAGTTTCACATTTTTAGGCACTACTTTACATATAAAATCCATAAAAAGATACATTTCACTTTGAGCTTTAATTATAAAGTGATAAAATTAAACAAAAATGGATGCTAACACTTTTCTTGTAGTCAATATGAAACAGTTTGAGGTCACATCCAGACATAATTGAGATGGACTGCAGTGATGTCATGCATGTAATTGTCGCTAATGTGCTTTTGCGGTTGTGTCCCAGCTACCCAGAGGTGGTGACGGGTATTTTCTTCATCCTGATGACTCTGCTGTGGTTCACCAGAGAGCCGGGCTTTGTCCCCGGCTGGACGTCGCTTTTTGAAAAGTAAGCAGTTATGATGCGGCCAGAGAATAACAAAAAATTTTCTATGGTATTAATTAGTTGCTCAACTGCCTGTGGTGCAGTAACACAATAATCTGATTAGTAGTTTTGCAGGAGACTATACATTTGTGTTTATTTGTTTGGTTTGTAGGAAGGGCTACAGGACTGATGCAACGGTTTCTGTCCTCCTGGGCTTCCTGCTCTTCCTCATTCCTGCCAGACGTCCCTTCTCCTCATCCTCCCCCCGCTGTACAAACTCAGGTTAGCTCCTCATTTAAACACTGTTGGGTGTAAGGATGACCATATCAAACAATCTAAGAGAGAAAGGGACAATTTTCCAACAACTCCAACATATTTAATTTCTGTTCTCTACTTTCACACTTTGATTAATTACAAGCATGACCGTTTCTTCATTTAACTCGTGTAACATTGTTATTTTAGCCAAATTAAGCACATTTTCTAAAACAAGTCCTGTCATATCTATTACTTGCTAATATGACACACCTCTGTTTTCTGTTCTCTGTGTATATTGGTCTGATGAGTGTAAAAAGACAGTCCTCTAAAGTGTTTTGTCCTTGATGGTTGATTGAACTTCTGGGCTAAAAAAATTCACTTCAGAACCACTTTAGGTAAACAGCAAGTCGAAGTGAGTTGAACATGTTGCAAACTCTGCAGCAAGTGAATAAAATTGTTCTTAATCTCAAAGAAAATATCTTTTTCCTCCACATATTCAAACTCCACCATAAGCTCATCTGTCAAACTCAAAGAAAGCTCCATCCCCTGTAGCTTAAAAAAAGAAAACACAACACCAAGACAGAGGAGGAATTTATTATTATTTTAAAAAGGGATCAGTCAGCGATTATTAGTCAACAAATCAAACATTTCTTTTATTTTTTTTTATAAAAGCTGCTGCGTATTAGAGCTAACATTTTCAATCCGATTTGATCTTAATCAAAGTTTTTATATTAAATCTTACTAACCGTGCAAATGTTCTAAGACACCCTGGGGTAAAAAAAAAGCAAGAAGCTGGAAACTCCATTAGGGGTCTGTGAGAAGAAAGTTGCATCAATTTTCTCTTTCACATCTTTGAGAACAAGAAAAAAGCATCTTGCTTCTTTTAGAGAATATGAAAAGCATTAATCTTCATTTGTGCAGACTGAGCTTCTGCACAGCGCGGCATGAGATGAAGACATCCTCACTGCAATAATAATCTGAAGATAAATAATGTATTTTTAAATTCAAACTATTTGCCGATATATTGCGTATTTTTGGTACCTAGAATTTAATTGTTATAACTACTGCACTTGAAAGAAGATAATGGAAATGTTCTTATTTTGAGTTAGCAAATCCATTAGCAAATAATTTTACTTACCTATTTCATCCATCCATCCATCTTTCCATCATCCATCCATTATCCCTGCTGGGGTGTGCTGGTGCCTATCTCCAGCTGTCTATGGATGAGAAGTGGGGTATACCCTGGACAGGTCGCCCTGTCCATGGCAGGGCAACACAGAGACAAACACGACAAACAACCATCCATGCACACACTGACATTCAAGGAGTATTTAGAGAAGCCAATTAACCTAGGAGTCATGTTTTAGGACTGTGGGAGAAAGCTGGAGTACCTGGAGAGAATCCATGCATGCACAGGGAGAACATGCAAACTCCATGCAGAAAGACCCCGGGCCGGTAATTGAACCCAGAGCCTTCTTGCTGCAAGCAGTGCTACCCACTGTTCCACTGTGCAGCCCTTACCTATTAAGTGCAGATATACTGATTTTGTATTACTTTTTACTGTGATACTATTGAATGATTGGTCAAAGTCAAGTCAAATTCTCATTTTCCCCCTCCAATTTTTCATCCTAAATACCTACTTTTAAATGTATTATATAAGCTACACTAAATTATACATTCTCTATACTCACTTTAAAGTTGTTGGACAACAATGTGTCTGTAGGGTTTTAAAATGTTTTTGAAAGGAAGTACATAAAATAAGCAAAAAATTAAGACAGCTAAAAGGATACAAATGACCAAACGTGTTGGGGTGAAGTGTTAATATAAAAATAATTGAACTTTATTGATCTCACATCGGAGATATTTACCTCTGCATTTAACCCATCACCTTGGGGAGCAGTGGGCTGCCATTGTGCAGAACCCCGGGAGCAGTGTGGGGTTAAGAGTCCTGCTCAGACACCCAGAGTGGCAGTCTGTGGGAGTGGGGCTCGAACCTAGAACCTCTAGATTCCAAGCTCTATGCCCTAACCACTAGGCTTCCACTCCCACAAGAAAAAAAATATTGCAAGCAAATTATTACCGGTATGTTATTTTCCCCAATGACTGCCCAACTGGGAATTTTCTTCCCTACATTTTCTGTTAAAGGACTATCTCCTAGAAAAAAAATCTATCTAGCTTATACAATATGAATTTAATGTGTGATAAGGACCTGAAACGGCAAATAATAAAACCAGTCTCTGTGGTCAAAGTGAACTAAAACTCAGTCACTCTATGCTCTAACCATAGAGGTTATATTCTTCCACTGAGCAGCCTTACTGCTGGATTGCTTCCAAAATGTCATGGTGGATGTTGGCTATGCTGGGGGACGTTAAAAATGGGGGAAATTGTGAGGAAACATGTTTCCAAAGCTCACCACTAACTGTAGTTCAATACATGTTGGTTTGTTGTGGTTTTGTACCCTCAGATGACGAGTCGGAGTCTGACCCACTTGCCCCCATGATCACTTGGAAAGATTTTCAGAGACTAATGCCATGGGAGATTGTAATCCTGGTTGGAGGAGGATATGCTCTTGCAGCTGGATGCAAGGTTAGATCTCTGTACCTGTAGCTTGGGGTTTAGTTCATTGATTTTCTTATTCCTTTACATTCTTGTCATTACTTAGGTAATAATTTGTGGCTTGATGTTTAATGCATCATATCTGTAGGTGTCAGGCTTGTCAGTGTGGATCGGCAGACAGCTGGAGCCTATGAGTGGTCTTCCTCCCTGGGCAGTCACCCTCCTGGCCTGCCTCCTGGTGTCAGCAGTCACAGAGTTTGCCTCCAACCCAGCAACTCTTACCGTCTTCCTTCCCATCCTATCAGCTCTGGTATGGCCTCCTCTCCTTAACATGCCACTAAAATCCTCCATTAAATCACTGACTTTCTAGTATTACCTCATCTTGAGAGAGAATTTGGAGATAGTGAAAATGATCCACCTACTTTTGGCTTAAAGGAACGCTGTATTCTCAGAATGAGCATTCATTAGTTAACAGCACAGACAAGAAGAGATCTATTGAAAAAACACAGAAGCATTCAGCAAAAGCTGGAACTCCCGAATAGCACAGAGAGTTAATGGCAGCAATAGCTCTGTCAATTGCAGTCACTGGAAGATACACAGTTAAACACTGAAGCAACACTGCAAACACTGAGCTTATATAGGTTGCATACATTTTAAAATGAGTGTATTCCCCTTAATTTGAGCACGTAAAAAAATAAGACAATCTACCAATAGAAAGTTTTTTTTTTCTGTAGAATGAGAGGAATATATTATGTACTGGAACGGAAATAATCTTATTTGAATCTGCATATTATCTTACTTATCTGCTAAAATTAGGACAAATACAATTATTTCAAGAAGAACTGACATACTTATATTATATTCTTTGCAGAAAATAAACCAAGAATGCTTTCTCAAGGGAACAAAAGGGATTTCATGTAGTTAATGTCCTTACAAAAGGCTTTATTTAGAGGATAAACACACTTAAACATAACTGATACAGGGGTCATTTCTATAGAAACACAGTTAAACATCATTGCTATAGGAATATTGTGGAGGTTGGAGTATATGTTTATCTAAAAATGCAGTTTAAAATAAAAAAAATTTTGGGGTTATGTCTATAGAATGGGGTACAAATCAAAAATTAGAAGTTATAGAAATGTATTAAAGTTTCTACAAATTATATGTTACTAATAAAGGCGTACTCTTTACAAAAACACAGTAAAAAACATTTGCTAAGAGGTTGTTTTCTATAGGAACGCAGTTAAACATAACTGTTATGAGAATAATTTCTATTGAAACACTGATAAAAGTGCTATTGGTAATTTGGTTATAGAAACACGGTTAAACAACTCTGTTAAAGGAGAGCTTTCTATAGAAACACAGTTAAACATAATTATCAGTGTCTTTGTTATAGAAACAGTTATATGTAGCTGCTATTTATATAGAAACAGTTAAACATCTCTTTTAAAGGAGTATTTTCTATAGAAACACAGTTAAACATTACTATGAGTGTCTTCGATATAGAAACAGTTATATATAGCTGCTACAGAGGTTATTTCTATAAAAACACAGTTAAACATCTGTGTTATAGGAGTATTTTCTATAGAAACACAGTTAAACATTACTATGAGTGTCTTTGATATAGAAAGTTAGTTGAATATAGCTGCTACAGAGATTATTTCTGTAAAAACACAGTTAAACATAACTGTTATAGGGGCATTTCTATAAAAACACAGGTAGATATAACTGCTTATGTTTTTTTAGATACACAGTTAAATATAACTGATGTAGAGATTGTTTATATAGATACAGTTAAACAAATTTACTACAGGGGTACTTTCAATAAAAACACAATTAAACGTTACTACTGTAGAGGTTTTTCTATAAAAACACAGTTGAACATAACTATTACAGGGATACTTTCTATAAAAACATAATTAAACATAACTGTTATAGAGGTACTTTCTATAGAAGATTATACAAAGTCAGTCAGGAATAGCTCTGTTAACATTGCAGTCTGGCGATCAGACAAAGCTAAATGCTAAAGTCCTATTCAATAGTACTAAAAACTGTAAAGAAGGAAAAGTTTTCGTAGTTTATGGCATTGATACCTTAACTTGCGACTGTATCTAAAGAAGAGAGCTAAACATGCAACCAATCTGTAAACATTATTTTAAACAGGAAAGAAAAATAGGAGACCGGTGGCTAGTGGTAACAACACCTCCAATGATAGCTTTGTACAAAGTAGAAAAGAGACACAGCTAAACTAACATGCACTGGGCTAGGCATACCATCCGAGGAAATAAAATATGAAAACAGAACATAGTTGTGATTCACTGTGTTAAATTCTTTTTTCTCTCTTGCTTACTCTTTTTGTTTTTATTTAATCCTGTTCTGCTGTTGCCTCTTTGTTTGATCTCGCACCAATAAGCACTTTCCCTCTTCGCCTTTATTGTCCCCTCAATGTATCCATATTGTTCTTCACCCTGTGTTCCAGTCGGAGACACTGCTCATCAACCCCCTCCACACTCTGATCCCGTCCACCATGTGCGTGTCATTTGGGGTCATGCTTCCAGTGGGGAACCCTCCCAACGCCATCGTCTTCAGTTACGGCCACGTGCAGATTAGCGACATGGTAGGGCGCTCTTTCCCTCTGTCACACAAGCACACTTTGTGCATCTGCAGCATCAAAAAAACTTTCAGAGTACATCGTATCAGATTTCTTATGTTCTAAATCAAAGAATATATTCGTATTTTTTTTATAATGCAATGTCACTGAAGGTATCCATATCAGCTGTTTTTATTACTTAGTGCTTTAAGGTCAGTTTTAGTGTTGGTTTTTAGACCTTTTAATTTTTCTGTCCAGGTGAAAGCAGGTTTTGGAGTGAACCTGATCGGTGTTGCCGTGGTTATGTTAGCCATCACCACTTGGGGGGTCCCGCTCTTCAACCTGACTGAGTTCCCCGCCTGGGCAGTGGCTAGGAACGTCACAGGAGGCTTATAACCAAAGCCGACATAAAGGGGGATAAAATCTTTCAGCGACAGACAGAAGAAGAGGAATTTCTGTAAGGAAGACAACATGAACATGATTGAGTCCGGAGGATTGTCTTCCCCACAATGACACTTGACAGAACGTGCCTCCAATGAAAGGACGACAAGAGAAAATGGTGGAAGACCTGGTTAGATGCTTGGATAGAATATTAGCTTCAGTTTAAGTTAGCCATATAATGGCAAAACATTTGATGAATGTCACTCTGGGGAAAAACTGAACTTCTACAATAATTTAACTTTACCTCTGTTGCCACAATTATGCTGATTCTCTTTTCACAGGATCAATAAAAATCGGAAACATAATTTTAGTATAAAAAAGAAGCTCATACACTATTAATAGTTCTGAAATCTACTTTAAAGAGGTGCCTTCACTCCTGTACTCTTATAGAAACTTTTTGATATAAATCAGCTATTTTGCAACTGTTCAGATACCTCTTTTTATTTCCCTTATATTTTTTGCATGTAAGCCTGGAAGACTGTTCAGTTTTTCAATTGGATTAGTGTTTAATCACTCAGTGTTAATAGAAATGGCTCTTGTTTTGTTTTTAAGAAAAAGTTCTTACTATGGCCATGGATGTGCTGTAAAAAGAAACAGTTTAACTTTATGTTAAGATAACGAAAAATTGGGTCTTATTTTCAGCTGGGTGTATCAGAAACAGGTGGGTAACTAATTGGATTTTTTTTTTAGGGATCATGGAATAAATATGTCGTAATTGTCGTTTGTGATACATAAAAACTTATAATTACTTCCAAAAGTATGCATCCTTTGTAATATTTTTCACCTCTAGACATTGCAATTTTTTCACCTGTGCAATGCATGCTGGGTAAATGATATAATAAGGTCCTACAGATTAAACACAGGATGGTGAACATTAGCAGACTTGCTGATGAAGGTTCTCAGTCATCCAGGTCATAGTCATTCGGTAAAAATAAAAAAAAAATTCAAAAAATATCCACTGGACTTGGTTTTCAAGATTTGAAGACGTTTCGCCACCTCTCCAGGAAGCTTTCTCAATTCAAAAAACGTCTTCAAATCTTGAAAACCAAGTGCAGTGAGTATTTTTTTAATTTTTATTTTTATTTTTACGGAATTAGCAGACTTGTTTTTTTTAATCGTATTTTGTTTGATTGGTGTTGTTGCCTGTCACTACCCGACCCGTCCCGGAAGCCGCCCTCGATTTTATTTTGTTAAAAGGCCCTAAATTAATTTTTTCCTGTAACACTTTCTTTTACAGTACATAAATAACCATGTAATAACATGGTAATAACATAGCAAGTCACACTATAGTACTTGGTTACAAGAAAAACTTTTTTGGGGGGGTAATTACCCCAAGATTTAGGTATATAATTTCAAAATAATAACCTTCATGTAATAACTACAATCGTATGTGACTGTAACATTGGAGACCTTTGTTGGGTAATTACCATTAGGTCACCACATTACAGTTTCTATAATGGGCCACCACCTACCAATGGCTTACAAAGTAAATTGGAAATTATGATCGGGTAAATAAAGTATTATAAAACTGAACTCAAGTTACATGTAAATAAGAATTTAGTTAAGAAGATCGGCTTGCTGTATTCTAGGTTTGGTTTTCTGTTATATACCAAGTAATAAACTGAATTTTACCAGATAATACATCAAATCTGAAGCACAGCACTAAACCAAGATTTTCTTGTTACCTTGTACTGTACGGTAACTTGCTATGTTATTACTGTGTTATTACATAGTTATTGTTGTTCTGTAAAATAAAGTGTTGCCGTTTTTCCCTCCCCAAAAATAGCAAGCATTCTAAAATATAATGTGTTAAAGGTTAAAGATGTATTTCCTGAGAAAATAAATGCCTTAAAATCCTGTTTTATCACTTCCGTGCCCAATCTGCACCGGAAATGGGATCCTACGCTACATCCTTTGGCTAACATTTTCGGCTTTTTTTGCGTAATCTAAAGAAATAAACAACTAAAATGTAGATAAACGTGGTTCAATCATATTTTGCCGGACTGCTCTGAGCATGCCTGATGATGAAGTCAGGGAAGCAGTTTAACGAAGAAAACGTAAAAAGCATCAAAATTGTCTCACAAACGTCATAAAACATTTTTAAAGATGTGTTTTAGCATTCTTTAATGAATTAAGGATAAGGATTTTTGTACCATAATTACATTATTTAATGACACCCGGATGTATATCTCTTCTCGTATGCGCAGAACGGTTTGTGCTTCCGGAACGGATCGCGTGGTGACATTGCCTCAAAGTTTTCATGTGCAGTTATGTATGAGATATCTGTTGAAACAAAAAATTGTAATCACCTTGTGATCTACCGTTTACTGTATTAGCTAGCTCTAGCTAACACCGTTAGTAGAAGGCGAGAGTGGGATCAAAACCAGACCAGAGGTTAATGAATGACTGTTTTAGGTGACAACAAAGCATCTCTCAGTTGTTGTAACACATAATATATCTGAGAAAATGTTTTCATCCTGATGCTAACCGTAACTGGAGCTCTTAATTTGTAGCGTAGCTCTCTGGGTTAGTATCTCCTAGCATCCGCCTCGCAAACACCAGCTTTTTCAACCAACTTTCATCTTTATTACCTCTTTAGATTTCTATATTGACATACATTTCAAACCAAAGAGATGAAACTTTACTAATTTATGTTTTAGCTGGACAGGGCTAGCGTTACAGGACCTAGCATACGTCATTTACTCAGAATGCATTGACACCTGTGTGTACATTTTTTTATTTTATTTATCAAATCTAAGTACAGCTTACAGTATTTTCTTGTATTTAAGTAAAATATAAACATTTATCAAATAAAGTCTATTGTTATAGCTAAAAATGGATCAAGGCTGCAATCAAAAGTTAGGCACATTTTTGCCGGCAGTTGCTAGGGTAACCAACCATCAATTAAATTAAAACTGATAATATTGCTGATTAATCGTCTACAAGGTGTCTTTTCCTTTCTGTCAGGTGCAATTACTATGCAACTATAGGAATATTTCTTCTTTTTTTATTAAATCACACTACGTTTGACGTTTTTTTTTTTTATGTTTTTAGTTAGGTTTTAAATCCTTTTGAGAAATCTTAAATATTTTACCTTCCCGAAAGTTTTAACAAAGTTGACCTTCCTTGAATTTCTCCAGGCAGTCTGACTGTTAAAGCAGAGCCTCAGAAATCTTGGACGTTTGCAACAATTCACGCCTTTTTTTAATTAAATTCAGATAAGAATTATAAACCTTCAATATTTGGTGCTCCTTTTTAGTGCAAATATTAGAGCTTTCCTGAATGTCGGAGAGGCTGCTTTTGACGGACAATCCAAAAATGTTATTGTTGAAGTTCATGCAAAGAAATTCCAAAAAAGTTAAACAATGCACTGGACTTTGTTTCCAAGTTTGAAGACGTTTTGCTTCCCATCCAGGAAGCTTTTACAATTGAAAAGGTCCAGTGGAATGTTGTTCTTTTTTTTTTTTTTACCTTTTTGGAATGGCAATTGGATGACTGAGAATTTTCACCAGCACATACACAGAAATGTTTTGGTAATATCTCTGCTCCAGTGACTTTAACACTCGGACCAAAGTCCAACACCTTCTGAACCGTTTTTACCAGTAAGTCTAGTCAAGCTACTGTACGTATAACCAAATATTGTTCATGTTCTTTGTATTATATGCAGATCAAATCTGATTTCTTCACAATGAAAAGCTTCCTATCATGTGACCAATCCTTTTCTAAAGCGGATTTATTCCGTTTTTAAACCTGCATCCAAACCGTTTAAGCTCATTGGTGCCTTGCTGTGAGGCTCACAACATACTTTCAGAACTTATGCAAACTCTTTCATTTTTTTCACTAATGTTTAGTGCTTACAGTAGTAATGGTGAATTCTGAAGTAAAAAGGTCTTGAAACTTGCATTTTCAGATTTTGGCCACAATAGCTGAGTGATAAATATTCCGTTGTTAGTATAATGAGGTGTTTAAGAAGGTGTACGGGTGATTTTTGTGCAACTCTGGTGTGTAAAAGCAGGAATAAGTGAATCTCTGGGTCCATCCGATGCTCTGATGGACTGAAAATGACTTCAGAAAGAAACTGGAGGAGTGAAAACGGGACTGTATTGTGCAATAGTTTTGTTTTAATCAGCCATCAAATCACAATAACTCTCTAGGTCAAGGTTTGTGCAAAACCCTCATTGTACTGAGCATAAATGCAGAAGATATGCTTTATATTTTTTACAGAAAATACAATAATTTACATGTAATTTGTTGTTTTGTACTACTGCATTAAAAGTAGAAGCCTTAGTGAAGTCTGGATGTGATGCCTACAGTTTTCTTTGTGGTTTATAGATCTCTGCAGGGTTCCTTCGTGTTTTTACAGGACACATTTTTTTCCTGGTTTCCAATTCTTCAATTCTCAATCCTAACTGTTCAGCTTTATTTCAGAAATTCAGATAAAAGTAACGACTGCATTAAAAATTAATCAACAGTTTTACTTGATCCACAATTCATTCCAGGCAGTATAGGAACCCTGCAATGACCTTTGACCCTGGAGGGGCCACGATCCTTTGTAAATACACACCGATTTGTAATATAAACTCAATGTGTTTTTGGTTGTTTTATATGACCTGTAACATTTTTAAATCAGCTGCTTATTCCTGAAAGGTCACCCCTACCCATCCAAAAAAATATACATTCATGTACGACAATAAAAGCCATAAAAAAAAAAAAAATTAATCTCTGGGCTGATTTGATTTATTCAAAAACAAAACACTTGATCCGATACTGAAAACTAGTTAAACAGACTGATGGTTTCCGTTGATAATAATTTAACCTTAAGACCATTTTGGACAGAAAACATTACAAGATATTTAGTATGTCTTAGAAAATAAGTCAAAATATTTTTTCCAAGTATTTATTTTTAACAAATAAATAAAGCTAACTGCACACAGGGTCCTGCACGGTTTGGGTAAAAGTCCATCTATAGTTTTCCAGTTAGGAGTTTTCGCGTGGGCCTCCAGCTGGTGTGAATCCCTCGGTCTGCATCTTCTCTTTGTATTTTAGGAAGTCTCTCCTCTTAGTGAAATACTTCACCTGCCCAGAAAGATGAATGGAAAAAAAAAAGGTTAAGAGAAGCCCAAATAAAGCAATACTTTATAGAAAGTACTTTAGAGTAGAAATTCTATTAAATTCATTGATAACCTCTCAGATAATCTCATTTAAAGATGAAAAATAACTACTTCTGACAGACAGGTGCAACTTTTTGCTACTTTGGAAATAAAATAACTATTGAATTTTTCATCCAGTGAGAAATACTGGAAAATAAAATTAGTTAGCATTAGCAGCAACAGTCTGGAAAGTGGTCTTTACCATCATAAGAGGGGCTTTTAGCTTCTTCTTTAGCTTCAGCTAACTTCTCCTTACTTGCATTTAACTAGGGCTGAAACAATCAGATTAACCAATTATTAAAATAATATTCATAAACTATTTTAGTAATGGATTAATCATTAAATGGAGTATAGAGACTGTAAAACATGCCTTTAGCTGACAGAGCAACACAGCAGTTAATTGAACCAAAATTGTAAAAAAAAAAAAAATATATATATATATATGTAAATATTTTACATTTAAGATAAAAGAAACTGATTTTTCTGTTAATATGCTCTATCCAGAACTCTTTAGTAAAAAGTCTTCTTTAGGGAACCTTTAGATTAATGCAGGCATCCCCAAACTCGGTCCTCGAGGCCCCCTGTCCTGCAGGTTTTAGAGGTTTCCTTGCTCCAGCACAGCTGATTTTAATTGAAAGTTCATTAACAGGCTTTTGGTCTACTGCAATCATTATAACCAGCTGTGCTGAAGCAGAGAAACCTCTAAAACCTGCAGGACAGGGGACCTTAAGGACCGAGTTTGGGAATGCCTGGATTAATGTATTTTCAAAATAATCGTTAGCTGCAGCCCCACATTTCACCTAATCCTTTTTTAAGATTGTTTTCTCTGAGTAAATCAGAGGTGGGTTAGCTGGAAGGCTTCAGATGCCTTTCTTAATGTGTAACCCAAATCCAACTGAGCTAAAGACAAAGGGATAGTCAGAAATTCTCCACCCAGATTGATTAAATTACAGCATGTCGTCCAGGTTTTGAAACAGCATGAATCTCCAAACTACCACACCACCTCTTCTATGTTGGTTTGAAGTGAGCAAGATGCTTTTAAGCAAATAAGAAATTAGATTTCTCAATTTTTCCAGGGAAAAAGAGAAATATTTTTCTACTCTCATTACATTTTTCAAAAAAAAAGGAAAACCAGAAGCCGAACTTGGGGTGACAGTGGCACCGGGTGTAGGAGTTTGCCCTGCAATCTGAGGGTTCGATTTCAGTGTTGTGTCCTTGGGCAAGACACTTCACCTGCATTGTCTACTGATAGTGGTCAGAGGGCCTGGTGGCGACAGTGTACGGCAGCCCCGCTTCTGTCAGTGAGCCCCAGGGCAACTATGGCTACAATGTAGCTTGCCACCATCAGTGTGTGTGTGTGAATGGGGGAATGAGTGTAAAGCGCTTTGGTCAAGTTTTCTTACTTTAAAAGAGCTATATAAGTACAGGCCATTTACCAAACTGCTGAATAGTTTTCATTTTCAGAGTTTTTAAGTATTTCTGTGTCCACTCTAGTATCAGCTGTTAACAAACAGGCTAATTTACCCACTGAGCTGGACATCTGGCCTCAAAGTCAGCCTGGAACTTCTGACAGGATTCAAGCCTGTCATTGTTTTTATCCAAACATTGCCAGAGCTGATCCCTTGCATCCCTGCAGGCTTTCCTCTCTGCAGAGTTTGGAGCTGCCATCCCTGAACACCTGAGGGAGACAGATGAACTTATTCAATCCCATTCTTTACAAACAGCTGCTACTTGGTGGCTAATATGAATTAATTATCAATCATTTTTAAATATATAAACAAAGTTTTGAGTACTTTATTATTAATTAAACGAAATAGGTAAAGAAGGGCTAATTTAATCACAAAGCAGACAAGTTTGTCAACAATAACAGGGGGAAAAAAGCCAAACTATTAGCTGTCAATAATGTAGCTTCGGTGTTACTTACAGATTAAAAAGCTGAAAATAAGCGAAATAAATCCTTTTTTCCGACTTTTTTCTCTCCTCTATCCTCCGTCACTCCATTAAGACAAAGAAAATTAGCTTCATATATTATCCATACTACACTTTTGTAACGATTGAAACGGAGAGGCGACGTGAAGGACAAGAGCAACACAGTCGCGCTTTGATGACGTCGGTGTGTGATTACGGCGTTTGAGCAGGAGATGGCGTTGTTGTAACAGGAAAAAAAACTAACACCAGAGAAGTGATAGCGGAAATTAGGTAAAAGTAAAAAAAAAAAAAAAATGTTATTCTTTTAATAGAAACTCTATATTAAAAGTATTTAGACATAAATAACCGCTTTATTAACGTAACATAAAATGAAAAGTTAATTTTTCCTTATTATTCAAATATCAACTCAACATTCCCTTAGCAAAAAATACTTTATTCAGCTCTACTATAGGTATACTTGGCATTTACTTTTTTATAAACTTTATTTTATATACTTGAGAATTACATAGTAGAGTATACTTAGACTAAAAACTATACGTATAACTCTAAGTAGTACATTAATACTAAGACTTAAACCTATGCTTAAATTATTTAAGCATAGGTTAAATGTGAAACTGCCCCTGTATTTAAGTTAAATACAGGGGCAGTTTTGAATCTGGTATATTTGTACTTATTTCTTCCACAAAGTACTGATATTAAAGCCTAATCGCTGCGTACTTCAATGTTTGATCTGACCATGTGACGGCATATACAAGTGTACTTTTGTAAAATTAAAAAGTGTCCTTGTTTATTCAGAAATATCAAATTGTTATAATTTTAGATACCCAACAGGTACATGGTCTGTAACACACGTGGAACATATATGCAAGCATAATTAATTAAGTGAACTTCAAGTAAAAAATGTAGTTACTTAAATATAAATATATAAAAAAGCAACCAAAATGGAACCGAATAAAATTTGTTGATTTTTAGATGCTTTTTTAGCTCACATTCAAAAAACAACAAGCATACAGAAAGCTTGAATACAGCAGCTCTACTGTAAGACACAGTGGTGGCAGCATCATGCTGCGGCGGCACTTTGTGTCGGTGGAGACAGAGTAACTGAGTATTTACTAGTATTTACTACCAGCATTGGTTGTCTGCATATTGAACACAAAATTAGCATTTTGTTGCAGGATGTAACTAACCGCATTATGGCCTATATCTGCATCATGCGCAGCATTAACGATACCTGGATCCTTTGTTAGCTGACTCCCTGATTTCCAGTTTGACGGACTCCTTCTGAAACACGAGGAATTGTCGTTTATATCTTGTATTTGAAGGGACAATCGATGCAGCTCCAGTGGATTTTCTAAAAGCAAGTCAAATGAGGCTGAAGCTAGTCATTCAGTGGGGCAACATACCTGAATAGGGTTACAACAGAGGCGTTAAGATCGCAGCAAATGGTTTCAAATATGAACTCAATGATAAAGGAATAAAACAATGAAGGGATTGAATGTTAGGAGGGAGGAATTGAGAATGATAGCAGTACGTGGGATGGATTACAGGTAAAAGAAGGTACTGATGAGAGGAATTATGACAAAATATTTAGAAACGGTTAGAGACGCTGGAGGTGAAGGAAGGGTTGAAACGATAGCTAAAGGAATTAGGATTGAGAGGGAGGATTAGGACAAATTTTAAGAGAAGGAGAGAGGAAGGATGGAGACATTTAGGATTAGGATTAACTGTCACTCTGGAGATCCGAGCAAAGACCCTTAACCCCACACTGCTCCCCAGGCGCCCCAAGATGGCAGCCCACTGCTCCCCAAGGCGATGGGTTAAATGCAGAGGTAATAAAGGTTAATTATTATTTTTATATATCCATAACAAGGAGGAAAGTGAGCCTGTCTTCATCCGTAGCATGAGATAAATTTTAATTTAATCCCAGGAATTAAACAGGAGAGTGACTGGATTTTCACAGAGTACCAACGTGAATGAAAAGCAAAGTTTTCATGACTCAATGTGTGTGCAACGTGTGAAGGCGGAGTGAAAATATGTGCTGCTAATGAACTCCTCTGGTCCCTCACTCAGCTGCGGTGATTGAAAACGGCCCCACTGGTTGCCATGGAGCCCAGCAGCAATCCAATTCTGTCTATGGGTTTGAACTCTTTTAAGGAAGAGAAGAAAACATGCACCCTGAAGCAGCGATGAGGCGTTCCCCCACTTCACTTGGAGTGGGTGTTGGTTTCTTCATCTATGTGTGTCTCTCAGAGAATTTCGCCGGCTTCTTTAGGAGCTGATTTCTCTTTATGCCTCGTTCTGTTTTCTAACCGCGCTTTAAATTGAATGTAGGTTCAGAGATTTCAAACTAAAACTACACCTCTCTCCCTCCCAGTGAGCCTTAATCAGATTTATCCCAACACTTTGGTGATGCCAGGACTCAGAACGACCCAGAATTCCGGCAGACAGACTGAAGTGATTTATAAAAGCGCTTATTGACTGCTTTGAAAGTTTGTGTTTGTGCAGCTAGGATTAAATGACTGGTGTACTGTCAGATCAGCATCAATTAAGTCCATCCATCCATTAAGTGGTTCCAGCCTTACCTATTGGTGGTGACAAAACACCTAAAGCTTGTTTGCCTTATAAAAGAAGGAGTCAAAAACTGAATTGAATCAAATGTTATCATTTTCAAATGTTGTTTTTAATGCAGGAGCATAAAGCTCATGAAGTTTTGATTTATAATTATAATTCTGCAAAGTTTTATTCTGAAAATCTCAAGTCTAAAGGATGACATATCGAGTTTACTACAAGGAACAAATGAAAAGTATTTTACATTTATTGACTTGAATTTACTAATTCAAAAACCGAGATATACATATGTTTTACCATTTGTATTTGTTTGTTTAATGAGACATTCATATTTATGTATTTGATATTTTTTGCTCTAAGGTATGATTTTAAAAGCATGATCACGACCTCCAACTTGACTTGTGACCTCCTTAGGGGCCCTGACCCCTACATTGGGAAGCCTTGTATTGCTGGTTAGAGATAACAAAAAAAAAAGCTTTTAAAGTGTATATTTCTAAATAAAGAAACATGTTTCTGCAAACAGTGATCTAAAATTAAGTAAAATGTAATAAAAATCAGCATATTTTCCTTTGATTTGAGCAGGTAAATAAGATAAACTGCCATTGGAATGATAATCTTTTTTTTTTTTTGGAATGACTATCTTTCTTATGAAATAAGAAAGTTATTCATTTTTAAAGATGAATCATGTTTATCCATTGGTAAATGATCTTACTTACCTGAACAAATCAAGAAAAAGAAAAAATTGCTTAACTACCTTTGATTTTTTTAGTGAAGGAAAATATGAGGTGATTTAGACCCTGAACCAAATTAGGTTTGCATCAACTCACCATGTTTTATCAATAAAGAGAAACAAATCATTTCATTTACTATCATACCTCATCAAGCTGAGCTAGTAAGGAGAATAAATCAAAAGAACAGAGATGCTAAACATCATTTCCCCACATTTAATCAAATCACAGATTAGCGTCGATGGAAAACATGAATACAAATGAGATATTTTGGGACCATTAAACATTTTCATCCAGCCACTGCAGCCTGCGGAAACCTTCCATGCATTAAAATCAAATTTTTCTCAACAATAGGAACATTAAATATTATTAATCTTTTAATATATCTAGAGGATTAGTTAATGGAAAATCATCAGGAAGATGCAGATCTAATCCCAGAGGAAATTCTGAGTCCTGTTTATAGCAAAGCAGAAACCTGTTAGGTAACTGGACTATCAAAAAAGATGAGTAAAATATGTGAATATTTTACTCATAATAAGGATTTTATAATGACACTTTTAAATTATCATTAAATATAGGGTATGTTGCTCCGACATGCTATCAAGCTATTTTCCCCTCTCTGTTTTTAGCGTGATTAGCGTACTTGTGCTCTTAGCAGATTCTAGTTCTAGTTCCTCTATACTTTATAGTGTATCAGTTTGAAAAGGAAATATATATATATATACATACTGTAATCTCTTTCTGACAATAATATCTCTCACTCCCATCAATAGTCAGATGAAAAGATCATTCACACACCTGCTATGAACTCATTGCATTTCTGCTAACGTTTTCCATAGTCTCCTTTTTGTGTCTTTAAATCATCTATTGTTACTAAAAGTAATAAAATAAATAAGTATGCAGTTTTATTTACAGCAAAAGTGTCATCTGGTTTATATTTTTTGGTTCAAAATAAAAATACCGGTGTGAAAAAAAATAGCTTTGATAGATTAAAATAATACATTTAATTATACTAGATAAATAAAAAAATATCAAGCATATCTTCTTCTCTTTATCTGTCAATCAGGGCCCATGACCGAATATTTCAAATTATTTTTTTCACGTAGAAGTAATGATATGTACAAGATATTTTGATGTAAAAAAAAAAAAAAAAAGTTTGATTTTATCATTAAATCATGTCATTTAAACATGGCAAGCAATGGGTTCTATGTGCAGCTTGATTTTTTCTGAACTCCTTTGGTTTATTTCATTACTGGATGAACTGATGAACCCAGGTGTGTCTGGCCATTGTTGCCACGGTTACTGAGGTCAGGCACCTGAGGAGCTGCCTTAAGTTCAGGAAGTAATGGAGTAGTGCATAATGTAGAGCCATACAAAGACAGCGAGACAGCGGTGAGGTGTGTGGTGAGATTTACACAAAGTGTCTGTGAACAGGTCGTGCTAAATATTCCCAATGGTTTCTGGTTTTTAGGTCATAAAACCTTTGGAGATGGTGTGCTGTTTTATTTTAAATTTATTTTTTATCCAATACTGCACTGCTCTCTTAGATATCAAGACATAGGATATTTCCCTATTCCCTAACTAACTAATCAACCATGTCCAGAACATTTTTGTTAACACATCACATTTTCTTCTTTGTCTTTGTGATGCGGTCGGGTGCGATAATTAAAATTGATCATAGTTTTAAACAGACCCTTTCATTTATAGTTTTATCTTGGTGTAAAAAATCTATTTTAGGATTTTGTTCATGTTCCTATAGTCTTTGTGTGGTGTAGCAGGATATGTCCATGTTTTTGATGCAAAGGACCCAAATTCAAATCTATTTTAATTTTTTTTTTTTTTCTATCAAATCCAAAGTATTCTCAATTTTTAATCAAGGTGATTCATTGGATGAGGATAAAAAAAACATGCAAAGAGACAGGAGAGAAAAAAGAACCCAGATGCAGGATATAGGATAAATGAAGAAAAAAATGGGACTTGGATCTATTAATTAACTGGTTTAGAGGAGCAAACAGGCAGAAACACCAGGATGAAACAGAACCTACCCAATAATATGAAGCAAATAAAACAGCAGTTAAAGGATTAAATGGCAAAGCTAAGAAATACAGCAGAAAACGAGCTGAATGAGCATCAGGAAAAGGACCTTATATGACAAAAAAACTAAATGGTAGAAATAACACTGTATGGCAAGAACTCTTTTTATAGATAAAATAAACCAAATGAAAATAAACAAAAAATAAATCCAGTAATGAAGTTTTTGAAAAATGTTTTCATAGAAAAAAAAAAAGGTTCTGGAGAGTTTGTTAATACAGAAAATCCATAATGTAATCTGTAAAAAAACAAAAATATAAAAATACATTTGAAAGAAACTTGAAAAAACAATATTTGAGATAACAGCAAAGTTACTCTGAAAACTTTCATCTCTGGATTTTTGTTTCCATTTACAAAACTTGTTCTTTGCTCACAAAAAATAATGGAACAAAACTCACTGTGAGTGTGTAGGAGCAACAGAATCTGAAACTGCGACCCGATCTGAGGGTCACAGATCTGAGGGTTAAAGGCCTGACAGAGACAAACCAAGGGACTAAAAGAATCCTAGAAACACAAAACCACCAAGTGTTCTGTAGAAAAATGATGGGGCCATACCATTAGTAGCTACTTAGGGAGGTCAGGGTGTTCGTGCTTCAGCTTATATTACTAGAAGGGGACCCTTCCATGGTCTCACAATGATAGAGGCCATCATTTAGTTCCCTATTCCAAAGGGTGAGAATTTGTAATATACATTGAAAAAAGTTTTAATCTAGATAAGTAATTTTTTATTAAAACAAGTGCATTTGTTCTGGAATTGAAGAGGTTAGTGAGAAACTTTGCCAATGGAACAAGACAATTTACACTTAAATTAAGAAAACACAAATGCATTATCTTCCAAACCATCTCATTTACCTGCTCAAATTAAGGGTAAATAAACGTAACTATATATATATAAATATAAGGGAATTATTAGCAGATAGATTTTTTCCCCACTACACTAGCTTAGCTGCAACAGGCTACTTCCTTGGTCCCCCCTTGCATACATGAGCAGTATCATACTTCTGCATTTATGAATTTTTTAGAGCATTTGTTTTATTAGTCTAAATCTAAGCATTGTCTCTGTTTCTTAAAAGAGGGAATAACTCTTAGTAGGTTTTATATATTTTCTAGATCTGCCACTAAATCTAGTACTAATAAGTTGCCTTAAAAAAGTAATATATACAAATTCATCTTCACAAAGTTGAATCGGTACTGAATAGAATTTGATTGACAGCCAAACACAAAGTCACAAATCTCTTCTTGTTTTCAAATAGCTGAAGCTTAATCCTATTGGCTGATCAGTCTCTGTTAACATTTTCAAGTCTTGCCACTCAGATAAAGGCAACTCATACACCCATAGAAAAGCTCTGATCTGAACCCTTATAGCTCTGACTGCTTGTGGACTTCCTGTTCTGCTTAAAGGTGAATCTTGACCCGTCTTCTTTTACCTTCTTCCAACCATCAAGCCTGAATGCCGTATGCAATAATTAGCTCCACTATTGATCCAAAAGACGCATATGTTCTGGTCTGATGAGCACAACAAGCAGCACAGCTCTCACCAAAACACATCGACCAGCATTTGTCCAGGACGCTGACCTCCTGTTGGCACCGCTGCACGTCAATACCACTGGTAACTGGGAAACAACAGCAGGCGCTCCAATATATACATGTGCAGATGATCAAACTGATGTAATACCCTAAATCAGGGGTTGTTTTCCAGGCTAAGAGCCCCTAAATGGATGGCGAGATGGAGCAGGGACCCCCTAATTATATATATTGCATGAAATTATGTTATATCAAACTGGTCCTATAGTCACTCTATTACAGATGAAGTAATGTAATGAAAGTCATTTCATCCTGGGATTATTAAAGTATTTCTGATTCTGATTCCTTGTGAATGAAACGGTGCCCAGCTTGAAGGAGCTCCTGTGTGTCGCTGAATGTGTGCATTAATCATGGGCGGTTCTAGACAGGGGCCAACGGGGGCCAGTGCCCTTGTAGATCATGCCCTGGCCCCTGTACTGAAGATATAATACTCAAAGAAATTCTAATGATGATATGCGCTAGAACAGCAGTGATGGGACTAACGGCGTTCAAATTGACGGCATTACTAACGCCGTTACCTTGTTTTAGTAACGAGTAATCTAACTAATTACTTTGACTGTAACTATAACGCAGTAACTATTGCAGACACCCCGTTACTGCGCGTTACTCAGGTCGTGCGCGCCTTGTCATGAGAGAGGGGAGGATGAGAATGGCTGATGTATAGTGAGATTCCGTCTGTCAGTTGGGAAGGTGCGTGTCTCCGCTGGTGGGTGTTAACGTACAGCACACACAGAGAAATGGAGAGTGAGGATGACTCCAGCAGCAAAACAGCGTTTTCCAGATGGAAATACCGGTGTTACATCGAGCTGCGTTTCCCCATCACATACGGTTTCCTCTGCATCTCCGCACAGCGCAGGCGGCACGAGTCACCGCGCACGCGACAGGAAACGCGCATGCTCGCTAAAGGCGCGTAACAGCCGCCCTGTGCTCGCGCCACAGGAGAACTATGGAGAGCGTGAACGATCAAATGATAGCCTATATGGAGAAAGGGAGAAATCTGGATGGATGGATGGATGGATGGATGGATGGATGGATGGATGGATGGATGGATGGATGGATGGATGGATGGATACTCTGCCTTTTCAACCTACTATATTTTTTATTTTAAACATTATTTGATGGCCTTTGTGGCAGGGATGGAGATCCATATTTTATGTCACACACAGAGTATACATCTAGATAGATAGATGGATAGAAAGATGTTGCAGTATCTATAACAACCCAAACACACAGGATTTCAGAATTAGACATCCCCAGTTATTCATTTCATATACTCACCAGATCTGAATGTCCTGTTAAAAAACTTCACATGGCGTTCCCCCCCGATGTCATTTACGTTGAGTTGCAATAAATACTAAACTCTCTGCAGGTTCTTGTCTTTGTCATCCTCTCTATTCAGCTGGCTTTGGAAACACACCGCGAGAAGGTGGGGGCTGGGTGGTGAGGGTTACTGGGCGAGAAACGCAAAAGTAACGCAATAGTTACTTTTACTAGTAACTAGTTACTTTTATTGTGGAGTAACTCACTTAGTAACTCAGTTACTTTTTGGGAGAAGTACAGGTGCTGGTCATAAAATTAGAATATCATGAAAAAGTAGATTGATTTCAGTAATTCCATTTAAAAAGTGAAACTTGTATATTATATTCATACATTACATACAAACTCATATATTTCAGATGTTTATTTGGTTTAATTTTGATGATTACAAATGACAACAAATGAAAATCTCAAATTCATCATATCAGAAAATTAGAATATTACTGAAGACCAATAAAAACAAAGGATTTATAGAAATGTTGGCCAACTGAAAAGTATGAACATGAAAAGTATGAGCATGTACAGCACTCAGTATTTAGTTGGGCCTCCTTTGGCCTGTATTACTGCAGCAATGCGGCGTGGCATGGAGTCGATCAGTCTGTGGCACTGCTCAGGTGTTATGATAGCCCAGGTTGCTCTAATAGTGGCTTTTAGCTCTTCTGAATTGTTGGGTCTGGTGTATTGCATCTTCTTCTTCACAATACCCCATAGATTTTCTATGGGGTTAAGGTCAGGAGAGTTTGCTGGCCAATTAAGAACAGGGATACCATGGTCCTTCAACCAGGTACTGGTAGCTTTGGCACTGTGTGCAGGTGCCAAGTCCTGTTGGAAAATGAAATCTGCATCTCCAAAAAGTTGGTCAGCTGCAGGAAGCATGAAGTGCTCTAAAACTTCCTGGTATGTGGCTGCGTTGACCCTGGACCTCAGAAAACACAATGGACCAACACCAGCAGATGACATGGCACCCCAAACCATCACTGACTGTGGAAAATTTACACTGGACTTCAAGCAACGTGGATGAAGTGCCTCTCTTCTTTTCCTCCAGACTCTGGGACCTTGATTTCCAAAGGAAATGCAAAATTTACTTTCATCAGAGAACATGACTTTGGACCACTCACCAGCAGTCCAGTCCTGTTTCTCTTTAGCCCAGGCAAGACGCTTCTGACGCTGTCTGTGGTTCAAGAGTGGCTTGACACAAGGAATGCGACAGCAGAAACCCATGTCTTTCATACGTCTGTGTGTGGTGGTTCTTGAAGCACTCACTCCAGCTGCAGTCCACTCTTTGTGAATCTCCCCCACATTTTTGAAGGGGTTTTGTTTCACAATCCTCTCCAGGGTGCGGTTATCTCTCTTGCTTGTACACTTTTTTCGACCACATCTTTTCCTTCCCTTCGCCTCTCTATTAATGTGCTTGGACACTGAGCTCTGTGAACAGCCAGCCTCTTTAGCGATGACCTTTTGTGTCTTGCCCTCCTTGTGCAAGGTGTCGATGGTCGTCTTTTGGACAACTGTCAAGTCAGCAGTCTTCCCCATGATTGTGTAGCCTATAGAACTAGACTGAAAGACCATTTAAAGGCTTTTGCAGGTGGTTTGAGTTAATTAGCTGATTAGAGTGTGGCACCAGGGGCCATCAATTTTGAACCTTTTCACAATATTCTAATTTTCTGATATGATGAATTTGAGATTTTCATTTGTTGTCATTTGTAATCATCAAAATTAAACAAAATAAACATCTGAAATATATGAGTTTGTATGTAATGTATGAATATAATATACAAGTTTCACTTTTTAAATGGAATTACTGAAATCAATCTACTTTTTCATGATATTCTAATTTTATGACCAGCACCTGTAACTAGTAACTATAACTAATTACTTTTTCAAAGTAACGTGCCCAACACTGTGGAACAGACATGGTTATTGAATAGGTACTTAGGATCTATGTAATTTTTTCTTCTTTACAAATTCTGTTTTATTAATTATTTAAAAACAATAAGGTGATAGCTTCAGTGGTATTGAGATAGGATCCCAGTTTTCATCTGTTAAATGTTTTTTTCAAAAGAAATTGCTCTAATTTTTACTGCTGAATTTATCAGTTCTAAGATTATATAGAAAATGGTCATTTTAACATAAATTAAGGCAAAAATATATAAAATTCCTAAATTGCGAATGTGTGTTGACCTAATAAGACATAGAATTTTATTTAAACCTAATTGAATAGAAATTTCACTTAAAGCAGCTTTCTTAATATATTTGAATCCCTTGTCCTGTTTTTTTATTTCATGTGTTTCTGTGGCCCCATGAAAACAACGCTGGCCCCCTCCTGGCCCCCCTTGGTGCATTTGATCTAGAACCACCACTGGCATTGATGACTGAAAGACATCTTCTGCATCCATTTATCTGTTTACTACAGTGTGTTGAATTCATGTCAATGTGGATTTAAAGACATTTCTATTGGTGGAAAAAATTGCAGGGGGGAGCATAAAAAATTAATCAACCAAAACTTTCGCGACCCCCATGAAGTACCTCCGTGGACCCCCTAGGGGTCACGGACCCCCTGTTGAAGACCTCCGCCCTAAATGATGCCAATTTTGGAAAATCCAGCCTGAGATTCTTAAGGGCAGCTTAGGATATTGTTAGAAATCTCAGTGCAGGTAGTGCAGATTAGGGCCATCGAGTTATTGACCCCGCTGCAGTCATGGCGTGGTTTCACAGGCAGAGAGGGAGAGAGAGGTAACAGTGTTAACACAGCGCCTATAGCTGGCAGAGAGCTTGGAAAAGACAAAGCTTGGAGACGGAAACATGATGTGTTTGCTCATCTTAGGGGTTAGATTCATTCATCCCAAGTCTGTCCGCTTTAGCCATCAGAATCAGTCGGTCAATGAACAAAAATACTTTCATACAGACAATTTAATTGAATCTGATGTTGGGGATATTATAAAAAAGACCAAGAAGAGTACCGTAGTTGATATTTGATCAAAATGATCCAAGGTTTTTTAGTCTTTGTAAAGGCAACACTCAGACAGAGAGAAGGCAAAGAGCGACTCAGACTGGAAGCAGCTTCACATGTCGAGCAAGTACAGTTGTTGCATAATTGTTTTAAAAAAATGAGTTTTATTCAAAAAAGGATTTTGAGATTAACTTTGCTATATTATAAAATTGTATTTTTTTATATATATATTTTTTAAACCAAATGTATTTCCATCTATCTTCCATGTATCTATCCCTGGAAAAAACAGGCAGACATTTCGGTCCAGAAAAGTGCAGTACTAGAAAAGCCAAGATACTGAAATAACATTTCTATTGGTCAACATTTGTATGGCTCAATGTTTGGATCAATAGCTGGCCTTTGTATTGGGCTTAAAGTGAAATTAGATCTGAAAAACCATCTGCAAAGTATACATTTCTAAGCTCATTATGAAGAACAGAATTTAAAAAAAGAAAATTAAGAGAAAAGAAAATTACTGATCTAGTATGTAGCAATAGTGAACCTGGCAATAAGGTGGCAAACAGTGCAGAATGAGAGTAAACTATAGCTACCACTAACTGACCACGAAGAGTCAAACACATAATCTGCTTTAATTATTTATTAATCTGTATAATATACATATTAAATGTAGGGAAAACAGAATGTAGGACCCAGGATTCAAGGCGAGACAGAGAGTGGGAAAGTTCAAAGCATTTAATGACAAAAATAACAGAATGAAACAGAAAATGCGGAGCGGTGGACCTGCAGTGGCTGCAGGGGGAGGCGGGACACAATCCATCACTGGTACTCTGGTTTAAAGAGGAACACAGCTAAGTGACCATGATAAACTGGTGGAAGATGATTTTCCGTTTGAGGTTCCGATCCGAACAGGAACAGATTGACGCTCAGATGGAAAGAAGCAGGCTCAGCAGTTGAGAGGCAGAAATATGACACGACACCAGGAATACTGCGGAACTTTAAACTAGCTCCGTCCACTGAGCCAAAACAGGAGCAGGGCACGCTCAATGGACAGGGGCCAGGACATGATACAAACACCAAGACACAACTAATGACCCTCTCTAAACACTGGCCTCAGAGAAAGAAAACAAGAACTACGGAAAAAACTCACACAGATAGAAGCATCATATAATGATCTGGCCCAGATAGCTGGGCTGAGCTAAATATAAAGTAGCAGGAGCAGCTGGATAAGATGAATGATGATTAGTAACCAGTGAGGGCTAGGCTGGTGAGTGAAATGAACAATTAGGTCATCTATCAGGACCTCGATCATGACATTAAACGGTTTAAGTCATTGTTCTTTATCATTAATTACATAGATATAGATATCCAAAAGACTTCTAGATGACAATGTGAATACCATGTTTACCTTCTCTTCACAGAAACTATTTCTGAAAAGATTGTGACAAATTAAATACTATATTCTTTTTGTCAGTACATGGTTAATATGCTATGAAGCGAAATATCAAATCAGTTGGAGCATTCCTCTAAAGAGTATTACTGCTTCCACCCCCTGCTTTAGAGGGGAATTGCTTCTATTAGACATGTGCATTATGTCTATGTGGAAACAACAAATCACCGATGGGGTCGCCATGGCCACCCCTTGGCCTCCATCTAGCTCCGCCCCTGTCTCTGCAAGGCTATTAAAGCGTTTTTCATGGTTCCCTTTCATGAGCCACAAATGCTACAGGAAGCAGAGAGCTAGAGGGCTTATTGTTGACAAGCATCTTAAAAAATGTTGGTCCAACAAGTGAGGCGAAGCTCCTGTGTGAATTCAAGGAGATTATCTCTTTAACGTATGCTAATGGATGCACACCGAGTAATGAGAGGCTGGTGTTGTTGTGTGACCGTGGTTTCACACAGACACACACAAACTTTTTCCAAACCATCACAGCCCAACCGGTGAAAAACAACGGTATGCTCTATGGGAAAAGCTGAAGTCCAGGCGCTGCCAAATCTCACTCTCATCACATAAAAGCCCTGCATTGATTTGGACCCCCCTGGCTCATATTCCTGCCTCATTATGTGCTACTGTTTCACTTTTTATCAAATCTCACCCTATGTGGTGCACAGTTTGAAGGTACTTTTGATGTCATGTTACAATGTGTTTTTCACAGCAATTGCTCTTTAAAGGACATCCTGATGAAGAAGGTGGCTACAAATGTCAATCATCAGCAACTGCTGCACCGAGGGACTGAAATGGGGGTTATTAAAATAAACATCATAAAAGGCAAATAGGTTTTCTACTGGAAGATGTTGTATTCTCTTTCATTCTTTCCTGACTGAGGCCTGTGGAGATGGAGCTCTACTCAGTTTGACTGATTTTGAGAACTAGATGCAATGACGGGGGTAAAGTTTATTTTTTGCAAGTTTATATTTTGTTTCAGGTTACCTTGAAACATCCTTTATAGAGTGAATTTGTTCCAGTTTTGTCGCAAGGAAAGAAAAATTTTGTAAACTGAAATTTGAAAAACACAAAAAATGCAATCTAGAATGAAACTTTGATTTGAATTTTTATTTAAAAAAACGTTTTTGGGAGTAACTTTGCTGTTTTCTCAGACTTTGTTAGTTTCTTATTATTTAAACTTATTTTCTATTTAATATTATTTCAGATGTCAAATTTTTCAAATTTTCTTTGTAGAATTTTCATTTTAAAATGTCAGTTTTAGGTCAGATTTCTGTTGTTGGGTTCAGTTTTCTGAATTATATTTTTTTCAAAATGAGTTTCACAGATCACATCCTCTTTAGCCGCTTTAGCCTATTCTTGTGCTACGGTAAATGAAAATTAGCCTCATATTCTTTCATTTTCAACTTTGACTTCCCCCTCTGGCAGTCAGGAAAAATCCCTGCTGCACAGTTCAAGGCGTGGGATAAAAATAGCGGCTTATATTCCAGAAAATACGGTAATAATGTGCTAAATAAAAGCTTCACTGCACATACATTGACAGCATTTAGTATTTTCCATTTCTTTCTATATATTCTGATCTCACATTAGAGTGAAATATGAGGTTATATTGTGCAGGATTTTCATTTTCCAAATTTCACAAACCTACAAAGTTTGTAGGTTTGTGAACTGGGTTAATTTTTTTTGAAAAAGTGTTCTTTTTACTATGAACTGGCACAACATTGGTCTTTGGGATGAACTCGTTATTGTCTGAGGGTGTTGTTGCGTTTGAAATTCACTGGTTTGTTGTGTTTAGAGAAAATCCTTCTGAGTTTCTCAGAAATGTCATGAAATTACAGCGTTATTGCCTCTCTCTGTTTTCTCCACTGTGTTCAATGCACTGCATCAAGAGTAACACTGCATTGAGCACAGAGGAGAAAACAAAGAAGCTAAGCCATCACTGAGGGGGAAGCCTGTGGTTTCAGTTCCCAAGCATCTACAATTCAGTCCTGGAACTCAGTCAGAAAATTACATAAGAACACTCAGCATGATTCAAATGGACAAACACATAATCCATACACAACAAAAGAATCCAACGACCCACAAATATCGATGGGTGGGTCTTTGATTTGTATCTGAGTTAAGCCTGTTTTGTAATAAGTGAATTTTCATCACCTCATGTGGCAGACTGCAGGATTTTAGCTATTTTGGTTTGGAATAAATGTAGTTTTACCTCATTTAAAAAAAAAATTAATGATTATATTTGAATTTGAATAAATTTTGCTTTGTTTATCCACATTTTTTGTATTTTTTTATTGACGTGACTTTGTCTTCCATTAGTGGTTTCTCACTGGTTTTTAATTCCAAATCTGTTTCCATTTCTATAGCAAAGACCTCAGGTTAAATCTCAAACAATGAACATTCGAAGCACATATCAGAAAACATTCACTTAAACTTAACGCCAATCATGAAATAAAAATGAATCCATGCTAATTTATGTGATGAATATATTATTTCAAAATACACTTGAACTGGTTTTACACACATATGGGAATTATGCTTTCTGAATTTCTAACCCAGGATAAATGAGCTAGGATGGAGCTCTTCAACAGGGGGTCCGCGACCCCTAGGGGGTCCACAGAGGTACTACATGGGGGTCTCGTTGATTAAACTTTTTTTTTATATCCCCCCTGCAATTTTTTCCACTAATTGAAATGTCTTTAAATACACATTAACATGAATTAAACACACTATAGTAAACAGGTAAGTGGAGGCAGAAGGTGTCTTTCAGTCATCAATGCACACATTCAGCGACACACAGGAGCTCTTTCAAGCTGGGCACCGTTTCATTCACAACACCTGTCCCATCAACCAGGAATCAGAATCAGAAATACTTTAATAATCCCAGGGCAAAATTATTTTCCTTACATTACTTCATCTGATTTGATCTGACTATAGGACCAGTTTCATATATAACACAATTTCATATATAAAATTAGGGGGTCCCCTCCAGGGGCGAAGATAGATGTGGGGCCACGGGTGGCCATGGCCACCCTTAGCCAATCATTGGCCACCCCTGTGGCCACCCCTACCATTTTTTCTCCCTCTAATACAGATGGTGGCAGCAATTTATGTAGATATTAGTACTTGTAAGGATCAATTTTATGCAGAATTATCATTGATAAAAGGAGGTAATTAATGACAATGGAAAATATGTTTGCACCAGAACTCAAACCTCAAAGAATTGTATCCACTATACTTTTTATCTGGAAATCACAGATGCTGCAATATTTATGCGTCTATTTGTCAACAAAGGTTGGAAGAAAGTATAGTTTGTCGTTATTTAGAAAATATGGATATTGTGCCCATTAATTTTCCTGTTGTAGAATGACCCTGAGGTTCTGGGGCCTATCAACTTTCGGCCCTTCCTCAATGTACATTGGTTATTGCCTGGTACCCCCTATAAAAATTTTCTGGCTACGCCTCTGTTGCATGTATTAGAGGGAAATAAATGTTAGTGGTGGCCAATTATTGGCTATGGTGTTATCCTGGCCCCCCATCTAGCTCCGCCCGTGGACAGGGCCCCTAAGAATTTTGGGGCCCCTAAGCAACTGCTGTCTCTCAATCCAATCCAATCCACTTTATTTATATAGCACATTTAACAACAGAATAAGTTTCCAATGTGCTGTACATAACAAATAATAAACACCAATACATAAACAGAATACACAATTGCTGATAGTCAGGCCATTGGTGGCCTGAGAGGCGTTCATTGTTTAGCCTTGATGGGAAAAATATGGATAAGATATATCAGCTTCCTTTAAGAACAGCAGGCAGCCAAAGAGTCCTTAGATAAATGCTTCCAAACATCAGACACACATTTAGGGGCGATCCAGTGATTTCCGTTCAAGGCAGTGGGAGGCGCGCGCGGCGTCCGTATCCCTTAATTTGATGTGAGCGCGCAATCATCCGGCCAACCAACCGCGCGGCGCGCGAGCCCGCTCTACTTCAACCAACCCAGCAGAACCAAACCGAGCCGAGCTGAGCTGAACCAGTCCCACTGTCAGACAGCAGGCGCTCAGGAATGACCTCTTAGCTAATCTTTTAATAAAGAAAAAAAAACGTTTTTTGTTTTTTTTCTGTCTGAAAGGTTGATCTCATCCAAATCGTGGACTCTACAGTTATGAGGACCGATGTTTGCATCTGGCAGCTGCTTCTAATCAGCCACACAGGTGAGAAATGAAATGTGTTTGGTGAAGAAAATGAAAAGAAATGTCTCCTCGCTGTTTGATCGTTTAAGATGCGCGGCTGTTGGATTCCCATGAGCATCAGATCACTTTTCGGATTATGCAATCGGTGCAAGACAGACGCTTTTTGCACGTTAAATTATAAATGTGCGGTGTTTTTTTTCTTTCTATTTTTCGTATTTATTCGTTTTTTTTTTTATTAGATTAAATCCTCTGGGATCTGAACATCCACCAACTGTTTCTCTAAAGAAAATGATGTTCTGCAGAGTGCGCCCCAAGACAAAGCTTTAAATGTTTGTTTATTTTGTAGAATAAATGACAGTAAATTTGTATCTTTCTAGGAAAATAAGCAATCCTTGTGAATGCCCGTTGTCTGCATGCATTGCTACTTAAAGAGTCTGAGAACATGACTGGCTGCAGAGTTCAGTAACAGGTGGGGGCGGGGGAGGGGGGTGATAGTGAAAGAGCAACTTTATAAAATCTGTTTATAATTACAAACTAAAGGGAGATTGATCAAAGGAATTTTATTCCGAGTTTCAAAAAATTGGTAATCTGGATTACCACATTGCAGAAGCATGGAGAGGATGTTTTTAGTCTGGCCTCAAATATTCATTTTCATTTATCTATCTTTTAATGGGATGATGTTTTGCAATGTTCAACCCTTAAGCATTTTTTTTTGCATTTGTACTTTTTTTCTGCCAGCTCAGTTACAGGGCGTTATATTTAGTTTTGTTGCAGCATTATTCCAAATGGAAATATTGATTTAATATATTTTTCTCCAAAATTTTACAAACAATGCGCTATAATGAAAGTGAGGATTAAGTTTTTCTAAGGTTCATGCAAAACTAGGAATTCACAAACTCTTCTCTCCCTCTGGTTTGTTGGGAAATGTCTGTGGAGCCATTTTCAGATCTTTCCAGATCATAATCTGTAATCTGGTTTAGCAACTCCAAGACGTCCCATAGTGGTTCTGATCCATTTCTCCAGTCTGAGCACTCCAGGATGTCTCTGTTTATTGCTGCAATCGTTTTCACTATCCTGCCAGCTCCTGCTGCTGAAACGCATCTCTTTAGCATGATGGTGCCACCACCATGCTTCACTGCAGGGATGGCACTGGCTACCTTGGTCAACCAGACTCCCTAGTGTAAAATAGACCAGACCAATCACAACCTATAATGCAATGATACTTTTTTTTATTTTTTTTAACCATGACTGATATGTTTGCAGCTGCAATGAGCAGTGTTTTAAGGCCCTTTATATGTCCTGAAAGCGGTGTTTATATTGTTAAAACTGGTTGGTTAAGATCTGCAAATCTGGTATTCGCAGCAGAAAGTGTGATTTTTGTCTCAACAGACAGGAAAATGATTGTTTGATCCCTTTAGAATCCTTAATAACAACTTGCTTTTAGGTGCCGGTGAATATTCCTTATCCAGATTATAGTCATTCCAAAAAAGTAAAAAAAACAAACAAAAAACAATCCACTGAATCCACTTCCCATCCAGGAAGCTTTTTCAATTCAAAGTGTCAGTATTAAGTAAACTAGTAAGTAAGTAAGTACACTTTATTTGTATAGCACTTTTCACAGACAAAGTCACAAATTGCTTCACATGATGACATATGGTATATATTAGCATTGAGTTCAAAATTTTATAAGGTAGCCTTAAAACTTGTTGTTTTATTATAATTCATGCAGGGAGTTTTACAGGTTATATGGACACTGCAATGTAAGTAGAACAGGAAAGGAAAAACAGAAAAAAGGAGAAAAGATGAAAGAGGAGATAAAAGGGAGATGACAATAAAACATTTTCAGTCTGCTTCATCGCCTGCAAAGAGATGTAAAAAGAATCAGCACAACCAATGGATATAGTATAAGAGATACAATAAAGTAGCACCTTGATACTATCGCTGGAGTATGAGTAGTATTATTTAATCTGACATGTATACAGAACGTAAGAATATGGAAGTGAATCTCCCAGTTCCTGGGGCCAAGCACCTGTAGTTGTGAGAGTGTACTTGTGCATGTAAAGTTTATCCAAAGGAAAAATGCTCAGTAGTGGTGTGAGGAGCCGAAGAGGTGCCCCCCCAGAGCACTGAGGCGAGCGCCGGGGGACCAAAGCCCCAGACGCCCAAAGGGACCCTAAGAGCTAAGGCGCCAAGGAGGGGTCAACCCGGAAAATCCCATGGCCGGATCGACTTCGGGGTGCCCCACCCCCTGGCGGGAGCCCCAGTTTTGGCTTAGAAAACAATCAAATTGAACCAAAAGAATGGGTCCACGCCTTAGGAATGGGGAGTTTATATAAAGCTCGGAACCCAACGCTAATTCTCACATTTTGAATTGAAAAACTTCCTGGATGGGAAGAGAAACGTCTTCAAACTTGGAAACAAATTCCAGTGGATTGTTTTTTTATTTTTTTACTTTCTTGGAATTGCTTATGCTGGCTGTTGCAGGTTCGCGTCCTAGCCCTGCTGGCCATCCACAGATGTCTCTCCACTCTCTTCTCACCCACTTTCCACTTTACTTTCAAAAATAACAAAATAAATACCATTAAGGCTTCCTAATAAAGAAATGGGTGTCTTTTATCCGACTGTTCCACCATACAGGCCTTATTTGTGGATTGTCCTTCTGTGAGGGCCCCCCCCCTCTCTCTCAGGCGAACGCTTTAAAGTGATGCAGCTGTAGGAGGAGTTCTGGTGGTTCCAAACTTCTAACATTTATAATAGTTGAAGGAAACTCACTTAAAAACTTCATAGAAACAGAAATATTTCTGTATCATTTGCCAAATCTGT
This sequence comes from Cyprinodon tularosa, assembly GCF_016077235.1. Lineage (NCBI taxonomy): Eukaryota > Metazoa > Chordata > Actinopteri > Cyprinodontiformes > Cyprinodontidae > Cyprinodon > Cyprinodon tularosa. Next base: position 1,220,382 of record NW_024038589.1, on the reverse strand, counting down.
CTAAAGTCAATTGTTTTGACTTCATGCTTGATGTTTAAAATCTGAAATTCCCTTTCAGCTCTGGGACTTTTAAATAGACATCGGTGGCTTTACTAATCATATCCAATCAACCAAATGGATAGATAGATACTCAATCACTGCAATCATCTATAAGTGTATGTATGTAGCTTATAATATTCATTGTTATTCATTATTTTATCATTTATACATCTTTGTAATATATTTCTATCATTCAATGTATGCATATATAGATATTTGTGTGTGTGTATATATATATATATATATATAGATGGATATTAAGGTGCTGTACATAACGAATAATAGAAAAATATTTAGATATTTTCAAGACTGTGTATTGTGTATATATTGGAATATTCTCAGTGTTTAACTCTTAAGAATACTGAAATACGCTGAACTATGTATCTTCATACATGTAGCCATTATAGCTCTATTTGGAAGGCGAGCGACACAAAAGGTGTTAAATGTTTCATTTTCAGTGAGTTATGGTTGATTAAATGAGCGGATACCTCATTAAACTTTATAGATGTTTATGATCTGTAATAAAAGCTGCATCATGGATAGGCTAGGATGCTTTATCTCAAAGTTTAACTGTATTTATGTTTTCTTTTCTCAACCATTTTGGTTGCACGGAAATCCCACACTGGAAAACCAATGTTAGTCCAAGGCAATGTTTTATTACGGCTGTTTAGTGACGGATATGATCAAAAGGCTAAAGCTAAGTTTTCTCTAATCCATTTACCCTTCTTGTCTGCTGAGGCCCTACTTGTGTCCAATTTAAGCCGGCCTTAAAATGTCAACCATTACAGTGGCAGCTCCTGTAAAACAGCAACTCTTCTCTTTCATGCTTAAAGGTCTACCTCACATTCGGTGCCTGTAATAAATCTATTTTTAAAACAGCTGTTTTTGTGAAAAGATTTTAATTTGCTCGTTCCACTTGGCCGCTTTGATTTTAAGTGTTTCACAGATGATCACCCCTATAAAGCTGTTTTTCATGATCTCTTCGATTGACTTTGCATAAAATACAAGTGGCTCTTCTGTAATTATTCTAATAAAGAAAAATGATTTGAAATAATCTTGGGAATGCCTTCATCTCCCAGTCTTTTCATTCTCAGGAAAAGCTTTGATGGTTTGATTAAAACTGGGGTAAAACAAGGAGGACGCTACCTTATTTCTCATTCCCTCCTAACAGGGTGATTTGATTTATTTTGGCTTTTTTTTTTCCTTCTCAAAGGATCCACAGAAGATAACGCGCATGACATTCTGCCCCGGAAGCCCAGATGAGGGTTTTTTAATGTCCTCAATTTGCTTTGATGTGATTTCTCTGTGATAATGTTTTACCCATTAGAGTGAAAACCACATGAACTGTAACGTGTGACAGAAATACAGACTTGTTGCTGAAGTTACAGGAAGCAGAGCCTTAAATTTTTTCCACATATTTCTCTGGTTTTTATCCTCTTTTTGACACTTTTTTTTTTTTCTATAATAATGTAAAACTCCTTGTTATCCTAAAAAGAGAGCATAGAACTATTAACCATTAAAGGCTCCACCTCTTTTCAGACCTGCTCTGTGCAGTACTAGTTACACCATGAAAAAAGAAAATGAATAAAACGTCCTTTCATCCTTTTAAGGTTGGTTCGTGCATCATGCATAAGATAGGCTCTATGCATGCACCTTAAGGCTCTATGCATGCACCTTAAGGCTCTATGCATGCACCTTAAAGCTCTATGCATGCACCTTAAAGCTCTATGCATGCACCTTAAAGCTCTATGCATGCACCTTAAAGCTCTATGCATGCACCTTAAGGCTCTATGCATGCACCTTAAGGCTCTATGCATGCACCTTAAGGCTCTATGCATGCACCTTAAAGCTCTATGCATGCACCTTAAGGCTCTATGCATGCACCTTAAGGCTCTATGCATGCACCTTAAGGCTCTATGCATGCACCTTAAAGCTCTATGCATGCACCTTAAGGCTCTATGCATGCACCTTAAGGCTCTATGCATGCACCTTAAGGCTCTATGCATGCACCTTAAAGCTCTATCTCTCTGGTTCCTTTCCCTAAAAAGAGATCATTCTGGACAAACTCTTTAAACTCCCTTAAAAATAAGGGTTTGTGCTTTCCTCGCCGAACATGACCTCTCATTCACACTAGATATACTGTAGATGCACTTTTGCCATCGTCTGGGCGTTTTTGGGATTGGATTTTCAAAAGTCAAATTTAGTCTTTAGTCATTCATGCAGTCTCTGATCCCATGGCCCCAAACCCTCCTGGCATGGCTTGAAAACACACACACACCCATGAGAATATATATAGTTTTTTAGCCTATGTCAAAAAAGTTCAGGCTCAGGATTTTATTTTGCTTTAATCCCTGACTAAATCTTATATAGATATTAAAAAGTTTACCTAGCGAAAAACCTTCTGTCTTTTAGTGGCCTCTCCAAAGCATCTTAACCTGTTTGTCACTTTGATACTATGACTTCTCTCTGGCCTCAGCTTTGCCAGTAAACACAGCCCCTTCCTGACTGAACCATATGCTTTCAGCATGGTTCCATCTATGTGCTATAGATCTCTGTGGTTATAGAGGATAATGCCCACCGATCTGAACATGCAGTTCAGCAGGGGGCAAGATCATGAAACGCATTCTTTTCTTTGTTCAGAGTTTCACTATAATATGCACACTCAAAGAGCACAGTTGTATTTCCTTTTGAACCCACTTGCTTTGAGATTTAAAAGTAATCTTCCACAGCTCACTGTGGTTGCCCTTCTCGAACGTTAACAGAAAAGACACAAGCCTTCCATTTATCCCAACTGGCTTACGCAACACGACTGAGTTGAATGCATTTTTACTTTTGAATGCGTTTGTTAAATCCTGTAGGTTTGGATGGATGAAAACACTCAACAGGAGCAGCAGTAAAAGGCAAAAAAAGATCATTTTAGGAGTCCGGTTTTCATAGCACAGCGTTAAACCTATCAAATTGTAAATTACTTGCTTCTAATGTTTTTGTTGCTATATTTTAGCTTTAATATCTAATAAAGGTGCAAGTTATCAATTGAATAGTTATTTTAAGGTTGATTAATCTAATTGTTTGCCTAAAGATTCATTGATTTGCAGCCATTTTCTTAAAAACCTTAGTTTTCTCTCTTGCATAAAGGGAACTTTTACATAACCCAAAGGGCTAACTAGTTTTGTTTTTTTTTGCAATATACAGTCTTAATAAATAGTAAATCGTTTTATTTTAACAATGCAAGTGTATTAAATACTAAATGAACAAATAAAATAGTTTTGTTACACATTATACAGCTGTGTTTGAACATTTATACACTATTCCATTAAAAACAGAAAAAGAATTAGTTTCTAGATTATTTTATTTTATTTATTTTTTTCACTATTATTTTTTCTTTAGGTAATTAGTATTTTTGTTCCCCTTTTCCCCTTCTCTTCCTGTCCCTTAGTCTGTAATTTTAATTTACCGGTACCTTCATTTATGCACTGTGCTTAAAAATGGGGATGTGGGTGTGGGAGGGGCGGAGGGGGTGGGCGTTTTATCTGAAAATTGTTAAAAAGTGGGGGAAAAAAATGTGCTTGGGGTCAACCCCATCTTTTCTGAACCCCCCTTTTCTGAAAAAAAGTAATAATAAATAAAAGTGATACATTTTTTAATATGATTTATTCAAAATCAATATTTTTATTTCACAAAATTATCATTTACTAAATTTTATTCAGTATTACGATTTCAGTTTTTTTGCTATTTGAATTACTAGTGTGAATTTATAATATGGAGGGTATGTAAACTTCAGCACAGCTGTATATAACAAAGCAGAAACCTGTTGGGTTACTGGACTTTTAAAAGAAGATGAGTAAAATATGTGACACACTAAGGATTTTATAATGTGCAGTTATTAAACTATCATTAAAATACAGGGTAAGGTGCTCCGACACGCTGTCAGCCACCTTTTTTTCAGTGAAGTGGATGCTGATTGGGATATAGCTCTCTGTTTTTAGTGTATTCCATTAAAAAGTGGTGGGAAAGACTTGTACTGTTAGCAGCATCAGAACACCGGGTTTCTAGTTCCTCTCCAAAGATGATTAAAATTATAATAAAAGTACACTCTCATAAACATCCCGCCGGTGACTGTTATTACGAGATAAGCTTTACCCTTTTCATGTCACTGAGGGAAATCTGGGCAAAGTGCCACCAAACATTATGTCAGGTTCAGTGTGACATCACCAATCATATGTTCTACTGGTAGGATGCCATGTGGCGAGCAAGCACACTGTGAGCTCTCGAACCGGAGCGTTTGGCTTAATAGCTTATGGGATGGTGCAGTACTAATTGGCAGCAAATAGTGACACATGGTTCCTCGCCCCACAGCGAAGCGGGGTGAGTAAATCCATGAATTAAATGGAAGAGCTATGACATAACATCCAGTCAGATAGAAATCACTAGTTCGCCTCCAGCTGGAAAGTTGTCAACCGTGCAACCACTTTACAATTAAAATTCAATGAGATTGCACTGCAGATGTGATAGAGGATATTTTTTATTTAAATTATTTCCTGTGTTAGAACACACCGTTTATGATTGGACGGTGTGGAAGCCTTACATTAAATCTGTCTGTCTTGAAACTAATCAGAGTGGTTAAGATGTCATTTGCTTCTAAGATAAAAAAACAACAGTGTTCTACACTGCTTTTTAAAAGTCTCATACTGCACAAACTTTTCCACATTATAATGCGCTTTAAATGGAATTTAAGGTAAAAGATCAATATAATGTACTACAAATTGTTTAAGCAGGAGGTAATTTGTTCTGGTAACCTTAAAACGGGCTTAACCCTCTCCAGGCAGATGTTGCAGATTTGCAACAGCTAAATGTCACTTAGCTAATTACTCCACATCCATATTTTAAGAGCTTTTGTTACTTAGAAGTACAACAGAAGGACTTAGTTGTCAATTTGCAAGAAACAATTTCTCTCCAGCTCACCAGATAGCACTGCTGACTCACTTTCAACATGGCTGAGTCCTTGGTGTCACTGAAACAGATTTTCAGGAAAGTCATTTCTGAATCAAAGTTCTGAAGACATTTTGAGTCCTATCCAGGAGTCTTTGTTAGGTCTGTCGGCTAGCTCCAGAGTTCTTGGCTCTTTTGTCTGTGGAATATATGTTTGGCCATTTGAATCATGATGAGTCTGCCTGTGTACTTTCTTTGGAATTAGTTTAAATGATAAGAAGCTGAAACCGCATAAACAGTGCAGCTTGGTGATTTATTGACTGTTTGGACTCTAATGTTTGAGGAACAAATCTAAATATATAGCCACTGCACAAATGCATGGTGCAACGCAGGAGAGCCAGCAGCTCTGGGCAAGATTCGGCTGTATGCTTGCACGTGAAGAAGGACAAACCTTTGACCATAATGTTCAGATTGTAGACAGAGAGGAGTGACATTTTTTGAAAGAGGGGAAAGGATGCTTTCTTTGTTAAAAGGCAAAAGTTATTATTGAACAGTTTGGGAGAATTGTGGTTTCATCTTCCAACATTTATAATCTGGTCCTGGAACTCAGTCTTAAGAAGTTTTACAAGTGTGGCCAAACATATTACCCACACACAACAAAAAAGACTTCAACAACCCACAAGAATGACGACTGGGTCTTTGATTTGCATCTGACTTGAAATTCTTTCACTTCAGTTAATCTGGACCAGAACCTGTGAACGGAGCGGTGAGCAATTCCCGCTTGGATGCCGTTCACTCATTTGCTCTGCTGCTCAAAGTTGTGCCAGGATGCTCAAAATCCACTTCATTCTCATCTTCGTTTTCCTGCCACTCTGGCGAAATTGCTCCACGCTTGCCCTCATTTTCTGGAGAAGGCATTTTCTGACATTTTTCCTTCATGTAATTATGCCACGGCTCTGGACACACGCCGTTTGAACTAATGATGTGACCGATACATGTGTATTGTCTTATTTAACTGGCTGTTAATTGATCTCACTGTTTCCCAGTTAATAACGTAACACCTCGCTCCATTCACTTTGCCCCACGTTTCCTATTTAATTATTAATTTGTTTTAAAAGACTACATTAAAAAGGTCTCTACACATCTCATTGCAAATGAGATAATAGCGTATATTACATGTATGCTTTACTTTATTCTGTAAGATAAAAACATTATAACCGTGAGAAGTAAATACAGCCGCAGACTGTCTTGCAGCAGGTCTTCCATTACACAAAAGCCAACATCTGTATGGCTTTTAATTCTCTTAGTGAGTGCTCCTTACAGATGGCACCTGAGATTATCTGTAAATGTTGAAATGCATCTGCAGAGGAGGAGCAGATCCTGTTGGGACAAATCACACTCCCCCTTTCCAAAAACTTCAAAGTGATCACGAACAATCCCACCATGATTGATTTGGATGCATTTCTCAAAGCCTTCTTAGCTTTCTCTTTGAAGAGGATGATGCAGGAATGAAGAAAGTTTTATACTTAATTTGTTTATAGTGAAATTCCTCTGAATGTCAGAAGGGTTTTGCTTTTTGCATTACATAGAAAAGTCTCTGATCCAGCTGTTATTTTACCATTTGAATGGTTCCTAAAGGGTTAACATTGCTAAAAAAAAAAAAAAAAAAAAAAAAAAAAAAAAAGCTATATGTTATATAGAATAATTGATTGCCTATTTTCCTCGATATTTCCCCCCCCCCGCAGTTTTTCCCCCTATGAATACCCAGCCTCTCCATCCAAAGTATTCTATTCATAAGTGCTCCCATTCTTTAATCCACTTAGCTCCAGTCTGCTCTTAAATGGTCACAGCTATTTTAGCAAACGGTCACAGCTATTTTAAAGCTGTTCTGTGCCATGAGGATGGCTTGATCTGCTTGATGCTGTGGCGTCTGGAGAGTAAACTTGGCTCCATGAATCCCTTGGCTGTAGAGGTAGATTTGTTTATATAGAGGCGTAACAAAGGCAGAAGAGAGACAAAACATTTGTTTAAAATGGCAATAAATGTTGCATTCATATGTAGTGGGAATGTATGGGTTGGTTTCCGGTTTTAAGGTATAGCGCCGTTTAAAAGTAGTAAAAGTACTTAGATTTCACCCCTTGATGTTTCTGTTCTTTTTAGTGGTTAAACTACCTGAAAGTTGTATTTAAAGGATAGAAATTCAAATTGATTCATCTTGTAGATATGGCGCCAATTTAAACACATGTCATCTGAAGGCGCATTACAGAGACATTTTAGTAAGATCAAAGAGACAGAGTTTTCTTTCTAAGGAAAACCAGCTAATTGTATCAAGTAACTGACTTTGCAGAACAGGCTCCACCTTGATGAACATATAGAGATAGAATACATTCCCTTGCATTGTGTTGTTGACAGCAATCCCTCACCCCATGCATACATGCAGTGACAGTGGAGAGGAAAAACTCCCTTTTAATTGGAAGAAACCTCCAACAGAACCAGGTTCAGTATCAGCGGCCTTCGTCTGAGGCTGACTTGGGATTCAAAAAAACAGAAGTTGACATACTAAATGAAAATAGAATCACTGATAAATATTTTATATGTTAGAAATGGCAACAACGCGACTAGGCCCCGAAAAAACAGCCTCACACCATTATGTATAATTAAAATTGTAAAGGGCAGCCACCCAGCTGATGCTTCCCCCCAGGATTTAGTCATGACCAAACAGAAATAGGCTGGAAGAAGCTACTATCACAAGAAAAATCAGAGAGAACATAAAGTTGAAAGAGGTTAAACTGACAAATTGACAGAATTGGAGAATGGAGATAGAATGAAGTAAGATGAGGAAAAGTGTTCCCTATGTCCTCCAGCAGACTAAGCCTATAGCAGCATAACTATAGAGATAGGTCAGGATAGAGACATGCTTACATTAACGTTTTGTCAAAAAGAAAAGTTTTGAGCCTAGTTTTAAAAGTAGCTTATGCTACTTTTTGCCAATATAAGTTTCATACTGGAAAAATTATATTAAGCTGGTTTGGGTCAATTTCTGCCTCCATTTTGCATCACTTAAAGACATGTAACCACATACTGTGCTTAAAATATGTCTCAGTTGATATGTATATATAGTTTAGTAGATTGCAAATTATTAAAATTCTATGGAAAAACCTTAGTTCTAAATTAAAGAGGACTAGACAGGACAAGTTTAGAGTAGTGAAAAAACACATTTTAAGTTTCCATTCATTGCTTGAGATAAGTTTAGTATGTCTACTACAAATATAGACTCTCGATTAAAGACCTTTTTGAGAGATGTTCGGTGGGGGCTTCTGTTTATATTCTGCTACAATACTGTCCAGAATCAAAGCCTGACATTTTGTTTGTCCCAATGACAACTACAGTGATTAAAAGGATTTAAACGTATAAACATTATCAGGCATAGAAGATATTGTAGAGATTGACTGACATTAGAATATGGATAAAATTCTTTTGTAGAATAAAAGTCAGATTTTGAAGTGGCAGAAAATGAATAATGGTACCATCATAAATTGATAATTTCAGCACATTTCTCATTTTACAGTATTAAACCACTGTCATATTTTCAGCGCTTAATCTACTAAGAGCTTAATGCTGCATTAATCTCTGCTATAAATCAACCATCATTGAATCAACCAGCAGATAACACGTTACACTTAGAATTTCTGATGGAGGACGCCAACAAAATATGTATTTAAAAGTTTGAGAACATAACTTTATGCAATGTTTCTGCAAAGGGACCTTGACATTCTGTCTTTCTGTTTATCGACGCACATCAACAGTAAAGAATCGCCAGCAGGAGGGAGCTGCACAAGTGATAAGATAAAACAACGTTGTTCACAACCACTTCCATAGGAAGGTTTTGGTCAGAGTCTAAAATTTTGAGTCAATGGGTAACTTATGACCTGGAAGCTATTAAAGGAAAAATACTTAATTTTGACTAAAACATGAAAAAGACTTTAAAATTGAATAAAAATGAGTTTCATGTATGCAATCCAGCTCTGGCTCTTTGAATCCTTGAAGCATCAGGTACATAATATAAAAAGAAGACTGCTCTCTCACCGACTCCACCTACTCCTCATATATATTTCTACAACTCACAAATGCATGCATGTAAATAAGCAACCATAGAATAATAAAAACTAGAGGTATATGCCTGTCTTCTAATTAAGGGGTGATGATGCATCTTATTTTCAGTACAAATAAACCTCTTTCCCACTGAAAATATCGGATTAACGTATGCTTTTCAACCGGCTAACAATTAGCATTTCGCTCCCTTCCTTACGGGCAAAAAAAGCAGTGCCTAAACCCTCGCTGGTAAGCTGCATGGCCTCTGTCCCCCCGTGGCTGCTTGTCTTGTGACTCCATCATGATGTGTTAGCGTTGATGATGTCAGCAGTGAGACAGAAATCAGGAAAGTAAACAACGGAGAGCAACTTGTATAGAAAATAGGGTGTAGTAAGTCTGCTTTATTGTTGCGCTCTTTTATCTTTCAGGATCTCTTTCACTAGTGCTGCGCCATGTTTATCGAATGTAAACAGAGTTGTTGCAGCTTGTTAAATCAGAAGCAGCTGGCGCGGTGTGCTGACGTCCGTAAGTTGGGTTCAATTGTGTCTGGCTCTGGTGTTCCCACAGAATGCCGAGGTAATTTTTACGTGGGTCTCTTGTCGAGTCGTTTGACCCGGGTAGACACGCGTCAGTGAGCCGTTCCCACTGCCACTAAAAGCCGATTGTTCCTGGTTTTAAGGGTTTTTTTCGGCCAGTGGGAAAGTGGTATTACAGAGTGAAAAAAAATCTCAGATGACCCAGCTTTCCACCAGCATTTAAACACACCATGTACAGACAAATTTGGTAGCTCTCTGAAAGCGCGTTATGTATCATAACAAACTTTGTGCACTCGTAACAACATTTGTGTGTAATTGTCGGTTTGTCTGTGTATTTCATGTGGTTTGTGTACATACATTTAATAGTTTGTATTCACAGGAAAATTTTTGAATTCATAAATATTGGATTTGTGTGTGTATTTCTTTTGTGTGTACTCATAATTTCACTATATTGGTATTCATTTTTGAACATTTTGAATGTTTACAAGTATCTTAAGTAGTAAGTGGTTATCCAAGAAATTACTCAAGTAAGATTGAAAATAGTACTTTGTAAAATTACTACTCAAATACAAAGTAGGTGTTGGCTCATAACATCTGATTTAATGTCTAAAATTATGGAATTAAATTGAAAGTTATGGGCAAAAATGTGACTAAATAACAAGATTAACAATGCCAAACGTAGGTAGAAAAAGTTTACTGAATCAATATTTCAAACATGACTTCAGAAAACCAATCCTTACAGTAGATGATGTATTATATCAGTAAAGGATAAAAATCTTTCAGCTACAACATCGACTGGTTACTGTGTTTTCACCTAATCTTGAATGGCTTAAGTTGCTCTTGGTTGTAGAGTAAACAGAAATGTTACTCAAATAGGTGTAGTAATACTTTCACAAAACTTAAATGTAAATGTAAAAAGTACAATAACTCCTTCAGGTATTTAAACAAACAAAAAAACAAAAAAACAATTGCATAATTCCCTCAAGCAACTCCCTACTGGGGCTTTTTGCTCCATGCTGACTTCACATGTATGGAGTGAATTATGGGCACATTTTGTAAATGGAAATAAAGAAAGTGGAATTCGGAAATTAAATCTTGAAAAACTTCTTTACCCAATAAAAGGTTTTGAAAGTAACTTTACTGTTTTCGCCGATTGCATTTTTTTTTTTAAATGTTCAATTTTTTTTCAATTTTTTAAAATTAAATCCATACACATTTCTTAACAGATTTAACATTTTCACATTTAATTTGTTCAAATTTCTCTTTTCTTAGATTGGCTTTTATGGATCGTGTTTTTTTTTAAATGTTTTCGACAATTACATTCTCTTCACTTCCGGGGGGTGGGCTTTGCTCTGGCATGAGGATTAAAGATGCATTTCTATTTGTCTGCATGGACGTTAGAAAAATTTTTATTGGTCAAGAGCAAGCATTTGTGTTGGGCTTAAAGTGAAGATGCGATCTTTGAAATGCAATTTCAAAAGAATGAAATTTGTAAACTTCAGCCTGAATAAAATATAAAATTTGAAAAAATCTTTTTTGAAGAAATAAAATTTGAAAGGAAATTAAATAATAACATGAATATAAAATTTAAAAGCTAAAGAATGCCAAAGTTACTATAAAAACTTGAGTTAATTAAGAAAGTTTCATTTTTTGCTTGAATTTTTTTTTTCTTTCTGTAAAATTCCTGTTTGCAAAACATGATTTTTGCTTTCAACAATAACGGAACAAAATTTACTCAATATAGGTGCATAAAAGCAATAGAAAATCTGTTCAGCGCGCTGCAGACGGGTACGTTTTTTGTTTCTAATCTGCTGGTTGCATGCACCCCTTTCTATTGCCTCCCTGGGCATCTACCCATTTAGCTCATGTAAAAAAAAGCTTCTTACAACCTTAAGACGTGTTTAATTCCTTCTTACAACCTCGATTTATAACAACTATGTTATGGTTTTATGATATTGTAAAAGTAGTTTTTAGAGTTTTTCCACTAAAAATTCCAGTTTATTTAAATAATCTGTGAAACTATTATGTCATGGTTAGTTTTATGCTGAGATAGGTGATTAAGAAAGGAAGCAGCTAGGCTTAGGGAGCAGAACATTTTCAATTAAAAAGGATGATGGCAGGATACCAGAGAACAAAAGGTGAAAAGGAGCAGAAGACTGAAACTAAGTCGCTAGGACCAGTGCTCCAGCGTTCAATCCTTAAAGGCCAGAGCTTTCTCCATATGAGGAACTCTGTCTGAAGTTCCATTAGTCGACAATGGCGGTCTGTCTGCCTGTTCTCACATGAAAAAAGCTACTGTTGTTTTTTTTTTTTCTTTAAAGAGGCTGGCACCAAGGATTGAGATGTAGACAACCTCACTACCTTTTAAGCTACCCAGAGCATAGTGAGCGGAGAATACAACACATGCATCAGACAGACTCTGTAAAGAATGCAGTCATTGTCCTCTAATGGACAGGCTCTTTAAACAGCTGGACGACTGTTGTTGAAATTTGGGCTAAACACGACAGTTTTGTGGTCAGATTTAAATTTTTCTACTTTGTCACTTTAAAACCACATATGTGTGTTTTCAGGATATCATGTAATGGAACAACTTTAGCTATCAAGTGATTGATAATCATTGTTAAAATAGTTAAGAACTGAAAACAAGTCTAAAAGGTGTAGGTTCTATTGTAACTTTGGCTGTATGATGGAGCTCAGCTATGTCCAAGTTTCCAGCTTTCTGTGGCTGCCTGTCAGGGGTGGTTTTACTCCAGTCCTGGAGGGCCAGTATCCTGTAGCTTTTAGACACATCTCCAGTACGCCGCTTGAATCATTAGTCCTGCTAATGACTCTTTTTTTCCCTCCGTCTTCACAGCTGATCACAGCAACTGTAGTCAATTGGAGCTGTTCCATTTTTCTCACCCTGCTGAGCTAACTACACATCACTGTAGAGCTATTATTCCATTATTGTTGCAAGCAAAAAAATTCTTTTGTAAATGGAAATTTGAAAGAAGCTGTAATCTAGAAATTCAACTTTGAAAAATGTTTTATTATTAGAAAAAGGTTAACAGAGTAGCTTTGCTGTTTTCTCAGATTTTGTTTGATCGATGTTTTTATTTGTTCAAATTTTTTCAAAACTTTTTTGCATATTTTCTATTCTCCTTTTGTTCTGAATTATATTTAACACAACACATTCTCTTTACCTCATGCCAAATACAAACATCGCTCGTATTTGCCTTCAGGGACCTTTTGAGTGGTCAGTATAACTAAAAGGTCCCTTATATATTCACAAGTTTATCATTTAAAGTTAAAAGTTAAGTTTCTTTGGACTGTGGGAGGAAGCCGTAGAACATGCAAACTCCATGGGAATCGAACCAGGGACCTTCTTGCTGCTTGGCAACAATATTACAAACTGCACCACCCTTCTTAATATAAGTACGAAAAATGAGAAAAGAAAATTAAAAACAATCTACTAAACTTTGTTTCCAAGTTTGAAGACGTTTCGCTTCCCATCCGGGAAGCTTTCTCAAATTCACTTTTTGAATTGTACCTTTGTGGTTTAACTAGGAAAAAACATAGAACAAGCTCAAGAAATGGAAATGCCTCCCAAATCAGGTGTGTGCTGATTTGTGCATTCAATATGTTTTGTGTACGGTTTAAATGGTTACAGTGTCAATTCCCAGCTACAACCTTGCTCCAGTTGGTAGACTCAGGCAATATCTGGATTTCTGCCACGATCCCTCATATTTGATGAGTAAGAAGCTCTGAATGACATTCAGGTAGAAGTGGGTATGTGAAGAGTTTGCTGTCTGTTCTTTGCTGGCAATGCCGTTCAGGGTTCACACACCTCTTGTTTTGTTGGGTACTGGGAAAGGTTCCCAGGCTCTTTTTGTTGCATATTAATGACTTGGCCAGCGTAGATGGCAATCCTTTGGCTAGCTACAAGGATATTTTGTGTAATTTTCTGTAGTGAAACCTGTGGACATTCAGGGATACTCCAACGTCAAGTTAAGTGTCAATTCCAGGTAGTAAATAAGTATTTGTTTATTAAATGTCTTCCTCATCAACCCGGTTCTTTTAAATACTTACTCTAGGGGGGGAAAACTGATTAAAAAAGCAGACACTCAACAATGTCCTCGGTTGAATAATAAAATGAATACTTTCACAGATCACAAGGAGGGTTAACTGTCTCTACAGGTAGGCCTACATGTTTTCAATCCAGTCTGAAGCACATAGGCACATTTACACAACACCAAAGGAGAAATTCATAAGCAAAGTCATTTAAGAAGCAATTACTGCCATTAATCAGTTTATGAGAAGGATTATAGAGTGGTTCCCAAACAAGTTGAACTATTTCTTTCTAAAAACAGAAATAAAAGAAAAACAAAAAAACAATCTTCCATTACATTTAGCTGATATTTTAACAATCTGGTTGGACATTTCATCATGTTAAATTGAGTTTTTCCTCTCCACTGTTGCTGCATGCATGATGGAAGTGAGGGATTGCTGTAGATTCAATAAGCTAATGTCTATTGTTGCTGCATGCTCATCCAGGAAGAGTGAATTTTAAAACATCAATGACTGATGCAATCAGCTTATTTTCCTTATATATATAAAAATTTGAACCATTCTGACTGGATGATCTGTTAATAATTGTAGAGAGCCTTTAGATGAGACTGAAGGCTTTATAAAGTTTGACTTGTTTGGAGAGCATTCTTAACAAACAGGATTTAGATTTAGGAAGTTGCTTCTGAATGAGCCACAAGATTTCTGGAACAATTTTGCCTTTAGACAAAAGAGACCAAAGTAGAGACATTTGCCCATAACGAACCACAACACCTCATACTAGCAACCGTCGGCCATGGTGGTGCTAAGATGATGGTCTGGGGTGATATTTCTTTTGCCATTAGACGTTTATGATCCATTTGATCTACAGTTAAATGTAAAGACGTCTTTCCTGCATATAAATATCTGTTACTAATGTAAAGGTAAGGTAAAAAGTCTTTTAAATTCTACCTCAGTTTTTCTTCTCTTTGATAATGCCACTTGAAGACAAGGCAAGTTTATTTGTATACCGCAATTCAATACAAGGATAATTCAAAATGCTTTACATGAATTAGATAATAAAACAGAAAAAAAATAAAAGAAAAAGATTCATAAATCTGTTATAGATATACGCAGGTTAATGTGCAATACAAACAACCTTGCCTTGCCTTGCATGCAAATGGCTTGACAAAGCAGATGTACTGGATAAGGCTTTCTGCATGCATATTAAGATATTTATTGCGCAGTATTTTGGACGTGTTTTTCTCTCATTTTCGGATTGTGCAAAATGATGAAAAAGAAATGTATATTAGGATGCTTCCTCTTTTTTCCTTTCAGAATTTGACCCCAAAACAACTGTCTGTATTGTTTCCCTTCTGCCTCTTGTTGGATTTATGGTGTTTATTTTTAGGTACAGCTGTTTGAATCAAAGGTTAATCCATGTGCATGTGCATTAAGCCCACTTAAAGTAAGCAGTCTCCACGGTTTCCCATCTTTTCTGCTTTTCACAAATGGCCATGCTGTGTGGAACAAAAACAGAATCAAAAAAGCAGCAATCTCCCAGTCCAAGCATGCATACAGAGACAGTGAAAAAGAAAACGTCCCATAACAGAAAAAAAAAATCCAGCAGAACCGGGCTCAATGTGAGCGACCTTCTGCCAAGGCTAATGTTAAGTTAGCTCCATAGGTGTTTCTGTTTATGAAAAACAGAATAGCAATACGTAGATTTTTATGTCACAAGGGATGAAAAAGAGCACATACAGTTAGTCATAGCAAAAGCTGAGCCCATAGCTACAACTAGGAGAGAAAAAGCTGGTCCCTCTCTCAAGGATGGAGTCATATCGAAACAGGACCAGGAAAGTATTATGATGAGAAAAAGCAGCAAGAAAAAAGAGGAAATGGGTCCCTATGTCCTCCAGTAGCCTAAGCCTATAGCAGCATAACGGTTAGATAGCTCAAGATACCCCGAGCCACTCTAGCTATAAGCTTTTTTTTTTTTTTAGAAAGAAGATTTTAAAGATTTTTCTTCAGAGAAGACAGAGATTGGGGTATTTCTCTGCAATGGCAAGGTATGTTAAGAGTAGACAAGGCCAGGCTTTCAGATTTAAGACGGAAAAACTGTCAAGAATTGTCATGAACCGAGGACAGATGGACCCAGTATTCAGGAGAGACAGTCAGTAGGAAAGTTCAAAAGGTTTATTAAAATAAAAACAAAACAAAAGCGGAGCTGTGGCTCGCGGACACTGCAGGCAGGGGGGGGCGGGGCACCGCCCAATCTCAGACACTCTAGGGAGGAAACACAGGTAAGTGACCACGATCAACCAATAGAAGATTAACTGTGTTGGTCACTTACCTGGTTTAACAGTCCAGACCACAAGTGTCCCAGTGCTGCAGTCCCAGAGGTGATGGTGGAAGCTGATCCTGGTCAGGGATCCAGAACAGACAAGAACAGACAGAAACAGGCAGGATCCAGATCAGGCAGGAACAGAGACAGGAGGCAGGATCCAGACTTCCAGGCATCCACAGGCTTCCAGGAGGGTTCAGAGTCTTACTGGGACCAGAAGCATGACCAGGTGGTCACGCACAGGAGCAGACAGGATCAGGTGCAGACAGGCAGGCTCAGTGGAAGAGGGTAGCCGAGACAGGACGTGGAACCGGAACTTGAAGCAGACTTTAAACTGGTCTCCACCCAGGAGCCAGGCTTACTTAGATAAAAACTGACCCCCCCCCATAATGAGCCAAAAACCCAGAGGACTCCGCAGGGGAGGAACAGTGGACGATCAGGAGACGAGACAAACACTAAAACCCTCTTTCCACTGGCTGCTAGGATCCAGGACATGAACCAAATAAAAACTGAACAGAAAGACAAGCAATGACCTGGCCCTGAATGCTCAGGCTGAACTGAATATAAACCAGAGCATCCAGGTGAGGGGAATAAATTATAATTGAGGCAGGGAAAGAAGAGGGCAGGTGAGAGGAATTACTAATTTGGGGAGAGCAAACAGGCCAGATCACGACAAGAATGGCAGTGGAAGCATCACACTATCAGGCAAATTAATCCCATCTAATATCAACAACTAGGTGGCTGAAACATTTTATGACTGGGAGATGTTACATAATGCCCTGTGAGAATTCGATCTGCTTTTTCAATCAAAAAAATTATGAAAAAAAGAGTCTTTAATACAAAAACACTTTGTTAAAGCAAAACATGTCTTTCATATCACAGTCTATAAATAGTCCTTTACAGTCTTCATCATGCAGAAATCTTAGGAACTCGGAGCAGAAGTTTAAAGGATGTTGGTTCCATTTAGAACTTTCCTTCCTTCTGGGAAACTTCATTAAAGGGCTGCTAGTGTGACCAGTGAATGGTTAGAATCTTGATTAACCCCCAAAACCAGCCTCTAAGGCTGTCCGCCCTCTTTTCACTCACAGACCAAGGCCTGTGAGTGCATACATGTGTCTTTGTCCTACTCTCCCAGGGTGTGCATGTCTGTGTGCTTCCACAATAGTGGAAAATCGAGGCCACGACCCGATGTGGATAACAGCGAATGAATTGGGATGTTTTTGTGTCCATGGTGATGGAAAGAGTCGGGGTAAGAAGCTGATAGGAAGTCAGGGCGTTCTGCGCGCTATCGGGGTGGCTCTTCCGTTGTCTTGACTCTGCGGGTTGTCGTGGAAACCCAGCTGATTGAAGCCGAATGCTGATGGACAGCATGAACTGAAAAGAAGGTCTTTACGGCTGTAAAACAATTTTTTATCTTCTCACAGTTTACTTTTCACTCTTTCTAGAAATGTAAAAAACAAAACAAAGATCACAGGAGTAAATATTAAATGTATTTGTAATTATTTCGAACCCGGCCCCATTTAAAACATTTTTACCAAACACGTATTAAATCATGATTTACCTTTGATAACCCACATTCGGTTTCCTTCTTCGCAAAGCAGTGAACTGGATTGACAGACCTGTGAAATCAAGAAACCATTTAATAGAACCTGTCTAAAATATCACCAAAATCGTTGATTTAAACATCTAAGATATTAAAATGTTCATAGGATTCAAAACCAGGAATCTATAAATGGGGCCAAATACTTTCTCACTGCAATGTATTACCTTTTTATAAAAGGAAGGGATTTTTTTATACTGTTTTTCTTGTATTGCTGACCTTAAGCTCTCATCAAAGAGGGCATTTTTTTATTTGACTCAAAGGAAATTTTCAAAAAGATCTTTATTTTTTTTAAACCAGGAGCTTATGTATTAGCTTGCAACCCTGCTCCAATGAACAGCTAGTGGATTAGTAGGGAAACACACACACACACACACACACACACACACACACACACACACACACACACACACACACAAGCACTCTAAAGTATTTTTCTCAATTTGTGCCAAGCAGATGGAAATGTAGCGTCTTACTGCTCTAACTAGGCATGCAGATTAGCGAGCCCCTCACTCACATAGACACACTTTGGCTGGATGTATATCATCACAAACTCACAGTGGATAAACCTATCCTCTCTGCTGCCGTGCACTGAAAGCTTGCCACCAATGAGAAAGCAGAAATGGGGCTGAAACATTAACCACACACATCAAATGGCCCCAAAACTTGCTTCCATGTCTCGGTGTGAATCCCCTCAGTGCGATTCTGAGCACGTGTATCTGTTGAGCAGTTATTCATAGCGCCGTTTTACAGCAACCCCCCACTCGCCTGAGTTTTTTTAACCAGCAGAAATTTGAGGTCAGTCCCCCGTAGGGTCTGTGCTACTCACAGCTCACTGGAGAATGCAAGCTTCAGGCTGAAATGTGGTGAAAACCTCTCTGCAACTTTATGCTTTTACCTAGATCAGTGATTTTTGAGCTACTTTTGGGGAAGAGAATGACAGCCTCACTAAAACATTTAGTGAGTATAAAAATAGGTCTCTGACAAATTTATCAAACTAGGTCTAATGCCCAATATCAGCACATTTTAGGATAGTAACTCTTAGTATTTTATTTTTCACCTGCTGTCTTCTACTATGGCTGTCAATATCGTGAATAGTAGGTTTTTCTACAACGTGGAAATTCACTATCAATAAGGGAGGTTTCTGTGACCCCAGAATTAGTGTAGGATATTTATTTAAGTAAGAATTACACCTTTAGTATTTTTTACCAACAGCTTAACATGATGAAGGTAAGAGGTGGTTCCAAGTCTTTTAAGCCCGGTAATTTCCCCCTATTTGCCTCATCTTTTGCAAGAAAGAAAGTTAACTTTTTAATTCACTCTAAACACATCACTTTCTCTAAGAGTTGTGCTGCAACTATTTTAATTATATACTAAATCTCTGCTTCAACTTGTTTCTTTTCCTTTTCTTCCCCATATATCATTTTTTTGATCTGTTGTCCAAAAAGAAAATTTTATCTCAAGTACCAGGCAAATTATGTGCACAATTTGGAGTTGTGTGTGCCTCTTTGTGCTGTGTGCACTGATTACTATGGGCAAGGAGTCTTGCCATAGTGTTAGGCTTCACACTAGGATTTTTTATGAGCCTAACAGTGGGGGGGTAGCAATCAGTCAGGATGAGTCTTTAGATGACAGTCTACATCAGGGGTGACCAATAAAAAATCAGCGGGGTCCGAATAAACAAAATCATCATCCAGTAAAGGTCCGGACGCTTCGGAGGGTTTTACCATATTAACAGGAGAAGCGGCGCAAGTGAAGTTAGACACTGTCGTCAGACAACATGCAGTCATTTATAAATGTTTTAAATCTGGTTGAGTCCGGATTAGCCAGCAGGTGGGTCTGGATCCGGACCCTGGTTCGCTAATCCGGCAACTCTGGTCTAGGAAGTGCTGGGTTCACATTTTTATAGCACTTTTTTCAAATTTTTATGCAAATTAGATAAATTTGCTTAAATATACTGTTATAAAAACCTTTATTCTTATTCCAATTCTTAATATATGCCTGATTTACAAATTCCATATAGCATAGATCTTTTTTTGCTAACAGAGAATTATGGTAGCAATGGTAGGACTCTATGATATTCTGTAAATTCATTGGCATATGTTGGGTGATTGCCATGTAACATTGTCCAGTTCGGTTTCAGCTTTATAAGCAAGTTTCTATAAATGGTCTCTCTGAAGAATCATATGATTCAAGGAAGAATTTACTGTGGATTTCATGATTGTGAGCCTGCCTGGCCCTGCTGCACCAAACCACTACCCTTCCACCGTTATAGTTCACATGAGGTTATCATTTATCCACAAAACAGTTTTCTGAGAATAACCGTTGCTCTTTGCATAGAGTTGACTTCTTGTCCGATTGTGGATTTGAAGTCTCACATGTTGACGTCCCCCTGTGCAAGGCAGCTAACCGCAACATGTCTACCCTCCGCATTTTCAGTGGACGCGACTGGGTAAACATTACGCCTGAATCAAACCAAGTTATTTAACGATGACTTCTCTTAACCAACTTTTTAGCTCTTTAGGAGAATAACTCGGTTCGGTTTCAGCTTTATAAGCAAGTTTCTATAGATGGTCTCTCTGAAGAATCATATGATTCAATCATATGATTTAGTTTCTCGGGTTGGTTTCTCCCTCAAAGTGATAAAAACTGACATTAGCGCAAAGAAACTGGTTCAAATGTGAGCAGGAGAGAATCTATAGGCACATAAAAAAGCAGCAAATCACGCTTGTAATGCATTGTGGGCCTTGTGGTATTGAACCTACATGCATAAAATGTTTACAATGAGTGTTGAGAGTACTTCTCATGCATATGTTTTAAATAAAACTGCAATTCTGATGTCATATGAACCCTTTGGATGGCCAGTTTGACTAGACAAGTGCTGTAAAGGTTTACAGCTTTTACCATCGAAAGTTATAAGGTTTCCCTTTTACTCACCTATTGTGAAAGTTAATCTTGTACTGTCGCTTTCTGATTCTATAGAGAGACAACATTACATTAATCTAAGCATGACCCTGTCCACAGGGGTCTGTAGGGTATAAAAACTGTCCCACATGATTGCCCCTAGTCTGTCAATATAAACCTACATATGAATGTCTGGACTAATACAAGTTCTACAGCTTTTGAACATCTGCTTAAAGGTACACTATGCAACCGGTGTTGATTTTCCAGTGAGGCTCCCTCCAGAGGGCGAAAGTAAAAGTGCACTGTCGTAAATATGCACAGCTGTTCTCCTGGTTTCTCCGTAAAGCCAGGCGGTTGTTTTGAGCTTAGCAGCGAATGACTAACGCTGCGTTCACACTGGACGTAGCTGGCGCGACAGAAGCAGCGAGTTTACATGCAAAGTCAATGGTTGACGCGCGTCAAGGCGCAGCAAAAGGTCCCGCGGCGCGTTTTGAGCACCAGGCGCAGCACGTCTGAGCAACTGAAGCAGCGCGTCGGGTGCGTTTAACGCAGGGAGAGAGACACAGCGCTGATGATCTCTCCTCTTAAACAGTTTATTGACGCCTAAATTAACTTAAAATGCAGAAATCTGCCGGCAGAATATGCAGTTTGGATTATTTACATGAAGAACACCTACCAGCTGCCACGGTGAACCGCTGCTGATGAAGGGATCCATACTGTTGGCGCTCCGCTGGTATGTGGGGGTCTGAGCGGCTCCGACAGAAAAAATATTGAAGGCAGGATAATAATCTGAATGAACTGACTGCACTGATTACGTTTTCAGGTGTATTTTCTCACTTAAACACATATTAAAACTACTTTATTCCCACTGATCACAGCAAATATAGCTGCAAGGCAGAGAAAGGTTAGTGAAGCTCCGCCCAACGCGCCTCAGACACAGCCGGAGCAGCAAAGCTGCTTCAGCCACGCGTCAGAACTAACTGGTACAAGCAGCAAAAAGGAAGCAGCAGACGCGATTTTGTTGCTTTTGCTGCGTGAACGTAGCATAACTGCACAAAGATTGCCACTGTGCTAGCAACGAGAATGCTTTTAACTGGGGGCGTGTAGCAGTTCTCGCCGTAAAGCAAGACTGACTCTCACAAGACTTCTGAGCCTGTGGGTGCGGGTCGGTGCTCCTGCAGTTGCAAGTGCAGTATTTCCCCCACAGACCACCAGGGCGGCCGAGAATACCTTTGTTCAACCTGAAATGACTCATTTAATCATCCAAAACGTTATGGAACACATTAATTAACTGAAAAATGTTGCATAGTGTCCCTTTAATGTTCGTTGTCCTTTCAGGGAAAATCAATACAGCATCTTCAATTGCATTGTGGTTTTAACAAAGTCTCTTTGAGACAAACATCTGACATAAGAGACTAGAAAACCTGGACAAACGACCCTAGAGAAAGAAAAGATGGCCTAAAGTGTCACTGCATGCCTCACTGATTGATATGTAACTGTAGCTCAAATCAGCCATCCTCAAACACCATTTTTTTTAATCCATTTGATATACGACAGTTATAAGTAATCACATTTGAGCTATCTGGTGTTCCTGAGGGTGGTTAAGTTCGGTTCAGTGTTAGAGGAGCCAAATGACTGATACCCCATCTGGCTGGAAATACCCCCCCAAACAATGGCTGGTTTGTAAAGCATCCAGAAACAGGATCCTCACAGACAATGTTGAGCCTAATCTGATTGTCGTATAAACTCCAGTGCTGGACCACTCTCTCTGAGGTTCTCTTCATTTCTTCGGACTAAGAAGATGATCATTTAAGATGCAGCAGAATATTTTTCAACCTAGAAGGGGACCAAAATGAAGGCCTCTTAAAATAATGTAAACTAAGCCGTGATTAACTTACCGTTGGTCTCCAAGAATCAGCCACAGAATGCCAGGTAATTGGAGCAAAACGAGTAGAAGGCCTGGATGTGGAAAGATGAAAGTGGAAGATTAGGGTCATGAAGTTAAAAGATTTTGTTTTCCTCATTGCTTCTCTTTTACTAATCTAATAGGAAAGGAAACATCTTGTGCATTTCTCAGATGCTTCAATTTAATGTTACTCCTTTCAAATAAAGATCGGTATCAGATATGTGGAAATTAAAACTGATGAATTTTATAAGCGCCATCTCAGAGACTATGGGGCTTAGTTAGCATGTTCCTAGAAACACCTATTTGTAGTAGATGCATTAGGATGCATAGGAGTTATCAGTAAGACAGATGAGAACCATGATGTTCATTCATTCATCTCAATGAACACCAATTAAAAATCAGCGGGGTCAAAATAAAGAAATTCAACAACCAAACAAAGAAAACAATCAACACTGAAATAAAATGCAGGTGTTTATGCATCCATGTTAAACGCTGAATTGCGCTTCTTCCAGCAGTCCACACTTTCTCAGCTCTCTTTTTCTCATCATCTTCTCCTTCTTTCCCATCGCCTGGTTCGCCACAGGTTTGCCTGCTGTGTCTAGAACTAGTGAGCAGCAGCAACCCAGACTGACAGCAGCTCATTGGCTAATTTGTATCACGTGTAGCCTGGTCCTGGATGCTCTGGAGGGCTTTACCGTATTAACAGGAGAAGCGGCGCAAGTGAAATTAGACACTGTCGCCTGACAACATGCAGTAATTTAAAAATGTTTTAAATCAGTTTGGGTCTGGATTAGCCAGCAGGTGGGTCCGGATCCTGACCCTGGTCCGCTAATCCATGACCTTTGCTTTATACCAAGTGTTGAAGAATGGTTGTGAAGCACTAATAGTTTGAGCATGTTTTACAGTCTGAAAACCTGAGTGCCCTATAGCTATTTCATGGAGCATAAACTCTTCAGCATTCCAGAATACTGCAGGAACATCTGCCCATTAGAAAATCCTAGACTATCATCAGGGTTTCAGCTTTTTGTGATTGATCGTGGCACACTGACACTGCAAACTAAAAGCCATCACACCTTCCAAATAATACAAAGACTATGGAAAAACAACGCAAAGCATTTGATAGAGTCTACTGTATATGTGTTGTCTTATTCTAATCATAATCAGTGTTTTAAATTAATTTAAATATCACAATTTACTTTTGGAAAGACCAACATTACCAGCTCCTTTCTGCCTCGCAGTGAAGCCGGTCAGTGTATGAAGCTAACTGGTGGCAAGTAAAGCAGAACTGTGGCACTTAGCGACTTTGTCGCTATATTTATTGACTTTTGAAACCCCCTCTAGCAACCTTCTCTTTTAAAAAGGGACTCGAACGCAATCCAGTGACTTTTCTCCATTTTTGGAGAGTTTAATGACTTTCTGTGAAAGAATGGTAGCGGGAACTGATGCAAGTCTCTTTATGCTTCCTTAATTGCTTTTTTACAGGACACCTGTTGCATTTTTCCACATCAAAAATATGGCACATGCACAAAGCTGCTAACGACTTTCCCCCTGGACTACAAAGCAGGATGTAAATGCAGCTTTTGAACGACTTCTTTTGTTTATAAAAATAATTGCCACACAGTTATGTAAATCACTTCACCTTATGTATGTGCCTTTGTTTTTTTTGGATAAATTAGATGTATGCAATAAGGATTCAGGCATAATAAACGGGAATTTCAATGTTATTCCAATAATATTTCACACGGGTGTGAATCGTAAACCTACCACCATAGTTAAAAAAAAAATTTATCTGAGCTGGATCCTTGGTTACAGAAGAAACAATGGACCCACGCAGCATCTCTAAAATAAATACGTTTTGTAAATAGCAATTTGAACTAAAAAAGCCCTAACTGCGCAGACCTCCACCAAGCAGCAAAATTTGCCCCACATTGTGTCTTGCATCTGAAAAGCAGAAAGTTGGGGAAAAAAATAAAGAAACAAAATTTCTGAAAAGATTTTTTAAAAACAGTGTGAGAATATACAATTGGTAACAGGAATTGAAGAAAAGTTTGAAAAAGAAAAGTTCATTCCAAAACCTTTATTTGATTAACACATTTAAGTTTCATTTCTGAATATTTGCTTTGAAATATTAACTTGCAAATAAAATTTTCTTTCAAATTTTTATTTATAAAATCAGTTGTTTGCTTGCAACAATAATGGAACAAAATTCACTCCATACTTTTCAGACATTTTGTAAAATATAAATGCTCATTCCATATTAATAAAAGAGTCCAGGATCTTGTTGGTCCACTCAAAGTCCTCTATGTTAACAGAGTTAACAGTGACTTAAAAATAATGACATTAAAATTAGCTCCCAGAACCAATAAAACGTTTCCAAAGTAAAATGTAAACAGCAGAAATTACAGTCGACGCTTATAACGACTTGATGGTGAAAGTTCTCAGTCATCCAGGTCATGGTCATTCCAAAAAAAAAAAAGGAAAACAATCCACTGGACGTTGTTTCCAAGTTTGAAGATGTTTCGCTTCCCATTCAGGAAGCTTTTTCAATTCAAATGTCAGGAATAGCATTGAGTTCAAGGTTTTATACAGCAGCCCAATAAAGCCTCGTTTTTGTTCTGAAAACATGCAAATTGGAAGCAAAACATCTACAAACTTAAAAACCAAGTCCAGTGGATTATTTATTTATTTATTTTTTTAAAAGCCAATAACAACTCTTCACCCAAACTTGTTTGAATAACTAATGGCAGGGGTCTTAAACGTTTTCCAGGTCAAGGACCCCCAAACTGATAGCGAGATGGAGCGGGGACCCCCTAATCATATTTATTGTATAAAATTGTGTTATATCAAACTGGTCCTATAGTCACTCTATTACATATGGAGTAATGTAATGAAATTAATTTCGCCCTGGGATTATTAAAGTATTTCTTATTCTGGTTCCTGGTTGATGGGACAGGTGTTGTGAATGAAACGGTGCCCAGCTTGAAAGAGCTCCTGTGTGTCACTGAATGTGTGCATCGATGACTGAAAGAAATCTTCTGCCTCCATTTATCTGTTTACTTCAGTGTGTTGAATTCATGTTAATGTGGATTTAAACAAATTTCAATTAGTGGAAAAAATTGCACGGGGGAATATAAAAAATAAAATAATAAAAATAAAAAATTAAGTCTTATCAACCAAAACTTTTGCGACCCCCATGCAGTACCTCTGGGTCGCGGACCCCTGTTGAAGACCTCCGACTTATGGCATTAATAAAATAATATAAAATGATTCTACTGTTTGCTGTGGTAGGGCATCTTTTCTCTTAATTTCTCTTTATTTTGCTGAGTCCTTTGATGTATGGCAGCTAAATTACACTGACGTCATTTTGTGAGGGGGTTTTTATTCTCTAATAAAAAATTCAGTCCCAGCTGCTACATCTTTTCCTTCCACTCAACTTTCTTTCCAGTTATAAATTTGGATAAAGCATTTTCTAAACAACCTGCTTCTTTAGCGATTACCTATATTACCTGTGGAGTGGAAAGTTTCTGTCAAATTGAATCTTTATTTACTATCTGTGAGACATACTCATTTCAATGAAGAGAAAGGTGACTAGAATATTGTAAATCACACAGGTGTCGGCGCCGACTGAAGGGGCCCGCAGCAGACAGAGCGGGATAAAGTGAGAGACGGTAACTGTGAGAGAGGTCAAGTGTAGTCATTTATCCAGCTGACGCTCCACGCAGCTGAAGGCTATATAAGTTATCGTCTGGCCTCTGAGGGTGTGCGCCTGTAGGAGTGTGTGTTGGTTGACTCTAAAGCCAACAGGTGTCATGTTTTACGTGAGCCGGATGTTGAGGATCTGTCACTAGTGGCAGCTGCTGTATAGGGTTACTTTCACCTAGTTGTTTCTATTTGCTGCAACCTGAAAGAAATGTAGTCTGTATTATGTGAAGACAGATGGGTTATATTGATGCTTGGTGTGTAAGGAGACATTTTTTTAAGATTCAGAAATATTTAAATTTGTTTAGATGTTTCAACTTGTCTACATTAATCAACTTTATGGAGCTGAAATTAGACCATTTACCATTATGTGGGAGGCGGGTCAGTATTTATTGTGCATGGAAATTGGTTTATACAGCAATGAACCTGTAAAATCTTCATCAGCTTCACAACAATCAAGCCTTAGTTCTAACTGCTAACATTTTTTTTTGAGAATCAACGTTGTTTAACCTTCACATGAAAGCAAATATTACTCAAGTCAGAATTCTGGAGAAAGTAAACCGTCTTGAATTGGCTTTTTTCGGAATTCCCACGTCTTAAAATTGTACCATTTTCTTCCTTTAATGTTATATTTGGAATGTTGTATGAACTAGGCTAAAATTAGCTCATATCTGAATGTGAATTTCACGACCAGATGAAGAAATGACTGTAGAGGGACCTTTGCGAGGCGGAGAAAGGTGATGGTCGCTATTCTGAGGGGATATATGGCACGTTTTTGGTGAAAACGGCAAAGTGAGAGCAGCTTCACCTGAGAAGTACAACAGGTGAAAATGCAGGAGTTGAAATCTGAAAATTTTGTTTCACAAAAAAACAAAAATCCAGGACTAGAAGGGATGTAGGGTGAAGGAGCACAGTGGAAACAAGCTTTTTTTTCATCAAATTGGAGTGTTAATTAGATGAAGTTGCTCTTTAGATGTTTGCAGGTGCCTTGAAGAACTGTTTGCTGTCTTCCCTTGTCTCCAGTGCAAACAGACAGCTGCTGCCTTCCACACTCTGGTGGATTTTGCTCAGCAAACTTTTCCAAACTACCGTACCGCTGTCCTCCTTCTATGTCCTGCTGTCAGCCCCCAGAGTTAGCCCCGTCCAACCTCTGCCCTGCTCTGGTTCCCCACCAGGCTTCTACAACCTCTGTCTGTCCTCTTCTGGTTCTCACTCTCTGAGGTTCTTGCTCTGATTTCCCTGCTGCTCCTGTTTGAGCTTTCAACCTTACGTTGGAAGCAGTGGTGATCAGACCATACCCCCCGGATTCCTCAACTGGGAAAATCTCTAGAAAATCTGCTGGTCCAAGCGACGCTGCCAACTTTGCTTGGCTTTCCATACAGCCCTGCAAACCCCTTCCTAAAATCTCTGTGTGCCATGTTGAGGTGAAACTGACAACCAGCAGACTCAATGACGCAGTGGAGCCTTTCTCCCACTTTATGAATTGCTCTTGTTTACCAGGTGAATTTCTAGCGAAATGCAAGGCAAGAAAAAGCAGATGAAACTGGCAAATGTTTCACAGGTTTTCCGTTCAGTGTGATCAGAACATAAGAATTATGGAAAAAAATTCCCCCCAGTTGGCTGCCCGTTTGGTCCATGGCAGACTAAAAACTGCCACTGGCCTCAGCTGTGCCTTTCATGTGATGCATCACTACTCTTGATTTAAAAAAAAAAGTCAACATTTAGATAAATGGTATTTTATTGTAGAAATGTTTTTCATGTTTTAAAATCGGAGCCTGAATCTCCATCAAGGCCATTCCCATAGTGATCATTTAAATATGTTCAACTTTCATATTGACTCTAATTGCAGGTCAGGCAATTCCTATCTCAAGTGGAAAAAGTCCCTTTTAATGTTTTGGTCTGATCAATGAGTCTTATGTCCATCTAACAACCTACGATCATAACTCTTGCTGAGTTTGGTAAGATTCGAGAAAGGCGTTTCTGGTGATGTATGTAAATGGTTTCCATATGTACACATGTACATTTAAAAGCACCACAAGGTTATGCTTGCTCTGATCTTTACATCTCTTGTTTTGTATTTGGCACCTTCGGCTGTAAATGCGATGAAAGACATTTTTTGCAAGTCTAATGCCATGAAAAACTCTGATTGCTTCCTCTGGTCGGGGATCAGTTGTCCTCATGTAGAGCGTTTATACAGTAAGTGATGGTAGAAAAGAGAAGGATATGGATGAATTTAACTTGACAACTAGAGTTCTGATGATACTCTGGTTGAGAAAAGAAAAAAAAGACCTAATATTTGGTCTTTAGTACCAACTTTGTCATGAGATCATGACCTGAAGAGTAGAAACCTGGATAAAAAATCTGAGATGATTTTCCTCCATAGGGTTTCTGACCCTACATAATTCCCACATAATTAAAACGTGATTTTCTGTTTTATAGAAAAAAATAACCCACCCTCGGCATTAACAGACGGTGAGGCGCCTCATGGGGGCCCTAAGGAAGTTTCTAGATACATCCCACTGAGAGCAGACCCTGGGGAAGAACTACCTGCAGAGACTTTGAACATCTAGAGAACTATAAATAATAGAGAGTGTTGATGGGGAGGGTTTTTTTGGAGTTCGCAAAACTTAAAATCAAACTTTGTGACACATTTGAGTTTTTCCTTTGGTTATAGTCCATTAGCCTGCCACTGTGAGGGAAATACTTGTTATCTTTGAGCACTGGCTAAATACTGGTTGCTGAGCATTATGGTGCCATCGGTTTTCTTTAAAATAAATTTTGTTACATTTTTGTTTCAGGTGAAGAATATGTTTCGTAAATGGAAATTTGAGAAATAAAAACATGATTCGTTGATGGAGTTTTGGTTTTAAAAAAAATGCAACCAAAAATGAAATATTTAAAGACTTCTTAATCATATAAAGGTTTTGAGAGTCAGTTTGCTGTTTTGTCAAATTCTGTTTTTCGAAAATTGAATTCTAGATTTTATATTAAAATTTTCTTGTTTTTCAAATTTGATTAATATATTTCCATATTTTATATTTCGGATTTTTTTTTCTTATTTCTCTTTAAAAAATTTAGTTTAACAGATCACATTCTCTTCACTTCAACCCCAATGCAAAAACTCAACTCTTCACCTATAAAAATGTTGTTGCTACAGTTTATGCTGCAAAATAGAAAATATAAAAAAACTTACAATTTATAAAATAACATTCTTATAAAATTAAATTAGAAAATAAATACTTCTAAAACATAAAATCTAAAATTAATTTGATAAAATAAAACAATTACTGAGACGTTACTCTTAATTCTACCTGGAGAGATTCACACAGAGAAAAGCTTCAATTAGAAAATATTCAATTTATTTATACAAGTAACACAGCTGGTTTTCCTTAGATAGAAATATGTTGAAGAATTTGACTAATTGCAAGGATTTGCTGACTCTCTGCAATGCCGCACACTGAGCATGCATTTAGCGACAGTGGAGAGGAAAACTCCCTTTTAACAGGAAGAAACCTCCAGCAGAACCAGGCACAGTGTGAGCTGAGGCTGACTGGGGTTCAAGGAGACAGAAGCATAAAGACATACATGAAATAAGTTCTTTGGCGCTCGGGCCCCGGCTGAAGACTTCAGTGCTGTGAATCAACGTACGCTCAGATGAGTGACCTACAAAAGGATTAGAGTAGTCTTTCCCCTGGGGCCTGGACACTGGTGGTGGAATAAGCCAGAGGATGAGTGGGACTGAGAATGAGGGAGAAGATGACGTAGAGGAGGAGGAGGAAAGTTCACTTGTGTGTAGGAGAGAGAAGCTGGATGGAGATCTTGAATGATGATTGGCTTCGGAGAAGGTGTGGCCCCCGAGCTGATTGCCTGGAGCTAAATGAAGGAGATCTTGAATGATGATTGACTTCAGAGAAGGTGTGGCCCCCGAGGTATCACTTTCATCCTGAAATGTTCCATAAAGCTAAATGCTAATCCTGCTAATATTAGTGATTCAGTACATTGCATATTAAAAATCACTCAAGCCAAACCTCTAACTTTACTCTGTGCAGGGGGAAGGAACAAAAGGCTCCTAACTGGGGGTAAATTAACAGCTTGAATAAAGAAAAAGCTGGAAAATTGATCCCCAAACACTCACTACCTAAATGTGTCTGCTTCAACCACAAACTGCATCCTGGACTATGTGGACCATGTTGGACTTATCTAAGAAAATATGAAAAACTTTGTTTTTTTTTCTAATAAACTCAGTTTATCTGTATTGAACCTTTTAATGTCCACTCTGGATAATGTTCGGTGAAATAATGCAGTGATTCAGCATTGGGTTTTATGCATGGCCAACCTGCAGCTATAAAGGCCTCTCAGTTTTCGCTGCACCCTTGCAAACACAGAACGCTGTGGCTTCTCTTCCTTTCACTTTCCAGACATTCATTCCAGCCATTACTTTATCCCTCCACTGCATCTGATGACTGATTGTTTCCATGTGGGCCTCTTAGACCCATAATACCAGCTTGTCACTTCCTCAGACGTGAACATACCTGAATGACCTAAAGGTTCCATCAGAAGGCAGCAGTTGTAATTGATTTTTTCTCCATCTCTGAATTTTTTAGTGTCTGCTCTCATCTTGGAACGCTTTTTGGGACTTTAGTGCCACGGCTGTCATATTTTGGTAATCTTCTTTACTTTTCACAGACGGCATTTCATGGCGTTAATGCAGGTACTGGAAGAACTTACTGTGAAAGAGTGAAGGGAAGCGTTTCCTCCTGAGTTTCTCAAATAGAATTCAAGTCATATATTTATAACATGTCAGCTCCATTGACTGGTTGTTCAATGGAGCTGGAAATAAGGTGCTTGTTCTAGAAGTCCAGCCCATTTGTTCCCAGGTACATAGAGATGAATCAAGGCCTTAATGCTCAGAGTTCTGCAACCTTTTACTTCCAAAGTGCCTTTTTTTTCCATTCAGTCCAGGGAAATAAAACCAGCCTAGAGCCGAAACTGTTAAATTACCCTTTTTGATTAAAGAATAAAAACTCATGATTATTAATAAACATCTACAAAAGCTAATTTATTGTCATTTTCAAAGGTTGAGGAGTATAAATACCTTGGTGTTCACTTGGACAACCAACTAGACTGGAGATGCTACTTTTCAGCCATCTACAAGAAGGGACAGAGCAGATTGTACTTCCTGAGGAGGCTTAGATCCTTCAGTGTTTGCAGCAATATGTTACATATCTCCTATCAGTCTGTTGTAGAGAGTCTGATATCATCCTCCATCCTTTGCTGGAGTTACAGCATCAGAGCTAATGATTTAAACATTTCAGCAAGGCCAGCTCTGTTCTGTTCATAAAGTGAAGAAAATTTTTAACTACAGTGATCATCCTCTTCAGAAGATTCAGTCAGAGGCTTTACCTGATCTGGTGCAAGACAGACCACTACAGAAGATCATTCCTGCCTACAGCTATCAACACCTACAACGCCTGGTAAAAAAAACAAAACAAACAAAACAAAAAAAAGGCATATGAATTCCTGCAATGTATAATTTCCCTTTGGGATTAATAAAGTATTTTTTAAATTTAAATTGAAAACAATACAACTTAAAAAAAAAAAAAAGAAAAGAAAAAAGGGCAAAAAGATTTGTTGAACATTAAGTCAATAACTTTTGCATTTTTTCATGTAAAGTAATAGAGCAGATTGTCTTCATTTCAGTTTTCTTGATGCTGATAAATTAATCTGAAATAGTTGGATCTGTTAAGCTATGGTTCTGTTAACTTTCAGCATGAATCAGAGTTTAGTTTCCGAAAGACAAAATATGTTCCTCTGATCATACAATCTTGGCTGAGAAGGAATATAAAATGATCAGCTGGTTTATTTTCTAATTAAAAATCTATTCAGTTCAACCGGATTCACTGTAATCTAAAGAGCCCAATCCTGATGCTCAGCTGTAGCGACCTGAATGACCATAAACCATAAAAACAAAGATTATACTGGCCTGTTAAATAAATGCTGTCAGATGCAGTGCTAACACTGTAACCATAGGATTACTCCGACTGTAGCTGCGCCACATGTTGTGGTTGGGATGTTACTGTAGCTGACCTAAATCTTTACTCCCAACAAGCTTTCATCTTCTCTAAGAGAAAGCTAAGAGGAACATGTATTGTTTCTGTATTCCTCTTTTATGCCTTCAGTTCCATTAAAAATGGCAGGAATTCATATTTTTTATGCTCAAACCCAGAGATGTGGCCCTGCTAATCACTAATAGCATATATGGTCGACCTATATACAATTATCTGCATTAATGCAGCACAATCCTGCTGTAAAAAACCGAAAGACATCATGCTCCCATTTCTGGATACCATTCCAGATGTCTTAATCTGCAATATTTTTACCACAGCGACAAAATGCATCACTTGCCTCCAATATGTGAGACTGCCTGCAAGATCCCATATTGGGGGATGATAATAGGTTGTTTTTTCCCAGTATGTGAGGCATCCCCACTGTCCTGCAGGTTTAAGAGCTTTTCCTGCTTTAGCACAGCTGATTATGATGATTGCAATAGAGCAAAACCCTTTTAATCAGCTTTCAATTAAAATCAGCTGTGCTGGAGCAAGAAAACCTCTAAAACCTGCAGGACAGCGGCCCTCGAGGACCGACTTTGGGGATGCCTGCTACTAAAACAGGCTAAACGTTCGGCATACCTACAAATGATTGTTTTTTTTTTTTCCAACATATTTGAAGATGCATAATAAATAAAAATGTTTTTTATGAGATCAAACGTTGTATCAGAATGTGGAAAAGCACTGGGTGATTGATCCAGCGATTCATTCCGTACATGCTGATAAATCTACACCGCACGCATTTAGCTGTATTTACTAGAAATCATTTATTTAAATTAATTAAAAATTATCATATTTTTGTTTGATTTCTTTACAGTTCTGGCAGTGGAACCGGTGGCCCAAGGCGTGGAGCAGATCCCTGAAGATATGAACTGGTCCTACTCAGGTCTGTTCTTTTCTGATGGTTTCAAAATTTGTAATCCTAGATGATTCTTTATGGGAGTGAAACACTAAAGCAGTTGGACAGCAGTGTGGATATCTGATGAATTGCAGGTATTATCCAGTTGGTAAACGTTGATCTGCCTCGGACCATATGGGTCCATAAGTTTAGATTACTCAGCAGGGAGCCCCTGTGGCGTTAAGCTACGATCAGACAGAAACAAAGAGTGGACGCAGACGGGCAGTAATGAGCCCTAAGGGGGAGATTAGAGTTTTACTAAGACATGCAGGCCATAGCTGAGCTAAAACACCAGCTATTAGGGTTATTAACCTTCACCTCTAAGGATCATGTTAGCACTAACATGCTAAACTGTATCATGATTTCAAAGGATCTCACAGTAACTATTAAATCATAATGGCAAACCAGTTCATTTATATTTAATCCTTTAGATTAGTCACACTGAGATACAATGAGAAGTGAGTTAAAAGCAAAACACCTCTATAGACTTTTAAAGGAAATCTATACCTGCTGGGTAATATTTTGCATTTTTAACTCAAAATACAACAAAATTAAATAAAGAAATAACAGTAACTATTATGTATTAAAGTGTAGAATTAAATATATTTGCTTTTTTCCCCCCCTAAAATATTTTTAGGAATTAACTGCAGTAATCTGTGCACGAATCTATGGAGATATTTCTGTGTTTTGAATTAAATTCATGAAAGAAAGCAATATGAAAGAGGAAAATAAAACAAATATATAAAAACATTCACAACGGTAGCAAAAACTTATTTGAGACTGAAAGGTATAGTGGAGAATGTTCTTTTTCCGGGTGGATCATCACAATAAGTGGTCCTCCTAATTGTCAACTTAAGACTGTCCTATGCACTCGTCCCCATTTTCACTTACCGGTGGTGAGTCTGTCCTAGTGGAAAAAAATGCAAATCTTCTTTTGGAAAGTAAGCTTGTATGAGCGATGCAAACAGCAACTTTTAAACAGAGCGTGCATGAGGAGAAATGGGCTCGTGCACGCTCTCACATGCGTTTAATAGGCGTTCACAGAGCAGGTACAGGGTGGTGCATGTGCTTTTTTTGTTTTTTAAAGAGATAAAGAGAAATAAGAGATAAAATATGAAATCTTGCTCAAAAGTAGTTTTTTTTTTTTACTTTTTCTCTCGAATATTTTTTTTTTCTGAATTCAGAGTGAAAACATTTAATGTCAAACATAGATTTCTTTCTCAAAACTTTTTTTCTTCTCTAAATATTTGGTCTTGAATCAGGATTTTTATCCTGAATTGAAAAATGTTTTGTGTGTGTTCATGCTCCTATTGGTCAGTCGCAAGAGAACTGACAGCATAATGAGTCAACTCAGAAATAAAAGGGAAAAATACAGCTTCATTCATACCCATAACAGATATGGAAAACATTTTAAGAAAATAAATTAACTTAACTAAGCTGGATCATTATTA
The DNA here is from genome assembly GCF_016077235.1 of Cyprinodon tularosa. NCBI lineage: Eukaryota > Metazoa > Chordata > Actinopteri > Cyprinodontiformes > Cyprinodontidae > Cyprinodon > Cyprinodon tularosa. The sequence goes on along the minus strand of NW_024038589.1, from coordinate 1,185,854 downwards.
CAAGTTCTGAAATGGGTCAAGAAAGGGCCCCCATGTTTCTTTAAATTTACCAGTTGAGTTTTGAACAGAGCATCTAATTCGTTCCAGTTTCAGGCACGACATGAGGTCATATAGCCACTGCTTGTGAGTTGGAGGAGCTGCACCTTTCCTCCTGGTGAGAACTGTACGCCTTGGTAACAATGAGCAAAATGCCAGTGCCTGTCGTTTAGAGGCTGGTAAAGGCGACCCCTCACCACTGAACCCACAAAGAGCCAGAAGGGGACCAAGCGTTAGCACCACTCCAGCCAACCTGGACATAGTACAGAAACGTCTGTCCAGAGCTGACCCAGAGCGGGGCAGGACCAGTACATACACTCACCGGCCACTTTATTAGGTACCCCATGCTAGTAACGGGTTGGACCCCCTTTTGCCTTCAGAACTGCCTCAATTCTTCGTGGCATAGATTCAACAAGGTGCTGGAAGCATTCCTCAGGGAGTTTGGTCCATATTGACATGATGGCATCACACAGTTGCCGCAGATTTGTCGGCTGCACATCCATGATGCGAATCTCCCGTTCCACCATATCCCAAAGATGCTCTATTGGATTGAGATCTGGTGACTGTGGAGGCCATTTGAGTACAGTGAACTCATTGTCATGTTCAAGAAACCAGTCTGAGATGATTCCAGCTTTATGACATGGTGCATTATCCTGCTGAAAGTAGCCATCAGAAGTTGGGTACATTGTGGTCATAAAGGGATGGACATGGTCAGCAACAATACTCAGGTAGGCTGTGGCGTTGCAACGATGCTCAATTGGTACCAAGGGGCCCAAAGAGTGCCAAGAAAATATTCCCCACACCATGACACCACCACCACCAGCCTGAACCGTTGATACAAGGCAGGATGGATCCATGCTTTCATGTTGTAGACGCCAAATTCTGACCCTACCATCCGAATGTCGCAGCAGAAATTGAGACTCATCAGACCAGGCAACGTTTTTCCAATCTTCTATTGTCCAATTTCGATGAGCTTGTGCAAATTGTAGCCTCAGTTTCCTGTTCTTAGCTGAAAGGAGTGGCACCCGGTGTGGTCTTCTGCTGCTGTAGCCCATCTGCCTCAAAGTTCGACGTACTGTGCATTCAGAGATTCTCTTCTGCCCATCTTGGTTGTAACGGGTGGTTATTTGAGTCACTGTTGCCCTTCTATCACCTCGAACCAGTCTGGCCATTCTCCTCTGACCTCTGGCATCAACAAGGCATTTCCGCCCACAGAACTGCCGCTCACTGGATGTTTTTTCTTTTTCGGACCATTCTCTGTAAACCCTAGAGATGGTTGTGCGTGAAAATCCCAGTAGATCAGCAGTTTCTGAAATACTCAGACCAGCCCTTTTGGCACCAACAATCATGCCACGTTCAAAGTCACTCAAATCACCTTTCTTCCCCATACTGATGCTCGGTTTGAACTGCAGGAGATTGTCTTGACCATGTCTACATGCCTAAATGCACTGAGTTGCCGCCATGTGATTGGCTGCTTAGAAATTAAGTGTTAACGAGCAGTTGGACAGGCGTTCCTAATAAAGTGGCCGGTGAGTGTATAAACCAATGTAGCTACAGCAATTTTACATTTATCACAGTAATCTGACCAAAATCTGCCCAAATTGGCTGAATATATCAAGAGCAAAAGGCAAAGAAGTTGATGGTTTGGAAATAAAAAGTAGAAGACACTATTGGAATACAGACACAGAATAATTTAGAAAGAAATCTCTCATATTCATCACCTTAACTATGTTTTGTATTGAAGATCATGTTAGTTCTAAGTTGAAAGTGTTTAATTCATTTGGTTCTATAAATAAAAGTTTGAAGTTTTTTCTTCCCCATTCGTTTTTTCTTCCCGAGAAGAGATCTAGGTAAAAACGCTTTAGATAACTCCTCATAATGTATATTAAATAACCATGAGACAGGCAGGTATTAATAGTGTTTAACAGAATTGCACATCATAATCCAAACAGTTAACAGAAATGCTATGTTCATGTTGAAGCCATCATTCATAAACAACCAAAAGTACAAGGTCCAGATTTTAATTAATGTTGTATTTAGTATTAGTCACACCTATTTATTTAATGTGGTCACACCCCAGCGAAGTCTGTCAGTTCATTTCATATATTAACCATATTAATTATTTTTGTTTTAACCAAATCACATAAGCCCCAAATAATAATTTTCACTCTGGGAAATATGAAAAAATGCGCATGATTGGACAGTAAACAGAATTATAACAGATCAAAAGCCTGTTCCTTTCGTGAAAACAAGTCATTTAGAGTAAAGTTTAATGGTCTTTAAGCCAAATTATTGACCCAACCTTGGCTTCTAAGGCAGTGCATCAATGCTTCTTCAACCTCGTACTCGTACTCGTACTCGTACTCGTACTCGTCGTCTCCCGCTTTATCCGGAACCGGGTCGCGGGGGCAGCAGGCTAAGCAGAGACTCCCAGACTTCCCTCTCCGCAGACACCTCCTCCAGCTCTGTTGGGGGAAGCCCTAGGCGCTCCCAGGCCAGCCGAGAGACATAGTCTCTCCAGCGTGTCCTGGGTCGTCCCCTGGGCCTCCTCCCGGTGGGACATGCCTGGAACACCTCCCGAGGGAGGCGTCCAGGGGGCATCCGAAGAAGATGTCCGAGCCACCTCAACTGACTCCTCTCGATGTGGAGGAGAACCGGCTCTACACTGAGCCTCTCCCGAATGACCGAGCTCCTCACCCTATCTCTAAGGGAGAGCCCAGCCACCCTGCGGAGAAAGCTCATTTCAGCCGCTTGTATCCGGGATCTCGTTCTTTCGGTCATGATCCAAATTTCATGACCATAGGTGAGGGTAGGAACGTAGACCGACCGGTAAATTGAGAGCTTTGCCTTTTCGCTCAGCTCTCTCTTCACCAGGACAGACCGGTGCAGCGTCCGCATTATTGCAGCAGCCGCACCGATCCGTCTATCGATCTCCCGCTCCATTCTTCCCTCACTCGTGAACAGGACTCCAAGATACTTGAACTCCTCCACTTGAGGCAAGGACTCCCCTCCAACCCGAAGGGGACAAGCCACCTTTTTCCGGTCGAGAACCATGGCCTCGGATTTGGAGGAGCTGATTCTCATCCCGGCCGCTTCACACTCGGCTGCGAACCGCCCCAGCGCACGCTGTAGGTCTTGGCAGGAGGGAGCCAGCAGAACTACGTCATCCGCAAAAAGCAGGGACGAGATCCGCTGTTCCCCAAACCAGACCCCCTCCGGTCCTTGGCTGCACCTAGAAATCCTGTCCATAAAAGTTATGAACAGGACCGGTGACAGAGGGCAGCCCTGTCGGAGTCCAACATGCACCGGGAACAGGTCCGACTTAATGCCGGCAATGCGAACCAGACTCCTGCTCCGCTTGTACAGAGAACGGATGGCCCCTAATAAAGGGCCCCTGACTCCATACTCCTGGAGCACCCCCCACAGGGCAGCACGAGGGACACGGTCGAATGCCTTCTCCAAGTCCACAAAACACATGTGGACTGGTTGGGCAAACTCCCATGAACCCTCAAGCACCCTACAGAGGGTGTAGAGCTGGTCCACCGTTCCACGGCCAGGACGAAAACCACACTGCTCCTCCTGCAGCCGAGGTTCGACAATCAGCCGGACTCTCCTCTCCAGCACCCTGGCATAGGCCTTTCCGGGGAGGCTGAGAAGTGTGATTCCCCGATAGTTGGAACACACCCTCCGGTCCCCCTTCTTGTGGAGGGGAACCACCACCCCAGTCTGCCAATCCAGGGGAACTGTCCCCGACCTCCACGCGATGTTGAAGAGACGTGTCAACCATGACAGCCCGACAACATCCAGAGCTCTGAGATACTCAGGTCGGATCTCGTCCACCCCCGAAGCCTTGCCACCGTGGAGTTTTTTGACTACCTCGGTGACTTCAGCCTGGGTGATGGACGAACCCAGCCCCAAGCACCTCGTCTCTTCTTCCCCCACGGAAGGCATGTCTGTCGGGTTGAGGAGATCCTCAAAGTATTCCTTCCACCGCCCGACAATATCCTCCTTCAAGGTCAGCAGCTCCCCACACCCACTAAAAACAGTGTTAGTGAAGCACTGCTTTCCCCTCCGGAGGCGCCGGACGGTTTGCCAGAATCGCTTTGAGGCCAACCGATAGTCTTTTTCCATGGCCTCTCCAAACTCCTCCCAGGCCCGAGATTTTGCCTCTGCATCCGCCCGGGCCGCGACACGCTTGGCCTCACGGTACCTGCTTGCTGCTTCAGAAGTCCCACAAGCCAGCCAGGCTTGATAGGACTCCTTCTTCAGCTTGACGGCATCCCTTACTATCGGTGTCCACCACCGGGTTCGGGGATTGCCACCACGACAGGCACCGCAAACCTTACGGCCACAGCTACGGGCAGCCGCATCAACAATAGAGGCAGAGAACACAGCCCATTCGGACTCCATGTCTCCAACCTCCCTCGGAACCTGAGAGAAGCTCTCCCGGAGGTGGGAGTTGAACACGTCTCTGACCGAGGGCTCCACCAGACGTTCCCAGCAGACCCTCACTACACGTTTGGGCCTGCCGAGTCTTTCAGGCTTCCTCCTCTTCCAGCGTATCCAACTCACCACCAGGTGGTGGTCGGTGGACAGCTCCGCCCCTCTCTTCACCCGAGTGTCCAAGACATGCGGCCGAAGATCAGAAGATACGACTACAAAGTCGATCATCGACCTTCGGCCTAGGGTGTCCTGGTGCCAAGTGCACCGATGGACATCCTTATGCCTGAACATGGTGTTCATTATGGACAATCCGTGACTTGCACAGAAGTCCAATAATGAGACACCACTCGGGTTCAGAGCTGGGGGCCCGTTCCTCCCGATCACGCCCCTCCAGGTGTCACTGTCGTTTCCCACGTGGGCGTTGAAGTCTCCCAGCAGAATGATGGAATCCCCGGGAGGGGCGCTTTCTAACACCCTCCCCAGGGATGCTAAGAAGGCCTGGTACTCCGTACTGCCGTTCGGCCCATAGGCCGAAACAACTGTCAGAGTCCTCCCTCCAACCCGAAGGCGAAGGGAGGCGACCCTCTCGTCTACCGGGGTGAACTCCAACACGAGACGGCTGAGCTGGGGGGAGACAAGCAGCCCCACCCCCGCCCTCCGCCTCTCCTCGCGGGTAACTCCAGAGTAGAAGAGAGTCCAGCCTCTCTCAAGGAGCTGGGTTCCAGAGCCCTGGCTGTGCGTAGAGGAGAGCCCAACTATTTCTAGCTGGTATCGCTCCACCTCCCGCACAAGCTCGGGCTCCTTCCCCCCCAGTGAGGTGACATTCCACGTCCCCAGAGCTAGTTCAAGCGCCCGCGGATCAGGTCGCCGAGGTCTCCGCCTCTGGCTGCCGCCCAATCCTCTTTGCACCGGTCCCTCATGGTTCCCCCTGCAGGTGGTGGGCCCACTGGGGGATGGCCTCGCGTCGCTCCTTCGGGCTGGGCCCGGCCGGGTCCCGCGAGGAAGAACCCGACCACCAGGCGCTCGCCGACGAACCCCAACCCCAGGCCTGGCTCCAGGGTGGGGTCCCGGCTCCGCCGTACCGGGCGACGTCACGTGCCTCGTTTGAGTCCTCGTCATAAGGGTTTTTGAACCGCTCTTCGTCTGACCTGTCACCCAGAGCCTGTTTGCCTTGGGAGACCCTTCCAGGGGCATTTAGCCCCCGACAACATAGCCTCTGGGATCACCCAGGCACTGAAACCCCTCCACCACGTTAAGGTGGCGGTTCAACCTATTACTGCAAATCTATGTGACAAAGCAAGCATCTCACACTCATCGCCTTGTCGTAGCTTCACAATCAATTTGTCTGCCACCTTCACCTTGTTTGTCAAATTCTAATGGGTTTTTTGTGCGATACAGAGCTGAATAATGAATAACCTGTCAGCAGCAGAAGTGAAGCGGATATGCACTCTCTTCTTTGGGTCCTGAAGTTCATCAACACAACCGAGATCCTCTGAGTGGTGGTTCAATGAGATTCACTGTACAGTAACTGTAGCCGTAGCTATGAGTGTTTGTGTGTGTGTGTGTGTACACAAGCTTGTTTTTGTGTCCTGCTCTCTTTCTCGCCTTATGCTGTGCTCTGAGCCGAGAGTAAAAGCATTAACATTTGAAAGAAGCCCACTTCATTGTGAGGCACAGCGCACAGCGATTCTAGTTGGGTCAGAAGTAGGGGGGAATGAGGGGAGATGAATGAAAGAAAGACGGCCAGTGGACTGAGAGACGAGGCATTGGAGAACTTTTAAGACAGGATACATCCAAATCCCTATAGGCCTTTAGAATGAACTGGCCTCTAACAAACCATGGTTGTTTGTTTGGATTTACTGCAACAGGTTGAAATGACTACATATATCTCACTTCAACTGAAAACAGAATTTCTACCTACACTGCAAAAATAAACAAAAACACCTTTTCCTTATTATTTTGTGTTTTTGTTTCCTTAAACTTGTTTTTATTTTTACATAATAGAATTAAAACAGCTTTTAGCTATTATTTGTTCAATAGTGACACTGATACTGATGTCTACTTGTGTAACATTAGAAATTAGCCAGTATATTTGGAAGTTAATTGTGGGTTTCGTGGTTTATTCTTATCAGGGATGTGAGATATTAATTAATATCGGTATAGGCCGATGTTAATCATATCTGTATTGCTCCAATAATTAAAACTGAAGCAATATTAACTATGGATTGTCATGATCTCAGCAATGATGACTGGATTGATTATTCATTCCATGCATGTGTCCAGTTTCTAATCACTGCTCCTCTGATCCACCTGCTCCTGCCTCTATTTAAGGTGCTTGCATCCACTTATCAGGGCCAGATTATTCTCGTTCTGTCCTGCCAGTGGTGAGATGGTTTTTAGCGTACCTTAGTGGTTCTGATTTCCTGATCCTGACCTGTTCTGCCTCTCAACCACTGAGCTTGCCTGTTCCCATCTGAATGGTTTGCCTGAAGTGTCTTTTGACTACTGGACCTCTGAGCTTGCCTGTTCTGACCTGTTTGCCTGATCTGGCTTTGGACTCCTGCTTGTTCTCCGTTCTCCAGGGCTGCAGTGTGCGGGACACTCTGGGCGATGCCTGCTGCATCTTGTTGGCAGCCCACCAGCTGGATCCTACCTCATTCTCAGGACATGGGCTGAACTGTTAAACCAGGGTTTCCTGTGATAGGCTACATTCACACTGCAGGCCTTGATGCTCAATTCCAATTTTTTTCCAAACTCCGACTTTTTTTTTTTTTTTACATAGCCGTTCATATTTCCAAATATATGCGACTTGTATGTGATCTCCTGTGTGAACTGCATTCATACAACGCAAGTGTCCCGCATGTGCAGTAGAGGACACAATGACATCACAGGCCAGCTTGCTCTCTGTTTACGGAAGTAAACATGGATGGTAGCGCGCAGATAGCGGTCTTTTCCAACCATAAAAACACAATCTTTTTAATATGGTTAAACATAAATACTGCTCTCCGCGTTATCATCTCCCATGGTTTTTTGTTTTTCTTGCCGCTTCTGCGTAGCAAGACGCATAATAATGACCTTCGTCGGGTATTAATGACGTTCAGGTCAGATGAATCCGACCTGGCCATTCAGACACAGGTCGCATTTGAAAAGATCAGTCGGATTCCGGACCACATAGCCAAGTGGCCTGGGTTGGATTGGAAAAAATCCGATCTGTGTTGACTGCCATGAAAATATCAGATCCAGGTTTTGGATTTGGGTCACTTCAGGCTGCAGTGTGAACGTAGCCATAGACGCCCTAACCGCTGCTACTCAGATCATCCGTGTTTTAATTTAATTTGAAGTTATCCCATTGTCTGTCTTGCCTCAAATACTGCGTCCTCTGTTCTGAGTCATTACACCGATATTCTGCAGAGGATTGTTTGGTCATCTGATGGTGATTGTGGTTAGTGTTCAATAGGCTACTAAGAAAATATAGTGAGTTAATCTACAAGCTGTTTCACATTAAATCAAACTTCACTACACCATATCAACCCACCAGAGAAATCTAGCAAGATAAGCTACAGTAAGATGACAAAAGTAACTTAACTCTATGATTTATTTTAACCAGTGCCCATTTTCTACTACTGTCATCAAGACAAATATTATCTATTTAAATCGACCACAATTTTGTTTTGCAAAAAGAAAATACCTGCACAACTAAAACTCTTTGGCTTCCAACTTTTCCTGCCTGAATTCTTTTCATACACTGATCCTAATCCTCACCTAAACTCAATTAACACCTTAGTCCTAAACCTAATACCTAACACCAGTTGTACCCATGGGGGCCAGGCATTGGTCCACACTGGAGGAGTCAGTTTCCATGATGTTATGAATTATGAAAAGGAATTAAGTACGCACACTTTGCTACACACTGTTGCTTCCAAAGCACATGTTTTCAGCTAGTACTCTGTTGGCTGTTGATGTTTAGTGGCTGAGTTGTGGTGAATAGCTTAACTGATTGTGTTAACTTCTGCAAATACCTCAATGTAGCGGCATGCGTGGCCTTAAAGTTGTGTTAGACATGTTGGACTTTGTGAAGACAGCTCTGCCTCAATTTCCTTCAACTACAATGTCTCCATCTGCATGCGTTCCATCCCGGCTGCATCAGACAATTCCTGCAGGGATGTATTTATACAGAGTCTAGGATTGAAACTAGGATGATAGGTACGCAAAGTTAAAAGGCTAGCATACTCTTGTGCCATCTGCTTATGGATTATACCCAGGAGAGATGTCTTTAAGGTCTAGAGATGCCTTGGAAAATGTAGCTACTATGGACGCTACTCCGGTTCCTGGCCATGAAAGCAGATTCACTACTGAAAAGCTATTTGAAGAAGAAAACGATGACAATGCTAATGAGAAATGGCATTAATGTCTAACACTGATCGTGGTTGTTCAACTGAAGCATTGAAGCAATGTTAGCATTCTGGATAATTTTTCATGGCGTCCAAATAGTAGGAAAATATAGCACGTTATACCAGTAAATACTGGTTATCGGCCATGCCGGTGAAATTAATAGCAGATGTTGTTATTGGTTAAGATTTCCTTAATTCTAATAATTTCCATGTGCCAAACCTGACTAGTTCTGTTCAAACACTCATAAATAAGTATAAACATCAAGCCAACTTATTGTTATGGAAGGAGACAGGTTATCTCTCCAGGAGGAAGATTCGGTTTGACCTGTGTACATCGACCCCTGAAGAGAAGTAAACAGTGAGATGCAAACTACTAATTGGCTACAACTGTCAATTGTTATTACTAATCAGCTATGCTTCTGCATTCAACACTTTTGTTTATAGATGTGAGATTGGCCTGTTTTTCAGTGTAGTCCTGTTTCTCTGACTGTGACTGGCTGGACGTGCTCTCTTCATCCTCTGACATGGGAGTTGGCCTCGGACCTCGTCTGTCCTGGATTAAGCCGCCTTTTACAGTTGCCTTTTGTATCTCACACTGAGCCTGGTTCTAATTGATCTTTCTTCCTGTTAAAAGGAAGTTTTTCCTCTCCACTGTCGCTAGAAGCATGCTTAGTGTGAGGGATTGCCTTTGAGTCAATGAGTCAATGCAATTACCTGGTTTTCCTTAGATAGAAAACTTCGAATCAATCTGACTATATGATCTGGTGAACTGTAAATTGCCTTGAGATGACATCTGTTGTGAATTGGTGCTATATAAATAAACTGAATTGAACTGAAATTATTGTTAATTAATTTAATATTTTATTTAATTAAGAGGGTCAGTCTTTTAGTCCATCGTGGCTGCCATCCAGATGAGGGCACCACTGCTCATCCTTAAGCAGGGCAGTGCCATGACAGCTGTAAAAAAAAACAATCATGGCGGAGGCCTTCTAGGCCCAAGAAATCATGACCTCATTAATTTCAGACAGAGCTATTAACATGTTTGTATTATATTAAACTGCACTTCCAATATTCAGCACTATTCAGCGCCCTTTACCTTTTTTCTCTGAGCATGGAGCAGCTGGTTTACTTGGACTCGCAATGAACCATGGGATACCCAAGGCTACGGAGGATACACCGGACCCATCCTTCAAAATGGGCAAAAAGCAAAATGCATTTATCGGCCGCATAACTAGGAATCATCAGAACAGACCTCGGCGCCACGCTATGACATAATCAGCCTACAAATCTGGCCTTTAGAGGACACATCCCCTGAATTTGAAAATATCACTGACCTTTCTATGTATTTAAAGTCATTTGGCAACGACTTAAAAGTGAAACTTTATATACATGTTAATAAATCGCAGCTTCTTGGGTATGATATATAAAAGTATTTATGTATTGTTGTTTTTTTACTTTGGTACACTGCAAAAAAAAGAAATTTAAGTACCAGTAAGTCAAATTTTCTTCAAATAAGTATATTTTTCTTAAACTGAGCAGGTAAGTGAGACACTTTGCCGATGGAATAAGATAATTTACATTCAAAATAATAAAAAAAAAAAACAACAGTTTTTTCTTATTTCAAGTGCGCAGTATCTAATTGTCTTATTTTAAGGGAAAACAGACTAACTCCACTGGCAAATAATTTATTTACCTGCTTAGATTAAGGGCAAATGCACTTATTTTAATAAATTTTTACTAATGTTTAGATCCTTTTTGCTTTGCATTACACCACAACCACATAAATAACAAGCATTTTCAGGATATTTAAACTGCCCATAAAAAAACCTATAGCACTGTTTAAATGCCTGGGTTGACTTAAGATTGTAACCACTTGAAAACCTGCAATAAAAAAGCCCCATAATGTTTTAGAAAACTATATGTCTCATACATATAAACAGTTTTTAACCAAAGATTTGCAGAGACATATGAGGATCATCTCTAAAGGGGAGAAGGTGTAGATACAGTATCACCAAAGGTTTTTTTTATGGTAGAAACTCATCTCTTATTAAGTAAGCCATAGCATGCCCAAAAAACCTCTGTAATCTTGTAAAACATGCTTTTACATTAATTTTCAACATGCTTTTTGTGCAAAACAAAAATCCCTCCACCTCTTGTTCTGCATTTCCATCATTATTAATCTGTGCCTTGCCTCCCAGGGGGTCCATGGGATCCTTCTGCCTGGAAGACAACCCTCAGGGCCCCCTCTGCCATGTATGTTTGTGCGCATCTCATTGTTGTGTGGGATTTCGCTTCCCCATGTCCTGGAGTTTTAAGTGAAATTAATTGCGAACTTCCCCAAGGAATACTCTATAGTTATCATTATGTGGCTAATCAAACAATTTTATTTTCTTTAGTTAAATTGTGTTTTTTCTTCAATATTAAACTCCCTTTTGTTCACAGCTACATTTTTTATAGGATTAACATGAATTGGAGGATCAGATCAAGGCCTTGCTATGTAACATAACTGTTTTAGCCACTATAAAAGGAAAGACGGACGTTAGAATCAAATCCCATTTTCATAATCAGTTCTTGCAAAACTTCTTGTTATTTGTCTTTACCTGCTTTTTTTGTTGTTGTTGTTTTTTTTTTTTTTTTTTGGTGTCCTTAAGTCTTTCCTCTTCTTCCCACTAAAGCACAGCCGGGGGACATGCAGGCTTCAGTTGTGCTTTGTCTTTGGAGCACACACCCACCCACACACCTTCAGATTTTAATTATGCATAACTCCCACCCCCGTGTGCTTGTGCACTATGTATTCCTTCACATCTGAAGTGATTTGAAAGAGGTGGACTCTGAAAGATGTGAAAATGATTTATGTGGGGTTTTTTTCTTCCAAGTCGACAGTCTTCAAAGTAGGAAATAAATTGGCTATGTTACTGTATGCTATCCGAAATAAATTCTGAAACTATGGAACCAGTTTGTGATGGGTAAGGCTTTAGATTTATGTGCCTTTTGACGGATTGACCCCCTTAATTCCCTAAAATCATGACTTCTATATAAAGTTTCAGGTATTTTACACCTGCAAGAAAATTGAACAGTTAAATACTTCATAAAACTTTTCCACCTTTTGCCACATTTCAGCCTTAAAGAATGTGAAGAGTGAAGAATCAACAACAAGTGGGATACAATCATGATGTGAAACAAAATGTATGTGGTATTTTAAACTCTTTTAACAAATAAAAGCTGAAAAATTGGGTGTGCAAAATTATTCAGCCCCCTTAAGAAACTCAGTATGGCTGGATGGAGAGCGTTTGTGAACAGCAGATTTCAGGTCTTCTCATAGATTATCCAGGTCTGGACTTTGACTTTAGACTTGGATAATTTTAAAATGAAATTTTGTTTCGTACAGCTTTTCAGATAGTAAATGAACATTTCCATTCCTCAAAGTGCAGCAGTGATCAAATGTATACAGTGTGGGAGAAAAAACATGGTGCCTGGCCATCCTAACCCCTGGATATGTTTATCCGTGAATCGTTCCATTGCAGATTTTGCTTTGTTTTGGATCATTGTCTTGTTGGAAAATAAATCTCCATCCTAGTCTCAGGTTGTTTTTAGTATTTAACTGTATAGTTTTCATCCTCACTTTTGCAAAAATGAGACACTGAGGAAGCCAATGCAATCTGTCCTCCCCAAACTATGACTTTTAAATATTTATTTCAGTATTTATTTTAAATGTCTTTATGTAGAGCAAAGCGTAACTAAGGTCAAATCCGAATAAATGGCGTTCTGATTGATCTGCTGAGCAGCTCTAGCTCTGATTAGATTTTTTTTTTTTTTTGGGCCCTAAGATCTCTTGAGAAGAACACAGGGCCTCTTTTCCTTTCAGGAACTGCGAGCGGTTTGATTGATAGATGAGGTGGCTGCTGAGGTGTGTGACAGCTTGTCTTTGTGTTGGATCATCTGAATGAATCGCATGTCTGGGTTTCTGTGTGTGAAGCATCTATTATCCCTGATAGATTCAGCTCTTATCTTGGAGATTTTCTTCAGTAGACTCCCTTTTATGTGACACTGTGTCACAACATGGCAGTCTGGAATTTTACGAGCATTTATCAGCACTGGTCAGTTAAGGACAAAGCTCTTAAAACTCAACATAAAATGTTGAACTTTAAAGAAAGTGGAAAATAAATTTGATTAGCTGTTTATAGCGAAACTTCACAAAAAATAAGCCACATTTAGAGGTAACTCAATTTTTATCCACTTTTACATTAATCTTGTTTTTCACCTAAAGCAGCAAGTGAGTGGAGTGTAAGAAATATGGTGGAGTGCAGAGCGGTTTTCAATTCAAAAGCTTCAATAAAAATGTTGGGTTATTCTATATATATATATAAATTTGTAAAATAAAATTTATTTGATTTAAATATGATTTTTTTCTGCAATTATTAAATAGGAAACGCTCCGTTCTGATGCTCTGATGAAGGGATGATGCTACATTGACATTTGGTTAGATTTAGCATGAGCTGTTTGAGGCATTAAGAGGAAAACTGAAGAGGCTTTTATTTCAAAATAAGGCTTTTTCTACTGTTCCTACAGTGATTTGTTGTACACTTACATATTTGAAAGGTTTACCTTTAATGAACAAAGACCAATGAATCTGGAATATTTAGCAGTGAACAGGACAATCTAAAAAAAATATACTTGCTCATTAGAACTTGGACAGTTACTGAATACCTGCCAATTAATCCCAAAGGAACTGGTGACTTTTTAGAATTGTAAATAATTTTATTGTCATGCTGTGGGATGAGCTGTAACTGGCTGAAGGTTTATGACGGGCTTCAATCTTGAATGAGTGGGCAAACTTCCCACAGACCGATTTCAAAGACCTGTAGATGGTGCCAGGAAGCCAACTTACCGAGTTGATCTCAGCCAGAGGGGTTCAGACCAGCTGTTGGAGGGAGAGTGTAAAAAAACTAGAACACACAACCTCATGTGTTTCTGCTTAATTAATAAAAATAATTTGACTTCCGTTTTAAAAAAAAGTATAACGCTAGAAATAAATTTTACAAAACCGAGAATCTTCTCTTATCTTATGGAGGACCCTGCCCCAAGTTAAACCTTAGCCGATTAAAATCTAAGATCATATATCTGTGATCAATGAATTATTGACATAATCCTCAACTAATTTAGTAATCAGTTAATCGTTACCTGGAGTATATAGACTGTAAAACATGCCTTTAGCTGGTAGAGCAACCCATTTAGAGGAGTAATTACATCAAAATTGTAAAAAAAAATATATATTTGGAAAAACGATTTCATCTGCGCTATTCAGAACTCCTAAAGTGGAAACGTTTTAGTTCCCCCTGGTTTAATTTTGCAATAAATCTTTAAGGAACATTTTGCTATCCAATTAAAATTATATATATAAAATATAAATTATAATCAATAGATTAAGCGATTTGCTACATAATTGTTGCAACCCTTAATTAAAGCCTTTATTCAATGCAGTTATGGGGAATCTAATAGAAATTTTCAAACAAAAGTCAAGTCATGCCTAAAAATTAACATTTTTAAATAAACGTTTTAGCTTCCTGTCTTAAAGCTCATAATGCTGCTTTACAAATAAAAGTCATTATGACTAACTTATTGTAGCAGGTTCTGCTTTTCATTCTCTTATTGTAACCTTATTTTACTGGAGCAGCTTATTAAACTCAAAGAAGCTGTTTCAACAGGCAAATAGTTTGTGGGAATGTGGAATGGGGGGCCTCCTTCCCCAATACAGGAAGGGTAAATTTGGGAAAAATAAAAGATAAAGGAGTGTATTGAACTTAAATATGAAGCATATGATTGTCCCTCTACAAGTGACTCATTTGCCCTATGGGGTGAATTTTGTTCCATTATTGTTGGAAACAAAGAACACATTTTGTACATGGAAACCTAAAAAGAAAAAAGGGGATTCCCGAAATTAAACTTTGTAATATTACCTAAAAAAAAACGTTTTTGAGAGTATTTTTTTTGCCATTTTCTAAGATTTTATTGTTTATAAAAAAAATAAAAAAATTAAAATATCTCTTTGATATAGACTGAATGTTTTAAATCGCATTTTATTCAAATTGTCTTTTAAAGATCATATTCTCTTTTCACATTTCCTTTTACAAAATGTGTTATTTTCTGGCAACAGTAATAAATAAAACTCACAAGATTTATTCTGCTCTTGTTGATGGCCGTGGTACAACCAGTGAACTTTTACTCAAGAACTTCGTTTTATTTAAAATATTTTGTCTTTTGTACTTTTTAATGGATGACTGTCCTACAAAATACAGTGACGGTATTGGACTGCCGCCACAAATAGATTCATTACCTAATCGATATATCGATTATTTTTGTACCGACACTGGAAACAGAAATGACCAGGAGATCCGGATTTTACCAATCTTTACCGTGGTTATGCTAATAGGAAATGTTTGCTTGAAGGTGAAAATAAGGAGGCCGGGTCCTTCAGCTATGGATTCAAGCAGGTTCAGCCTTCTCCAACCATCGTCCCCCCTCACTCAGCGTACTCTCTGTTGCTTAGCAACCATGACACTTAACTAACAAAGCAGGAAAAGATTGGATGCCGAACTGTTCACTACTGTTCTGGATGCTAATAACCTTTTTGAGGAGCTTCAGCAGCAGTACTGTATCAGATTTATAGTCCCCACACTGTAGATATGTTAGAATCTTCAGCCGGTGAACAATACCTTCTTAACCACCGACCCTTAACGACAATCCCCACCTTTAACGACAGACCTTCAGAATCATAGACAGGTTTCAGATATTACAGGCTAACAATGGAACCAAACGACCCATTCATCGGTTTCCATTTGCATGTTTCCAAGCAATACCAGGCCTTGTCTATATAAAGACTCAAACTCACTGCGGATCCAGACATTTGAATTGAGAAAGCTTCCTGGAGAGGTAGCGAAACGTCTTCAAATCTTGGAAACCAAGTCCAGTGGATTGTTTTTTTAAACTTTTACTGAACGAATATGTTAGAATCTGAGCTTAAATGTCAGCCAAACCCATTTGCACAGGGAAAGATAAATCCATCCATCCATCCATCTTCCTCCGCTTATCCGGGGTCGGGTCGCGGGGGCAGCAGCTTAAGAAGGGAGGCCCAGACTTCCCTCTCCCCAGCCACTTCTTCCAGCTCTTCAGGAGGAACCCCAAGGCGTTCCCAGGCCAGCCGAGAAACATAGTCTCTCCAGCGTGTCCTGGGTCTTCCCCGGGGCCTCCCCCCGGTGGGACGTGCCCGGAACACCTCACCAGGGAGGCGTCCAGGAGGCATCCTAAACAGATGCCCAAGCCACCTCAACTGGCTCCTCTCGATGTGGAGGAGCAGCGGCTCTACTCAGAGTCCCTCCCGGATGACCGAGCTTCTCACCCTATCTCTAAGATAAAGATAAAACTTTCAATAAATCAAAAGTTACCCGCCACATATCTGACTCAATAACCATTTATAACAACAATTTTCATTCATTTCAGAAGGAATTATTGACATACTTGTATTATGTTAAACTGCACTTACAATATTTCCCACTGTTTGGCGCCATTTACCTTTTTCCTCTGATCACCGAGCAGTGGGCTTGCTTGGCCTCGTAATGAATCAAGCCTACGTAGGATACACGTTTGAAGGACCCGTCCTTTAAAACAAGCAAAAAGAAGGAGGCATTTGTCTGCCGCATAACGAGGAGATGATGTAATCGGATTTACGAATCGAGCCTTCAGAGGCCGCAGCCGCTGAATTCTTAAACAGCCATTCTGTTCCTTTAGGCAAAACAATACAGCTTTTGTCCACTGGGCGGAGCCAAAATTGACCAAAACGGAAAATCCTTTTTTCTTTGGAATCATGAAGCTTATAATATAAATCGAATGATTTATATCTGCCTTTAGCTTCTTTCTTAAAAGAAAGTGTTAGATGTTTGTTTTTCTGTGCAGAAATAGGATTAGGTAGGTGGAAAATAATCCTGAGTGGGCTATAAAAGTAATCAGCTGCTCCGACTGCAGCGGGTCCTTCTGTTTTTAGCTGTTCCAGAAAAACAATAATGCAGATCCAGACAGTTGCATTAAAACCAAACCATCAGCTATTCCTTTCTCTATAATTTGAATATTTAATACATATTCTGCTACTTTTGGGAACTGTGAAGCAAACAGGAGGCGACACTCTCCCCCAAACTCCAAGCCTTGCATTATTCAATTTAACAATCTCCCCTCTTTTTTTTCAACATTTAGCTCACTCAGCAGAGCAGCAACGCAGTGCGTGACATCAGCCCTGCGAGAGTTAACTAACTGGTAAAAAAACATAGCTGAGGAGACACACATACACATATGGCATATTGGTGTTTGAATGTTTGAATGCTCTCGATCACATGTGACATCTACACACTCCGCCACCCCTCCTCCCTCTGCCTTTTCTTTCTAATATTTCTCTTATCGTCTTTTCTATTCTTAGGGCATCGTCCTTTTCCCCTTTGCCTCCTTCTGCTGCTCTTTATACACCCCCCCCCCCTTAGAGGAAGGGCTGACCTAAAAGAATGAGGGTGTCGGACAGCAAGAGCAACTGCTATCACATCATAGGGAAAGATTTCGATCTTCAGAAAATTACTGCCTAAAAATTGTTGGTGCTGCCTGCGAAGGTATTGGATTTTGATGCTACTCCAATATAAGTGGTTCAAGTAAGGAAAGTGTTACCTGAGTTTAAAAATGTTTACAGATGTTCTGATTTTTAGTATAACCAGTTTCGTTTGAAAATACCTGCAATAAATAAGAGGAGAAACAAAAATGGTGCTCGCATACAAGATTACTGTATTCTGTATGTCATGGCAAAATTTTAAAGAGACGACCTATTTTAAGAGTAAATAAACAAGCAAATGAAGTGCAGTGAATAAAATTCAGCATTGTAAAGTGTTATCCAGCACTAGGATTCATTTTATAAGCCCTCTATACATAAATAATTGGTTTAAACCAAGTGACCGCATTATAAGGCTCTCGTAGATTAATACAGATTCAAGCTGCTGTCTTTCAGCATATTGTCCCTACTATTGAATTATCGATTGCTGAAAAACATTCTTCAATTTAACCAACATGTTAACTTTAGACCAATTAGAATTTGTGATGAAACTGTTCACATTATTTTGTTCTGTAAATGTTTTTTTTTATAATTTTTTTGTGTTTCTATATCTTACTGTTAAAGTTGGTGTTGTAATTGTTTTGGACATCTGAAATATTTTTTTATGTAATGCACGGATAGAACGAGATTGTAATGCAGTGCTTTAAATTACAATTTTTCGCAGAAAAATTATGTAGTTTCTTCACATGAAGTCTCTATTGCCAAGTCCTGCTGGGGGAGGTATTGGAGTAAGGTATGCAAAGGCATTCACATTTACTGCTTCTTTTATCACCCGGCTGGCTTCCAGGGTGATTCTCCTTAAAGGAATAGTACACCCAAAACATGATTAGCCTTCATTTTCTACTCACCCCCATGCTGAACAACACTCTGGAGTACTTTTTTGATATCTCAAATGCATCTGGAGATCTGGGAGGCTTCTTGCTGTCTGCTGACATTCAAATAATGGAGGTCTATGGTGACCGAGACAGAAAGGTCCATAAAAGTCCACAAAAAACGTGTCAATATTCCTCCATACTGCTCGTCCAATGTATTCCAAGTGTCCTGAGTGGGTAGCATCCAGAATTTACTCGAAACAAAGTCATTTAGAATGTTTTTAGAGCATAAACAGTAGTGTATAGGATTTCCTGAAAGCGCGCACACGCGCGCTCACGACGCTACGGAAGCCGGCAGACCAAACCAGCGCATTCAGCTCGGCAAAGAACTCATGCTCTTCCTCAAAACTGAAGTCCTCAGATATTTTTCTTTCGTTGTTTCTTTCTTTGCACAGGTAAACAGCACATTTCTTCTTCTACGCTTGCATTATTGGCAGAGCAGACGCTGAATGCGCACTTTCATCTGGTTTGATCTGCCGGCTTCCGTAGCGTCGTGAACGCGCGTGTGCGCGCTTTCAGGAAATCCTATACACTACTGTTTATGCTCTAAAAACATTCTAAATGACTTTGTTTCGAGTAAATTCTGGATGCTACCCACTCAGGACACTTGGAATACATTGGACGAGCAGTTTCGAGGAATATTGACACGTTTTTTGTGGACTTTTATGGACCTTTCTGTCTCTGTCACCATAGACCTCCCTTATTTGAATGTCAGCAGACAGCAAGAAGCCTCCCAGATCTCCAGATGCATTTGAGATATCAAAAAAGTACTCCAGAGTGTTGTTCAGCATGGGGGTGAGTAGAAAATGAAGGCTAATCATGTTTTGGGTGTACTATTCCTTTAAAACAACTTGCAGAGCGTCAACTGGTCATAACTTCTTCAGTTCTTTTGGATTTTTACAAGCTTGACACAACAGGAAAGCTTTAACTCCACTCTTTCCGGATCTGTGAATAACTGAATGGGCCCAGGTAAACTTCTTCATGGTTATGTCACAGCAAGTCCTTAAAAAGTCAAGGGTGCAATCTGACAAATGTAATGTACAAGGCAGAGAACATGTGGAAAAAGGTGTTGTTATAAAATTATGCCTGTCGGTGTATTGGTGGTACTTGGTATTTGGGGGTGGATGCCTGGGCGGGTGCAGGCTTATTCCTGGCCGCTGCTTTGCGGGGTCTCGCCCCCTGGGGCTTGGTCAGGGGCAGCCCTGGGGCCTCAGGTCCCTGGGCCCCATGTCTTACGAATGGCAAAGCTTATCTGGGGCTTTGGGTCTGCCGGCGCTCGCCTCGGTGCTCTGGAGGGGCGGGTCTTTGACTCTTCACAACCACCATTGAGCATTTTTCCTTTGGATTAACTTTACATGCACAAGTGCACTCTCAGAAACTACTACAGGTGCTTGGCTCCAGGTACTTAGAGATTCACTTTCATACAGAAAGCCAAAAATATTGGCTACCACAGTGTACATGTCAGATTAGACAATACTACTTAAACTTCAGTGATAGTATCAAGGTGCTACTTTACTGTATCTGTTACACTATATCCGTTGGTTGTGTTGTTTTCAGATCTCTTTGCAGGTGATGAAGCAGACAAAAAATGTTTTATCGTTATCTCCCTTTTATCTCCTCTTTCTTTCTAATCTTTTCTCCTTTTTCTTGTTTTTCCTCTCCTGTAAAAAAAAAAAAAAAGACATTGCAATATTCTCTTTAAAATAGTGTGTTTGGGAAAATAATACCTAGAAACATCAATTAAATTTGTAAAACATGGTGGTGGCTAGGGATGGGGATCGAAACCCGGTTCCATCAAGGACCCGGTTCCACTTTTTTCAAAACCCGAAAATCAATAACGTTTGGGCTTATCGATACCACTATCGAGTCTGGTCGTTTTTTTTTTTCTCCCGGAGGTCCTGTAACATAATTGTGTGTCCCTCGAGTCGCGTCACAGCATTTAAATCTTAATCAATCCGATCACTGCAGCATGTACACCAATGTTTTGGAATGAAATTGTAAGCAAACAGATATTAAAAGTAAAACAAGTCTGGCAGTTACTGTAACTTCGCTCGCGACTTGAGAATGGCTAAACGGAAAAGACTCCTCCTCCTCCTCCTCCTCCTCCTGCCCCCGCACCACAGCCGGGCCCGTCTTCATCATCCACTCAGAGTACCACTGGTAAGCGCGCACACAGACTTTGTAGCCTGTCCGGTCAGTTAAAAATAGTAATTGTGAAATCCGTCTTGTAATCGGAAGCATACAAGCTAGTTAGCTTGAAAAGTAAATAAAGTTTCAGACGTGCTGCGTGATGATGTGTTCAGATTGGCTCAGTAAAACGACAATTAGGTTATCATGATGCGTTCAAGTGTAACGTAAAGAAAACGGGAAATTGAGTTTTTAGCGAGAAACATGAGTAATACAGTTGTATATTGCTCTATATATAATTAAACTACTGATGCCAACATTTATTAAAAATTACATTTAGTTTAAAATACAATTATTTATTTGTTAAATATTTTCCTAATCACTAAAAACATGATGAAAAGTGACAGTAGAAAATACATCAACCAACAATTGTGAAAATATATTCTAGTTAGTTTTATGTCATTTCAAAGTGGCCTATTACATTAGCCATGTTTATTGAAGGCTAGAAACGTTTTTGTTATGCTCACTTGTTAAGCAATAGAAGCAATACCAGTTCTGTTAAAAAATATTGTTGCATCGTCTTTCCACCAAATAACAGAAAAGTATCGATAGTGGTATCGATAAAGACTCGGATCGATAAGGAGTATCGATAAAGGTATCGATATCAATAAATATTAACGATCCCCATCCCTAGTGGTGGCAGCATCATGCAACTCGGAGGTTTTTTTTTTTTTCCAATTACCTTGACCTAAATATAATTGACAAGCTTTAGCAAGAGATAAATGCTGACATGATGATTCACTGAATGTTCTTGAGGATCCAGGAAGTTCTCACTTTGATAAAGCACCAGTGATGTTTGCACCAAGTACAATATGCAAACTTTCATTTTGGATCTTTTAAGTTAAAAAATCTATAACAAATCTTTTAGCAAATTATTTAAATGGTTTTAAAATGAGATTTCAATCATATCTGAACGGGTTAATCAGCCTTAATATGAAGCAGAGTAAATTTAAATTAACTGAGGAATGAAAAGGACAGCTTGTATTATTCAAATTTTCTCATTCTATGGTTTAAAAAAATCAAAACCTCTGGTCTTATTTAAAAAAGCGACGATGACACATCTGCAGGCTGCTTTGTCTGACCACACTTAAATATTACGTGTGATGTAAAAGATGTGAAAAAGTAATTTCCTCTCTGAATCAGCTTCATTTTGCTCCCTGCGACCGAGTGCGAGCGAGGCAGCGGGGTTTGAAACGAGTGCAGCAGTCGGTGACATCCAAGTCTGGCTTTAGGGTTTATTTTTTTCCTTTCATTCCTCTCTCTAAACTGTCAGCTACTTGTTGCCATGGCAGCATTATGTCAGCTAAGTCACTCAGTGTGTGCGGATGTTTCGGTGCATGTGTGAGAGAGATGAGGTGAACAGATAAAGCTGCAGGGGTGAGATGTGGCTATTGACCGCTGACACCCTCCTGACATTTTCCCCTCATGCGCAGCAGCACATGTGCACCACTTGCATTTGTTTGTTTTCCACAGAGCAGAAGCAGAGACGAACACGTGGGAATCTTTTGTTGCAGCTGGATTTCTGCACGTCTTTATCTGTAACAGAAAAACTGGGTGAACATAGATGAGTTCGGGGTTTGATTTAATCCTGTGCGATAAAAAAATAAAGAGGAGAAAAGCTAATAATTGCTCTCAGAAATCTGATTCCTACTCATATTACAGCACAGAGCCATAGCTGTGAGCTGTTCTATACACTAATATTGCTCTCTCTCTGTGATTGGGCTCTTTGCCTTTAACACAGCTATTAGACGCTGTAGGAACTAATCTAACGCCATGATGCATACAGCTGGAGCTGCAGCAGACTGAAGGGTTGCATGCAGACATTTCTCAGCTCCTTTAAATTGATATGTATGGAGTGAATTTTGTTCCATTATTGTTTCAAGCAATGAACATGTTTGAAATTTAAGTGAGAAGAACAGGAAGTCCAGAAATTAAAAAATCCAGAAAATCTTCTTAATCACAAAATGTTTTGAGAGTTTACTATTTTTTTTTAGATTTTATGTTTGATTGTTTTCATAATCTATGTATTTAAACTTAATTTCATATTTTTTTTAGCATAATTTTTTTAATTAAATGGCATTCTTTTCAAGTAGCACACACAAACAGTTGCTCATGACCAACAAAGATGTAGTTGTTAAGGTCCATAGAGACAAACAGAGATGCGTCTTGTTTCCCTATTCAAGAGGAAAGCCCATCCCACAGTGAAGAGAATCGAATTTGGAAAACCCAACCTGAAAAGGATGCTATTGATGAAACATGAAAAAGAAAAAAGAAAAATGGGCATGAGAAAAATGTAGTTTAAAAGAATAAAATTTGAAAATGCAACAAAATCAGAGAAACCTTTTAGCTTTATTCCTATATTGCATTTGTTATTTTCAAATTTCAATTTACAAAATTCTTATTTTTCTGCAATAAAATTCACTCCATACTTTTATGGACATTTTGTGAAGTAGCTGCTAAAACTAAAAAATGAAAACTTAAAAAATTTAAATTAGAAAAAAAAATTAAAATCAGTTCAATAATACTGAAAAATTACAATTATCTCGGGAGATGTTCCAAGCACGTCCCACCGGGAGACGACCCAGGACATGCCAGAGGGACTATGTCTTTTGGTAGGCCTGGTAGACTGCTGGCCCCATGACCCCGTCCAGAATAAATGGGAGATGAAGAATATGAGAAAAGTTTAATTTCTGGTTAAATTATTATAAATTTTATTTTTTTTTTTGAGTTTCCAATAACGAAATGTATCCTGTCCTCGAACCAAATAATGGAACAAAATTAACTCCATAAGTATGGAAAACCCCAAGTGAAGAAACTAAGAGGAATAAAAAATACGAGCATAAACAGAACTTGCAGTAAACACCTTGGAGCTGTGTCTACCCCACGTGCACAAGTCTGGAGATGTAATCAATGACACTGTATGTATCCAGCAGACAGTCATTTGATCGAATGTAGCTGCAGATAACGCATCAACTCATGAATAAATTCACACATATTCCCAGACAAACCCTGTCAGGAGTTTCAGCCAAGAGTCTACACTATTGACATGTGCTCATATTTTATTTACAAGGTGTTTTTTTCGAGTGACATTTTGCCTAAGGTTCCTTTTTTTTAATGTAGCTTGAATGCTGGCTTCGTCTTTAATGATATGGCAACCCGACTGGATGTTTTGGTGCTGGTAGTTTTGCTTTGAGTTATGTTTGTCTTCTCTTACATAATTCATGTGAAAAAGAAAAAAAAACTCACACCAACATTGCTTGGATGACTTCAAGCAGAATTCATGCAGCAGCATCTTAAAAAACAAAGACAAACAAGTTGAAGATAATTCCGCCAAAAGCTAATTTGCTCATAAGCTTGAAAGAATAAAAATGTTCTGAAAGAATATTCCCCTGCCGCTGCACTGAGCGGCTCGTCGACCTTGGACTGATTTCTGCACAACTTTGCTGTAAGCCGAACTGATCCAGCCATGTGGGTGAGATCATAAAGTTGGAAAGACCCAAATTTTTCTAATTCAAGCTTGGACACATTGGAGTTTTTTAACTAGAGCTGGCAACAGCAACCAAACAGAGAACTGCTTGTTTATGTCTGAATGAGGGATGCCATCACAAGAAAGTCTCCTGATGCAATAGAGAAGATAGGGGCCTTCTATTTATTATTTACATTGGCTGAAACGACTTCTCCAGCTTTCCACTAAAGCCTCCTTAAGGTAGATATGGAAGCTGCAGCATGTTGTCTACAGGAGCTAATGATGGCCACCCTTATTCCTCTGCAGAACCAAACCCCATATTTAAAGCTAAGAATATAAAAAGTTCTACTTCTGTTTTGTCCGTAGAATATTTTTTGCAAAAATCTTGTTTTGTGCCCTCTGTGATCGGCAGTTCAGTTTTTCTGATTGCTTCTTTTCTTGTTATGTTGGATCCTAAACGCCTAATGCTACGTTAACACCGCAAGCAGCAGGAGCAGCAAAAATGCACCTGCTGCTTCATTTTTGATGCTTGTACAAGTTTAGTTCTGACATTCAGCTGAAGCATCTTTGCTGCTCTGGTTGCGCGGTCGAAAAATGGGTCTGATGCTCGTTTGGCAGAGCTACGCTATCCTTTCTTTGCCTGTACCAGTGGCAGCTATATTTTCTGCCATCAGTTGGTAAAAAGTATTTTAAATATGTGTTTAAGTGAGAAAGTCGACCTGAAAACATCATCATTGCAGTCATTTAATCCAGATTATATCCTGCCTTCAAATGTTTTTTTTGCTGTCGAAGCCGCTCAGACCCCCATACACCGGCGGTGCTCTGTCACTGGAAATCCCATTCGACAGCAGCCTCTGGCCCGGTCGCCTCTCTGGGTTTTTCCTTACTGTTGGTGGCAGCTGGAAGTAGATGTTAGTGTTTTCAAGGTACGTAATCCAAGCTGCAGACACCAGAATAGAATTTAACATATTTTGCCAGCAGATTTCGGCATTTTAAGTTAATTTAGGCATTAATGAACTGTGTCAGAGGAGTGATCATAGCGATCTGCATCAGTAGTGCTGTGTCCGTCTCCCTGCCAGCTCCCAGATCAGCTTCTCTGATTGATTGATGGGGCATGTAGAGCAGCAAAAGTTAAATTTTTCCAACTACAGCAGCTGCTGCTTCTGAAGCATTTGTGCGCGTCCAATACTTTAGAAGCTCATGAGGTGTTGCTTCAGCTGCTTTAGGTGTTAACGTAGCATAAGGCTGAACACACTGGACACAATTTAAATTTAGATCTGATGGAAAATCATATTGTATGAGGTGTTTGCAGTTACAGCTTATTTATAAAGGCCAGGTTAGACCGGACATGATCCTCTGCAACTGTGCTGCGTAGCTCCGACCGAGCCGGGCTCCTGCTTGATTTTGGTTGGACCTGCGTAGCAATTTGGCTGCAATGTCATGAACCAGACAGTAAATGTATAAAACACGTCCACTTTGGGGCAAAAACAAGTTAAAGCAGCCAGGCTCACCATGTTTGGAAACACACAGTGCATATATAGCAAGCAGGACTGACTTGTACATACACATTAAATAAAACATTTTAATAAACTGTGTATTTTATCCATGATAGAACCTCAGGAGAAAATAAAAATGTTTCATATAATATATAAAATAGTTTGTTTCTAAGGCAGATTTGTTTCTAACATCTTTTAAAAGATAATAAAACAAAGTTAAGGGAGTTTCAGTATAAAAACTAAATGTCTCTCTTTATCTGTATCAGTGTTACAGCATTCAAAGCTTTCTTTCACTTGTGTCATGATTTTGATTGAATTTAGATCATTTTATATTTGGCGTAGATCTAAAAAAGCCTTCTTGATATCATTTCTTTTTTTTTTTTACACTTAGCTGCTATGCGATATGTTAATACTACTTCCTTTCAGAAAAAACAGCCCATAAAAATAAAAGATTACCTTAAATATTTTCATTTAAAGTAATGGGACATCATTTCAAAATAAAATGTTTGATATTATTTTACGAATTGTTTAATTTAAGTAACAAATTTAGCAGTCTTGGAGAAGAAAATGAAAATCCAGATTGTGTTATCTATTGCTCAATTGGTGATTAAGTCTAAAAATGCAGCTTTAACTTTAAAATGAAAAGGTATCTCTGCCAGGGAATTTGAAAGAATAAATCTGAGATCTCGAAATTAATTTTGGGAACTTTTTTTTTAGAATACCTTTTTAAATTTTAGTGTTAAATAAAACCATTTTAATTAAGAAACAACATAAGGAATCTTGAAAAAAATAAATGAACATGCAGTTTGGACAATGCTGAATATTCTCAGTCATCCAGATCATAGTCAAGTTTGGTAATATCAATGTAATTTAATAAGACCACAAGTGCTCTCAAAAGCATTTATTTTAATACATTTTAATTTTCAAGTTTGACATTTCAGGTTGATTTTTGGTCACTACTTGGTGGGACACATTTTAAAAATTAAATGTACAATGTTATTTCATGTATTTTTTTAATAAATTTACATATTTAACAATCTTCAAAAAGATTTCCTTTTTTTTATTTAATGTATAAGTAAAAAAATGCAGCTTTATTTTGAAATTGAAGAGCATTCTATTCTTCAATTTCATTTGGAAAATTGGTACAGATTTCCTTCTGAATAAATCTCGCCTTAACTGTATCGCTAAACTGTCAAATGTTTTTATTTACAGGTAGCCTGAACCAGCAGATCTGGGGGAAGAGTTACCCGTCCTGTAATGGTGCCCGGCAGTCTCCCGTGGACATCAATGAGATGTTTACCCAAGTCAGGATGCAGTTCCAGAACCTACAGCTAGAGGGCTGGCACATACCGACATCAGA
The DNA here is from genome assembly GCF_016077235.1 of Cyprinodon tularosa. NCBI lineage: Eukaryota > Metazoa > Chordata > Actinopteri > Cyprinodontiformes > Cyprinodontidae > Cyprinodon > Cyprinodon tularosa. The sequence goes on along the minus strand of NW_024038589.1, from coordinate 1,158,962 downwards.
GTCTACAACCATCCAGAACAACGGGAAGACGGGTATTTTAAATTGGTCTATTTTCATATGCTTGGAAATCCCAAACTAAACTTTGCTTTTAGAGGAATCTTTTTTTCTGTAGGAGCATAAAAACAGTTCCTACAGGAGTATTTTGACGATGGTTCTGTAAAGCAGGGCTTGGTAATCCCATACTGTGGAGAGATTAAGTTTTATAGCCCCTCACCCTCCAATAAAGAGAGGAAAAATTATTCATTATAACAATGAACTCCCAGGTTAATGACAGTCTGAGCTGTAAGGAAAGAGACAAAGACACAGAAAAGAAAGAGACTATGCAACTGAGGGAAGATCAAAGAGGGAGGCGGCAAAAACTGGGAGATCTTGTAGTGAAACAGAAAATATCAGTGGTGAGGGGCAAACCGAGTGTGGAGCGATGACAATGTGAAGAGATGTGAGGTGATGGCTGAATTGAAAAACAGATGAAAGCTGTCTGAGCTACACCATCCTCTCCATCTCTCCAATACTTGCACTGTCTCTGTGGGCAATGTATGTTAACGATTAGAAACGGCTCAGAAGTACAATAAGTACAAGTCATAAGTACAAGTCAAGTCGGGACAAGACTCGGCGGTACATCTACACCTTATGGACAAAGGAAATTCTTTTGAGGGCCAGAATGTTCACATTTTGGACAAATAGATGGTTTGAGAGGGGCGTGAAGGAAGCCATCTATGTGAAGAAAGAAAAAATAATCACAAACAAAAGGGGTGGACTCAGATTCCAGTTTTCAAAAACCTACAATGCTGCAATTGAGTTAATACCTTCCTGCTATCATTGCAGCCCCTATACAGGAGAGCAGAGGACCTCTATTCAGCAAGGCCAACAATTCCCTTTAACGACCCCCCTTTCAGACTTTTAGATGGGTATGGCGCTTTGCAGGCTAACAAGAGAAGCCAAATGACCCCCACTCCAAAGGGGTGGACCCTTTCATAAAACCTCAAACTCAACGTTATTCCTGACATTTTGAATAGAAAAAGCTTCCTGGATGGGAAGCAAAACGTCTTCAAACTTGAAAACATTTAGATGGGGGGGTTTAAACAGGGCTGTGTTGTAAGTTTAGGCTATTTGTTGTATACCAAGCGAGGAAGTGTCTTTGAAAGAGGGGAGTGTTGTGTGTTGACTGGAACATTCCTCAATGTGTTATGTTGCTTATCTGTTTTCTGTCTAAATGAAAAAGTCCCTCTTTTTCTTTCTGCTCCTGCCCTCAAAAAGTCTGAGCACGCCAATGTTATGATTATGCATTACATGTGTGCCCTTTTTGATGAATTTTTAATTCATATGGGGCTCAATGCATTGAACAATATGACTTTGATTTAGCGTCTTGCTAGTTAGTTTCATAGACCATTTAGGTCTAAGCTTTTCATGACAAATGCTGTGTTCTTTAATCAAACAATCAAGGGTGCAGATAAAGAAAGAGTTCATTCCTTTCTAATGTTTCACTGTTTCTATTTTTTTTTTTACATATCTAAGTGTCCATCAATATAAATGAAGACTTCTATGTAACTGGAGGAGGCCTGAGCTCCAGCTTTCTTGTATCGAGGCTTAGCTTCCATTGGGGTCGCTGCAATGCATCATCAGCTGGGTCTGAACACAGCCTCAACGGGATGAAATATCCTCTGGAAGTAAGTGTCACCACTGTGCTATCTATCCTTTTTCCTAACATAAAGCGAAAATGACATTTATCCTGGCTGTTTCTCAGATGCAGATCTACTGCTACAATCCCAATGAGTTTCAAAGTTTAGATGATGCAATTGAGAAAGGAGGAAGAGTTGCTGCCTTGGCTGTTCTCTTTGAGGTGAGACGACCTGACCACGGAACCATCTTTACCTATGTTTGGCTTTAAATACGGCATCTGTACAATTTTCCTTTCATTTGCAGGTAAGCCAGGAGGACAATGAGAACTTCAGTCCTATTGTAGAAGCCATCAGTGGTGTGAGCAGATTTGGTAGGTTACTGCATGGGAACTCTAACTGAGCTTCTTACAAGCGATATAGTGGAAAATAATAATTGAGGATTGAGTTTAGAAACTAAGCCGCCAAAAAACACAAATTTCAGAATTGACTTGCACTCAAGCTCTAAGGTCTTGATTCCCAAAACTCTCATACCACCTATATGTCCTATAGACCACTTCCTTACAGTTACATGCTGCTTTTAACTAGTGTTGCACTGATACTGATACCCGTATCGTAGGTAGGCAATAAAAGGTTCTACTGGATTCACTTTTTATTCGTCTTTTTCCTGCTTTACAAACATAGGCAGCAGCTTGACAAAGCCATGATGGCAATTATTTTACATCCAAGTAGTATGCAGTTCTTCATATATACACAAACATCAATTTAGAACAGATGGTATCGGTATCGACCAATACTGCACAGTCAGTTATCAGGTATCGGGGCCAAAAAATGGCATCGGCGCAACACTTTTTTAACTACCATAAAGTAGACAACAGACTGAGCTCGGATAGGGAACAGCATTTTCTGAGGTCCATTATTATTTGGGGCTTTTAGCAAGATGTAGATTATTACACTGAGGGTCTGATTTCTAAAAATTCCTAATAAAAGACACTGAATTGCACATGCAATTTTTTTTAAATACGTTGAATAAGTGAGGGTGTTGTCGGTGATCTATAAAGATTGGTGCACAAATCTTTTCCCATTCGATCAAAAGGAGCAGATTTAATGTTCTGCTGGTAGTTTGATAGTCGATATAAAAGAAAGATGAAGTTCTAAGCCATTTAAGTGGGGTAATAATAATTATAAAAATAATTCAAAAAAATAAAATGATTAAAATAAAGTTAAATTAAAAAAAAAAAAATCTTGAAATTAGATTATTTCATTTGCTGACAGAGAGGGATGTTATCATTAAATAGATTATCTTGATTTCTATATATACATTTGTTTCATATCTGTCCGGGATAATTATTTATATTATGATCAAAAGTAATTCTGTGCATTAAGCAGCCCATACAGCTGAATGGTGAGACTGTGCTAATTTCCTTCAGGTAAAAGTGGATCAGTGGGGGCATTCACCCTGAGGTCCCTGCTGCCCAACATCACTGATAAGTTCTACATCTATAACGGCTCGCTGACCACTCCTCCCTGCTCTGAATCTGTGGAATGGATCGTCTTTAAACACATCGTGGCCATATCAGATGCTCAGGTTAGTCACTCACAAAAGTCTCTGGGGTCTCTGACTGTTTTTATGATTCGATTTTTGTTCCTATATTGTAAAGTTTGCTGCGCAAAATGGCAATTCATGGGTTAAAAAAATGAGATAGGATTCAGCAAAAATAAGTAACCCAGAGCTGACCATAGCAGTTTATACTCACAATGGAGGGATGCTTTATATGCTCTATGGCAAGCGATGAGGAAAATATTTTTTATCCATAACCTGCTTAAAGGTACTATAAGGAAAACGGAGTCATGGCTCAGATAAATCATATTATGCAGCAGTATTATTAAGGGCTCATAAATATAATCTACAAAAGTATGCTAAAAAAGTGCTATTTCAAAAAAAGCATCTGATCAACTAGTGAATATAATACAAAGTAATACCTTTAAATAACATTCTGAATTTTTGTGAAATTTGACATTTTTGTGGGTCTTCATCATCATGATGAGTGGAAAAACCATAAAACCTTGTTTAAATACTTTCATAATTAATGTTTGAATGGTCATTTATTTTTCCTAAATTACCTTTAAAAAGCATGATAAGTTATTATAAATAAGGTTTTGACACGATATTGAATTGGATTGAATAATCAAAATCTTCCTGCTCATTTACATCCATCCTGTGAACTAGGTAGAGCCCTAGCTCCCTACCCCGACTGCCGACCCACCACCTAGGATTTCCCAACCTTTCTGCTGTTTTTCGGTCATCTCACAGCAAGAAGTTGAGGACATCATCAAAAGGATGAAACCTTCTACCTGCACCCTGGACCCTTTCCCAACAGTCCTGGTAAAATCCAATCTCCATCCCATAAGTTCCCTTATCACAAAGGTCATTAACCAATCCCTCCATTCCGGCTAGCTTCCAACAACACTAAAAACTGCTATCATCAAGCCAATTCTCGAAAAAACCACCCTTGACCCAGAAGTCTTTGCCAACTACAGGCCTATCTCCAATCTCCCGTTCCTTTCAAAGGTGCTAGAAAAGTAGTATTCGCTCAGCTTTCAGGACCATCTAAAACAAAATGACCTGTTTGAAAAATTTCAGTCATGTTTCCGCAAGGGCCACAGCACAGAAGCAGACCTGGTCAGGGTCACAAATGACCTGTTGATGACAGCAGATTCTGGCTCCCCATCTCTTCTTATCCTCCTGGACTTGACCGCAGCATTAGACACTGTGGATCACAACATCCTGCTCCATCGCTTAAGCTCCACTATCGAAGTCTCTGAGTCTGTCTATGACTGGTTTTCATCATACTTGCTGGAAGAACTGAGTATGTCACCTTGGGAAAGGCTAAATCCCTGGCTCATAACGTCACCTGTGGTGTCCCTCAAGGCTCAGTGCTCGGTCCCACCTTGTTTAATCTTTACATGCTCCCTCTTGGCCATGTCATCACCCAGCATGGAGTTTCATTCCACTACTATGCTGATGATACTCAGCTCTACCTCAGGACAAACCCAACATCCTCTGCTCATCTGCCATCATCAACTTTGACCACCTGCCTGGAGGAGGTAAAGGTGTAGAAGAAGCACAACTTCCTTCAGCTAAACAGCTCCAAGACTTAAGCCATTGTAGTCGCTTCTCCCCACCGGGTTCGGTCATCTGACATCACCAGCATCACCTTCTCCGGACAAACTCTTCCCCTTTCAACATCTGCCACTAACCTTGGTGTTAAAATGGACTCGCATTTGACCTTTGAGGCTCACATCAAACACCTCTGCAAGACCTCCTTGTTCCACCTCAGAAACATCGCCAAACTTGTCCGATACTCACTCCTGCAGATGCAGAAAAGCTTGGCCACGCTTTTGTCTCGTCCAGGCTGGACTATCGCAATGGGCTTCTCATCGGAATCCCTGAGAAAAGCCTTAAAAGGCTGCAATACATGTAAAACAGCACTGCTGAGATCCTGATGATGGTGCGCAAACATGACCATATCACCCCCTTCCTCAAATCACTTCACTGGCTTCCTGTCACACTCAGAATTGATTAGAAGGTCTCCCTCCGTACCCACCACTGCATCCATGGTGATTCCCCACCATACCTTAAGGAACTTCTCACCCCACAGACCTCAACACGTAACCTCCGATCTACTGCAACATATCTGCTGAAACCACTAAGGACGAAGCTTCATACTATGGAAGATCAGGCTTTCTTTTCAGCTGCTCCCAGGCTGTGGAACACTTTCTCACAGACTGTGGATGCTTTTAAATGTGGCCTTAAAACCCACCTTTTTAGGAGAGCTTTTAATTGAACTCTTCCCCCTTTTTTATTGTCTTTGAATATTTTATCCTTTCTTTTACTTTTTATTTCTCATGCTCTCCATGTATTTTTATTTAGCACTTACCTGTTTTACTATGTAGCACTTTGGGATTTGTTTAAATATAAATTGCATTACAAGTCCAAAGTATTATTATTATATTATTATTATTATTATTATTCTGCTGTTTCTGGAGAAAGTGTACATTTTACTTTAATTTAAAAAAGAACATAAACTCATACAAAGACAGAAGCAGGGCAGTATAACCTGGCAGTTTCTGCATAAAACAAAGCTGCAGTTGTATTAAAACACACAGAAAGAAAATATCCTTGTGTTTCAGTTTGTTTTGTCCTTTTCCCAAATAAATCAAGAACAACTTGTTTTTCATTTCTAGTTCCAAATAAGAAAATTCAGTTACCAAAACTTGAACCGACGCTTCATGTTAGCTGATGTCGATTCCTTTGAAAAACACCCAAATCATTGTTGTGGTATTTTAACTTGCTCCTTGTTTCTGACAAGCTGTCTTTAAATTAAAACGACAACATGTTAATCTGATGGCTTCAGACATCATCCCCTCACAGAACGGCCTGGAATTTGGTTGCTTTTGCCTCATTTTGTCACGGTGGGGGGAGAAAATTGTGCATCCAGGATGTGTGAGGTCTCCCAGGAGGCTGCGCAGTGGTTGCGCATTGATGCAGAATAATGTGGTGAAAACACTGGTTTGTAGTTTGGATTATTTTTGTCCACATGGGATTGAAGCAGAAAGGCAAAACATGACACAGCCACACTCACGCTAACCAAAAATAAAGCTGCCTCCATTTTTCTCAGCATTTTGGCAGCAGAGTGGAAAACGAGGAACAGGCAGCGACACATGTTTGCCTAATTCTCTCCTCAATCTGACTTTTGTTTCTCTGTATTTCTGTGTCTCTCATCAGCTGGAGGTTTTTTGTGATGTGATGACCATGGAGCAGGCCGGATACGTGGTGCTCACCGATTACCTGCAGAACAACTTCAGGGAGCAGCAGCAGTTTATGGGTCAGGTCTTTGCCTCCTACACAGGAGAGGAGGATGTTCCCACACCCAGTACGTCATTCCCCGATCCTTAAACCGTCTCCAAACAACAATGTGATTCTTTTGTCCCAGTAAAGATCTAATCCAGTTAGAGTAGAGGACCCCATAGGGGAGAAGGAGCTTGTGTTAATTCAGATTACACAGCGTCAAACACAGACTTTGTTTTCTTCCTCGTCTTAATATTCTACAGTGAATTTTGATCCATTATTATTGCAAACTTCAAAAAACAATTTTGCAAATCGAAATCTCATAAAAAAAAATGAAGTACAGATCTGCCACATCCAACATGGCGGACGCTCTAACTAGACTCTTGCACTCTGCACATAAGAACAATATATCACAATAATAAATATGCCAGTTTTTCTCTAACCATTTGTTTAACTTCCATGCTGCATGAAGCATAACGCATAAAATATATATGATTTTAATCTGTTATGCCCTTTTAAGGAGCATCGTGGGTTAAATAGCTTGACATAGTTAGCATGCTGGCCCTCTAAATGATTTATTGGTTTGCAGATCAGAAGCAACTCGGCGTCAACTATGAAACTGCTTTTAGCTGACAGCCATTTAAACTCCCAATAGAAGCAGAATGTTAAGATTCTGTTGCATAAATATGAGCCCTTATGAGCCTACAGAGGAGTATGTCAAGCTTTTTACCATTTTTAGAGTAGAATGGACTACTGCTGCATCTAAATCTTTGTTCCCCCATGGTCGGTCTCTTTTTGATTATATAAAGAAAGTTACCCGACGCTCTGCAGTTTCATAGTCAGAACCAAAGAGCATCTTCAGAGCTGCCAGGAAGCATCACTTTGCAGTGCAGTGGCTCGGCTCCTCTCAGACTAGGCAATTTATTTTGCAGCTTTTTGAAATTAAAATAAAGTATTCAGAAATTCATAAGAGCCTAATTTTGTATCTTGCATATGTGCACGTACTGTGCCCACACAGTGTCACAGTTCCTCTAAAACTGGGCTTTTAAACAGAATTCATTAGTTTTCCTCAATTGGTTTAACCTCAAATTACCTCCAAACACATTACTTGTATGTGGACGCTTTTCCTGATCCTGTTGTTTTTTGCACTTTTAGAGAGCTCAATGTTTTGCTCACACAAGTGTTTAAGATCATTTCTTTTCATTTGTGGTTTTTTTTCCCAGCGTGCAGCTCAGAGCCACAAAACGTCCAGGCCGACGCTCAGAACGACACCACCATCGTGGTGACGTGGGAGCGTCCCCGTGCGGTTTTCGACACCACCATCGACTGGTATGCCGTCACCTACGAGAGGCTGCAGGGCAGAGATCAGATCAAACAGGAGTACAGGACAGATGGAGACCAAGATGTGGTAGGACTAATGGTTGTATCAAAGTGGGGGAGGGCTTCAATTATGACCGCATGCAATTCCAGCTAATGTTTTAGCACTATTATTTCCAGGCCTCACAGGTACATTTGACGCATCAATGGATAATTGGAAAAAATCCACAGTCATTTTTCTCTCTCCTGCGCCAAGTAGGAGGATAAAATAAGTAGTAAACCACCCTGTAAAGATTCAAAGAACCTAAAGAGTGCATTAGTAGTACACACTTTACCATTTTACTATTCTCAGCAGCAAGCATTGGGTACCAATTCACGTGCATACACAGGCAGGCAAGGAACAGAAACCTTGTTCTGTTTTTGATTAATAAATAAGTTATATGCTTGTGCGCCCCCTTCCTTATGCCACCCTGAGAAACTGCCAGAATGGTGAATATTTACAATAAATCAGAATCGATCACCAGCAGGAGTATATTACCATTGGTCTCACACAAAGTTTCTTTTCTAGTGTACGACAATGTTTTTTTCCCAGCATGATACTGCCACTACCATGTAATAGTTATGATTATTAATTTAAGATTGCCTACTAATGGGAAAAAAACGTTTGTTGAAAGCAATAAAGGGATCTTTTACCTTGTTAAAATAAATAAATATTTATGTAGATAATGCTGATATTTGAGCTAGGTTAAAGAAAAACAACTTTTATAGCCTCATAAGACAAAACTTGTTCAAGATTTTCAAAAGGACCTTTGATCAAAATGGTTTGGATCCACTGATGGCTTTTTTTTAAACCCGTCTGCTGGTATGTAGCAAAATGGCTAAACAGTAATTATTCCTTTTTAAAAAGGATTTGCATTTTTACAAAAAAATTAAAATGATGGTGGTTGAAAATAGGGCTACAAGTAACATTTATTTTGCTTTATCTGTTAAATCTTTTTTGATTAATTGATTAAATTAATAATCAGACAGCAAAAAGTCGTCAAAGAATTTTTTTTTTTTACAGAAATAAACCAGGGGGAAGCTAAAACCTTTTCATTTGAGGAGTTCTGGATAGAGCATATTGACAGAAATTTTTTTAAATGCAAAACATTTTAATTTCCTTTTACAATTTTGATATAATTAGTGTTCTAAGCGGGTTGCTCTCTCTGCTAAAAGCATGTTTTAGAGTCTCTATACTCCAGGTAACAATTAATCGATTACTAAATTAGTTGACAATTATTATAATAATCAATTAATCACCTTTAATCCAATTAATTGTTTCAGCCCTAATTAAAAAGCATATTTCACCATCTAGACCCTTCAGGTCATGTCTTCACAGAGCTCCTCTCTCAGTGATCACAGGACACCAGGAGGCAGCTTGGTTTCAATGCTCCTCGGCTCTGGAAGCCTGAGCAGAAACTGCTGCTGTTTACAGCAGATTTCACCATAAAAACAAACATTTTCATTTCTATCATGTCTTGGTTTTTCATTTGCTTCAATTTTTGTCACCTTAACCACTTTTATCTTTGTTGTTGTTCCTGTGAAGTACTTGAAATTACCCTTGAATAAAAAAAATATGCCATAGCGCTACCTTTAAGTGTTTTCCAAGAAAAGCTCTTCTGGGGAAGAAACGTCTTTAATCCGCTATATAGTAAAAACAGCCAGGAGAAAGATTCTGCAAACCGTAATTATGTCCCAAAGGGATTTCATCTGATATCAGCCCAAAAAAAAAGAATGGTTAGATTTTATCAGCCCACATTTAAAATCTCAGATATAAGCACAGTGAGAGAAGAACCTCCTCTATGGGGTAAATCTTGTTCCAAAAAAACTATTTGTGTAAATGGAAATATGAAAAAAAAATGCAATCCAGATATAAAACCTACAAAAAAAAAATCACTAATTTATTGTTCTTTTTATATATTTTTTTCAAACTTTATTCTTCTTTACAGATCTTTTTCAGATTGTTTCACAAATTGCATTCATTTCAGATTTTGTTTAACAGGAAACATTTGAAAATTCAATCCTTTTTTTTATTATTTTGCTGCACAGTGGGGCAGTGGGTAGCACTGCTGCCTTACAGCAATAAGGTTCTGGGTTTGATTCCCGACCCAGGATCTTTCAACATGGAGTTTGCATCTTCTCCCCAGGCATGCGTTGGTTTTCTCTGGGTACTCCGGCTTTCTCCCACAGTCCACAAACATGGCTGTTAGGTTATTTGGCTTCTCTAAATTCTCCTTTGGTGTGAGTGTGAGTGAATGGATGTTTGTCCTGTTTGTCTCTGTGTTGCCCTGCGATTGACTGGCGACCTGTCCAGGGTGAACCCTGCGCCTCACCCATAGACAGCTGGAGATAGACACCAGCACCCCTCGTGACCCCAGCAGGGATAAGTGTGACAGAAAATAGATGGATATATACATACATACATAAAAGAGAAATAAATCTTGAATAAAATTTTTACAAAATGGCTGAAAAATGACAAAATAAGCACAAAAATAATAGTTGTAATAAATGTCAATATAAACCGAAACAAGGCACATTGAGCTGGGAAAAAGGCCATTTGTCTACCAAAATAGCGGTGATCCAAAACATAAAGTGTGTCTCCTCCTGGTGAGAAACTCTTTTAGGGGAGCAAAGTGAACGGCTGAATCCAAAGAAGGTTGAGAGATCTGCCATAGGAGACTGAGAAATGACTGATTTCACACCATGTGATTTCATTTTAGGGGGCCATTATCTCCAGCCTGCTGGCTAACAGCAGCTACGTGGTTCAGGTGGTGGCTATCTGCACCAATGGCCTCAAAGGACGATGGAGCGATCAGATTATAGTCGACATGCCGTTAGAAGACCCTGGTATGAGCTGACTTTCTAAGAGCTGCTTTCACCTGTTGCTCTACCAACATTCAGGAGTTTTTTCTCATTGTTTGTCGTTCCAGAGAGCGATCAGCCCCCTGACACTGTAGCAAAGGAAGCTGAAAGTCACAGGGAGGTAGGACACTCTGCCAAACTCAATGCAATGGGTTGAATTCATGTATCTGTTCATGTCTGCACTTCATTCAGTCTCATCCGCAGTTTAATTACTATGCTAATGAGTGTCATTATGTTGGCTGATGCTTAAGTCGGGTTTCAAAGGATGGTTCAGTAAACTGTTTCCTTCTCTGCAGGCTTTAGATGTAGCTATATTGAAGAAGCCAGAGACCCAGAATAACCTGGATTTGGCTTCTGAAGATGATAGTCCAGTGGAGGAAATCCCAGCTGATCAGACAAGAGTTTACCAGATCCAACCTACCCAACACCAAAGACAGCCCACGGATCAAACAGAAGCAAACCAGCACTTTCCAGTCCAGACTGGTGAACAATTAACCCCAAAGACCCCATCTGGATCTGAGGATTTACAAAAGGCTGAACCGGATGAGAAAGTAGGAGAGAGAACCAAGAGTCCAAACAGGATGACCCCTCCAGGTCGCAGTCAGAACTGGATAGAGGATGATCAGCTGATCCCGGCAAACCCGTCTTTTACAAGTCCAAACTTTGACAGTACCAGTGCGATTTGGGTTAACAGGATAACCGAGGAGCCAGGACTTCTGTTTCCGGTTGCTCGGACAACGATGGCACCACCGAATCGTCGGCATATGACAGAAGAGGCGTCATTGTCGGTTCCACCTCAGGTATGTTCATTTTCTGATCATTCTTTGTTCTAAATGTTGAGATTACCCATAATGTGTTCTAATAATATACCATTTTCACCATATGTGGGTCTGTATCCACCACAGCCAACAGATCAAGACGCGTCAGAAAAAGAAGGTGAAAATACCCCCTCTAAGTTTGACCTGTCCACCCCTCCAATGAGGGACACCCAGGTCACAGATATCTTCTATGAAGACACAGTCACCAGCTCTCCACTGGAAATCACCAACTTCCCTCCTACAGTATCTGTTCCCGTGGTGCCCGGTGAGGCTTTATTTTGGCTTCCGCTGCTGTTCTCTCATATTTTATAACTTTTTTAGAGGAAGAGTTAGAAACTGGTCACTTTAGGGTTAAGGGTAGACAATGGATCATTATTGATGGATTATTTAACCAGTTCCAAGATAGTAGAGAGAAGGCAGACAAAATTTGATTCTGGCCAAAGCTACTTTTTCATCAAAATATCTATAGTCTAAAGCTGTGTGGAGTAACAGTATTATTTTCACTGAAATTTTGACAGGTTGAAAACATTTAAATATAACATGTTGGTTATGATGCCAATGTTATGACATACAAGCATTCCCAATAAAACTGCAGGTTAAAGTCGCATAAGCTCTGTTAAAGGAGAAGCCCGGTCAGCAAGGAATAATCAATGGATCATTATTTATACCTAAAACTGATACGTTTGCGGTGATTAGATTAATTTAGCGTTAATCGGTAAAAAAATAAAATTTTTGGTTGCGATCACCGAGTCTGTAAGCGGCCAATTTTGCCCAAATATAACATCTCACTCCTGACATCTTCTGGCAGTGATGTCACGGTGCGGTAAGCCTAGCGCCATTCTTCCCGCTTTACAAGCAAAATCAATGGGAACTACTAGACACATTTGCAATCAACAAAGATTATTCAAGATTTCGAGAGCACTTCACCATTGAAATTCACGACAGCTATAGTTAAACTCACAATTTCAACGTGCATGGCAGTTGGATGTTGGAATACGTCAGATAAAAGTGATCATGTTTCATGATCCACGTATTCGTCGTTGGATTGCTAGTTTGAAGTCGGAGGATTTGCCGTCGAACATCTGGCCAGAGTAATACACGTAATATGTAGCCAACATTTGGAAGAAGTATTTCTTCAAGATGACTTTGATAATAGTGCGTTGTGACAAACACCAGATACAGCACTGGGACTTGATCAACAGCCGATACCGCACCGTGACGTCACAAACCGGTAGGGGGCAGTAGTGTTCTCTGACAAACATGGATGTCTCCAGTAAAGTACATTCAAATGAAAATTACTCTTAATTAAAAACACTTATCGTTTATTAAACAGTATGTAATAATTTATGGAGCAAGTTTCACTCCATAAATCCTTGCTAGCACCTTTCTATAGTTTTTATGTTCTGCCTGCATGGCTTCTCTCTGGATATATGTTTTCTCCCACAGTTCAGAAACATGTATTTTTAGGTCAGTGGGTCGTTTAGGTTCCAGATCCTTTATGGGTGGGTGAGTTTTGTGTTGGTAATGTGTCCAGGTCTCACCAGCCTCTACATCATCTGCATGTTTCATTCCCAGGTACTGAAGTGCACAGAGACTCCCGAATAAACCCTGAAGATCGAGGATCTGGTGTAAACAAACCTCTTCAAAAACCCATCAGCTCATTTTCAGCCACCTCCAACTCGGAATGGATAACGGAGAATGTAGCGACAGCAGGAAACACCCTGTCCGACTCACTCTATAAATCTTTCACCACCTCGTCTTTGCTCAGAGGGCTGATGCACACCACTCAGCCCCTGTTCAATGGTAAGACAACACACTAAGAACGCTCTACGCTGGGGGAAACAAAATCACAGATTTCATTAAACGTTGATTTAAAAGCCTGAAAACTGATTTCTCATTTTGGGGATTTTAATCAACAGCAGGGCTTTCCTGATGTGTAGAGTATACAGCTGGGTGTAATTGCAATGGGTGCTTTCATTCCTTCTTTTATTGGGGCATTTAATCAGTGCTGTCTCTCATCAGTGGGCCATTTTGCGGAGGGACACGGTGGGATGGATTCCAGTCGTGGTCATAAGATGCTGATTGTGATTGGAGTAATAATCAGGGGCTTCCTCAGTCTCCAACATGGCTCTGAATTCAAATCTGCTTGACTCTTTGTTCAATCTTCCTGCACGTTTCTCGCAGAGGTCAGAGTTTTCTCCCTGATAACAATCTACTTGAACTCACTCAAGCTTGGTGATTAGCATCTATTTCTGGGGACTTGTTCTTTCTAGCATCTATTCTGTGGCTCAGCGGTGCCCTCTAGTGGGTTTCTTTCTGCTATCTTGACCTTCTTTTAAATCAGCAAAGCTGCAATTTCTTGGCTTGCTTCTAGAGGGAATATTAATAATCGGGCAGTTCTAGTTTTCGTTAAAACTGTTCAATAAGTATCATTAAAGGAAGGACACTCCTGTTTTGGCTTTTCTTGCAGCAAATACCCCAATATCCAGGTCTGAGGATTCAACAGCTGCTTCAGACTCCTCCAGCCATCTTACAGAGACGACCATAAAAGCCATGCTCTCTGTCCATGATGGATTCAGTTCAGCACCTTTACCCCTGAAAACTCTCCCTCAATCTACCAACACTTCCCATCTCATGTTCTCTGAGAAGAACTCATTAAACCCTTCGCCCCAGGATGGAGAAAAACAACAGATCTTTACTAGCTCGACTTATGACGATCCTCTTAATACCACTAACTCTGGTTTTTTACTCCCTAATAATGTATCAGCTATTGCCCAGCTATCGAAAGCAAACCAGCTTGAGGAAAACAGTTTAAACAGCTCTCAGATTGACAGCAAGCAACAAGAAATTGCTGAATTCTTAGGGCAGTTAGATAAGAATGGAGATGGATCCGGTGCAGAAACAGATGGAGGTGATGTTTATGGTAATTTTAACATGTCTTTACTTGAAATAAATGGTTTGGTTTTAGCAGAGGAGAGTGGATCAGGCTCTGGTGATGACAGCAGCGGAGAATCTGATACTTTTTCCACATTTATAAGTTCAGCTTTTAGCTTAAGCACGAATGAAACTCCAGGAAAGAGCATAGTGCCAGAAAGGACGATATCTGCTGCAAGAGATGAAGGTGGGATCAGTCGTAAAAGGTGTAAAGAGAAGAAAAATGAGATAAGTATTGAAGAAAATGAAGGCAAGGCCAAAGATGAGCGGGAAATCAAGGTAGAGGGTGGGAGTGGGGCTGAAGATGGCAGTGGTTCTGGAGAACAAGCAGCTGTTATTGGAAACGTAAATCTAGAGCAGGTTGGTGGTGATCAGGAACCCTTCAAAGCTCGACCTAAAAACAAACGAACGTCTCAGAGAAATGGAAAACTCCAGCTAACAATCTACAGCGAAACTGCACCTACACCAGACCAAGCACGATTTATGACCAGCGATGAGAATCCTTACGTTGGCGGTCATGAAGAGGACCGTGAAGGAGGATCTGGTTATGTTAGTGAAGACGCTTTCTCAAACACAGCTGGGTCGCTTCATGCTGCAAGGAGCTCCGTGTCGGAGCTCGGATTCACTGACAACCCCAAAGGAAAACAGGAACAGACCGAAGGTAAACGGGACACAATGTTTGAGCTTTTCACTTTTTGGAGGAATGTCTTTGAAGGGCTTGTCAGCTGATGATCCCCTTTAAGCATTTCAAGTCACCAATCAGTTTAATTTGCAACCAGGAAGGGCTTAAGGCGTCAGTCACAACAGACTGAGATATTCCTCTGGAGGTTATGAATATCACTTCTGCCCAAGGCACATTTTTTAGACTCCAAAAGTCAGATATCTGAGTAAAAATGGAATGTGCCATCATTTATGAAATCCTGAACAAATAAATTCGTGCAATAAAAGATAATAAAAAGGGAAAAATATCTGATGAGCCTGAAGCATCTACAAAGTTACATAACTTTTTATGCAGACGATATTCTGACTTTTCCTCTGCTTGGACGTAGTTCTAAACCCATCTAATGTGCAACCTGAGAGCCGTAGCCCGTTCTTCTCTTTCAGAGGGCAGCAACAGCAGCCATGAGTCCCGGATCGGGTTGGTCGAAGGTGTGGAGAAGGACAAAAGGACGGTGGTCCCTCTGGCTGTTGTCTCCACTCTCACCGCTCTTTGTCTGCTGGTACTAGTGGGTATACTCATCTACTGGAGGTACACACACCTACAGACACACCTCTATCAGTTCTTCATCATGGTAAACCATCTGTTTATGTAACATTTAATGTTTCTGGTTACAGAAACTGTTTCCAGACTGCTAACTTCTACCCGGATGACCCCGCATCACCTAAAGTCCTCTCTGTTCCCTCCACGCCCCTGCTGCTTGCCGCAGGTACCCCAACCTGAGGTTTTCTCACTCTTTTGATATTAAAACTATACGTTGTGGCCTTGTTAAGCAGAGAGATGAACTCTGAACCTTGTTTTACAGATTGCCACGAGCCGCTGACTATAAAGCAGTTTGTCAAGCATGTCCTGGAGCTCCACAGCACCAACACCTTCTCCAAGGAGTTTGAGGTGCGTTGGTTTCCTCTGGCCTAGGAAAGAACGTACAGCGGATGATTTTTCATCCCTCCATAATGGACCTCCGTGTTTCAAGTTTAACATAACGGGCTCTGGAATTTCATTTAACTCGTTTTTTAAATGAAAGACAAAAAAAACTGGATGGCAGGTTCAGCAATCTCAGAGCTTGCTGCCCTCCAGACCAGATCTGATGCAGTGTAAGGTGATGCGTACGGCCTGCGGCCGGCTGTAAGTCTTTCAACCAATGTTCAACTGACTTCAATGATTTCAGTAATCGATTAATATGTTTCTTCGATTAATCTAGGAAGAAATACTTTTAGTAAATTTACATTGTTATATAAACAACTAATTACATTTTGTTATTATATATATATATATATATATATATATATATATATATATATATATATATATATATATATAAAACACAATCTATTTTATATTGCAAAGTTGTAATTAAAATGTAATACATATAAATGTATTTGATACATATAAACATATGTATACATTATATAAATATATATGTACACATTTAAATTTACATATATATGTATATTTATAAATCTAACTTTAAGTATAGGTTTTATATATGTGTGTGTGTGTGTGTGTGTGTATATATATATATATATATATATACAGAATATATATATATATATATATACAGAATATATTGAACGAAACTTGAATATTTTTAATGATTTCCTGAGAATATTGAATGAAATCTTGGAATATATGGAATGAAAGTTGCCCTGAGAGAATCATGGGTAATGTAGTTTCAAAACAAATGAATTAATTTAGGATAATTTAGAATCAATCGTTAATTAACCTAATCAGTTTATAAATAAAAACATTGTTAAATAACATCCACTCAAAATCCCATTTTTTCCCTCACTGTAGTTTTAGGTGATCTGATTTGGCAATTTAAGGTGGTCGTTTAAGTGACCAGACTTGGAGTTGTCTGCATTTCAGCCTTTGGAAATGGATAATAGACCAGGGCAACTAGAAGGAGTTGGGAAGAACAGGGAGGGGGGAGCAGAGAAGCTCAGACAGAAAGAGTACAGAGAAGCTCAGACAGAAAGAGTACAGAGCTTAATGTGGAGCAGAGTACAGCCCCTGGAAATAGACAAAACTCCACATGGCGTTTATATCGCCATGCTAGCATGGTTAATTTCTCACACATGAACCTCTTACAAACATCCAGATATGATGTGTTCAATGCCTTACAAAACCTTCAACACATTTCACGGCCACATCCTTCTGTCTTGTATTTGGGTTTTATGTTGCAGAAAGTAAATATTGAATTGGAAAGAATTCATAGAACAAAAAAGGCTTACATTTCCATTCAGCTCCCTTTACTGTGATGCTACTACTTTTGTAAAATCCAATGCAATAACCAATGTAGTAACTTCTCTTGATCAGAACTTACGACTGTTTAAACCAGGCCTTAAACCAAATCCCAATTCTTATCTTTAAAGCACGGTGGTGGCACCATCATGCTGGGAATGTTAATACCACCTTTTTGCATCCTTTTTCCTTCCCAATCATCACGCAAATGATCTTAAGACATACTGTGAAAAGGTTTAAGCTCGATGATCTCCAGGCATTGTTTCAGTCTCCCATGTTCCCCTCCCATTATTGTTCCACTGTTTCTGCATCTACACCTCCCACGTTATCACGAGGTCCCAGCTCGTTCCACCCGCCTCGTAGATTACGACATCACTGCCCACTCAGAGCCCCCACTCTGACAATCTGAACCCTAAATTCCTGGACCTGCACTGACTCCCTCTCTGTGGTCTTGTCCCTCTGTCCCACTCTCCTCTCACCATCTCCACCACCATCGTTGTGCTTTCCGCATCCACCCTCCATTAGATTGTGAAAGAGTCGTATGAGGTAAGACACCCTCCATCCCTCTGGTGCAGAGGGGTTTTTCTCTCAGAGCTGGCTCACTCTGGGTGCGCTGCACCATCTCTAGTCTGTTCTCATCACCCGTTATTTTTTTTTTCCCCCCTCTGTTGTGCTTCAGGAGGTGCAGGCGTGTACAGTCGACATGGGCATCACTGCGGACAGCTCAAATCACCCCGACAACAAAAGCAAGAACCGCTACATTAACATACTGGCCTGTATGTGTCTGCTCAGTGTCATCACTGGACATACGGGTCATGCTTTAGCCTTCATGGCCTGTTTCTCCTTTTCCAGACGACCACAGCAGAGTGAAGCTCTCCAACAGTTTGGATAAAGATGGAAAGTGTGGGGATTACATTAACGCTAACTACGTTGACGTGAGTTTTCTTCTTTTTCATTTCGGCATTTGTGGACACTGTGTTTTTATAACTTTTGTAACATTTAAAATTTCCAACCATTCCCATGGTGTTAGAGAAAACAAAATAAAACATAAAATGCTTAAAAGAAGACTATTTTTTGCAGAGCATCTTGCTAAGAGGAATATTCAGATTCTTTTTTGAGTATCTACTATAAAAGATCCAGAAAGAAAACTGTTCTTTTGCTTTTAAATGTTAAGCTGGAAAAGGTCTGTTTTTTTTTGTTGTTTTTTTTTAGGGTTATGAGCGAACGAGGGCATACATCGCAGCTCAGGGCCCTCTGAAAGCAAGCAGAGAGGATTTCTGGAGGATGATCTGGCAGCAGAATGTTGGCGTTATTGTCATGATCACCAATCTGAAGGAGAAAGGACGTGTAAGATCAACACAAACACAAAGATTCCGTCTGACTTTGGATTTTTTAATTAGAATTAAAATAAATCTCTGCAGACAAAATGCGAACAGTATTGGCCAGAAGAGAACCAAGAGGAATACGGTTCCTACCAAGTGACTCTGAGAAGCACCAAGACTCTAGCTTACTACACACAGCGGACGTTCTCAGTCAGGGACACAGCGAATAAGGTACTTTATATACACGCCTAAAAAACAAGCTCTGCAATGTTTTAGTTTCGGGTTAAGTTCATATCGGTTGCTTCTTCAGGTCCCACAAAAGAAAGTTGAACACACAGTCCTGCATTACCACTACACCCAGTGGCCAGACATGGGCGTCCCAGAGTACACCCTACCTGTGCTGTCCTTCATCAGAGCGTCATCTCAGGCCCGAACGCAGGAGATGGGCCCCGTCCTGGTGCATTGCAGGTAGAACTGAAAACAATACATAAAAGACAACACAGCTGTGACTCTGGCATCATCTTCCTATCCGTCTGTTGCAGCGCTGGTGTGGGAAGAACAGGAACCTACATTGTGATTGACAGCATGATGCAGCAAATTCAGGATCAGGGAACTGTGAATGTGTTGGGCTTCCTGAAACACGTCCGGACACAGAGGAACTTCCTGGTTCAGACGGAGGTAAAGGAGAAACAGGCATTCTTTTCAGGGAATCAAACCCTCAGCTTTAGCCGCTTTTGCACACTGGTATCAAGGGTGTGGAACGATGTCAGATTACTGATTCCATGTCCCCACTGTGACTATGTGGAAATTAAATTTCAAAGGTGTATGAGTGCCCTAATAAAACAGATTAATCAAATTTTTATGTCGATTTGAAAACACTTGAAAACAGCTTGCAGCGGCCCCAAAGTTATGTATAGTTTTCATAAAGCATCAATCGATTGAGCACATTTGGATAAAACATAAAGATAAAACAAAAATCAGAAAAAGAGTGTGGTAACGAATGCAAAGATGATTTTCTCAAAGTTTTTGGTGTTGAAGCGAGATTTTACCATTGTTAGAAGGTTAAGATTCTCATCTAGCATCAAACAAAAATAAAAAATGGAGTGACAGCGAGAGCTAGAAGTGGTTTCTGGCAGGCCAGTTTTGAAAAATGGGATATGCCAGTTGGGAACTGGTTTATGCTGGTAAACAACTGGCATAAACCAGTTTCCAACTAACATATGCCATATTTCACTTTTGGCTCTAGGTCCGAGGTCTTCAACAGGGGGTCCACAGTGGTACTGCATTGGGGTCGCAAAAGTTTTGGTTGATAAAACTTTTTTATTTTATTTCCCCCCCTGCAATTTTTTCCACTAACTGAAATGTCTTTAAATCCACATTAACATGAATTCAACACACTGTATTAAACAGATAAATGGAGGCATTCGATGTCTTTCAGTCATCAATGCTCACATTCAGCGACACAAAGGAGCTCTTTCAATCTGGGCACCGTTTCATTCACAACACCTGTCCCATCAACCAGGAATCAGAATCAGAAATACTTTAATAATCCCAGGGAGAAATTACTTTTGTTACATTACTCCATCTGTAATAGAGTGACTATAGGACCAGTTGGATAGAACACAATTTCATACAATATATATAATTAGGAGGTCCCCGCTCCATCTCGCCATCAATTTGGGGGTCCTTGGCCTGGAAAACTTTAAAGACCCCTGCTCTAGGTGCTGCTGCAAAAATGGCACTAATATTTCAAACAGTAGGTTGATAAAAAGAGGCTAAAATCATTAGGTTCAGTATAAAGGTTCTTTAGTTCAAACATTATAACTTGAGTTTTATTTTGAATAAAGTGCAGAAAGTGTTGGTCCATCGATGATGTAATGCCCTTAAAACAGTTGGTTAACGACTGTAGGGCACGGGTGGGCAACTCCAGTCCCTGAAGGCCGGTTTCCTGCAACACACCTGAATCAAATGGTTGAATTACCTCCCTTGTATGCAATCAATTTCTCCAGAGTCATTTTAATTATCTATTTACTTGATTCAGGTGTGCTAAGACAAGGATATATCTAAAAGTTGCAGGCCCACCAGGACTGGAGTTGCCCACCCCTGCTGTAGGGAATCATTCTTACTGATTAACTTCTTCAGGGGCGTATATATTTGTGCTTCTTCTGTGAAGAGGTGAAAGAAGTTAAAATTCTTTAAAATGTGTCCAAGAGGCAACAGGTACAATATAAAAAGAACAGGGCCTAGGATGGAACCCTGAGGGACTCCATAATTTGGGGAACAACACAATGCTGTTAAAATAAAAGTATTTCATGGTCTATGGTGTCAAATGCTGCAACGTGCAGCAGGCCTTCAGTTTTACTCACAGTTTCAAACATCCATCATGCTGAGGTTAGAGTGGTTTAGTGTGAGGTTAAGTGATGTTATTGGACCAGTTTTGCAATATTTGAGATGATCGGTCAGTTTTTTGAGGTGAAAGTATGTTTTACACATGGGGCCTGATCTGCAGAAGATTTGCATGTGTGTGTTTGCATGCATTTCTTCATCAATATGCAAATGTTATTCTAATGACTAAACCGTGGAAATGAAAGCAATCTTTGACAGGCTTTCCACGGGTCATTAAAAATCATTAAGTCATAAAATTATTATATTTTAAATTAAGGCCTTAATTGGCATTACAATTCATTAGATGTGATTTTCATGGCATTTAAAAAGCTTTTAAAAATATATTTTAAAAAGTTTTTATAAAAACAATTTTGTCAGATGTATTATATTGTTTGTCCTGAACTGCTTCCGGTTGATCATAAAGCCGTATGTTCGGAAAAGAAGCCTGAGGCGGAGAAAAAGCTAGAGAATAGGAAAATGCAAATTATATATATATATATATATGAGAGCTATTAAACCAAATTGGAATAAAATGTCCAAATAGTTATTTTGGAATCTTGATCTTGGAAGATATGAACTGCAGCACTTTTTTTTTTTTTTTTTTTTGTAATGCAGAGTTGGATTGTTTGTTCTTATTTTCCAGGAGCAGTACGTTTTCATCCATGATGCTCTGGTGGAGGCCATCCTCAGCCGGGATACATCAGTCACCGCGGACCTTCTCCACGGTTACGTCTCTAATCTCCTCATTCCAAGCGCCACAGGGAGAACACGCATGGACAAACAGTTTAAGGTGGAGCCTCCTTTTGGTTCTTATTCTTTAATCTGATCAGGTTCTGAAGTGAATGTTTTTAAAGTTGCTTTTTTTTTTGTCTCAGCTGATTAGTCAGCGTCAGGCTAAGCATGCAGACTACAGCACTGCCCTGAAGGACGGCAACGCTGAGAGAAACAGAGCGAGAGCGCTGATGCCTGGTAAACAACAGCAGAGAACTGACTGACTGCAGGCATTCCTCTATGGAGGGAACTTTAGTCCATTTTTTTTACAAGAAAAGAAATAGCTTTGTAAATGGAAAAAAAAAAAAAAACTCAATTTACAAATAAAACATCTTGATAAAAAAAGTTTTTTATAGCCACATTGCTGTTTGTTTTCAGCTTTTATTTTTCTAAATTCTTTATACAGATTTTGTATTTTCAAATGTTATTTTTCACATTTAATATTGAAATAAAAAAACAAAAATAAACAAACAAATTGGAAGACAAGATTTTTCTATTCAGCTGGAAAGGAAGGAGAATATGATCTATAAAAGTGAATCTGAAGAGAAATTAGGGGGAAAAAATTTTACAATATAGAATCTAAAAAAAAAAAAATGTGAACAAGAAAAAAAAAAGGATATATGAAATATATAAGATAAAATCGAGAAAAAAAAGCAAAATTGCTCTTAAAACTTTTAGTTGTAATTTTTTTCTTCTTTTCTTTCAAAGTTTCAGTTCCCGATTGCATTTTGTGTTATGGACATTTACATAATGAGCTGTTTGCATGCAAAAATAATGAAACAAAATTCACTCCATATAACCCCAAATATTCCAGGTCACTATTTTTCTACAGAAAGAATAACTCCAAAAGAATCTTCTGATTTCGTTACTAAAATATTTTTTACGGTGTCACCAGCCTCTGACAAGTAGAACACAATTTAATTTCATGCCAGGTTGAAATTTTTGCACACTTTTGTGTCCTTACTAACTTTTTATTTTAAATTTCTTTTTCACATTTTATTCATTTATAATTTCTTTACAGATTTTACATTAAAAAAAAGTAACTTTTTAAGATTGAGTTTTGAATATGGATTGAATTCTTTTGAAATAGCATTTTCCAGCTCACATTCTGGAGGGAGGAATGAAGAAGCATTTCTATTGGTCTGCTGACGTTAACAACATTTGATTGTAATGCAATTTAAAAATGATGCAATTTGAAAAAACTCAATCTAAGACAATATACATGAAAAATAATATAAAATCTGAAAAAAATACATCTTGAAAAATAAAATCTGGAGAAAAAAAAACTACCAGTATGTAAAAAAATAATCTGGAATAACTTAAATTGAGAAAATAAACCTACTTTCAAATCCAATTCTGATGTCATTTTTGGGTTGCATGTTTTTATCTATTTCTGTCTGCAAAGCATGTTTCTTTGTTGCTACAACAGTAAATAAAATTCACTTAACATACATTTTTAAATAAACTATCTCCAGAATAGAGTTTGCAACTATTACAGTGGTTGAAGAGGTTAAACATTAACCCTAAAAATTAGTCTTTTATATTTTTATCATGAAGAAACAGAAGAGTTTACTCTCATTTTGATCTTGATGTCTCTCTGCTTCTTTGCAGTGGAGAGATCGAGGGTTTCTCTGACGGCTTCAGACACCAACTCCACCGGCTACATCAACGCCTCCTATGTTATGGTGAGTTGCTTTTTACAGATATGTTAAACCCACTTTATGTAGTATTTATATAGAGGTGCGAAACCAGCTGAGTATGAAGCAATGGGATGTATTGGATTTAAGGCTGATAATTATTTTAGCAACAGAAAAGATTTCCTTCTTTTGTTTGACGGACAGCTTTAATGCAGTGCAGTCCATTAAACTTTTCCCATGTTTCAGCCTTCCTGTTACTTACTTTGAAGTTTGGTTTCTCTTTCAGTCTGAATTAACTACAGTGGAGGACAAAAGTTTTCAAAAAGTGGTGTAAAAATTTATTTAGACCCCTTTTTTTTGCCTGCAACCAATTGCCTTCATTATTCAGCTGATAATTGCTAATAACTGTTAATAATTTATTCAGAGTACAAATACAGCTGAACACTGACCGTTAGACAACTTTTATTGTCATTTTGTATACGCAATGTGTACAATGAGTGTAGTGTGTCTAACTGACCGACTCACTTAACTGTGTATAAAAAGGTATCTGTCAACATAATTCTGCTGAAAAAAAAGTCATATTTTTGTGGTTTATAATTAAAATGATCAAGAATTTTGGAGCAGCCTAAAAGGAATAAGAACGTGTCAGCCGCGGCGTTTTTATTAAAACATTTTCGTTGTGCTAATTCTTTTTCTCTCAGTTATCACTCAACTTATGTGAACTGAAGTTAATTTCAAATTGGCTCTTAGTTTATTTACTGATTTTCCTGTACTTATTGTTGTAAAAATTCACATTTCCCCCTAAATTTTCACATTATATGTTTACATTATTTATTGGCTGCATCTAAAAATATCAAAAATATTTTCAAATTAAACATATATATGAAATAATACGATATAACCTACAATAATTTCAATTATTGTACTAGGTTATCAAATCACTTCAATTTAGTCTTGCAAATAAGCTGCCTGCAATGTCTTTAAGTGTCCAGCAGGTGTCAGTATTCTGTGAGACAGCATCAACACTTCAAGATGTCACATTAACCCATCACTACTCCGAGATATCGAATCTATTTCCTTTAACTTTAATGTCCTGCTTTTTTAAAGCCTTTTAAAGTCACCTATTTGTTTATATATATATATATATATATATATATATATATATATATATATATATATATATATATATATACACTCACCGGCCACTTTATTAGGTACACCTGTCCAACTGCTCGTTAACACTTAATTTCTAAGCAACCAATCACATGGTGGCAACTCAGTGCATTTAGGCATGTAGACATGGTCAAGACAATCTCCTGCAGTTCAAACCGAGCATCAGTATGGGGAAGAAAGGTAATTTGAGTGACTTTGAACGTGACATGATTGTTGGTGCCAGAAGGGCTGGTCTGAGTATTTCAGAAACTGCTGATCTACTGGGATTTTCACGCACAATCATCCCTAGGGTTTACAGAGAATGGTCCGAAAAAGAAAAAACATCCAGTGAGCGGCAGTTCTGTGGGCGGAAATGCCTTGTTGAAGCCAGAGGTCAGAGGAGAATGGCCAGACTGGTTCGAGCTGGTAGATGGGCAACAGTGACTCAAATAACCACCCGTTACAACCAAGGTGGGCAGAAGAGCATCTCTGAACGCACAGTACGTCGAACTTTGAGGCAGATGGGCTACAGCAGCAGAAGACCACACCGGGTGCCACTCCTTTCAGCTAAGAACAGGAAACTGAGGCTACAATTTGCACAAGCTCATGGAAATTGGACAATAGAAGATTGGAAAAACGTTGCCTGGTCTGATGAGTCTCGATTTCTGCTGCGACATTCGGATGGTAGGGTCAGAATTTGGCGTCTACAACATGAAAGCATGGATCCATCCTGCCTTGTATCAACGGTTCAGGCTGGTGGTGGTGGTATCATGGTGTGGGGAATATTTTCTTGGCACTCTTTGGGCCCCTTGGTACCAATTGAGCATTGTTGCTACGCCACAGCCTACCTGAGTATTGTTGCTGACCATGCCCATCCCTTTATGACCACAATGTACCCAACTTCTGATGGCTACTTTCAGCAGGATAATGCGCCATGTCATAAAGCTGGAATCATCTCAGACTGGTTTCTTGAACATGACAATGAGTTCACTGTACTCAAATGGCCTCCACAGTCACCAGATTTCAATCCAATAGAGCATCTTTGGGATGTGGTGGAACGGGAGATTCGCATCATGGATGTGCAGCCGACAAATCTGCTGCAACTGTGTGATGCCATCATGTCAATATGGACCAAACTCCCTGAGGAATGCTTCCGGCACCTTGTTGAATCTATGCCACGAAGAATTGAGGCAGTTCTGAAGGCAAAAGGGGGTCCAACCGATACTAGCATCGGGTACCTAATAAAGTGGCCGGTGAGTGTACATATATATATATATATATATATATATATATATATATATATACAGGTGCTGGTCATAAAATTAGAATATCATGAAAAAGTAGATTGATTTCAGTAATTCCATTTAAAAAGTGAAACTTGTATATTATATTCATACATTACATACAAACTCATATATTTCAGATGTTTATTTTGTTTAATTTTGATGATTACAAATGACAACAAATGAAAATCTCAAATTCATCATATCAGAAAATTTGAATATTGTGAAAAGGTTCAAAATTGATGGCCCCTGGTGCCACACTCTAATCAGCTAATTAACTCAAACCACCTGCAAAAGCCTTTAAATGGTCTTTCAGTCTAGTTCTATAGGCTACACAATCATGGGGAAGACTGCTGACTTGACAGTTGTCCAAAAGACGACCATCGACACCTTGCACAAGGAGGGCAAGACACAAAAGGTCATCGCTAAAGAGGCTGGCTGTTCACAGAGCTCAGTGTCCAAGCACATTAATAGAGAGGCGAAGGGAAGGAAAAGATGTGGTCGAAAAAAGTGTACAAGCAAGAGAGATAACCGCACCCTGGAGAGGATTGTGAAACAAAACCCCTTCAAAAATGTGGAGGAGATTCACAAAGAGTGGACTGCAGCTGGAGTGAGTGCTTCAAGAACCACCACACACAGACGTATGAAAGACATGGGTTTCTGCTGTCGCATTCCTTGTGTCAAGCCACTCTTGAACCACAGACAGCGTCAGAAGCGTCTAAAGAGAAACAGGACTGGACTGCTGGTGAGTGGTCCAAAGTCATGTTCTCTGATGAAAGTAAATTTTGCATTTCCTTTGGAAATCAAGGTCCCAGAGTCTGGAGGAAAAGAAGAGAGGCACTTCATCCACGTTGCTTGAAGTCCAGTGTAAAGTTTCCACAGTCAGTGATGGTTTGGGGTGCCATGTCATCTGCTGGTGTTGGTCCATTGTGTTTTCTGAGGTCCAGGGTCAACGCAGCCACATACCAGGAAGTTTTAGAGCACTTCATGCTTCCTGCAGCTGACCAACTTTTTGGAGATGCAGATTTCATTTTCCAACAGGACTTGGCACCTGCACACAGTGCCAAAGCTACCAGTACCTGGTTGAAGGACCATGGTATCCCTGTTCTTAATTGGCCAGCAAACTCTCCTGACCTTAACCCCATAGAGAATCTATGGGGTATTGTGAAGAAGAAGATGCAATACACCAGACCCAACAATTCAGAAGAGCTAAAAGCCACTATTAGAGCAACCTGGGCTATCATAACACCTGAGCAGTGCCACAGACTGATCGACTCCATGCCACGCCGCATTGCTGCAGTAATACAGGCCAAAGGAGGCCCAACTAAATACTGAGTGCTGTACATGCTCATACTTTTCATGTTCATACTTTTCAGTTGGCCAACATTTCTATAAATCCTTTGTTTTTATTGGTCTTCAGTAATATTCTAATTTTCTGATATGATGAATTTGAGATTTTCATTTGTTGTCATTTGTAATCATCAAAATTAAACAAAATAAACATCTGAAATATATGAGTTTGTATGTAATGTATGAATATAATATACAAGTTTCACTTTTTAAATGGAATTACTGAAATCAATCTACTTTTTCATGATATTCTAATTTTATGACCAGCACCTGTATATATATATATATATATATATATATATATATATATATATATATATATATAATGAAGCGGTTTTCTGCAAACTTCAGTTCAAATCAAATTGCAGATTATCTGCTAAAACTTTTATCCAGGATCATCATCTTGCTTTCCCTCCTATCTGCTGTCCCTGATGGAGAAAAAGGGGTGTTTTTTTTTTTTTTTTTTTTTTTTTACAGTGCAGGTGGTTAGGCTAGCTGCTTCCTTGGGGGGGCTTTTGTTTAATAGGAATATTCTCCAACTCATTTTCAGCAGATAGTCTCGATAATTGCTGAGAAATGGATAAATACAGAGAAACATAAGGAAGGAATAACATAAAAAAGTACAAAAGCCTTTTAAAAAGTTGAATTAGCATGGTATAGGCCCTTTAACTTTGACTTTTTTTCTGCTTAACATTTTGAATACATTCAAACATTGTTTCCACAGGGACACCACCGCTGTAGAGAGTTCATAGTGAGTCAGACTCCTCTGAGCAGCACAGTGGAAGATTTCTGGAGAATGATCTGGGAGCACAGCACCAACAGGGTCGTCTGTCTACAGGACTCACACAGTCAGGTAGAACCGCCTCCTTTCAGGATACTGTTGAAGTGAAGCCACATTTGCTCCCATGTTTGTTTGCTTTTTCACTTTTTTAGAATGAAAAGAGGGATTGCAGCGTCTACTGGCCCAGTAAAGACCTGCCGATGACCTTTGACGGTTTCACCGTGTCGCACACGGGGGAGGAGCTTGTCCACCTGACCAACGATGAGAAACTTCTTGTGCAGGATTTTACGATGCAGTCTACTCAGGTGACCCACGCAACACAGTTTTCTTTATATATATTCCTGAGTTTGAGTTCTTGCCTAAAGATTTACCTTTTTACAATCTTCTTTTGAGCTCTTCTGAATCAAAAAAGATGGTTTTTGGGTTTCTTAAACTACCTTCATGAATATAATCCTTATTTTTGAGAAAAGCATGGGAAGAGGAGCTGGGTTTTGGAAAAAAAAATCTTTCTTCAGTAAGAAACTTTCAGCAGAACCGGACCCGGTGTGAGCGGCCATCTGCTGAGGCCGACTGGGGTTCAAGGAGACAGAAGCAGACATAGAAAAAGAAGCAGAGATAAAAAAGGCAACTGTCAAACAGCTCCTCAGGCGGCCTCGTCCAGGAAACACACAGCCAGGCAGACGGGCCAACATGTCCAGAGGATGAAGAGAGTAAATACAGTTAGTTACAGTCAGAGAAACAGCTCCAACATCAATAAACAAAGGTGTTTATAAAATAAAATAATACTGCAGAACGAGAAAATAGAGATAGAATGATGACAAGTTGCCCCTATGCCCTCCAGCAGTCTAAGCCTATAGCAGCATGAATACAGAAATATGAAAAAGGTAGATTTTTTTTTTCGTTTAGTTTTTTTTTTTTTGTATTTATTTGTTCGTTTTGTTGTGTATATTTCTGCTTATTCTGAACCTTTGTCTCCTTCCAGAATGATTGCATCTTGCTCGTTCGTCAGTTCAGACCCCCCTGCTGGCCTAATCCAGACAGTCCCATCAGGAACAGTTTTGACCTCATCGGCGTGGTCACAGAGCGCTGCAGACACACACGGGAACCTGTGGTCGTACACGATCCGTGAGTAAAAAAACCTGCAGGATTCCTCAGACTGTTTTTTTTTCTTTCTTTCTCTGAGCTAAGTGTTTTGGGTTATTTTTGTGCAGTTTGGGGGGAGTTACATCGGGGCTTTTCTGCGCTCTCACCTCCCTTTTCAACCAGTTAGAGGAGGAGGGAGCGGTGGACGTCTACATGGTGGCACGGATGACAAACCTCATGAGACCAGGGGTTTTTAATGACATTGTAAGTCTTTGATTGGAGAATTGATGTTAAAACATTTGCTTGTTTTTATAATTTAATACAAAAATTGCTGTGATGAACTCTCTGTCCACTCCACAGGAGCAGTACCAGTATCTCTATAGAGCCATGCTGAGCCTGGTGAGCAGCCAGGAGGACCAGAGAGCCCTGCAGAGTCCAGAGACGAACGGGTCTGTACCACTGGGACAGTCCAACACCACAGAGAGCCTGGAGTCGCTCATGTAGACCCACTCAAAGTCTCACTCCATGTGAAGGAACGTGTGGTCAGTTCATGGCTGCAGAAAATGAGCATCATCATGCTTTAATGTCCTGTACGCTCTTTACCCAACTTAACCAATCGTTATAGTTCTAAAACAGAGCATGGAGGCTGAAACGCTCCTGGTGCTCCACATTGGGAGGCTGTTTGCTATTTAAAGGCTGTTTCCTGGCATACTTTAACAGATCTGTCAGCTTAGAAAGGACAGGATCATTATTAGATACTGCCTCTAAAACCACCACTTGTTTATGTTTTGGTTATGTTTATGTCATGAAAGCAGCAGAAAAAATGTCCGGTTATGATGGGAAAAACTCTTTAAACTACATTTTATCCGAACTTCCTGTCGCTTCTATTGTTTTAAAAACTATTTTCAATCAATTAGTTCTTCATATGCACCCCGCTTGGGATAAGAGGACAGAAAAAGGATGGATGGGTGGATAGTTCTTCATATGCTTTGATACAAACAGCTAAACATCAGAATAAACTCCAACATATATTAGATCCAATCCGTCTATCATTTGTTCATTTGTTTTTCAAACTGAACCAATGAAAAAACAAGAAACTGTCTTGTTTTTTATTCATTTCATAAAATGATATTGCAAAGCAAAGAGTAGTTTCTCCGTAATTCCTTCTTTAAAAATTAATTAAATATAGAACAAAGCAAAGGAAATTTTTTTTCTTTCTTTTTTGGCTCTTTGCAGCTGGTTGCATGGGTCCAGGATCCAGCAGGTACTGATTCTGGACCCATGCAAGCCAGATGCAAACTGCTTTTCAATCCAAAATCACTAACAAATCAGTTCAATAAGGGTTTTATTTGGATAAAAAAAAAAGCCTTATTCAGATCATCAAAGACAGCCACAGGTGCATCAAGAAATAATTCATCAGGAAGGAGAAAATGTTGCAGCATAAGTTATTCATGAGCTTCAGTAGCAAAGTTCAATAAATTAAAAAATTGTATTTGTTTTTGTTTTCATTTAGTTTTGACTTCTTTTTTACTATTCTATTTAAGGTTTAATTTTAACTATTTGTTAGCTAGTTTAATGAAGTTTTTATTTTATTTTTATTTTATTTTTTATCAGTTATAGATTTAGTGTTTTATGTTATATGCTTCAAGTACTAGGAGAGAAAATAATAGGAATAAAATCCCAGAGGAAAGACGCTGCAGCAATAAAATGACCTGATTGCTATACTGCCATCTGCTGGCGTAAGTTAAAACAGCAACTAGACGCTTCATAATGCATTATGATAAAGAAACAAACACATTCCCGTTAGAAATTCAGTTAATTTTGATTATTTTGTAAACTATTATTACAGTTTTATTCAGCTGCTAGGTTGATTTTTTATTCAGTTAACAAAAATGTTTTTTAATTCTACTTTTCATAATTTTTATTATTATATATTATATTATATTTTCAGCGCAGCGTTGTTCTCAACTTGCTGTTTTCTGATCTTATTTGTTTCTGCTTCAGAGTTCCCAATGATTCTCATGATGGATTAATTTGTAAGTCATTTTATACCCGCTTGTGTTTACGTTAAACAAAGTAATATTTTTTCTTGTCTATAAAAATTTGAAAAATGTCAGTGTGACTTTACACGATTAGGCTGCCTATTTATTAGCTGCCACTGCAGCTGTTGCTGCTATGATTTCTAAACTGATTGAAGATCCTCTGAAAACTTTTAACTGCTGTTCTTTACTAAAGCACCTTTTTAACTCTCCCTTCTTCTTTTTTTTTTTTTTTTTTTTTTGTTGCCATTTTTGGCTCATAAAACTATTCAGAGCCCAAAACACAGTTTGAAAAAAAAAAGCATGAAAAAGGAACTTATCTCTGTTTTCATATATTATTTTACTAAACAAATAATAAATAACAATTTTTATGTTAATTTAACATTCAAAAAGGAATGAACAACTGAAATACGGATTGGTGGATATAAGTCAAAGCTAATCTTCCTCACTTAACCCCAACCCTGCTGCTGGTATCAGAAATATGGAAAACGGAGCAGGCTGTTGTCGTGTCTAGACCAGAACCTCCCTCAGCCTTACTGCAAGGTTCTGTAAAGCTACTCAAAGCAGTTTCACATTGAACTTTGCATCCAGACAAAGGATGTTTATTTTTCAATAAGTATTTCAACTAAGGGTGTAAAAACTTAAAAACCGGGTATGGCAGATTTTCTTTAATTTTATACAATAATACGGTCTCACATTTTTGAATCAGTTAAACAAAACAGGATGCTGTTGTCCGGATAGTTACTTCTTTATTAAACATTTTCAGCAGAATAAAATCAAATGTTGACTCAATTCTAAATATTTGAAAAAGGGAAAAATAATTACATTTTCTGCAGAAACACCCTACCTCCCAGTGGGAACCTTTGAGACGTTTCTTCCAGGTGGTCCCATAGTCTCTGCTGAACCCCAGTTTGGGAACTCCTCAGACCATGACGCGTCCACCTCCATGCTGCGCAGCTCGTATGGGATTTCTTTCTTTCTTCTTTCTCAGACAGTTGAAGGATTCGTACTTAAAAACTTTCTTGATAATTGAACCTTTTCATTTTCATTAAAATTAATATTAAAGCATCTATATATTAAAAAATCTGTTAAAAGAGCAGTTTTGATGGGGTGTTATTTAATTTGACTGTATCCGGTCATTTTTTATTTTTATTTGTTTTTTTTGTTTTGTTTTACAATAAACCTTGCATTTCAATAGGGGGGCATAGACTTTAACTATCGTTTCAAGTTATGCGTTTAACTGAATATGAGGGACTTTCATTCCCTTTTATCGTCAGGTTTCACCGTCCTGTTTCCTCTCAGACTGTAATAATTACAGCCAAACGACCAACAAGTAAAAAAATGGAGGCAGTAACATCTTCTTAACATAATAGAATAAACTGTGCTCCTTAAGCTGCAGATATGAAAGCACATCTACCTTGTTTCCATCACAGCTTTTTCCCCCCGCTTCATTCGTCTCCTTGCCAGTGCCTTTTATAAATAAATTACTGTACTTTAAACCTATTTTTAATCATTTAAAAATAACCTCTGCTGTGAATCCACCTGCTGAATATAGAAAAAAAGGAATTTGAGCAGCAAAAGCAACAGCCAGAACCTGAGACCATTTTTTTTTCTTCCCCCGAGCGAGAAATCAAACGGTTCCAGCTGGAACTGACTGCTGCTGCTGCTGTAGTTTTATAAAGTTGCCCAAACCTGACCTTCTTCACATCTTTCCAACATGGCTGCAGGCTGTGATTCCTCTCTGGTTCACTGGCAGAAGCCTCTTTCTGCATGTAAATACCCCCCCGCCCTAATCAAGGCCAAATTATTGTTTGTTTATACTGTACCTATATATAGTTTTCTATTTTACTATAAAAGCTGATTTTTCTAGCCATTTCCAAGAGCGTACCTGTGGATTCTATTTGATAAACTTAGCCTGAAAACGTTGATTATGACAATAGTTTTAATTTTCTGGACTTTCTGTTCTTATCTCTGATTACTGTAGCAGCGTCATGTCTTTACTTTAATCTCCAGCTAAAAACCTGGGGAACTGTTTTATGTAAAACCCCTGAATTAAAGATTTGTTTCAAACTTTTGGACTCTCTTTTTTTTCTTTTAACTTTAAGTTGTAAACTTTTTTTAAACATTTTATTTTGTTAGAATGACACATCTTGGTTTTGTTGGGATGTATTGTGACGGAACAACACAGAATAGAGCAGGATGGTTAAGAAGATGCTTCTTTCCAGGACATTTCAGGTCCATTCTTCTTCATAAACCAGCATCTGATTGCTTTAAATTAAGCTCCGTTCATTTTTGCATCGGCCCTACCAGGGCCAGGCGAGTATGGAGTGGAATTTGTTCCATTTTTGTTGCATTTTATACATTTGAATTTGAAAAACTAAAATAGGAATATAGAAATGAAAACTTGAAAATTACATATATAAAAAAGGTTTGCTAGTTTTTTATACTAAAAAAGCTTCATGTTTATTTTTTGTTTTCTTTTTTGAAAAGTCTTTTATTTTTATGGGTTTCATAGGTTTTATGAATTTCATTCTTTACAAATTACATTTTACAGATGGATATTTCTTCACTTCAAGCCCAGTAGAAACATTCGCTCTTGACCAATAAAATTGGTCCAGCAGACCAATAGAAACGCGTCTTTAAATTCCTCACGACATCAAAAAAAAACCCGCCCCTAGAAGTGGGAATCTGACCTGTAAAAAGTTGAAAAACAGGATGTGAAAAAAAAGAAAAAAATCTGTTTTATAATATTGGTTGAAATATGTGAGATAATGAAAAAACATGAAAAAAAATTTTTGCAAGTTTTTGTCTTATTTTTCTGAGAACCCGTAGCTCGCTCTAGTGGTCCTCACTTAGAAAACCACTCTTCTAAGCTTAAAGATATAGTGGAGGATTATTTTTTATTTTTTTGGTGAATTTTTGAAAAGACTCCTACTTTAAAAAAGAAAGCCCATGAACAACCCTGTACCCGCTCCCGAGAGGGAACAAAACATTTTTTGTTTTGTTTTTACAGCACTTGTGGCTGTTTTGTGGACAATAGGCCTACAGGAAAGGCCGGATTCGAACCCTGGTTGGCCACATAAAAGACTTGGGCCTCTCCACATGGGTCGCTAACCACTGCGCTGCCAAAAGCACACCTAAAGAACGACTATTAAACATGTCAGAGCGTGCACGAGCCTATTTCTCCTCGTGAACACTGTTTAAAAGTTTCTGTTTGCATCGCTCATAGAAGATTACTTTCAAAAAGAAGATTTGCAATTTTTCCATTATGTCAGACTCACCACCGGTAAGTGAAAATGGGACGAGCAAATACGAGCATGTAGTAAACATATCACCGTAATGATTGACATTTAGGAGGACCACTTATTTTGATGATCCACCCAGAAAAAGAACATCCTCCACTATACCTTTAACATATTTTCTTACCTAATCTAACTGCGTCTCAATAATGTCCTTCCTAATCTGTTTGCAGGGTTCCTTGGTATTCCTAATGTTTGTTCTCTAATGTTCTTTAAAGAGCTTCCATATAACACCTGGATTTATCCAGGATTAAATTACACAAACAGGTCAGACAGGTTAACTAGATTCTTCTTTAAGGAATCCAAGAGTAAAAAAAACACAAAACCTTTAAGTCACTTATTTTTCCGTTCAAATTACGCTCTGCTTTGTTGTAATTGGATGATAAAATCTCCAACCATGAAGCAAAATTGGTGATTTGTTATATAAACAAAAGTAGAAGCTATAAGTACTTTAATAAAGAAAAACAACAGCAGTGGCACCGTTTATCATACTTTTATTTTATACTCTCAGGAATTACATGACATGACGGCATGGGTAGAACATCAGATAATCGGAAAGCGAAACACAGGAAGTTAAAGATGAATTCAAACCACACAAAAAATAATAAAGTTCTTGGTAATAATCTTAATATTTATCAGGACACAAACTGTAGCAGTCTCAGAAGATAAAGTGTATATAGTGCATTAATGTGCAGTGAGAGGGGGATTAAAAACATCCTCCGCTTGGGAAATAGATTTAAATCCACCCTCTGAAAGAATACCAATCAGGTCACGTCACTATAAAATGTTGGCTTGTTGTTTAATGGCTTTAATTATTCTGCAGATGTAGAGGGAGGTCAATACCAAAAATCAGGAAAACATGTTTCTGGCGAATTCTTTAAAATGTGCAAGTATTATTCCTTTTTTCCTCAAACAACAAATCTTGGCTTTAAGTGGTTAGAAATATTCAAATAATGTCATTTCTTTCATAAATTCGGCAAAACCACAAGAGGTGGATGGGCTTTAATTGGTTGCATCACATTAAATTATAATTTTTTTAAACTCCCTCTATGAAGGCTATGTCTATGTTGTTTCTACATAACTATGCTTTAAGGACATTAAGCACATGAATCAAAACTAATCTGTCACCATATTTTAAAATAAATGTATTGAGTATCTTTGGTTGCTGTTCCTATAAGAAATCCAACCTGTTTCTTCCTCTTTCAAAACAAAAGCTAGAGAGAGGGAGACAGGGTCTTTAGATCTGCCCTCTGCGTTTATTTGATAAGGAAAGTAAGGAGGCAAGACGTGCTCTTGTTCGTAACTTAAAATCCAAAACCTCACAGGTATTCACGATTAGTTGAAACGATAGACTTTATTTTAAAAAATATTTACTTTTGATGTAAGTACAATACCGTAGAAATTACTGTAAGTTCTTTAGTTTTTTAAGATTATATAAAAAGATTTTCACAGGGAAGCGGCCGGCTGTCTGAACTGCAGTGCTTCTCGGTAAATGACATATGCTAGGTCCTGTTGCGCCAGGCCCTGTTGCGCTAGATGCTGTTGCGCCAGGTCCTGTAGTGCCAGGTCCTGTAGTGCCAGGTCCTGTTGCGCCAGGACCTGTTGCGCTAGATGCTGTTGCGCCAGGTCCTGTTGCGCCAGGACCTGTTGCGCTAGATGCTGTTGCACCAGGACCTGTTGCGCTAGGTCCTGTTGCGCCAGGTCCTGTTGCGCTAGATGCTGTTGCGCCAGGTCCTGTAGCACCAGATGCTGTTGCGCCAGGTCCTGTTGCGCCAGATGCTGTTGCGCCAGGTCCTGTAGTGCCAGGTCCTGTTGCGCCAGGACCTGTTGCGCTAGATGCTGTTGCGCCAGGTCCTGTTGCGCCAGGACCTGTTGCGCTAGATGCTGTTGCGCCAGGTCCTGTTGCACCAGGACCTGTTGCGCTAGGTCCTGTTGCGCCAGGTCCTGTTGCGCTAGATGCTGTTGCGCCAGGTCCTGTAGCACCAGATGCTGTTGCGCCAGGTCCTGTTGCGCCAGATGCTGTTGCGCCAGGTGCTGTTGTGCCAGGACCTTTTGCGCTAGGTCCTGTTGCGCTAGGTCCGGTAGCGCTAGCTTTGTTTAGCCTAAACGGCAATGACTAACGTTAAACATTTTTTGTTTGAACAGAAGGGTGATGATATGGATGAGAATGTAGAAATCCCAAGAGGTGAAGAAGATATGTTTTGGTGATTTTTTTAGCCCCCCTTTTTGTGTGAAATGATTTTTTTTAACTATTTGACTAAAATCTGCATTGAATTAGATGCATATTTGCAGTTTGCTTTATATTCATTATCGTTGACTTTTTCCACCCAGTGCGTTCTTTTTCCACTAAATGCGGGACAATTCCGTTTTTCAAGGGACGGTTGGCAACCCTAGTCTTTGCTGCTGCTAGGAGAAGCTAACCCAGATGGAGAGCTATGCTACAACGAGCTGAGGCTGTTTATAATTAGCATCAGAAACCTGATGTGTTACCAGGACTAAAAGATGCTTCACTGTCACTTCAAACAGTCATTCATTATCTAAGGTTTGATTTTGATTTTAGGTAAGCTTACATATCACAAAAAATGTTTAACTTATGGTAAAATGACAGCATATTTAGATTCAGCTAGTCGTGGATCCCTTTGAAAAGACAGCCAAAGCTGTAGATGTGTGGTTCTGTTGAAGGGTTATAAACAGTTATTATATTGCATGCCGTAGGTATTTCTACTGGCTACTTTTTAGAAATCGAAGTCACTTGGTCCCAGAGGGAGAAGCTACCGGCTAGTCTGGAGTGGGCGATGGAGGCTACATTCGCACTGCAGCCTGAAGTGACCTAAATCCGATTTTTTGCCTATATGCGACCTGTATCTGATCTTCTCATGACAGTCTGAACAACACAGATCAGATTTTTTTTGCAATGTGACCCAGACCACTTGGTAATGTGGTCCTGAATCCGATACGAATCTGATCTTTTCAAATGCGACCTGTGTATGATCAGCCGGGTAACATTTATCCCACCTAAACGCCATTAAAGGTCATTATTCTGTGTCTTGCTACGCAGAAGCAGGAAGAAAAACAACCATGGGGGACGATAATGCGGAGAGAAGTTTTTGTTTTAATCTTCTTGAAAAAATTGAGTTTTTAAGGTCGGGGAAAGATCTCTAGATGCGCTCCATCCCTATTATCCACGTTTACTTCCGTAAAGACAGAGCACGCTTGCTTGTGAGGTCATTGCGTCCTCTACTCCGCATGTGGGACAATTGTGTTGTATGGATGCAGTTCACACAGGAGATCACATACAAGTCGCATATATCTGGAAATGTGAACGGTCTAAGGCCTGCGGTGTGACTGTAGCCTAAGTGTATGCTGACTTTCCTATAATAATCCCAACTTTATCAAAACTCACGCTGCTAATCCTGTTATTGGAAAAAAAAAAAAGAAAACAAGCAGCCCACAAATAATCAGACACAAAACTAGATGAAAACCTAAAAAGTGAAGCAGGTTTCGTAGAGCCATGATGAAAATTATTTTAATTTTTACCAGAACATAAAAGCAATTTAAAAAGTCATGAAAATGTTTTATTCCTGTTTCATCCAATCTTTTTTCCCCTTTGCTTCTATATGTTTGCACAGGTCACCCTATGGAGTGACTTTTGTGCCTTTATTGTTGAAAGTAAAGAAAGCATTTTGTAAATAAATATCAAAAAGAAAATTTCAATCCAGAAATGAAGCTTTAAAAGCCTTTTCATGGGGAAAAAAAAAGTATTTCGGGTATTTTGATATTCTATTTTATATTTTATTTTATTTTATTTAAATTTTTTTTTTTTATGTTTAAATTTTCAAATTTCTGTCTTCAGATTCAAATTTCAAAACTTAATGTAAGAAAAAGAGGATTTGGATAAATAGAATAAAAATTTAAAATCTGTAAAACAATAATAATAAAGTGTAGAAAAATAAACATTTTAAATGATATAATAATAAAATAAAACAATTTGAAGAAGAAATACAACCCAACATAATAGCAAAGTCACTCTTTTTGATTAGGATGTTTTTCAAATTCTCGTTATTTTTCCAAATCTCTTTTTCAGACTGAGTTTTATGAATTGGATTCTTTAAAAATTCATTCATCATTTTCTTCAATTCCATCCCAATCTAAACACTCCACCAATAAAAAAACTTTTGCCAGCTTTCATGCAGACCTTAGAAATGCATTTGCCAGAAGTGAAGAGAATGCGATCTGTAAAATGCAATTTCAAGAGAAGGAAATTTGGAAACTTACATTGAATAATTTAAAAAATAAGAAAACAGCAGTTACTCTCAAAAAAGTTTTTTAAAGTCCATTTCTGTATGTCACTTTTTTTCAAATATCAGTTTAAAAAATGGGTTCATTGTTTGTAACAATAATTGAACAAACTTCACTCCATACTTTATTGTTTAACACTGTCGACACAAGATAATTTTTCATTTGTAAAGAACCACCTTTTTTTTTTACACTTAAAAAACCCCCCCAAATGTTGAGAAGAGAAATAGATTTTAAAAATACAGGCTTTCTGATTGGCCGGTTTATCGTTAAGCCCTAATCTCCTTAATTTTGAACAGAGTGAAAATCGGTCAATACTTAAACAAAGCCAGTCCGATCTTCCGTACCTCTGCAAAGGTCATTAAATAAACCATAGTCACTAGTTTTCATTGCTATTTAAGGACTTTATCATGCATAAAACAAATTCTTATTGTTTCATTGATATTGTTCAATCTATTAGAAATTAAATAAGTCTGAAACATTAAAGATGTATTGTTATTAAATAATAGAAGTCAAAAATCATAATCAGAAAGTCAGACTTTTTATGCTTGGTGAAAACTGATATTAGTGCACGACTTTAAAACAAAAAAAGTGAAAAACCTGCAGTATTTTTAAATATCTTTTTTTTTATAATCAGTTCTGTATTATTTTAAGTTGAAGTTATTAATAGCCACAGGATTCAGACATCTGGACTAGATGTTTTAGCTTCAGCGTATGGCTGACCGCCATCACTCCAAATGATCTACTGCAGGTACGATACTGACGGCGCATAACCCTTCAACAGAACAGAAACCCCAACCTGTGAATTTAAATGGTAATGAATTAATGAAGAAGCTCCTAAACGAATTTAGCAGATGAACATTACGCACTAAAGCTGCAATAAAACAAGGCTAATATAAACTAACGCTAAATACATCTCCTATAATTTTGTGCCGTAACACTTAGTTTAAATACAAGTAATAACAGACGAGGAAATAAATTGCATATGACATAGATTAGGAGAAATCGGCTACATAGCTTTGGCTAAAATGCTACAGCACCACAACCTCCACCTGGTTCAAGCACTAGGAGAGAACCACCAGGACAGCTCTGGTTTGATAGGAGCGCCACCCAGTGGTCAGACCTGCTCCTCAGAAAAAGGCTCGTCTCTGATAGGAAGGCGGCGCACCCCCTCCCCAACCCCAAACATTTAATTAAATGTTTTAAGGGGTTAAACTTGTTACCTGGAGCCCATTAAAGGTGAGTTTCTACTTTGTTGTTCTGCTTTGAGATCTTTGATAATCCCATAAACACCAGAACGTACTGAATCCCAGTACAAGGCTCCTTTCTTCTTCTTCTTCTGATTCTGTCTGTACTCCGACATGCTCCCTCGATTCAGCTTTGATTTCCTTGGCAGCCCTGCTGATAAAAAACAAGAAAACAAAGACCTGAGTCAGATATTATCCTCCCAAACCTCAAGTGGCGCCGTAAGCATCTGTGTGACCTCACAGAGTTGGTTCTTTTGCGCTTCCAGCAGTCGGGGTTGAGCCTTTTCTGCTCGTCGGCGAGCGCTTTGGCCTGCAGGGTGAAGACGCGGCGCTCCTCGCTTCGCATTTTCTTCCACTGCTCCCCCAGGAGGACACTGATGGCTCTGCAGCACAGACGCGCATGCTTGAACACATGTGTTCCAACAGCGTTCATTCTGACACACTCATAGGTTGGAAGGGGCTAGTTAAAGTCACGCCAAAAATCCGAAGGAGGATCAGTAACAGGAGGTACATTTCACAGATTATTTCCCTCATTTGTCTGTTTGAGCACAAAAAAAAGCCATTTAAAAGAACGCAGCAAAACCTGATCTAAAATTAGAGACAAATGTCTTATATTGAGGGAATTCTCCCTTAATTTTAGAGGGCAAATAAGATAATCTGCTAATGATATGAGGATTTAAATAGATTTAAATCTATTAAAATAAGATAATAGAGTGTTTTTTTTTTCATTTGGAATGTAATCCTTCTTGGTTTTCTCAAATTAAAGACAAATTATTTCCAGAAAAATTGACTGGAAGTGAATTTAGTTCCATCATAGTTGGAAGCAAAGATCACATGTTGTAAATAGAAATTTAAAAAAAATTGAATCAATAAATAAAACATTGAAAAACTGAAAAAGTTTTGGAAAATTACTTTCCTGTTTTCATATATTTTTTTCTATTTTTGTTTTCATTTTTTTTTTTTTTACTGATTTAATATTTTCAAATGTATTTTGTTTTTAATTTCTCTTTTTTAAATTGAGTTTTCTAGTAGGGTTTGAAGTAAAAAAAATGAAAATATAAAATCTGTTAAAACAAAAAGAAAACAAAACATTTGAATAAATAAAATTAGAAAATTTAAATGATAAATAAAAAAAATAAAACTAATTGAAAGGATAGAACCTAAGAAACAGCAAATGTTCATTTTAGGAGTAAAATTATTTTTTCAAATTTCCATTTAATTTTTTTTTTTACATTTTATTTTCCTTTAAATTTCCAGTTAAAAATTATATAATAATTATAAAATAATAAAAAATATATTTTTGAAAAATATGCTTGTTTTTAAATATCAATTTACAAAACATATTCTTTGATTGCAACAATAATGGACCAAAGTTCACTCCATAGGATCACCTAGAGATCTACTCTGAAGCTGTTCTTGCAGTAAGCAGCTTGTCTGCAAAAGCATTTTTCACACAATAACACTATAGAAATAAAAGACTCAGAAGCTCCGCCCACCTGTTATCCTTGCCGGGATACATCTGTGTGTACTCCACCCTGAACTTCTTGGCGAACAGCATGAAGGCGTTCATCGGCCGCTTGCATTTACTGGGCGAGGCGCTGCTGCTGCTGCTTTGAGCTTTAGCTTTAGCTGCTTTCTGCTGTCGAGGACTGTGGCTGTCTGGAGTGTTTCCGTACAAAAACAGTTTCATTTTACATTCTGAGACATAAATCAGTGGATATTCATCAAATCGTAGAGTTTTAGAAGTATCTGTATAAATAATCTAAATCAGATTTATTTGCACAATGAGTGCATGTTATGGAAGCCCATTTCCGCCTCATGAAAGTAAAAAAAGACAAATAGAAAGTCATAATTTCAACTTTCAAAATCATATTTATGAGATACAAAGTCATAATTATGAGATACAAATTCATAATTTCTAATTTTGAAATTCATAATTCAGAGATACAAATACATAATTTTTATTTGAAATTCATAATTATTAGAGAGAAATTCATAATTTTGACATTCATGGTCCTAATTATGAGAGAGAAATTCCTAATTTCGATTTTCAAAGTCATTATTTTTACTTTGAAATTCATAATTATGAGATACAAAGTCATAATTTTACTTTGAAATTCATAATTATGAGATATAAATTCATAATTTCAATTTTATAAGTCATAATTATCAGATAGAAATTCATAAATTCGACTTTTAAAGTCATAATCATGAGATACAAAGTCATTATTATGAGATTTAAAGTCATAATCTCGACTTTCAAAGCGATAATTATGAGATATAAAGTTTGAAAGTCGAATATCTCATAATTTTGACTTTGAAAGTCAAAATTGTAACATTATTATGACTTTCTATTTGGCATATTTTTATTATAATGGGGCGGAACCGGGCTTCCATAATGTGGACAAAAGGATTAGAAGAGGACCTGGTAATGTTTCTCTTTCGGGGGAAACAGCGCCCCCGCTGGACTGTGACGCATGTCGACGTCTGGCCATGCTGCTCAGCAGGTAGACGGCAGAGGAGTCCAGAGGGGTGAAGTCGTAGCTGTAAAAGAGTCACATTTAAAGCAAGGAAAATCGGATTTAGAACATTTCCGACGCGTCGGGATGGAAGCTTCTGGTTCCTACTGGAACCTAAACGCAGCATAAAACAACATTCACCTTTTAAATGTGTCAAACACCAGTGAATCCTCCGTATGCTTAGCATCTCTGTGTCCAGGAGGCAGGCACGTGTCCCCCACCTCCATTTCATAGCACGGTATCCCATAATGCACCACGGTCAAGCTGGGATAAAAGGACGACCATCCTGAGAGAAACAGGAAGGGTTTAAATCCTGAAGCTGTGAAAGTGGATCTGTCCGCCTGACGTTCGCCCACCTTTGCTTTTGACGTAGAAGGGGTGATCCAGGTGGCAGCGCGCTGTGATCGGGGTATGTCCAAACACCCCGGGGTCAAAGGTTAGCTGTAAGACGGCCTGACCGGAGGACACCGTCTCTTCATGCTCCACCAGCTGCAGGCCCTCGGAGCCGTAACTCTGTGGACGGGATTGTAAAGGGGTTGTACCATCTATCTACTGCCGATTCACTGCAGCCGATAAACACTGGAGCTGTACCTTCAGGAATCTGGACCGCTCCTCGTCCGTACGGTCCTCCTCAGCAGAGCCCAGCTCCTCAACGCCCTGCCAGCCCACAAAGGAGCCGCTGTGAAAGCGCAGGCGAGTTCCTGATGATGGAGACGAGCAAAACTTCACTCTACATATGGCTTTAGGTCAGGAGAGAAGAGTTTAATGTGTGCGTCTTTCTTTGACATTACGGGATGAGGGAACATCACAGTTTTTATCGCAAAAGGAAGATGAGGAAAAATACTTAATTTAATTAAGAAATCTGAACTTCAGTTAGTAATCCTCGCCTTTTTGCAAAACCAAATACAGGTTCGAACTGGTAATCTGTGATATCGGGTAGACTGTGGGCCGGTCCTAATTTCAGCATGTGAGGGCCGGCCCTCCTTAAATCATACCGGCCCAACACTTCCTCTCCGGCCGAAGCTCCTATCTGTGACAGTAAAT
This sequence comes from Cyprinodon tularosa, assembly GCF_016077235.1. Taxonomy (NCBI): domain Eukaryota; kingdom Metazoa; phylum Chordata; class Actinopteri; order Cyprinodontiformes; family Cyprinodontidae; genus Cyprinodon; species Cyprinodon tularosa. The sequence goes on along the minus strand of NW_024038589.1, from coordinate 1,115,357 downwards.
AACGCAAGGAGCTTAAGAAGTAATACAACGTTAGCTACGTAAATGATGCATGCTGTATATATAGCTCTTGACAGTTGGTATATGGTGTAATTTTCTATTTCTTTAAACTGTAAAATCCTTGCAACAGTCCAAAATTATATTAAAACTAAAATGCTTTCTTTAAACCAAACTACGATGTTCCTCTTATAATTGGCGAATTTATCTTTGAATATTTTGCTAAAATATGTTGCGGTGCATGATGGGGTTTTGCATCTAAATGCTAACGTTGCTCGTCTTACGTGCATCGTTGCCAGGTTGGGAAACATCCCAAGCTGGCAGTTTAGGATTTAGATTTATGGCCTAAGAGATCAATAGACTTTGATTCAAATTGGGTGAGATTTCGTATGTCTAGGCAGTTTATGAAAAATTTTTGGGCTATAAAACGGGAGTCAGTGACATCTGGCTGATGGGGTGATGGTGGACGTTACGCAGCAGCATTCACTGTTGCGTCCGTGTTAATAACCAAAGCCAGTAAAACCGCATTATAGAAGTCTTGGTGATGGTTGCCGTGTGATGCTGGAAGATCGATCAGTTAATATACAATGTGGGATGAATAGCTGAGGTCTAAAGATAACAAACCATCGGCTGGTGACATGGTGCCAGTAAAGAGGTTAGAGTCAATTATAAAGTATGAAGTTCCCCCTGATTTTATGCCTAATATTTTAGAGGGGATTCCTTGAAAGAAAATAAGAGAAAGAAAACAAAACCGTAAGAGAGGATGGAAAGAGGGACACTTAGAAGGACACGAGGAATAAAAGGGAGCAGGGGCGCAGGTTTGAAGGAGGACAGGACAGATCAATCCGAAGGAAACACAATGAATGAAAGAAAGGAGGGAAGTGAGATAGGATACAAGGAAAGGAAAGAAGGAAGGAATTAAAAAAGAAGGAAGATAAGTGGAGAAAAAAGGGGGGAGAATAAAAGAGTGGCACTAGGAAGGAAGGAAGGAAGGAAGGAAGGAAGGAAGGAAGGAAGGAAGGAAGGAAGGAAGGAAGGAAGGAAGGAAGGAAGGAAGGAAGGAAGGAAGGAGTTCCTCTACCTTTCAGAAAGCAGTGCCAGGCTGTGGGGGGGCAGGAGAAGCTCCAGCCCATGTCCTCATCATCAGACAGGGAGGACCTGGTAGAGACGGCAGAGCCGCACTCACTGCTGGTCTGCAGAAGGAAGCAGCCGTCAGAAAGGAAGGAAAAAGCTGCTCGTTACTGAACACAAGGTGAAGCCGGCTCTACCCTGCTGCGATGTCGTTGTCTGCTGTGAACTCTAGATGGCGACGTGCTGCTCAGGAGAGCAGGTGGAGGACGGGCGTAGGAGTGTAGGTCACTGCTGGTGCTGGGGATGCAGACTGCAGGGGAGCTAAAAAATGGAAACCAACAGGCGCTGTGATTCATGGGAGAAATTTAAACAAGGTTCTATTTTCTGGCATTTTCTGACAATAATTTAAAAGGACTAAAGGTCTGATGATGGCCTCAGATCTAATGCTTCAGTTAGAAGTAATACCTGATTGGGCCAGCAGATGTCGTCATTTCAGATTTTCATAGACTACAGCAGGAAGCACCAATCAAACGCTTCTAACAAACAGTACAACAATTTACTCAAGGATTTCTCATCTATTTGCTAGCGTGTCCAAACGAATCTCACATTGAACGATCGTGGCGACCTTCTCATCATCCTCTGGATTTTAAATCTTCCTACTAAAAGGCGACTAAAAGATAGATCACTGTGGCTGCCATTTATTTATCGTTATAGTAAAAAATCAGAGCTCAATATGAAAGCTTTCCCAACCTGTCTGGTAACAGGGTTTATACAGGAATGAGTAACTCTAATTTAATGCTTTTAATGCTCTTAGAAATAATTTTAATGCCATCAACAATACTCATGACTCTTATTTTAATACATATGTGTAAATATATATAACATTGCAAAAGCCTGTCGACAGGCTGCAGCCATGTCCAAATTCCTCGTTTTCCAGTCACTTTGCATTTTTCAATAAATATCTCATATATATCTGATGAAATAGTTTTTATAAACGTTTTTCTTTTTTTAATAGATTTTAAATGCCACGACAATCACATTTGATACATTTTAATGCCAATTAAGGCCTTAATTAAAAAAATTATAATTTACTGATTTAACTTGTGGAAACCCTGGGTAAAGAAGCTCTGGTAAAAGAGCGATTTCAGTCAGTAGCCTAGTAAATGGGAAAACCTCTGCCAGACACCATATTGATAACCCTCACGTAGAAATGTTTTAGTTCCACCTGGTTTAAAATCTATATAAAATCCTCTTTAGGGAATCTGTTGCTATCAGATTATTAGTCGATTAATTGAAATAAATAATCCAAAGATAAACCAATTAGCAAAATAAGCATTAGTTGAACTCTTAATGTAAAGGGAAAGTGGCGACTTTGTGCACTTATGGTAGCATCACTTGTTAAATATGGAGTGAAATTTGTTCCAGTATTGTTGCAAGTGATGAATGTATTATGATATGGAGATTTAAAAGAAAGAAACAACCTAGAAAATAAACTTTAAAAGGTTTGAGAGTAATTTTGCATTTTTTTTATATACATTTTTTTTAAATAAATTTTCTTTACAAATTTTACTTTTTAATTTTTTGTTTTTTCAGAAACATTTTCTCTTTTATTATGTTTTCCAGATCACATTCTCTTCACTTCTAGGGGCGGGCTTTCCTATGGCGTGAGGAGCAAAAATGCCTTGGATATTAGCAATATTATTAGGCTTGAAGTGAAGAGAGATTGATTAGTGAAATTAAGTTAGGAAAGAAGGAATTTGTTAATCTTAATTTGACAAATATACATTTCCAACAATGAAATTGAAAAAAAAAATACATAAAGTAAAAATATATGTAATTAAATGAAATCAATGTATTTGAAAAACAAAATCTAAAAAATTTGCAAAGTTAACCTGAAATGGGCTCTTTGCAACAATAACGGAGCAAATTTCACCCCGTAGTGTGAACTCTCCCATTATAATGCAGGTGTGAGGCTCCCATTGCACATGACCCTCTACGGTAAGTTCTTATTCCTTTTCTGGAGGAGCACACTAACCTGCTGTGAGGAAGACCCTGTAGCAGTGGGCTCTGAGGTCCGGTGGCGATGTGGGCCAGCTGCGTGAGCCACAGCGTCTCCGGGGGCTGTGGGTCGGCGCGCCGCTCCTGGTGCGACACACCCAGTTCCAGCTGGTAAACGGGCGCCGGCTCCAGTTCCTCCTGAACCTCCTGTAGATCCGGCAGGTCGTCTGGGAGAAGAAACCAAACGCAGGGGTTAGAACACCGCTTGTGAGGTTTGAATTGCTTAAATTAAAACAGTTGTGTTGTTGCCCGTGTTTAAGATACCGTATTCCATGAAAGTGTCGCTGGTGGGGAGGCTGGGTGAGGAGGGGAAGTGTTCGTCACAGCGTAGCGGATCATGAGCCCGGTTCCCATCAATGTTCATTATCCCTGGAGGAAACACAAAAGTCAAGCTGGGTTTCTGCCACAAACAAACCTCCATGTTTTCTATATAGGGGATGTGGGAGGATTTTGTAGTTATGTCACATAAAAAATATAAACTAATGAGTTTGATCACTCATACCATCAGCAAGGTTTAGTGGTCTGAGAGGTTCACTCTCAGATAAAGAGTTAAATCCATGCAGAATGGGTGATCACAGAGATCTGCTTTCTCTTTAGGTTAAAGGCACACTATGCAACATTTTTCAGTTAATTAATGTGTTCCATAACGTTATGGATGATTAAATGAGTCATTTCAGGTTGAACAAAGGTATTCTCGGCCGCCCTGGTGGTCTGTGGGGGAAATACTGCACTTGCAACTGCAGGAGCACCGACCCGCATCCACAGGCTCAGAAGTCTCGTGAGAGTCAGTCTTGCTTTACGGCGAGAACTGCTACACGCCCCCAGTTAAAAGCATTCTCGTTGCTAGCACAGTGGCGATCTTTGTGCAGTTATGCTACGTTCACGCAGCAAAAGCAGCAAAATCGCGTCTGCTGCTTCCTTTTTGCTGCTTGTACCAGTTAGTTCTGACGCGCGGCTGAAGCAGCTTTGCTGCTCTGGCTGTGCGGTGCAAAAGTGTGTCTGAGGCGCATTGGGCGGAGCTTCACTATCCTTTCTCTGCCTTGCAGCTATATTTGCTGTGATCAGTGGGAATAAAGTAGTTTTAATATGTGTTTAAGTGAGAAAATACACCTGAAAACGTAATCAGTGCCGTCAGTTCATTCAGATTATTATCCTGCCTTCAATATTTTTTCTGTCGGAGCCGCTCAGACCCCCACATACCAGGGATGCGCCGAAAGTAGGGATCCCTTCATCAGCAGCGGTTCACCGCGGCAGCTGGTAGGTGTTTTTCATCTAAATAATCCAAACTGCATATTCTGCCGGCAGATTTCTGCATTTTAAGTTAATTTAGGCGTCAATAAACTGTTTAAGAGGAGAGATCATCAGCGCTGTGTCTCTCTCCCTGCGTTAAACGCACCCGACGCGCTGCTTCAGTTGCTCAGACGTGCTGCGCCTGGTGCTCAAAACGCGCCGCGGGACCTTTTGCTGCGCCTTGACGCGCGTCAACCATTGACTTTGCATGTAAACTCGCTGCTTCTGTCGCGCCAGCTACGTCCAGTGTGAACGCAGCATTAGTCATTCGCTGCTAAGCTCAAAACAACCGCGCCGGGCTTGACGGAGAAACCAGGAGAACAGCTGAGCATATTTACGACAGTGCACTTTTATTTCGCCCTCTGGGGGGAGCCTCGCTGGAAAATCAACACCGGTTGCATAGTGTACCTTTAATTTGTCCCTCCTGACATGTTTTTTGCCATTTTAGGTTAAACTAAAATTAATTTCAGGGTAAAATGCTAATAATCTACAATGAAAAGGCCGGACTGATAACCTGAGAGAGAGTTTATGTTATCTTAGCCTGGCTTTTATCTCAAACTAAGTCATTTTATTTTATTTCTATCCTGATTTAATAATTATAATACGTTTATCTTTTTGTTTTTTGTATTATTTTGCATTTGTATTATAACATTATGTTCATTTTGTTTATCTATTATTTAGTTTCTTGCAATAGTTTGTATTAATCCTACCTGATATTCAAATTTATACTAATTCTATATTTCTTCAAATTCTAGTTTTTGACATAGATGTTCCTACCTCTAGGTCTAGAAATTTTATATCTATTTATGATTCTGTTGTTACTAGGTTCGGGTTTTTTTTTTTCATCTGTTTTATGCTTAAACCCAGTTAGAAAAGAACTTTGATTTCTTCTATAAATAAGGGAATATATTTTTCAAAAAAATTGTATTTTTATTTTCATATTTATTTATTTAAAATCAAATTTATTAAAGTTTTACTTATTGAAATTAGTTTTCTTTTATCAAATTTATGTGTTTCAGATTGAGTTTTACAAATGTCATTCTCTGTAATTTTGTGATTTTTGAAGTGAATTGTAAAATCAGAATATTAAATTGGCGGCTCTTACAGCCTCGTGTGTCGGTACGAAAAACTGTCAAAACATTTCTTAAAGCTAGTGCATTTGCCATTGGTTAAAGTAGGTAAATAAGAGGATCTGACAAATGAAGGAAGATTTATGCCCTTATAATAAGATAATTACATAGAATGCACATAAAGAGGATATTTAAGTTTTTTTTCTAATTTTAAATGAAAATCATCTTATTGTATTTCTAAATTACCTTACTGATCTGCTTAGATTGAGGAGAAATGCACTTAGCTCCAGAAAATATTGACTTATCTTACTTCAATTTCCATTTTTTGGGCATTTTTTCAGTAATGGGACCATAGTAGGGGACCTGGACCTGTTCTACAGAGGCATTGGCCCCTGTTGGCCCCCATCTAAAACCTCCCATGAATACATTTACTTCATTTTATATGTAAAAACAAATAAGAGTAAAGTAACTATATGTTTTAAGGGGGTAAAGAGCTAAAATATATTGGGAACATTTGGTATAAATGAAGTTTGTTTGATTAAATGACAGGAATATTAGTTATTCTCCCAAAAATGTCCCCACATAAGCTTCCTGTAAGGATGGACCCTTCTGGTTTGGACATGTAGTTACCTGTGGATTCACTCTGAGGGTCAGTCTGCTGCATATTGGTCCTGGATGGTGGGTTTTTAACCTCCCAAACCATGATGTAGCTGAAACACAGAGCTTTAATATGTTAGGGTGCTGGATTCAGGCTTTAAAGTCAGAATCCTTGTTTATAAACGTCCAGCTCCAGCGCGCATGCGCACTTTAAGCTCCATTCATTCAACATAAAGAAAGACAACGATAAAACAGTTTAAATAAGAAGACAAAAACTATTTATTAAACCCTGATGATGGTGGGATATCGCCCGCTGTCAACAATCGGCAAAAAATGTCGAAAAACGTCCGTTTAATTGAAACTTCAGAGGAAAAAAAAGTAGAGTGAAACATTGTCGCGTCGACTGAAAAGAAAACGACAAAAATATGATTACATCAGACTAAGATCGGATTGAAAGTAAGCTTCGGAGAGGGGAATAAGGGTTCGGCTGGTTTTTAAATGGTTGAAACATTGTTGCGTAAAATCAACACCGCAACAAAACAACTAACGTCAACAATAAAAAAAAAAAAAGCTTAGCGAGAGCGAGCTGCGAAACTGCATTTAGAGCACAAAACCTTCGCTGACAGCTCCGTGTTTTTACTCCTCTAACCAGTTTAGAGGTAAAAATGTTCAACTCTGTTAAGTATTCTCAAATTCAGCGTTTTAAAACAAGTCAATGGCTTCAATGAACTTTTCTCAACTCACCAAAACAGTCGACTTGTAGGGAAAAGGGGGGGTTGTTGTAAACAGAATGTTCTAGTTATCCTATTGGTCAGAGGAGCTGTCAATCACAGATAAAACCGATTCTTATTGGTCAGCTGAACGTCAGCTCGTGCGCATTAGTTTTTCTTTTTCTTTTTTTCATTTCTGCAATTAAAAACACTGGGTGGGTGAAGGATGGTTTTAATCACGATTAAAACACACTTAGCTTATCTAAACTTTTAATGTGGTACTTTAATTTAGTGACATAAACAGACACTTTGAGTTTACCATTGTGTTGTTAAATAGAACTTTATTTATCTCAAAAAATAGAAGGTTACTGTCCTTCAGCGGATTTAATTATTATATATATATGATTCACCCTGGTACTTTTAAAAATGTCAGGAACTGCATTGTTTACTGTATGTATTCCCCAAAATACACTAGTGATACACCGGTAATAAACATTTATTAAAAAATAAAGAAGGGTAAAAGATATACAATATACGCACATATAAAATATTAGGTTTGTAAGGCTGGAAACAATATATCTATAAATGGAAATGGTATTTAATTTCCTTTTTCCTGTTTATAAAACACAGTAATATTTGAATGCAGCCACCAGGAGCAGTAGATCCCCATTTATAATTGATGTTAACTTTATTACTTGTAGGAGCTATTTCTCAATTTTTATTTAATTCTTAGAATTTGGATTATTAAGTGAGATTTGTTATTTAGAATAGGATTTGTTTAGTGATTCACTTAATTAGCTATTTGACTTTAGCTTTGGATGATGGTGTTTCACAGTATAAATAGGTATGTCTTAGGTAGATCAAATTGCATGGGGGTGGCCATATAGTTTTTTTTTTAACCAGTTTTCACTCTCAGTCTCAATCAGTCAGTCAATCAAAGAACAGGTGCAAGAATCAGAGTGAGAGCAGTAGAAGAATCCTGTGAAACATGTACCCTTGTTTGTCTGTATGGAGAATAAAGCAAGCAAAGAACTGGATTTTGACACTTTTTTTTTTATCTTTTTGGACTGCATAAGCCAGAATCCACTGTGCATCAGGTGGCTATTTAAGTAGAATTTCAAAATTCTGCTTATTCTATCTCTATTCTCCCACTCTGCAGAATCTGTTAGTTCAATCTCTAACGTTATGCTCTCTCTGATTTTTCTCATAGTGGCTTTGCCTCGTCTTTTCCTGTTTGGCTGTGACACCATCCTGGAGAGAAATATCAGCTGTGCTACTGTCATCAACACCTTTGTTTCTAGATGTTGGAGACCAGCCTGTTTTTCCAGTGTAGTCCTGTTTCTCTGACTGTGACTGGCTGGATGTGCTCTCTTCATCCTCTGACATGGGAGCTGGCTCGGAGCTCGTCTGCCTGGCTGTGTTTCCTGGAGAGGGCCGCCTTTTACAGTTGTTTTTTGTATCTCTGCTTCTGTCTCCTTGAACCCCAGTCGGCTTTTAGACAGATGGCTGCTCCCACTGAGCCTGGTTCTGCTGGAGGTTTCTTCCTGTTAAAGGGGAGTTTTTCCTCTCCACTGTCGCTACAAGCATGGTTAGTGTGAGGGATTGCATTCGAGTGAATGAGTCAATGCAAAGAAAACTTTGAATCAATTTGACTGGATGATCTGGTGAACTGTAAACTGCCTTGAGATGACATGTGTTGTGAAACGGCGCGATAGAAATAAACTGAATTGAATTTTGAATGTTAGTTTTGTACAAATAGTCACTACATTACTAATAATTTATAATAAAAAATCAAAAATATTTAATTGATTTTAAAAACATCACTATTGTTATATTAATTTCTGTGTTGTAGACTTTATTCTAGCTTTTATATCACAATCCAAGCGACTATTGCGAGCCACTTCCGGTGTTTCAATTTGAAGGCGTAACGGAAGTTGCAGGGTATCGCGATAATTAAAGTTCCCGCAGTGAGATTGACATGTTGAGGACGCTGCTGATTGGTGGGAGGAACGTTGGTCGTTTGGTGCATGGCGCGTGTTTTGAAGCTGCTCTGCTTGTGGAGAAATGTCCTGGGCCGTGAGTAGTGAGGAAACAGGAAGCGATTCTTGTGGGATGGAAGAGGGAAATAGTGACAATGAAGGTTGGAAGATAGCAGCATCAAAAAATGAGAAAAAGCGGAAAAAACAGAGATCAGTTAAAGGGGAATCTAGTTCAGAACAATCCAGTGATGATCAATCCATACATTCCACAGCACAACAAAATGAATTCAAAGTCATATTCAAAGTCGTTAATCAGGCAGACTCTTTTACAAACTGGAATCCGGTTCACTTAACAAAAACCATCAATAAACTTGTTGGAGAAGTCAGAGGTGCCAGAATTCTGTACAGTGGAGACCTGCTAATTAACTGCAGAGACAGCGCCCAGCAAGGCAAAGCAATACGTATTAACAAAATTGACGGGATAAGAGTTCAGTGCAGCCTAATGGAGAACAAAAAGATCAGCAGGGGAGTCATTGGAGGAGTTCCTCTGAAAATTTCTGAAAAAGAGATTCTGGAAAACATAAGCGGTGCAAAAGTAAAAGAAGTAAAACGGTTAAAAACAACAAGAAACGGAGAAAGATCTGACAGTTTATCTGTACTAATTAAATTCGAGGAAGAGCAATTACCAAGCAAAGTATTCATCGGTTACATCAGTTACAATGTCAAAATCTACAATCCACCACCATTGAGATGTTTCAAATGTCAAACATTCGGACACATTGCAGCAGTTTGTAAAGGGAAACAGAGGTGTGGAAGGTGTGCAGGAGAACATGAATATGGTAAATGTGGAAAAGAAGCTAAAATAAAATGCTGTAATTGTGGTGGAGAACATACTGCTGCTTATCGCGGCTGTGAAGCAAGCAAAAGGTCTGAAGAAATAAAAAAAATGAAATTTGAGCTTGGAATAACTTATGCTGAAGCTGCAAAAAGGATCCCATCTCAGTCAGAAAAACCCAAACCTACAGTTCAACACACGGCAAATTTCAAACCTCTAGAGAAATCTCCAAAAATTGATGAAGACTCACTAATTGTTAAAAAGACAAATTTTGTTCTTTTCATGGTGGAAGTGATTAATTGTACTGCTCAGACGACAAAAAAAACAGAAAAAATCAAAATAATAGTGAAGGCTGCAGAAAAATATCTGGATGTTAAAGATATGAACTGGGAGATGGTTGGAAGCATGATGGAAAGACCAATGGGACCATCAGAAACTGGCAGAGGTACGATGACCTAGAGTAAATTAAAATTATACGGGCAAATGTAATTTAGTATAATTTAGTATTATGTGGGTTTAAGTTACACAGGTTATTTTATTGTATTTTTTTTTTTTTTTTTTTTTTTTTGGGGGGGGTGAATCGTTTCCTGTTTCCTTGCTTTACTCCATATCAGTTGGTGGCGGTAATGCACATTTCACAAGTTTGCCAACCGCCATAAAATCTCATAAGAAGAAGAAGAAGACATGTTGAGGACTGTCGGAGGCGCCGCGTTTCCTCGTTGTTGTCGCACATAAACTTAAAAAAAAAGACAATTTTTATTTTGACGTTTCCGTGTCTTGTTATTTAGCATAAATGCCGACTTCTTCGCGGGTAGCTCCGGGGTTGTTTGCCTTCTGCGCTCCTTGGTGAGTCTTTATTAAACTTCTCTGATCATTTGCAGTGTTCCTCTCTGCTGAACCGTTACACTCCACCTGCTGCTCTAACTGACCTCTGGCTCTTCTTTAAAATATGTTGTCTGCACTGTTAATGTTAGTTACTGTAGTGAACCAAAGTTGAAAAGAGCTTCCGAGCCAGAGCAGCTGACTGAGAGTTATTCTGGTCCATCCATGATTTTTGACTCTTGCTTCCTGCTTTTATAAAGCTTCCTCTGCTGATGCAGAAAGAAGCAGAAGGGAAACTCCACCGACTTCTTAACATTTATTTCAGTTATTAGGAAATGTGCGCTCATGAAAGGACTATTGTGTAGTAATTAGTCATTGCTAATCCAAATACTCAGTTTCCCCCCATTTTAGCATTCTTATTACAAATATATAAAGTTTTTTGTTTATCTGGCTAAAGTTATCATTTCAAACAACAAATATATGTAAAATGACAGTTTGGCTCAATCTGTTCAATGACACCATATCATCATAGCGAGCTCAAATATAGTAAAGTAACAGTCAGTTTTGAAAACTTTGATTATCATAACTTAAAGACAGTGATGGTGAGATCAAGCTTCATGTGAAAATGTCACCACCTACTGGTGGAGTGCAGAACTACAGTTAGTAATATAATTGTTTTTTGCAATATTGTTTTTGTTCATTTGAAATAGTTAATGTTTGGTCTGTATAATAAAATCTTTAAGTTTTTTTGTATGTAAAATGTCTTAGAAGAAAACAGTAATTGTAGGTACACAGTTGTTCTGCCATTTAAGTGGAATAAGCTCGAGCAGACAGTGAAAGTTTGCTTGTGCAAATTGGGCAATGATGAGAAAATGCAAGGTGTTAGTCATTTTTATTTAAACATAATAGTTTTTCTACAGTTTGTGGTTTTAATCCTTTTGGAAGTTATGTGTTCAACCAATCTTCTGGTTAAACCCACCAATCTATTTTTTTGTGTGTTTTTACCAATCTATATTTATACTAGTGTAGGAGCCATAAATATAAGATGCTTTGATGTTTGTTTGTCTGATTTTATAGCTGTTATGGTTTTGTTTTTATTGGTTGGTTTGGTTGTTAGTTTGTAGGGGAATGGATCAATTAGATTTGGGAGGAGCTTTGTAAATGGGCATATTAATCACCTTTGGGAGTGTCACTGGCAGAGAGTGGGTGAATGGGCCGCTGTATTTTTGGTTGACCGCAATGCAAATTACTGTAATCTATGTTTTGACTAGTTATATTTTGGAAACATCCTTTATACCTGTGATGTGAATCAAGTTCACATCAGCAACATATTGATCTCAGCGGATTCCTTTTTTATTTTGAACGAGCACGTCAGACAAGGAACAGCCCGACCTCAGCCTCTCAGCAGCTTTTTTTTGTTTCCTGAAGTTGCTGCAATAACTAGGAATACAAATGCAAATTAGTCACATTAACCAAAATACTAGATGTGTTTTATGAAAACTTTTAAAAGTCTTAGGTGGGTCCTGAACCAACAACTCACAGATTGGAAGTCTATCTGGCGACATATTAAAAGATTTACTTATTTATATTATACATTTAAATTTTTTATCAGTGGCTTGATCAGAGTTTGATCATTATGTTGTTTAATCCAACCAAACTAGTTTTAACCAACTAGATTGTTTGGGGGAAAAAACACCAATCTATTCTTAGAATATCCAAACTTTATCCAACTCTCCTACAAACTCCCACATCTTGACTGAATACTGATGCTTTAAATGCCTGCCGAAGTTCCGGCTATAAAAAAAAAAATGTATAGATGAAAGAGTGCCATATATGTGCAACTTAATCCATGTTGTTTGGGGTTTGATTCAGTCCACGTCTTCTACTGTTACCCCGAAATCCCACATACTCCGTCTGCGCTCCGCTCCGCTACGCCCCGCTGCGCTCCAGACCGCCTGCACAAAGCAAAGCCTAAAGCCGCCGCTGTCCCCTCCGCTCCGCTCTGAGTTCCTTGGAGATCGTAGAGGGCATGCGCGAGATGAACCAGGGTTTCAGCGGATCATTAAAAATAATTACAATTCATAATTCTTTTTTTTAATCAAGGCCTTAATTGGCACTAAAATTAATTAAATATGTTTATCGTTGCATTTATGATTCTTTAATAAAAATGCTTCTAAAAACAATTTCGTCAGATATATTATATCGCTATTAATTTGCGTGGAACTGTTTATAAAGCCGTATGTTCGGAAAGGAAGCTCCAGGCGGAGAAAAAGCTAGAGAATATATATACGTATATATGTGTGTGTGTGTGTGTGTGTGTGTGTGTGTGTTTACATACATACAGGAGTCATGGAACTGTATGAGGTGCCCCCAGGGACATAAATCAGAATTAACTTGCATATACACATATTAAATTACACTCTTCCATATAATATACTGAAAACCTCACACAAACACTAGTAAAAAGCTCTCACATAAACTAGTGAAAACATTTACCTCTTATATAATCTACTCAAAAGCTCTCATACAAAGTAGTGAGAACTGTTCATATAAACTGGTGAAAAGCTTTACCTTTCATACACACTACTAGAAAGCTTTCATATACACTATTAAAAAGCTCTCATATACACTACTATAACGCTCTCATATACACTATTAGAAAGCTCTCATATACACTATTAAAAAGCTCTCATATACACTACTAGAAAGCTCTCATATACACTATTAGAACGCTCTCATATACACTATTAGAACGCTCTCATATACACTATTAGAAAGCTCTCATATACACTACTAGAATGCTCTCATATACACTATTAGAACGCTCTCATATACACTATTAGAAAGCTCTCATATACACTATTAGAACGCTCTCATATACACTATTAGAACGCTCTCATATACACTATTAGAAAGCTCTCATATACACTACTAGAACGCTCTCATATACACTATTAGAACGCTCTCATATACACTATTAGAACGCTCTCATATACACTATTAGAAAGCTCTCATAAACACTATTAGAAAGCTCTCATATACACTATTAGAACGCTCTCATATACACTATTAGAAAGCTCTCATATACACTACTAGAATGCTCTCATATACACTACTAGAAAGCTCTCATACACACTACTAGAACGCTCTCATATACACTATTAGAAAGCTCTCATATACACTATTAGAACGCTCTCATATACACTACTAGAAAGCTCTCATATACACTACTAGAACGCTCTCATATACACTATTAGAACGCTCTCATATACACTATTAGAACGCTCTCATATACACTATTAGAACGCTCTCATATACACTATTAGAAAGCTCTCATATACACTATTAGAAAGCTCTCATATACACTATTAGAAAGCTCTCATATACAATATTAGAAAGCTCTCATATACACTATTAGAAAGCTCTCATATACACTATTAGAACGCTCTCATATACACTATTAGAAAGCTCTCATATACACGATTAGAACGTTCTCATACACACTATTAGAAAGCTAAAATATATGGTCCCCCTCCTTTAATTTAGGCAAACATTGCTCAAATATCACCGAATCCAGATGGTTTGTTGTTGATGAAGAGAGGAATATACACAGTTTAAGATTTGCAGCTAAATTAATTTGTTTCCATATTATGGAACTGCTATCAGGCACTTCCCATCATCTTATATCAGTAATAAAAAATTATAAATACAAATTTGGTATTTGGTGACTTGACTTTTATTTCTGTCAGGCTGAAGTGAAAAAACTTGGAAAGAGACTGATTCTCTTGGCGTTTAAAATAACAACACAAAACAGCATAAGAAAACCGCATTTATTTTTTTTATTTTACAATTTTGTAAACAACAGCGGCTGATTAAACTAAATGTCTCAACCTTGTATAATTTTACGACTTTTTATGTAACCAAGAAATGATCCGAAAGGCGTGGGAAATGATCAGATCCGCTTATCTGGCTGCAATGCGCGGCGCGCTCCCGACACAGGTGGAACAGATTTTCACATGGGAACAGAATTTCGCACAACACCGGAAAAGGATCTCTGTTGAAGCAAAAACATAAAAAATAAAGTCGAGTAATGCCCATGCTTCTGTGAGTTGTTTAGCGGATAGCTGAGCATGAATCAATAATTTTATTTGATACAATTTCGGCCGGAGATAGCACAAAATGTATGGAGCTAGCCAGAATGACCTCCGTTTAAAACAACTTCCGGTGTAATGACGGTCCTTCCTGTTTCACTGAAACACCTTCCGTTTCAACTGAAATCCGCTAATAGCTTTTCAGTAGTGTGTATGAGAGCTTTCTAGTAGTGTATATGAGAGCTTTCTAGTAGTGTATATGAGAGCGTTCTAATAGTGTATATGAGAGCGTTCTAGTAGTGTATATGAGAGCTTTCTAGTAGTGTATATGAGAGCTTTCTAGTAGTGTATATGAGAGCGTTCTAATAGTGTATATGAGAGCGTTCTAATAGTGTATATGAGAGCTTTCTAATAGTGTATATGAGAGCTTTCTAATAGTGTATATGAGAGCTTTCTAATAGTGTATATGAGAGCTTTCTAATAGTGTATATGAGAGCGTTCTAATAGTGTAGGCTATATGAGAGCTTTCTAGTAGTGTATATGAGAGCGTTCTAATAGTGTATATGAGAGCTTTCTAGTAGTGTATATGAGAGCGTTCTAATAGTGTATATGAGAGCTTTCTAGTAGTGTATATGAGAGCGTTCTAATAGTGTATATGAGAGCTTTCTAGTAGTGTATATGAGAGCGTTCTAATAGTGTATATGAGAGCTTTCTAATAGTGTATATGAGAGCTTTCTAATAGTGTATATGAGAGCTTTCTAATAGTGTATATGAGAGCTTTCTAATAGTGTATATGAGAGCATTCTAATAGTGTAGGCTATATGAGAGCTTTCTAGTAGTGTATATGAGAGCGTTCTAATAGTGTATATGAGAGCTTTCTAGTAGTGTATATGAGAGCGTTCTAATAGTGTATATGAGAGCGTTCTAATAGTGTATATGAGAGCGTTCTAATAGTGTATATGAGAGCTTTCTAGTAGTGTATATGAGAGCGTTCGAATAGTGTATATGAGAGCTTTCTAATAGTGTATATGAGAGCGTTCTAATAGTGTATATGAGAGCGTTCTAATAGTGTATATGAAAGCTTTCTAGTAGTGTATATGAGAGCGTTCTAATAGTGTATATGAGAGCGTTCTAATAGTGTATATGAGAGCTTTCTAATAGTGTATATGAGAGCGTTCTAATAGTGTAGGCTATATGAGAGCTTTCTAGTAGTGTATATGAGAGCATTCTAATAGTGTATATGAGAGCGTTCTAATAGTGTATATGAGAGCGTTCTAATAGTGTATATGAGAGCGTTCTAATAGTGTATATGAGAGCTTTCTAGTAGTGTATATGAGAGCGTTCTAATAGTGTATATGAGAGCGTTCTAATAGTGTATATGAGAGCGTTCTAATAGTGTATATGAGAGCTTTCTAATAGTGTATATGAGAGCGTTCTAATAGTGTATATGAGAGCGTTCTAATAGTGTATATGAGAGCTTTCTAATAGTGTATATGAGAGCGTTCTAATAGTGTATATGAGAGCGTTCTAATAGTGTATATGAGAGCGTTCTAATAGTGTATATGAGAGCGTTCTAGTAGTGTATATGAGAGCTTTTTAATAGTGTATATGAAAGCTTTCTAGTAGTGTGTATGAAAGGTAAAGCTTTTCACCAGTTTATATGAACAGTTCTCACTACTTTGTATGAGAGCTTTTGAGTAGATTATATAAGAGGTAAATGTTTTCACTAGTTTATGTGAGAGCTTTTTACTAGTGTTTGTGTGAGGTTTTCAGTATATTATATGGAAGAGTGTAATTTAATATGTGTATATGCAAGTTAATTCTGATTTATGTCCCTGGGGGCACCTCATAGAACTGTGCTTACAGCTCCTTCATATTTCATGTACACTAATAACTTGTGTACATGGTTCTTGTTGATGGCATTACAATCATTTCTAATAGCATTAAAATAGCATTAAATTAGAGTCACTCATTCCTGTATGAACCCTGTGAGCGCTTAATTTAATATGGCATATTAAAAAAATCCCACCATCATCCAGCATATGTTCAGTTTCTGCCCAAATATATATATATATATTTGTAGATTTTTGTAACAGAGATAAGGATAATTCAAAACTGCTTTTTTTTTTTATTAACTTGTTCTCTACAACAAGCATCTCTTTTCATTCCTGTAATAAGAAGTTTCTTTTGAATGGATTTGATTAAAGTTTAAGTCCCTCGGTATAAAATAAATATTTAATATATATTTTATATAAATAGTTTGGATCCAATCATTTAAATAAACGGTGTTAGTTTTTTTTTTTTCATTTTTGTGAATTGTGCTATAATTTCTAGTCACCAATCTGTTGCTACTATATTTTAATTTGACGAACCGGAATTTGTCGAAGTTCCTTTTCCTGTTTGGTGCGATTGCAATTGCGGATCTTGACCTGGCCGGACCGGAGCGGAGCAAAAAATAGCTCGGCTCCGTAATTTGTCGGTGACGGACGGAGAAGACGTACGTGGACGGAGACGTGCGGAGGAGTAGCGGTGGATGTGGAACAGCTCTCATTGATTTCCATGAAAGACAAGCGCTCCGCACGACGTACGTCAGCGGGGCGGAGCGGAGCGCTGACGGAGTATGTGGAATCTGGGGGTTACTGCCTCAACTACAGAAATGTTGGGAAACCCCATTTTCCCTCATTTTTTTAGGTAGAAAGTTTTTTTCTTTTTTTTGAAAATCCATATTAGGAACTGTAAGGTTGATATTTATTGGGCAGCCAAATATCACAATATATTTCCATATCGTTTTTTTCCCACACCGCTCCAAAAAGTTTGAAAAACAATCCAATGGACTTTGTTTCCAAGTGTGAAGACGTTGTGCTTCCCATCCAGGAAGCTTTTTCAATTCCAAATGTCTGGAATAGCGTTGAGTTCGAGGTTTTATACAGTAGCCCAACAAGCCCTTGTATTTGTTTAGAAAACATGCAAATGGACCAGCATATCCCGGACCGCTATTTATATGTGAGAAGGAGGATTTTAAATCCTATTCTGGATTTAACAGGAAGCCAGAAGAGAAGCTAGAATAGGAGAGATATGATCTCTTTTTATTTTAATCGGAAATCTTGCTAAAGTATATTTTTATAATCTTAAAGGTTTTCTATTAAGATGGTTTCTTTGTTTTTCATTTCTGTATGTGCACTGATTGGCCCCTCATTTAATCAGCCTAGTTTCCTTTAATTTTGGGAGTGGTGATGTGAAACTGCTGCTGATTCGTGTTTATCAAGATAAGATCAAAATGTTGTGCGTCAACTGACAGCGTTGATTCTAAAAGGAAAAATGGGTTTAGGTCAAAATCGGGTGTGTCGGGTGTTTCAGAGATCCTTGATCTTCGACTCATAATGATTTTCTGGTTATTTCAGAATAGATTTTTCACTTAACTTTGGTTTTAGCTCTGATGACTTGTGCCTTGATTTGGACTTTAAGGTTTTTCAAAAAGTATTACATCATTTATATGGAGTGAATTTTGCTCCAATATAGTAGAATAAAAAAAAAAAAAAGTTTTTTAAGTGTAAAGTTAGAAATAAATGTAATCCAGAAATTATATTTCATAATTAAAAAAGGGTTTGAAGGTAAATTTGCGGTTTTTCCTAGATTTTTTTTTCTCTTCACATTCTCTTCCCTTTCTAGGGGAAGGTTTTCCTCTGGAGAGAGGAGAAAAGACGTATTTCTATTAATCTATTGGAGAATTTCATATGCAACAAAAAAAAAAAAAAAAAGAGAAAAATGCAATTAGTAAAACTGGATTTAAAAAAAGAAATTTGAAAATGTAAACTTGGATGCTATAAAATCTGTAAAAAAAACAACTAATTTTTGAAAATGAAAATAACTTGAGGAAAAAATAAAACATGAAAAAAAAATCAAAGTTACACCCAAAATGTGTTTTTTAATAGAAGTTTTTCCAAGTTTAATTTCTGGATTGCTCCCCCCCAAAAATTATCTGTTAACTAAACATCTTATTCACTTGCAAAATTAATGGTTCAAACTTTACTCTATATAATAAACCTACCAGGCCAAATAATACCGTAAACGTAAAATATTGATCCACAGAGTTGATTTTTAGTTCATTAGAGTTACAGGGATCGCTTTAAATCTAAATTATAGGGCAAACTGTCTGAATAAGTTTTGCAGGAATCTAAAAGGAAAAAAATTAACTCGTCCGTGCTGTAGACTGAACAAGATTTTAAATCTGGATTTTGAGATTTTTGGAATCTAAGGCAAAGAAAATTCCTGCAATAAATGCCAGATTTAAAAGTGAAAAAAACTATTGTGTAAAATCCTCCAGTAGAGCTTTAAAATCACAGGAATGCCTGTTGTTGCTCACTCCAGATGAGGTGGTCCGATCCTTGCTCTCCATGGCAACAAGGTGTTTGCATGATTGCAGTTAATGATTCATTGGGTGTTGTTGTGTCCAAGCTAGGCAATGGACAGGCAGCAGATCCAGGTGAGCGACGAAGAGCGCCAAGTGGCCCGGGACGAAAGCCGCAACAGGAGGAGGAGAAAGAAAGCCATCACCTCTTCCTCCTCTGCCTCTATGGATCAGATCAGCGTGGAGTTTGTGCTGCCCACGGTGGCGCGGGGCGGGAGCAGCCCAGACTTGCTGCTCTTGGAAGTGGCCGGAAACTGGACCGTGGAGCAGGTGGGGATGCTCGGTGGTTTAGGAAACGAGACGCTCGGAGGCTTGTTTTTAACCTGGACCGTTTCTGGCCTGCTTCTGTCTTCCAGGTTAAAGCTCAAGTTTGGATGAAAGCGGTGTCTTTAAACCTCTGTCCTGACTTCTACCAGCGCTTCTCTCCTGACCACTGCATCCTCCTCTATCAGAAGAAAGGCACCGTTTGTGAGATCTACGACAAGCATCAGGTCTTCCAAACACTGGACTGCATTCGCTACTGGAGAGGTAATGCTTACCCTTAAATCCACAACTACTTTTATCATGACTGATTGATGAAAAATACTAAAACATGTTTCGATTGTATGGAGTGTTTTTAAGTAGCCAATATCTTACCAGCTGCAGGCCGAAGCCGTGTTAGAGAAACAGACAAATTATCATTGTATCATACCTTTTAAACAGAATAAAAGAAAAGCTAGTTTGATATAAAACAACGATAAAAAACATATTTGGTGCTCGGTAAGATGTATTGCACCAAACAGTAAATTTTTTCTTTATTTTCTTGTCGGCCCAACAGAATCTATCCTCTCAGATTTTAGGCTAGCTTCCATAAGACGTTTAAAACAGAGCTAAGTTACTTCCGCACTGTCATAAAAGTCAGAAATAAATATGATGTCTAATGTGGCTAATGCGTGCTATCATTTCTATAGGGAACTGCTGTGAAGCAGTTTTTGTTAAAACGACATTGTTCCTGGTCAGCTCCAGACAAAGTGTTGCAGAGTGCTGCATTTAGGTTACAGGAAATGAGAGGAAGTGCGGAATGTCAGCAGAAACACTTTGTTTGCCCCCAGAGGGATCTGGAAAAACTTTTATTGAAATAAAGTTACTCATTTCTGATTCAAAATGGTTTAATTCAGATTAGAAATTCTCCTTATTTAGCTAAAGCAGGTCACCATGGAGGTTAGCATGCCTTTCGTCACATAAATTAGCATCTTTGGACACTCCATAGTACTCTGAAATCTGTCATCCATCTTTGTGTCAGTAAGATCAATATACAGTCATGGCCAAAAGTATTGAGAATGACACAAATATTATATTTTCACATGATCTGCTGCCCTCTGGTTTTCATGTGTGTATGTCATATGTTGTCATCACATACAGAAATACAATTGCAATCATATTACGAGTAACAAAAGTTTTTAATGACAGAATGAGTTAATGCAGCAAGTCAATATTTGCAGTGTTGACCCCTCTTCTTTAAGACCTCTGCAATTCTACCTGGCATCCTGACCAAATTCTGACTGATAGTAGTCCATTCTTGCACAATCAATGCTTGCATTTTGTCAGAATTCCTAGGTTTTCGTTTGTCCACCCATCTCTTGATGATTGGCCACAAGTTTTCAATGGAATTAAGATCAGGGGAGTTTCCAGGCCATGGACCCAAAATCTCTATGTTTTGTTCTCTCAGCCAGTTAGATATCACCTTTGCTTTATGGCAAGGTGCTAAATCATGCTGGAAAAGGCATTGTTCATCACCAAACTGCTCTTTGACGGTTGGGAGAAGTTGCTCTCGGAGGACATTCTGGTACCATTCTTTATTCATGGCTGTGTTTTTAGGTAAGACTGTGAGAGAGCCGACTCCCTTGGCTGAGAAGCAACCCTTCACATGAATGGTTTCAGGATGCTTTACAGTTGGCATGAGACAAGACTGGTGGTAGCACTCACCTCGTCATCTCCGAACAAGCTGTTTTCCAGATGTCCCAAACAATCAGAAAGTGGATTCATCTGAGAAAATTACTTTACCCCAGTCCTCAGCAGACCATTTCCTGTACCTTTTGCAGAATATCAGTCTATCCCTGATGTTTTCCTGGAGTCTCCACCTCACAGTCCATGCAGATGCACTCACACCTGCCTGCTGCCATTCCTGAGCAAGCTCTGCACTGCTGGTCGCCCGATCCACCAGCTGAAACACTTTCAAGAGACAGTCCTGGCACTTGCTGGTCTTTCTTGGGCTCCCTGGAGCCTTTTTGGCAACAAAGAGACCTCTCTCCTTGAAGTTCTTGATGATGCGATAGATTGTTGACTGAGGTACAATCTTTCTAGCTACGATTCTCTTTCCTGTGAGGCCACTTTTGTGCAATGCAATGATGACTGCACGTGTTTCTTTAGAGATAACCATTGTTCACAGAAGAGAAACAATGATGCCAAGCACCAGCCTCTTTTTAAAGTGTCCAGTGGTGTCATTCTTACTTTCACATGACAGATATGATATCCAGCCCTGTCCTCTTCACCACCCACACCTGTGTTAATGGATCAATCACTGAAACAATGTTAGCTGGTCCTGTTAAGGCGGGGCTGCAATGACGTTGAAATGTGTTTTGGAGGATGAAGTTCATTTTCTAGGCAAATATTGACTTTGCAATTAATTGCTGTTACGCTGATCACTCTTTATAACATTCTGGAGTATATGCAAATTGCCGTTATAAAAACTGAAGCAGTAGACTTTGTAAATATTAACATTTGAATCATTCTCAAAACTTTTGGCCATGACTGTACAGGGAAAACTGATTCTGTTAGTTCTCTGTAGGGCTATGTGTGTATAATGAGAACACGAGGTGGCTTAGCACACAGCCTTGAGGTACACCGGTTTTAGCTAGGGATGTTGGCAACATCTGTTCTCAGTTATTTAAAATCATTAATGTTGGTGGATTAGTTGTTCAAACTTTCAATATATTGTCCCGACAGGAACTTTGGATATTTGTAAACATATTCAAACATTCACCCTCAGTTGTCAGTAAAGACAATATGCACTAAAAACCCGCCTAAAGGTTAGCCTAATATTAGCATGTTGGATCTTTCTTTTGATATGACTCTTTCTATTTGGCTTGTAGATTGAACAATACAATTTCAAAAAAATAAAAATATCACATGTAGACAAAACCTACTGAAAAAAGCTGCTTTATAATTGTGTTTTTTTTTGTGTGTGTGTTTAAAGGCTAGTTTTAGCTAGGTGACTTAAGTTTAACAAGCAAGTAGCTTTCTTAAGGGTCCATTGCTCCTTATTTGGGTTCCAAGTAGTTTCATGTATAGGGGGCGCTATAATCACAAAAAGTTTATATCTACAAAGTCGATTGACTTTGGATATATGGTCAAAACGTCTTACGTTGGAGATATTCTTAGCATTAACATGAATTAAATGGGGGCAGTCCTCTAGAGATTTTAGGAAAGATTTTTTATTTGACCACCAGGTGGCACTGTTTAGACAAAAGGTTTGTTTTGGGGTATTTTTCTGCAATACTTTTCTAATTACACAATTTCTCTGTTCAATCAATTGCGCGGTTATGCTAATTGTTACCTATTATGCGATATATGTTGAACCTATTTTGTTTTACTCCAATTGATTTCATTAATTATGCAAAAACCAAATTTGATTTTCCAGCGCAGTAAAACAAAAAATTTTTTTTTACTATGAATGTATTTTTGGAAAATATATTCACAGAAATTAATAATGTATGCCATATATGGTAATTGTTACGTTTCAAATTTTTTTTTTTATAAATCGAGAATTTGGAGGGAATTCTTTCCTTGAAGAAAATCTTTATATAAGAACTCGGAATATACCGTAGTCAAATTAGAAGGTTTTGGTTTATTTCTCGATGATTTGTTGGTTTTATTGATATTTTGTACCATGCTTCAATACCGCCCATGGCCAAAATGCACATATGGGGCGATTAGAACCGGGGGGCGTGGCCTGGATATGAATTGCTTGGAACCCGTATTTAATTGCTTGCAATTCTAGTTAGTATTAGATTTAGTCTGATCCTGACCACTACTGATGGTTAGCTTAGAATACGTAGCTTATTCCTACTGAACCGTCCCTGTTGGTAATGTGTTTCGCCAGCTCTGAAGAAAGATGTGGGTCGGATCACACTGGCGCTTCGCCCGCAGCCATCAGATGAGTCCCAGCAGTACCAGCGTTACCTGAACTACCTGATTGGCTACGACGTAACCGACGTCAGCAACGTCCACGACGACGAGCTGGAGTTTACTCGCAGGAAGCTGCTGACACCGCGGCGCATCGAGCTGTTGGACCGGGACCCCAGACTTTACTCAATGGACCCCTGGGTAACCAGGAAGCCGCTGCCTGAACACCTTCTCTCCAAGGTGTGTTTACCTGTTTAGATCTTCATCATCTTCTTTTTCACCAAGATGACGGGAGAAGAGTTTAGGCTTTTTATTACATTTCTTTTTCGACCATCCACCTCCTTCCTCTAAGCAGTGCCCACTCTGAAGGAGGCCTTCAGTTAGTGCTGACGCCTCTGAAGCAGTGCAGCAGCACGACTCAATCTAATTTCCTCTGTTGTGTGGGCAGCCTGGAGCTTCCAGAGCTGCTGTTCAGAAATAGTTTGTAACGTGTTGGGAGCCATTTTCTGCACACATCATTAGTGCTTTTCACACCAGGGGGTTACCAATCATTTCAGCCCATGACCCTAAAAATAAACATATAGAGTCAGTTTTTATTAAATTGTTTATTCTTTTATTTAATGGCATTTATACTATAAATTTAAATGTGTTTGTAATTATTTAATAAGAAATTTACTCATGCACATCTATACATTCACCATTTTAAATGTATTTCTAATTATATTTTGGGAAATTTTACCAAAATAGTCACAATTTTAAATGGGAACATTTTAATGATTAAATTCAATATTTTAAATGTATTTTTAATTAATCAGTGGGACATTTAATTTGATCATTTTCAGTATATTTTAATTGTTTAACTGGACTTTTAAAGTCAGAATTTTAAACATATTTTTAATTATTTAATGGGAAATTTTAGTTTTTTTTCATTGTTTAAATGTATTTTAATAACCTCCTGGTAATTGGAATATAAAATGAACATTTAGTCCATATATTAAATATAATGGAACATTTTAATAATTGAATTTATCATTTTAAATGTATTTT
The DNA here is from genome assembly GCF_016077235.1 of Cyprinodon tularosa. Lineage (NCBI taxonomy): Eukaryota > Metazoa > Chordata > Actinopteri > Cyprinodontiformes > Cyprinodontidae > Cyprinodon > Cyprinodon tularosa. The sequence continues at coordinate 1,091,221 of NW_024038589.1, read as the reverse complement.
TGATTATTTATTTAGATATTAATTACTTCATTGTTAATTTTAAATGTATTCCTGATCATTTACAGGGACATGTTATTATTAAAATCAATTTAATGCTTTTAACCATTTAAATCACAATTTTAAATGTATTAAATTGGACATTTATTTAAATTAATCATTTTAAATGTATTTTTTATTATTTAATGGCACATTTAATTTTTTCATTATTTTAAATGTATTTTTAATTCGATGCTGGGAAATATACTTATTGTGCATTTTAAAATTAATGGTACATTGTTGATGTTCTAAAAGCTTCTTATTTTATTTTATTTTATCTTATTTTATTGTAAAATTTTTTTATTCAATGGAAGATTCTAATTTTTATAATTTTTATACTTCATAATTTTTTTTTTTCACTCCATTTCACCATCACTTTGGGATGGGGTGTGTTCATGGAAAAAATTATCATTTTAGGGTATTTCAGGAATAAGATCTTACATCTGATTTTAATAAATTTGTTTATATGTCTTTCAGTAATCTTTTTATATTTTCTGTGCCCCTTTTTTCCTCGTATATTCTCTATTCAGGTTAATAACGGTTTCATCCTGGTTGTGATCCATGTCAGCACTTCCAGCCAAACCATCAAAGTCTCCATTGATGATACACCTTCACAGGTAGATAAATATAGTGCATGAAATGTGCAGCACTTCCTGTATGGTTCACATTTCCTGTAGTTTATTTTCATTTTCTTTTTTTTTTTGTCCTCCTGTTTAGGTATTAGCGAGCTTCTTTGCAAAAACAGCCAACAAAAGGGTTTTGTTGGGAATCCCTGAAGACGTGAGCGAGGAGGACTTTGTTCTGCGTGTTTGTGGCAGGTGTCTGGACCCCCCCCCCATCCACCAAGTGTGTTCATTGTGAATCAGGTAACAATTGTTTCCTTTTTTCTGTTGTTTTCTCACACACAGAGAGGAGTATCTGTATGGAGAGAAAGCTCTGCAAAGCTTTAACTGGATCCGTCAATCCCTCAAGAGCGGAGAGGAGATCCACCTGGTGTTGGAGACTCCACCGGATCCCGAGCTGGATCTGGTCCAGAGGGAGGACTGGGCTCAAGTGGACGATTGCACGGGAGTCACAGGTCCTCGATTCAAAGTCTGTTTATTTCTACTCGGATATGAGCAGCTTTTGACCTAAAGAAATCTCCATAGGTACCCATGAACAGTTGACCATTGCCGAGAAAGACCATGAGCGAGTTTTCACCATCTCCATGTGGGACTGTAACAGGAAGTTCAGAGTCAAAGTGCTTGGAATCGACATCCCGACGCTACCTAAAGTTCCAGACTTCACCGTCTTCATCGAGGCCAGCATCTTCCATGGGCAGCAACTTCTAGCACAGGTTATAAATGCGAATGCAAAATGAGAGAAAAAAAAATATTAAAATAGTTTATTAATCCCAAAAGCAAGTTAAAAATAAAAATTCTGACTTTAATCTCACAGTTCGGACTTTTTTCTCAGAATTCCGACTTTTATCTCAGAATTCCTACTTTTTTCTCAGAATTCTGACTTTTTTTCCCTCAGAATTCTGATTTATTTCTTTCTCAGAATTTTGACTTTAATCTCACAATTCGGACTTATTTCTCAGAATTCTGAAATTAATCTCAGAATTATGACTTTTTTCCCATATTAAACTGAAATAAAATTTTAAAATTGGTTAATGTTTTTTATTTTTTCAGTGGCCCTAATCCTCTTCCGTACAAAGTAATTCTTATTTTTTGGTTGTTTTTTAAAAGTCGTTGAAGATGTTGATAGCTGTAGACAGGAAGGATCTGGATCTGGAGATTTTTTTTGACTAAAGACACTCTATTGTTGTTTCACATTCTGATGAAGAAGATGACCACAGCTTTTCATAATGTTTTTCATTCTTTTTCCACTCTACAACATTGTCTTTTGTTTAAGAGGAGTTCCTTTTTGGACCTTCTTTAAATATGTCTCTGCTCATTTAGTCAGAAAAGATGCCCATAATAACTAATGGAAAAGGCTTTCTCTTCTGCCTCATTTTCAATTGACAAATGCAGGATTTGAAGTCCTTTAAAAAAGAATTTTAGAACCTTCAGCTGCACGATTCTAGAAATTTTGAAATACAGGTTTAAATGATGCAGAAAATCCTAAACGCTAGATTCCCCATGGGGAAACATGGTGTTGGCAGCTATGTGCATTCAATTTATAGATGTGGAAAACTGGTAGATGCTAAGCTAAGTGCTAATGCTAACCACAGTGTTCTGGTTCTTTTTCTATTCGTGTCATGGTGTTCGTACGGAAGAGGATTAGGGTCACCAGGAAAAAAAAAAAATGAACTGATTATTTTATTTAAGTGTGATATGGGAAAAAAGTAAAAATTCTGACTTTAATCTCATGACTATGATTTTAATCTCCGAATTCTAAAGTTTTGATCAAAATTCTAACTTTTTCCCCATATTAAACTAAGTAAAAAAAATAAAAATAAAAAGTGGCCCTAATCCTCAAATCAGAACTTTGAGAAAAAAATCAGAATGCTTAGATTGAAGTCAGAATTTTGAGAAAAAGTCGGAATTTTGAGAAAAAAAAAAATCAGAATTCTGAGATTAACGTCAGAATTTTGAGAAAAAAGTCAGAAATAGCCTGTCAAAGAAAATACCTTTTTTTTTTTCTTGAAATATGTATTTTCTCTTGCTTTGAGTAGGTAAATAAGACAATTTACCATTTGAATAAAAAAAAAAACTTTGTTTAAAATATACCCTCTTCCTATTATTATACTTTAAAGACAAAAATGGTAATTTAATTTGCAGTTAGCTTATTTAAAAGCTCATGTTAAGGGAAAATATGCTGTAAGTGTAGGAAATGTTTACACATTTTTATTCACGTCATTTTTTTCTGCCATTCATATTTCAACATTGTAAACCATCCCTGACTGGGACAGAAATTAGACGCAACATTTCCTGCTCCAGTTTCACTGGAACCCAAAACACCATAAATGTAAATCAGCTGCAGGTCTCTATTTGCATGATCCACTCATTTATCTGCGATGCGGCGTCAGGACAATAAACCCAGAGGCTTATTGCTGTGAGATAAGATTTTAGGGGAAACGCTGAGCTCTTTTTCCAGTGAACGTCATTTGAATCCTGGATATAAGGTGTTAGAGTCATTTTATCCGATTTCCTGAAATGGGGTTTTGTTTCCATATTATGAGCAGCGACTTTGTTCCCATTAATCACATTAGTCAAAAATCTTTTAGGAAAGAACGACTTCCAAAACGTTTAATGAAGAAGTGCTTTGGAATTGCTGGTTGGAGTTTAACATCAAGATCAAGGACCTGCCTAAAGGGGCCCGCCTCAACCTGCAGGTAAATCCAGCCTGCCTTGGTTACTGTTTTTTAACCAGTAGTATATTTTTAAAAAATACATTATTAAAGACACCAATATGGTGTAGTGAAAGCCAACTAGGTCTGGGTGAAGAATGTTTGCTTCGGTTTACAAACTGGAAGTGTTTAATTAAACCCTTCAAATGAATCCAGGTGATCTGTGGGAAGCAAACGGTACCGCCCAGCTCCAAAGGCTCCTACCATGAGAACACAGCGGGAACCGGAACCCTGGAAGGTAAAGCCCAGTTAGAATTCCCTGTAATTCCCAAAGGAATTGTGGGAGGCTTCATTATTTGTCCGTCTTTTAGCAAAGACCAAGAACCGCCTGCTGTACTACGTCAACCTCCTCCTGATCGACCACCGCTCCCTCCTCCGCCAAGGCGAGTTCATCCTCCACATGTGGAAAATGCCCGAAAAGAGCGAGGAGAGCAGCAGCAGCATCAACGCCGACAAGCTGACCTCCGCCACCAATCCGGACAAGGCGTCCTCCATGGCCATCGCCATTTTATTGGACAAGTATTGCTACCCGGTGGTGCTGCCCAAGAGCAGGGACGTGGGCAGGGACTGCGGCGGCGAGGAGGGCGACGCAGGCGACAGAGGTCAGCGAGAGATGCCGAACCACCTGAAAAAGCAGTTTGAAGCCATCGTTTCTACGGATCCCTTACATCCGCTGAGTCCAGAGGACAAAGAGCTGCTGTGGCATTTCAGGCATGAGTGCATGCGTGATCCCAGGTGCCTATTTTAGATCCACCAAAATATTTTCTACCTTTTTTTTTCTTATTTAATAATTATTCTTTTTAGAGCTTATCCGAAACTGCTGGGGTCGGTCAAATGGGGGAAACAGGAAGATGTCCTTGCAACTCACCGCCTGTTGGACCGCAGCCATGCATGGGACACCAGGTAAACTGGCGCCTCACTGTTATTACACCATTATTACAATGGCCCCTGTGAGAACTGCTGGTGTACTGTTGCTCCTCAGTGGTCTGGACGTAGGTTTGGCAATGCAGTTGCTAGACTGCCACTACTCTGACGCCCAGGTTCGTTCTATGGCGGTCCGCAAGCTGGAGACGCTGGAGGACGATGACGTCCTCAGATATCTTCTCCAGCTGGTCCAGGTGGGTCATATTTTATTTTATCGTCTTCATCAGTTCTATGTTGATCTCTGAACTGCCAGGAACACTTAAATATGTCACTGTCACAGAGTTTAACGTCTTGCCTCCGAATTTTAAGGAATTTCTGGCACTTGACTCTGATTATGTTGTAATTCGAGGATCGAGATCAAAGGTGTGAACCTCGCAGCGTTCTGCAATCTTAGGGCAGGCTGTGTTTCTTTAAAGTCGTAGGGAAACGGCCGTTCCAACCGTTTCTCCAGAATTCTCCCGAGTGGTGCTCGACTTTACACGAGTGAATAAAGTAAATGTGATTGGTCGTTTATCAAGCGGGCGGTATTGTGGTGGCAGAAGGTTTGCAAGCAAGTTTGATTGTAGCCAATATGTCGGAAGCATCTTGCTAACTAGTTAGCAACTTAGTTCTAGTAGGTTTCCAATGGGAAATTCCATTGGTACCAAGTAGCACTAAATTGGTGACTTAGAAACAACACTGTCAAGGAACGCTATGGACGGTGGAAACATGGAAGAGGAGGAGAGTTTAGTGTCGGAGGTCGTGGATGAGTCTCCTCCGTCAGATATTTTTTATTTCTAACTCTAGGGCGGCAGAAGCTTGGTTTGGTGTAGAAGGCTTACAGCCGTCCATGTTTGAGCCCTTGCCTCGCAACGCTGCCAGTTCTGTTAGCTCTACGCCTGCTGAAGACACAGACGTCCATCCCCGTGAACACTGGGCCTTTGCGTATATTAGCAGTGACAGTTGAGTCAAGATGCTATGACCAAAAAAATTGGATTGACAGATGACTGTTGATATATGATTGACCAAATTTAGGTGTACAAGCTGATGTATAACTAACTGGCCTGCAGAAGATAACAAAAAAAAAAAATTACAGAATTTTAGACACGAACATTTAAAAAAAAAAGAAATTTTATACATTTTGGAACAACATCGTCTAATGAAGAGTACATTAAATACATGTTTAAGCCAGAATGATTTGACATTTACATATGATTTCCCTAAGACTTTAAAGGAAGCTTTCCACGACAAGATAAGCCCCAATCAGTGGAAGGGCCGTGTATGGTGTGTTCCCAGTGATCCAGTCTGTTTGGAGGAATGTGGAGACGGCTCCGATCCAAAATCTGAACAATTTAACATGATGCATTGTCTTCCTTAGAGACAACGAAAGAAAACTCTAAAATTTAGAGTTTTCTTTCGTTGTATAATTTAGAGTCTAAATTATACAACTAGAGTCTGAATTATACAACTTTTCTTACTATTCCAACCCGACACACAATCAGCATGGCCTCTGCTTCGTCTGCCATGTCTGTTTACTCTGAACTCTAGTTTTATCTCGAGAGCTGCTCTTTCGTACAATTTTTTTACATTTATTTTTTTCAATCGTCATGTGGTGTTTCTCAAAGGTATAGTGGAGGATGTTCTTTTTCCAGGTGGATCATCTAAATAAGTGGTCCTCCTAATTGTCAATCATTCTGGAGATATGTTTATGTAAGGCCATACTACGCGCTCGTCCCCATTTTCAATTCATTTAATAGACATTTACATGCACAAACCTACAGGTTATCAAAGCATTTAGGGAGTTGTTGGCCAAATTCATTGACTCTTTTTCGAGCGTCCAGCATACTGAGGTGAGGGAATCTTAATCTGTGCAGCTACAGTAGGTTAGCATAACGTGATGCCAAAATTAAACCATAACTATTAACAATAAAGAACTTTTTTGTAGGAGGCATCAATTGTAATCCGCTTGTAGCTTTTTCTGTAAACATCAAACAAGTAAAGTATTATATAAACTTACACACTTTTTTTTAGAATTCCAAATGTGTGGAAACGGATGCTTGTTGCTTTCTTCTAAAATGTTTTCTAAAGTTAACTCTGTGGTCAGATTTGCATGAGCCAGAATAATCATCTGAGGGAGACACAGTGTCCTTTGTTAAGATAGGAAAATCGGACCTCTCCGCACGCTTTTCATCTCTGCATGATTTACATTTGAAATAATGAAATACCTAGAGACATTTCTATTAAACTATTAAGACTATCCAAAGGACAGGCTGTTAGATTCAGGTGTTAGACTGACTCAGTAGGTAGTATTTGCATAATTCTATCTGATCTAATGTTGAATGCTGTCAGATTCTTTCCTATGCCCTCCCCCCTCCCCTAATATTTGACCTTTTAAACCATTAGTTTTGTTTTTTTCTTTCCTACGGTGAGCACAACAGCCTCAGTGTTTTCACTTCCTTCATTTGCTACGACTCAAGTGTTGCTCAATCTCACTAAACCCTCTAATCTCAATCTGCTTTAAATAACATAAATATTCTGGCGTTGCTTTATAAAGTTCCATAACTCACTCAGTCTCCGGATTAGTTTTAACACAGACCCTCTAATGGTTGTTCTCTAAACTTTCCATCTCTTCCTGTCAGTCTACACTGTGGGAAACCTTTATATTAGCCTTAAATTTAGGAAAACTGGAGGTCTAGATGGATATTAGCTTTATCTACTTCCTATTCAGTAGTGCAAAATCAAAATAATACTGTTGGATATTATGTCCACACATTATGTCCATTATAAGACTTTATATGTATTGTTATTAATTCATTTAGTATATTTAGTTCGAGTTGCACTATAATGAGTGTTCATGGACTGTTTGCAATTCTATAGAAAGTTTTTTGCTATATATATGTATAAATAAATGTGTCTATGCATTTGTGTTAATAAAACAATTTAGTGTTATCACAATGAAATACTCACATGTCATCTGCAAACAGAACTTTCTGCAGTTTAGCAACTTTTCAACCTAATAATTCAATCATTTTAATTTGCCTTTTAGGGAATAGCAATTTATTTGTTGGCTAAAACCTCAATATATATATTTTTTTGCATCTTAATCCCTGTTGGCACCAAGTTTTTGAATTCAGGAGCTGTTTAGATGTAGCTTCTTCTGGTGATTGTTGAATATATAATAGTGAATAGGTGTGCACGTCTTCTTCTTGCAGGCGGTCAAGTTTGAGCCCTACCATGACAGTGCTCTGGTCCGCTTCCTGCTGAAGAGGGCCTTAAGGGTGAGATAAAAATAAAAACAGTGCTTCTGTGTTACTAGAAATATAGGAAATTCTGATGAAGAATAGAAAAGGAAACACTCTTTTCTATAGAAAGAATATATTAGCAGATGTTTGCTTTTAAAGTTGCATCTAAATGAGCCACCAGTCATCAGGAAGGATGTTCTTTGGTTATAGTTTCATTTATTAGCTATAGAGAACTGAAAATGTATTCTGGTTGTAGAACTGACATTTGTCCTCAGATAAACTTATTTAACTTCTTATACCTCTTCATAGAGTAAGCGTATCGGCCACTTTCTGTTCTGGTTCCTGCGGAGCGAGATCGCCCAGTCCATGCACTACCAGCAGAGGTACGCTGTACTGCTGGAGGCCTACCTCAGAGGCTGTGGGGAGAACATGCTTCAGGATTTCAGGAAGCAGGTAATGGCAGCTCATCGAACTAAGCATAATACAGTCCTCTTTAATCATCTCCTTCATTGGGCTTCACACACCCTTCGCTCAGTGAGAGGTGAAATAAACTGGACTGGTTTAGTTTTTGCTATATTTCTATATTTATAATCCATTTACAGACTGAACTTTCACACTCTGGAGGCTTTCGTTCAACTGTTTTTAGAGAAAAAAGATATTTGAAAGGTCTCGTTTTTTAACAAACTGGATTCCCTCCAGGTGGAAATGACTGAGGCACTTCAGAAAGTCACGCGGGAGATGAAGGCCATGTCTGCCGACAAATATGACGTCACAACACAAGGTGAGGGACGCCTCAGATCAAGGGTGCTCTTTAACCCGCAAATTAAAAGAAAGATTTGATTCCTTGCAAAATATTTACCCATTACTGTAAGCTTAAGTATTATTTAAACTAAAACTAAGTTACAAACATGTTCGTGTTTCTTAATGGAAAGGATGAAAGCTCTAAAAGGTGATAAAACATTCTGTAAAGCTGGACGTTGTGCTGTGGTTGTCAGTTGTGTTTCAGCTGCGTCAGAAACTGGAGACGCTACAGTCGTCTGGTCTGCCGGAAGGCTTCCGAGTCCCTTACGATCCGGGCCTGAGAGCCGGAGGTCTGCTGGTGAGGCCTGAACACGCCGGAACCCGACGCTTCATAACCAACCCCCGGGAACCAACCTGTCCGCTTCTGTGCGCAGATCGAGCAGTGCAAAGTGATGGCGTCTAAGAAGAAGCCGCTGTGGCTGCAGTTCAAGAGGGCCGACACCACCACGCTGTCCAAAGACCCCATAGGGATCCTCTTCAAGGACGGAGACGACCTCCGACAGGACATGCTCATCCTGCAGGTGAGTCAGCAGCCCTACAGACGGGTCAGCAGCGCCAAAGGTACAGCACATCCCCTGCAGACGTCTCCTCTCATCCTCAGATTCTGCTCATCATGGAGTCCATCTGGGAGACGGAGTCTCTGGACCTGTGCCTCCTACCGTACGGCTGCATCTCCACCGGGAACAGGATAGGTGCGTCACGCTCTGCTGCACGTTGATCTAGTTCTACACCAGATGTTCATTATGGAGAGAATTTTGTTCCATTATTGTTGCAAATGTAAATGAAAAACATTTGAATCAAAATCGATTGTAGTGTAACTTTGCTCTTTTTCTATTAATATTTCTAATATTTCCCATTTTTCTTTAATTTTCTTAATTTTCAAACATTCTTTGCTTTTGAAAAATAATAGAGGAAAATGTATTCCTCATTTGTAAAACTTAGTCTGAAAAATATAAATGGTGTGTATATATATATATATATATATATATATATATATATATATATATATATATATATATATATACATGTATAAAATAATATATATATTAATATATATATTAATATATATAATATATTAATATATATAACATATTAATATATATATATAATATATATATTATATATTTTTTATTTTATATATAATATATATAAAATAAAAAAACTGAATCTGAAAACAAAATTACTCTCAAAACCCTCTTTTTTTTTATCCGTCTGTCTTTTTTCTTTTTTGTCCCAAGATTTCCATTTAAAAAACATGTTTTTTGTCTTTATTTTCAACAATAATGGATCAAAATGAACTCCATAGCTCAGGAACATAGTTTAGATTCAAGTATATCTCCTTAAATTGAGCAAACTACCCGTCATGCAGCTTTAGAGGCCAAAGCTTCCATCAAATGAGGAATTAATTAATTAGACTTTTAATGTCCTGTTAGAGCATCTATCAGATTTTCTGCTCTACCTTTTCGCTTCAAACCGAGAATAAGCTTTAGACCTCCTTTGGAATACTCCTTTTGATCAATGGCTGCCACCTTTCCTGTCTGCATCCTTTTTGCAGAAGTGTGTCTGTTAAAAGTCAGTTAGCTTTGAATCGACCAAAAAATAAAATAATATCTGCAAAACTGAAACTGTGGCAATTCAAAGAAAAGGTTACGAGAGAAATCAATGTGCAACAGGAAGTGGCTGGATCTGGTGTTTTTGTGCGTCTGTTCTCTGCATTCATTGCCTTAATATTTATATATTTCTATTTTGACTGTATAATTTCCTTCCTCTAAGTATATTCTTGCCATAGAGCTCTCATTGATGTTTCTGTATTGCAGCATTCAAACATTAATTGTCCCCCCCCCCATCTATATTAGTGACTGGCTTCTCCAAACAGCTCCTCTTTATAACACATTTAATTTACTACAACAGCTGATGTGAAAATCAGTGTATTTGTCCTTGATTGGAGCAGGAAAATCAGATAATCTGCCAAAAATAAAGTATGTCTGGCCTTAAAACAAGAGGATTTTTTATTAATAATAATAATACATTTTATTTAAAAAGGCGCCTTTCTGGACACTCAAGGTCACCGTACAAAAGCATAAAAACAGTGTCAGAAAAAATAAAAATAACATTTAAAAACTACAGAGGCTGTGACAGTGAAATTGATATTTAAAGAGAATAAGCAATCTTGAACAGATGGGTTTTGAGCAGTGACGTGCGGTCAGGGGAGGCAGGTGAGGCAGTGCCTCACCAGCCATCATGGAAAGAAAGAAAATATATAATCATAAAGTAATTTAAATTGTTATATTCATCCGGTGGTTTGTACTAAAAAATATTCATTTTTCATGTAGCTTCACCAATTTCGATTTTTATTTGTTCAAAATCGCTGAATTTTCTTATTTTCCCATTCAAATGCTTGGAAGCGATGCCGGTGAGGCAGCAGCGAGCTCTGCCTCACCTTGGATTGCGCAACCCCTGGCTCTGCGCTGGCTGCAAAGCGGAGAGAGCATGTTGCTGTACGGCGTCAATAAAATAGTTTAAACAAATGTAATATGTGAACTTATTTCTAATAATTTGGCTTATGTATATAATGTACAGAGCTTTTTGTCACCAACTGTGTTTGTGTAACGTGTTTCGTGTAATGAGCGATTATAAACGGCAGAGAACAAGTTCGAGGTGAGGCAGGCAGTTCTCTTGCCTCATGGCAGGGGGTGCTCAAGAGACTGAAAACATAAGGCAGGAACAGGACGGATCAAGGAAGGCTTTCTTCCCTGGCAGTGATCTCCATTGAGACAGAGAGACTTTTAAAACTGAAGGAAGATAAGGAGGACTTCTATTCATTTATAAGTAAAGGTAAGACAGTAATAACATTTATTTTGTTTTGTTTTTTAAGGAAATGTGTGTTTTGTGAGCTACAGTTTGTATGTGTAAGGATGCAGAAGTGAAACATAACCTGTAAACTGCTGTCAATCTATGCATCTATTTGCAAATCTGATTCTGATGACGTCAGTGCCTCACCAGCTATGAACCTCACCGCACGTCACTGGTTTTGAGTTGCATTTTAAAATGGAGAATTGAGTCCGTGTTTCTAAGTTGGGGTGGTAGAGAGTTCCAGAGGCGGGGGGCAGAGCGGCTGAATGCTCTGCTCCCCATGGTGGTGAGACGGGCGGAAGGGACAGACAGGTGCAAAGCAGATGAGGATCTAAGAGCATGGGAGGGGGTGGGAACATGCAGGAGGTCTGACAGATATGGGGGCGCAAGGTGGTGAAGTGCCTTGAAAGTCACCATGATCATTTTATAGTGAATGCGGAACTGTACGGGGATCCAGTGGAGCTGTCGGAGGACCGGAGTGACGTGGTGGATAGAGGGAGTTCTTGTTATGATACGAGCAGCTGAGTTCTGGACCAGTTGTAGTTTGTGGAGTGATTTCTGAGGAAGTCCAAAGAGAAGGGAGTTGCAGTAATCTAGTCGGGAGGTGACAAGGCTGTGCAGTAGTGTGTGGGGTAAGGGAGGGACGGAGGGGGTTGATGTTTCTTAAGTGGAAATAGGCAGACCGGGTAATGTTATTTATAGGGATGAACGATATAATCGGCCCCCTATCGGTATCGGCCTTAAAACTGAATATCGGACATCGGCCACCCCACCGATATTTAACCCGATATTTGATCAGCTTCTGAGTTTCTAAAGTCTAAAAAAAATAAATAAATACTACTTCTTCTTCTTCCTCAAAAACTTCTTTTTAACAGACCTAAAAACTTCTAAAGACGAGGGAAAAAATATTGATACATTAAAATATCACAATATCTTCATATGCTGATATATTGCCATTTAAAAACACCATATCAATCTCTTTTACTAATGAAATATTGCTATATGTCATCGTTATGCTACGAAATCCCCCGAAAATTCATGAAATTTTGCCATATTTTTATATGTTGATATATTGACACGGTATCGATCTATTTTACTAACAAAATCTCACAAGAATTTGCAAAATATCACGAGAGTTTCTAACAGAACGATGAAATTTCACGAGATTTTGAAAGTAAAATAGATCGATACCGCGTTTTGAAAAATCAATTTGATATCAGCATATGAAAATATATTTGAGTATGTTATTTTTCAAAGTGTCAGAAAAGGATAACAAAACTGCTATTTTCAATGACTACTTATTTTTGTCCAGCTTTAACATCGGTATCGATATCGGTTATCGGCTACATGAGTTTTAAAATATCGGCATATCGGATATCGGCCAAAATCCCAATATCGTGCATCCCTAGTTATTTATATGGGATTGGAAAGATAGTGTGTATCGAGGATGACAACACCCAGACTCTTAACCTGGGGGGAGGGGGAGATGGAGGAGCTATCAATAGTAACTTGGAAACTGTCGGTTTTGGAAAGAGTTGATTTGGTGCCAATGAGGAGAACCTCGGTTTTACTACTGTTTAATTGAAGGAAGTTGTTGGTGAACCAGGCTTTTAATTCACAGATGCAATTTGTGAGGGAGGCGGGCGGAAGAGAGGACGATGGCTGCGTGGTGAGGTAGAGCTGGGTGTCATCGGCATAGCAATGGAAGTGGATGTTGAATTTGCGGAAGATATTGCCAAGGGGAAGGAGGTAGATGATGAAGAGCAGGGGCCCCAGGACAGAGCCCTGGGGCACACCTGAGGTGACGGGGGAGGGGGTGGATTTGAGGGTCTTCAGTTTAATGAACTGAGTGCGGTCAGAAAAATAGGAAATAAACCAGTCTAACGGAGTGCTAGTGATGCCAATTGAAGTAAGCCTACTGAGGAGGGTGGTGTGACAGATGGTGTCGAAGGCTGCACTCAGGTGGAGGAGGATGAGGAAGGTGAGTAGTCCAGAATCAGATGCCATGAGGACGTCATTGGTGATTTTGATGAGTGCTCTTTCAGTGCTATGGAGTGACCGGAAACCAGATTGAAATTCTTCCTACAGGCTGTTGGCAGATAGGTGAGATTGCAGCTGGGAGGAAACTGTTTTTACAAGAATTTTGGAAATGAAGGGTAAATTGGAGATAGGACGGAGGTTGTTGAAGTTGGTGGGGTCGGCACCAGGTTATTATTATACACTTCAAAGAGGATAATGGTGTTTCTTTTTCTAATTTTAGAAATACATAATCTATTTCCATTTGCAAATCTTCTTACCTGCTCAAATTAAGGAACAATGTATATTTAAACAAAATTAACTTTATTATGTTTCAGTTTAATAGAGAGGCAAAAACTAGAGACCGTTTGTTTTCTAAAGAATCCAGAACTTCATTTGTAATCCAAAGTGCTTTTGAGATATTTTTGTTGAATTTTTTTTTTTATGAGAAGAAATAATATTTTTGAGGCCATCTTTTCCTGATTCTGATTAACTGAATGCATTAAAGTTTAACAGGAACTATTGAAAAACAGAAGTAAACTGTAAGGGAGCGACATCTTTTCCCCTGTTCCCTGACTCTCGGGCTCGTCTCTCACCATGTTTCCTAACCTCCTCATCCATGTAGGAATGATTGAGATCGTGAAGGACGCCACCACCATCGCTAAAATCCAGCAGAGCGTCGTCGGAAGCACCGGTGCATTTAAAGACGAAATCCTCCATCAGTGGCTGCGGGACAAGTGCGTCAGCGAAGAAAAGGTGATTCCGAAAACTGTATGCTTTTACACACATGACCAGCAGGGGGCAGCGCTGAGCAAATAGAATGGAATGAAACACATTTATTGGTACAAATGAGGAAATCCTGTCTCCTCCCTTCGCTTTAATAATAGTTTGAAATAAGTTAGATGAATGTTTAAAAGCTGCTCAGGAACCGAAGTTTACAAAAACATTTCTATTTCATAAATATTTCAAATGTAGCTTTACTCAATTATGAAAATGACTAACAAAACCGTTATAATCCCAGCTTTGCCCTTCAGAAGCTTTATGGATTCAAATTGTTGCTTATTTCCTGCTGCAGGAAGCAGCTCAGTTACTGACAGGAAGGAAGCGAGGCTGCGGGTTCATCCTGCCACATCAACGCACACACAAACACACGCATGTGGTACAGCTGCAAACTCAGCGTGTGACTGCTTCTTTAAAACCCGTTTTGCTCTTTATTTCAAAAATCAAGTAAAAAAAAAAAGCTTAAAGGTGTGCAGTCATGTCATATTCCTCAACAAAAAACATCTAGAATCCATTTGATCCTGATAAAGTCAGGTTATTTACACCAAGATGGGGTTTAGATTTTTGAGCCTAAATAGAATTACAGCTCTTTGCACGATGAGCTGGCGTAAATAGACGTGGTGCCATCTGCTGGCAGCAGCGTTAGGAGTAACATTCTCTCATATTAACTGTGCTAGTTTTTCATTTACTTTACCTGTGATGCAACGGGTCACTGTAACTTGATTGATCAAAGTGAGCTGGAGGCATAGGTGATGCTGATTGGCCACTGATTCAGTGAAAGCGATCCGGAAGGAAAACACTTGTTAAAGTCAAAGGATAAAAGTTTCTATGATTTGCTTATTATGTGCAGAAGCTATTGCTTTATAAACGTTGTTTAGATGCAGCTCTGATCCAAAGACATTTTTCACGTCATCGATCATCAATGCAGATGACAGCAGTGATAACACTTGTATGGTTTTCTGCTTTTTTCATATAGAAATGCTAACATTAAATAGTCCTGTTAGGTTTTTATCTGAAATGATTGAAAATTATCATTATTATTCATCTTCATATTTATAGGGTAAGATAAAACAGATGTTTGTAGATGAAAGCCACTAATGTAAATAAAGTTTGGATTTAACCCTTGTTGGCGACTCATGGATATATTGTGATGGTTTTACAAGATTAATTATTTTAGTTTTTTAAGTGGGTGTTTTTCACTATTGTAGGGGTGCCAGTCAGGTATCCCTCCTGATAAGTAGGATAAATATATATTTTTAAAGCAGTCACAAAAGCAACATATACTTTTGTGTAGACCCTTATAAAAAATGAACAATAATTTTTTTCACAAATTAGACCAACAACAAACAATTCCAGTTCTTGTATTTATGAAGAAAAAATATTATATATATATATATATAGCCATAAAAAAATAAACATAAGGCAAGGCAAATTTATTTGTATAGCACAATTCAGTACAAAGACAATGCAAAGTGCTTTACATGATTAAAATATGGGAAAATAAAACAGAATCAAAGCAAGTAGGAAAAAAATAAAATAAAATAAAAATAAAATGCTTCCCCTAATAAATGTCAATTTTTTTCCTCCAAGGAAGAAGGGTTCCAACATAAATTAACTCACAGCAAGAGCTGTCAATAAACAAAAGAAAAAAAACATAAGAACCTATAAACAATTTAAGTCCTACAATAACATAAAAAACACCACAAACAAACACAGAATGGACTTACAGGTCAGATGAGGACAATCTCGCATAGAGGCCGAAGCAGGAACAGAATTTCCTTTGTTGGTTTCGCTATAGAAATTTTTTTAAGTTTTATCTGATTTTTTGGGAATCTTTATTTAACTTAATTTTATGTTTTCAGTAATCGTAGAACATACAAAGAATGTTTGATCTGTGATGTCACCGGCTTCCGGCTTGAGCTCGACAGGAACACAGAATGCAGTTTGTTTGTTTTTTGGGTGTTTTCTATTTTCCTTAATGATCCGTGAGAGTAGCGTAAAAGACTGACAGCAGGAGGGATTAAACATCCTTTGGATGGACCTTGTTTCTATTTAACTCAATGGAATATGCAACAGTTGTTTCTGTCACACTGTCTGCTGGGAAACTGACATTTTTCAAACTGGAGTTAGGAGCCAGATTTAACAGTGGACCAATCAGGTAAGCGCATGTGATGAAGGCGCGTAATCAAGGCGTTCCTTGAGCTGTGAACAAACAGGAGGCTTTAGAAATAACGGTGAGGCCAGCTCTGTGCAACACATGTGAGATCACATGTTTATTAATATAAGTCAGGAGGTTATTACTCTGTAGTACAAACACTGATTAACAAATACCAATTGACCTTGTCTATTTGTAAGTCCTACTTTTATATTTTGGAATAGTATTTATACATTGTATTATCCTGACCTGCTACTTTAGCAACACAATAATTGGCTTCCTAATTCATCTGCTCCAGGAAGAAGAGGATGCATCAAATGCATCGTTTTACTGCTAGCAAGCATTTGATAAAATAAAATGATAACGCTAATTTTTAAAACGGTACAACTTTAAATGGCGGTATTTTCTATTTTAAACATGCGTCACAGCATTATTTAGGCTACAAGCGATGCAGTATTCACCACACAGAATCGTTTCTCTGCTCTCCACCATGTTGAAAGGTCAATGTTTACCTCGTCTCCGCAACACTGGAAACTACATGAGTAAGTGCTCATGTGCAATTATATTTCCGGTAGCGCATGAAGGCAGCGTTATACTCATAAATACACTTATATCATAAATTTGTGATTTCTACTTGTTGCAAAGTTTTAACTTTCTGTTATTAAGAACTTTTTTCTGACAGACGAATATCTGATGATATTGATCAAGGAACAAACAAAATTCTTAAATTATTTACATTATTGATGTTCATTCGCTCCAACTTTTACACATATTTTTACTGACTGTCATCTTTGTTTATAAACAGGGTTTCCGCGGGTCATTAAAAATCATTAAAAGTCATTAAATTATTTTTTTTTTTTTAATTAAATTAATTGGCATTAAAATTCATTAAATTTGAATATCATAGCATTTGAAATGCTATGAAATTGTCAAATATATCAGATTTAACCTGTTCCACATGTTTGTATGGTACTGCTCCTGGTTGATTCTAAAGCCGTACGTTCGGAGATATATATATATATATATATTCTATATTATATATATTCTTTACTGAGCTACTGAGTGATGACTGGCCTTTATTTAATAACAAATAAAACAAAAACTACCAAATAATCGACCAGCAGGAAGCGGTAATCTTTCAGAAAGATGTTTATGGTCTCTCTGTTTGTCTGTGCAGTTCCAGCAGGCAGTGGAGAGGTTCCTGTACTCCTGTGGCGGCTACTGCGTGGCCACCTATGTCCTTGGCATCGGCGATCGTCACAATGACAACATTATGATCACAGAATCCGGTAATCTTCAGAAAAAAAAAGATGAAAAAGTAACCCCAGCTGAAAGGAGATGCTAACGAGCCTTCTTCATTTCTGCAGGGAATCTGTTCCACATCGACTTTGGTCACATCCTGGGGAATTACAAGAGTTTCATGGGAATCAGCAAAGAGTGGGTTCCCTTCGTGCTCACGCCGGACTTCCTGTATGTCATGGGAACATCGGGGAAGAAGAGCAGCCCCCATTTCCTCAAGTTTCAGGTGCAGGATGTTTATTTTTTCTTCTTCTTTGAGTAAAACATGTCGATTGGAGCAGAAACAGAAAAGCCTTGTTTAATTTTTCTGCTTTGTTGTAGGACGTGTGCGTGAAAGCTTACCTCGCTCTTCGGCATCACACCAACCTCCTCATCATCCTGTTTTCAATGATGCTGATGACCGGTACGACTTCTACGCTTTTTTTTCTTTTCTGATTGCAAATGTTCTCAGTCAATGCAGCCGTTTGTTTTGGTCAATCTGAAACCGAACAATTAAAACTCAGGCATGCCGCAGCTGACCAGCAAGGAGGACATCGAGTACATCCGCGAGGCGCTGACCGTGGGCCGCAGCGAGGACGAGGCGCAGCGCCACCTGCTGGACCAGATCGAGATCTGCAGGGAGAAAGGCTGGATGGTTCAGATCAACTGGTTTGTCCATCTGGTCCTGGGGATCAAACAGGGAGTGGAGAAACGGTCCACGTAGCCGCCGCCGCTGCTGCTGCTGCTACACCCCATTTGTTCTGGATTATTATTTTTTTCTTCCAATAAAAGCTCTACTTTTTAGTTTTCCATTAAAAAGCAGCAGTGACTGTTTATCACATTTTAAAGACCAAGTTCAAACTAAACATTCCTTTTATTTGTGAATATCAGATTTATCCGATATTAAAGCAATGTTAAGCACAGAATCAGGTGGAATAGATTTTTTCTTTTGTAAACTGTTCAGATGTAAGCTTTCTGGCTCTCAGTTCGCCTCTGTCCCATTTCCATTATTTTCCATTATGAGCAGTGGGAAACACTGGTTTAATTCACAAATTCAACATCTAAACTAATGTTGCACCGATAACGATCCAGTATTGGACGGGGTCCCGATCCAGCACTAAAATGGGGGTATCAGTATCGGCGAGTACCAACAAATACCATATTGAAAGCAGAAAGTTTATTCAACTATTGTGACCCGTTCTAGTTAGGCAATAAAAAGTTCTACTGGATTCACTTTGTATTATTTGGGAATTATTTGACATCCAAGCAGTATGCAGTTCTTCATATATATATATACACACACATCAATTTCAAACAGATGGTATCGGTATCGGCCAATACTGCACAGCCAGGTATTGGGTGTCGGTAAAAAAAATGGCATCGGTGCAACACTAATTCAAACCAAAGCAAGAGAAGGAACCATCATGATATGAGACAAAAAAAGGTCATTATTTGATTGCTTATCGTGGTTAAAACCTAAAACCAAAGCAAAATCAAAACGAGGTGCAAAGAGAATAAATTAAGCCAACGATAAACAAAGTTTTAACTTATTTTTAATTATTTTATTTTTTATTTTACCTTTATTTTACCAGGAAGCCCCTTGAGATAAAATCTCTTTTTCGAGGGAGACCTGGCCAAGGGGCAGCAGTACAATAAGACATATAAAAATACATAAAAACAACATAATAAATAATATATAGTAAATAATAAATAAACATATTTGTATTGCTGAAATCCTAAAGCAATACTGAGTAAGTTCTGATCCAAGTATTAACTTCATTGGAGATCAATTAAATGTTTATATTAGGGGAATAATATCAGTTGCTTTGAGTGTATCAGTGCTCCATGTGACCCAGAGCAGTTTTTAGTTCCCCTTAAAGGGATCCACGACTAGTTGAACATCCTTCCATCCATTATCTGACACGCTTGTCCCGAGTGGGGTCGAGAGGGATGCTGGTTCTTATCTCCAGCAGTCAATGGGCGACAGGCGAGGTCCACCCTGGACAGGTCGCCAGTCCATCGCAGGGCAACACAGAGACAAACAGGACAAACAACCATTCACGCACAAACTCACACCTAAGGTGAATTTAGACAAGTCAATTAACCTAACAGTCATGTTTTTGGACTGTGGGAGGAAGCTGGAGTACCCTTAGAGAACCCACGCATGCTCAGGGAGAACATGCAAACTCCATGCAGAAAGAATTTTACAATTTAAAGTCTGTGATGCATTAAAATTGCTTCAAAGATTACCAATCCTTTATTATCAAATTAGTGTTTTCTTTGGGTTATTGGAATATATTTAAGTACATTTACAAAAAAAAATTCTAATGGATTTTTTACATTAGTAATTTTTTAGATTAAGTTGTTAATTGTTAGAACATCTCATTAATTTGAGCAATTTAGAATACACCGGGGGTGCTGGGTGGATGGTCTAGTAAATGTCTGGTGTGGACGCAACATTTTTTGTAAATGACTTTTTTAGAGCTGCAAACATTAAATTGAGATTTTTCATTTCAACTAAGACAATTTTAGAAATGATTTTGTCTCTGCTTTTACAATAAATAAGTCAAGTCGGAAGTGCGCACAAATCCAAAAACCACCTGATACCACCCACAGGCTTAGTTGGAAATGTTGGTATTTTTGGAATATATATATATATATACATATAGACATATGAATATAGATCTAGGTTTAAAAAAAGGAGAGTAGGATCAAAGTGTTATTTTATTTTTGTCCACAAGGGGGGGGGGCCCTGCCACACCTCTTCTGGTTACCACAGAGTGTCCCTGTTACCAACTTCTCACTTTTCTCTGTGGTTTTTCCTCTTGTTTTCCTCTTTTTCAGCCTTACTGACCTGCGCTGTGAAGAAATGATGTTTCAATCCTCTTCATGGCTCTGATGTACAGAACTCAGAGTATGAGTGGATCCGAGTGATAACCCTTCACAGCTTTAAGGGCCTTTTTTCTCTGTGACATTCCTTTTTACTTGGAGGACCTGGTGAGTGTTCACTGATGGCCTCCTGCTTTTCCTCCCCAGAGGTCACAGTCAGAGCTACATGGCCAGATTTAGGGGGTTTCACTGAGCTTTGACGCCGCTTACAGAAGGAAATCAGCTCACACACCAGCATTTTCTCTGCTCATTTGCCTTTTTTCCCCCACCCTTCTGTTCCACAGCAGACATGCGCTGTAGCTTTTCACAGGATAGCTCCCTCCGCTGTCGCAGGCCTGTTCTGCTGGTGTGGGAGGGAACTGGAAGGAACTGGAGGGAACTGGAGCATCCACAATCGATTCACTCCGCTTCTCTGTTACATTTTGTTCCTCTTTAGGAAGAGTTGAACCAGATCAGACGGCGAGGGAAAAGCCTGGGCCTGCTGGGTGTGTGGGTGGGACTCTCCAGCTGCTTTACATCCCCAACTAGGGGCTATTTGGCCTGACCTTCCCTCTCTGAAGGAGTTACTCTGAGGTTAGGACCTGGTTTCAGCTCATTACTGTATCCAGGTTCGGCCTTTAGAGATCTACATGTATGGCAGAACATTTCTATGTGGATGGAAATGCTGGTAAATGTGCATGTGGGTGTGATTCATTCTGTTTATGGTGGGTGTCTGAGTGGCCCAAAGAGCATAAATACGGATTTAATGCTCTTTTCTCTGCATTCAGGGTTACAGTGAGGGGAGAAAAGAAGGTCATCCTTGTTTCAGGTTTAAGGTTTTTATTTATCAGGGCAGTTTGGAAAGATTAAAATGTCAGGGTGACTTACTTCTACAAAGTGGGATCTGAACAAATCTAAATGGATCTGAATCAACGTCTTGTCTTTTTTCCTTCTATCCTGCAGACGCAGGTATCCTGGGATGATATGTGGAGATTTGATTTAATGTTTGTCTTGTTTACATCTCACATCCCTAGCAGTTATTTCTGTGTAATCCGCCTCCAATTAAAAATCCTAATGGTTTCTTTCAGTTGGATACATCCATACTTAAAAGAAATCAAAAACAGAACTGTTCCCAAGTGAGGCCTCCTGCCTTCACTTCTAAAAAGGTCGAACTCTGTGCTCAAATGCTTCTTTTTTTTTACAGATTTATTTAAGCTAAAATATAACAAAAAAGAAAAGTCACAACTAATTATTAAATGACCAGAAAAGGAAATGTTTTTAAAAATGTGAAAAGTGTAGTATGCTATTATATTCCTACATATAAACCAATGCAGAAAGTCCTGATTGCATTTCAGAGACACAACAAACAAAGTGGACAAGTATGGAGAGACTTTTAATCCATTATTATTGCAAGAAAGGTTTTTTGACGTGTAATCAAAAAAAAAACAACATAAAATGAAACTTTTAGATACTGAATAAAAAGAAAAAATACAACTGAAAAAAAATAACACTTTAGTTATTTTTAAAATGATTTTATTTTTTCATTTTTGTACCATTGTTTTCCACCTCAAAGTAGATTTTTCTAATTCTTTTTTTTTTCTTCAAAAGTCAGTTTTTCCTTTTTTTTTGTTTTAGGAATTTGTAAATTCCTCAAAAGATACAAAAAGCAACCGTAAAAGGCGGCCCCGTCCAGGAAACACACAGCAAGGCAGACGAGCTCTAAAGCCAACTCCCATGTCAGAGGATGAAGAGAGCACATCCAGCCAGTTACAGTCAGAGAAACAGGACTGATCTCCAACATCTATAAACAAAGGTGTTGATGGCAGCAGCACAACTGATATTTCTCTCCAGGATGGAGTCACAGCCAAACAGGAGATCAGATGAAGCTACTATGAGAAAAAGCAGAGAGAGCAGAACGTTAGAGATTGAACTAACAGATTCTGCAGAGTGGGAGAATAGAGATAGAGTGAAGCAGAATGATGAAAAAGGGGACACTATGTCCTCCAGCAGTCTAAGCCTATAGCAGCATAACTATAGAGATAGCTCAGGATAACTATCAAGCATCACTCGGAATAAAGTCCCAATCACAGCTTTGGAAAGCGCCTGGATTGTATGGGGGGATAAACGTGAATGGGACGTCCTCTTCCCTCCAACAGAAAGGAAAGCAGTCGTCCCTATGGCAACACAGTAGCTCTGTGACGCAGGTTAACATAACATCAAAGATTTTACATTTGCTTAAAAATAAATCTATCCAGGCAAATAAAACTAATTCCAAGAGGAGCTTTCATTTAGGGATTAATGACATCTTTTTTATTTTTCCTAACTTGTTATTTTCTGTGAGTGTGATGAAGAAGATTCCTGTCCCTTGTTTGCCTTTACACCGTCTGCCAAATTCCAGCAGATGCAGACTCGCTATTAAAGGGCTGAACAGTCCACTCTCCCTATCCACTATCCACTACGTGGTTTGGGACGGCCCTTAATGTGGGAGACCCTCTTCACTCAGTTTAATACTTTGATAATTTTTGAGTCCAGTGCTGAATCTGTCAGTACTCTCTGCTGCCACCCTCTGGTTTAGGAGGGAACCGCTTGTTCTGCAGAATAACATTAAACTTGTTTTTTTTTTAAGTTTTAGGGAAATCATATTTAAATCTCAAATCATTCTGGCTTAAACTTGTATATAAATGTACTCTTTATGAAACAATATTGTCCCAAAATTTAGAAAATTTCTATTTTAAAAAGAAAATTCCTGTCTTAAAATCTGTGGGTTTTTTTTCCATTATCTTATGCAGGCCAGTTAATTATACGTCAACTTGTATACCAAATTTGGCCAATCATATATCAACAGTCATCTGTCAATGAAATTTTTCCGGTCATAGCATCTTGATTCATTTGTCGCAGCTAATATACGCAACGGTTGAAATAAGAAATAAGAAGCATTTCCTTTCCCATTGAGTTCTGTCCCAGTGTTCACGGGGATGGACGTCTGTGTCTTCAGCAGGCGTAGAGCTAACAGAACTGGCAGCGTTGCGAGGCAAGGGCTCAAACATGTACGGTTGTAAGCCTTCTACACCAAACCAAGCTCTTCCACAACATCTTCGTCCCCACTATCCTCCTCTAAATAAAACATGTATAATGGAGACACAAAACTCTCCTCCTCTTGCATGTTTCCGCTGTCCATAGCATTCCTTGACAGTGTCGTTTCTAAGTCACCAATTTGATTACATTATGATCTGGATCATGGCATGAAGCGCACCTCTGATAAAAATATCATTAAAATCTGTACAGAACCTTTCAATTCATCATCAAGCAAACACGACACAAAAACATAACCTCCTACGTGAAGTTAAGAGGCCAGGTGTAACATATTAGGCCCACAGGATTAGAACTTTTCCCAGCTTTTCTGAGGAACTTTGGCCCATTTCAACAAATACATAGCTTGCTTTGTTTCTGGTGAACACAAAAGAATTAACAATTAACAACATAATCTCGAAAGATGTCTGAGAAGAACTTTAGATTCAGAAGATGATATTAAAAGCAACTTTAAACGTCTCTGGGTCTCGCCGTCCGTGTAGATTTCGCTCTGAAGGAAGAATATTTTAAAAAAGGCCCAAAAAAACCCTTCAGTGTCATTATATAAGCTAAAGCAGCCTCCTGCACATACTGGTGAAATCAGACACTGATACTGACACTTTCGAGGGGGTGGAAACCTTTGCTTTCAAGGGTCCTTTGCTTTCAAAACACAAAGGCCAGGCTAAGGTTTGTCAGACAGACACAGATAAAAACCTGCTCTCTGGACAGATGAATCATTTTAATGTAAAATTAAAAGAGAAAAGGAGAGATAGCATTAACCAAATAAAACATTGCCACACCAGCTGTAAAGCTCGGAGTTGAAAGTATCATGGTTTGCTACAGCCAATATGAAAACTTTTCTAAAATAAGAGTAAAATATTTTTTCATCTAACTGTATTTTCAGCTCTGTGTTAGTTTATCACACAAAACCTCCAACAAAACATGAGTCTAATAGTTTAACTCGACAGAGTGACGACTTTCACGTTCATTGGAGAAGTTCCAGCCGCAAAAACCACAGCACAGAACAAAATGGTCGACACGACCGGCATGCAGCCTTCGGTCCAAACTTGACCTTTTAACAGTTTCCCTGATTACAACACCTGGCCGCTTTCATTACAACCATTTAATATTTAACACCCTCAACAAGACAGTAACTGGAGACCGAATGTGAAGGTGTGCAAGTGTGATATCTTTACTGACAGGAAGCGAAGCCTCAGCCATGTGTGTGTGTTGGCATGCGAGTGTGCGCAACCCGACACTGGCTCTCACACTCTATCTGTATTTAGCATCAGTTACCATCGGGCTGAACAATTAGTCACCGAGGAGGGTTGCCAAGCAATTAAATTGGTAGGAAATAGAGTGCACAAACACATAAGCCTGAGTTGGATATATTTAATTTTTAGCCTCCCTTATTAGAAATAGGAAATTTACGCAGAGATCAGCAGATTTAGGAGATTATTTTAATGTAAGCTGTAGAACTTTGGGATGAGATTAAATTTTAATTGTGAAGATCACTAGGAATAAATGTATAATTTACTTATGGCCGGTGAATGAAAAAATGCAGTGAAGTATACCTCACAAAAATTTAAAGGAACGTTAATTTTCAGTTTCAATAAAATACTTTTTAAGACTATTTGAAACTTTGTTCATGCACTGCTACAACTGAGCTAAAATTATGGGGGCAAAAAGAATTAAAAAATAATGTTTGCCCTTCATTTTAACAGGTAAATAAGAAAATCTGCCTGAGGATGGAGTATTTGTTCTCTTAAAGGGACCCATGGAGACGCCATTTTTTCCCCAAGCGCAATGCATGCTGGGTTGATGACGCGATTAGGTCCTACTGGAGTGGAAACCTACAGAGTAAACACAGGAAGGCTAACATTAGCAGAGTTGCCTTTTTATCTTATTGTGTTTGGTGTTATTTATGCCACACTGGGTCGCTGCCTCAAATGATCCATTGCATGAGATATGTGTCGAAACAGAAAAATGTAACCGCTTTTGATCTGTTTATTATATTAGCTAAAGCTACACCATTAGGAGAAGCTAATGTCAAATAAAAAATAAAAAAACAATCTAAAGATAACGAATATTTAAAGTAAAGTGAGGCATCATTTTATTTTATTCTTTTGACACATCACTCTAATATATCAGAAAAAAAATGTTAAATGAGTTTTAAATGAGTGTCTGAATGTCTAGTGGATGAAAAAGTAGTGGACTCGAAATTTCCCACAATGCACCTTGAAAAGTAGTGATCCATGGTGACTGTCAATACCCGATCCGTCCCGGAAGCATGATCCGTCCTGCGCATGCATGAACACATATACATCCGTGTTTACATTAATAATGTAATTATGGTACTAAAATTACTTAAAATTACTTTAAACTGCTTCTCTGACGTCATCATGGGACCTGCTCCGAGCAGCCTGCAAAATTTGATTAAACCATGTTTATCTGCATTTTAGCTGTTTCTTTCTTTAGATCATGCACTGTATACCATAATTTTAACAAGAAAGGAAAACATAAATTTTTAAAAGACTAGATTTATGTTTAAATCCAAAGCCTAAAATGTTAGCCACTAGAAGTAGCGTTGGATCCCATTTCCAGTGCAGATTGAGCAGAGACAAGTGATAAAACAGAAAGGCATTTATTTTCTAAGGAAATATATTATTATCCATTAACACATTACATTTTAGTACGCTTACTATTTTTGGGGAGGGAAAACGTCATTTAGGTCTTTTTAACAAAATAAAATCGAGGGCGACCCAGATGTATATCTGCATGCGCAAATGAGCTGATGGCGCATGAGCAGGACGGATCGGGCTTCCTGGGCGGATCGGGTAGTGACAGACACTAGATCAGAAGATATATCCCAGATCGCTTTGTGAGAGCTCTCCAAGCAAAGCATCATGGGATTTGATGTGATAGAGGTGAAAAATAACACAGATGGCACATGCAACGTGAGGGGAGGTGGAGTTACGTGAACAACAGGGAGCAAAAAGTAGTGATCATCTGTCTGAACGGTCAGTTAACTGTAACTCTTCCTGCATTTGGTCCTCCTCACCTTCGTTAACTCTTGAGGTTTCTACATTGTCAATAATTTCAAACTGAAAATGTTTACTCATTGCTGTTTTTGCTGAATGCGTGTCCCTACCCGATTCATACCGGAAGCACGATCCGTACCATCATTTGTACATTGGCCTCCAGATATGCATCCGGGTTGCAATAAATATGGTAATCATGTTCCTAAAATCACCTTTTTCTAAACTTAAATCACTAAAGAATGCTAATACACATCCTTGAAACATTTTCTATGACTTTTCTGAGACAATTTTGATGCTTTTTACATTTTCTCTGTTAAACTGCTTCTCTGACATCATCATCGCTTATGCACAGAGCAGTCCGGCAAATATTTAGATTACACACTGTATACCATAATGTTAACATGAAAGAAAAAAATAAAAATAAAAAAGGGTAGAATTACTTTTAAATCCAAATCTGAAAAAGTTAGCTCCCGGAAGTAGCGTAAGATCCCATTTCCGGTGCACAAGTGATAAAACAGAAAGGATTTTGATGCATTAATTGTCTCAGGAAATGCATAATTAAAATTTTATTCATTATAGTTTAGTATGTGTGCTATTTTTAAGAATGTAAAAACATAATTTAGGTCTTTATTTACAAAGTAAAATCATAAAAAAATAAGCTACGTTTTTCCCTCCTTAAAAATCCCAATTCAGCACCGCACTGTTCAAAGCCAGAGCCTACTGACTATTAAACAGCTGATCTGTGTCGGGCTCAGATTTTCTGATAGTGGTATTTTCCTTTATGCACCAGGAGATGCTGAAAAGAAACTCTTCTTCTGCACCATTAAAAGCGTATATTTGGATTTTAAAGGATTATCTTTATAACCTTCCCAGCTGCAGAGGAATGAAAGAAAACAGGGAAGGATTCTCGAACAGTTGCATTAAGATTAAGATAAAACGCCCATCTTGAATAAATGAAAATGATTTTTTTAATAGAAAATCGCAACGTTCAGGTCAGAGTGAGCTCTGGTTAGGCATGCTTAACATGATCTGTGACCGTGACTGCATCTTCAGCAACATGGAGGCAAAGTGATCCGGTTCAGTCCATGATTAATTGATTAAACTCTCTACCTAGGTGGGTAGTTACCAGTTAAACATTCATTTATTTAGTAACTTTTTAAACAAAATCTACTTTTACGAGGAGTTTTACTGCTCTGCACTTTTTACTTTTGCTTAATATTTATATTCAGTGGTGTCAAAAGTGCACACATTTGTTACTTTAGTAGAAGTATAGATACTGCAGTTTAAAAACACTCTGGTAACAGTTGAATGATCAACTTGACCTGTACTCAAGGAAAAATCAAAAAGTATGCGCTCCAAAAACTACTTAAAGTGTTAAAGTATAAAGTAACCTTTTAAAAAAACAGCCAGAGACCACTAAATGAATTGAAAGCTCTATTTTCCGAATGTTTCGAAAAATTCTTTGAGAAAGGGCCAAGGATCTTGTTGGTCTCTGTCTCCATCTCACCTGTGTCCAACCTTTGACATCTTTTTCCAAAATTGCGGCATGGCAGAGGCAATTCACGTTTGCTGTTTGAACACCTACTTTCTCTTGATGATTTCCTTTAGCGTCAGCATAAATTTGAAGAATAGCTAACCAATGAGTTTTCTAAACATAAAACCGAAGCCAAGAGTAGCGAGTAAAGATTGTTTTAAAAATGTTAGAAATAGAAAGTACAGGTACTTGTGTGAAAATGTAATGAGTAGAAGTCAGAAGTAGGAAGAAAAATAAGTAATGGAGCAAAGTATAGATACCTAAAAGTGTACTTAAGTACGTTAACAAAGTATTTGTACTTTGTTACTTGACACCTCTGTGATTAGGACATATTTCTGTTCTTATTTCAGTAACAATTTTTAGTATGCTACCCTTTATAAATAACTTTTTTTTAAATAAAAAGACACCAGAGAGACACAGATACATGTAATACTTGTTGTCTGGGTGTGGCATTCACTTCCATGGCTGAAGGTGGACGATGGTCGGCCGACAGCAAGTCCTTTAACCAAGTTTATAGAAAACCTTCTGGATGAACTGAGTCACTGAATACGTTGTTTTGATAATTACATTACGTTAGAGAAATTTTTAATGGCTCCGTGAGAGTGGGGAGTACCAAGATGGCAGCAGGTGACTTCAGTTTTTTCAGCCTATAAGCAATGCAGTGAATAAATAGAGATCAGTGATTGCTAGTAACCTTAGCAAAGCATATTCAGGCTAATAGCTGTTCTACTTAATTTAAGTAATTATTAAATTATTTATTTTAACTCAGTCATTATTGTTTTCTGACAGCAGTAGAAATTTGCTCGAAAAAATGTAAGTTAAATTTGGAGCTTCATATGAGCTAAGCTAACCTTATATGAATCAGTTTGCAACTGCTGGGAAGCATTTTTCCTTTTATGTTCAGCCATGTGTTATAAAATGATCAGATAATGACAGATATGAACTCAGAATTCAACTCCCAACGGGAAAAAAAAGCTTTAGATTTGCCAATATTGTTAGCCACAACCAGGATGTGATTTGAATGAACTGAAATCAACTGTTTATGTATTTGGGTTTAATTTAAAACACTTTTTAGTGCCTTAAAATAGGACTATTGCTCTATTCTGTATGGCTACAAATCCTCTTCCCACATCTATCTTCTCTGAGCAGCTGCCTGCAGGAAGATGCATCCATAAAACACAAACGTTTACTTTCAAACATATTTTTGAAACTCTCATCCACTTCACAGTCGGTGGTGTTGCACACGTGTTTAGATTTTTTAAATGAGTCAATATTTCTAGACTCCTGGGCGCCTTTGCTCTTGGGATCCCTTTGGGCGTCTGGGGCTTTGGGTCCCCCAGCGCTCGCGTTGGTGCTATGAAGGGGCGCGTCTTTGGCTCCTCATAACCACTATTAAGCATTTTTTAATTGGATAAACGTTACATGCACAAGTACACTCTCACAAACAACTACAGGTGCTTGACTCCAGGTACTTAGAGATTCACTTCCATACAGGAAGCCCATATTCTTATCTTCAGCTACAACAGTATACATGTCAGATTAAATAATACTACTTATACTTCATCGATAGTATCAAGGTACTTCTTTATTATATCTCTTATACTATATCTGTTGGTTGTGCTGTTCTTTTACATCTCTTTGCAGGTGATGAAGCAGAGTGAGGATATTTTATTGTTCTCCCTGTTTTCTCCCCTTTTATCTCCTCTTTGTTTGATCTGTTCTCCTTTTTTCCCCCCTTTCCTGTTCTATTTACATTGCAGTGTCCATTAAATCTGTAATACTCCCTGCATAAATGATAAGAAAGCTGTATAAATGCATAAATCAAGTGGAACACTATGGCGACAGCCTTACCGCTCCACTTGTGAAAGCAAAATCTGTTGGGCTCTCTTTTTGGCTTCAAGAAATGTATTAATGTTGCCACATTGCCAGACAGGACACTTAAAAAAAAAAAAAAAATCTAGACTAAGGAACAAATGATTATTATTCTCTTTCAAAGTCTGGGCATTTTGACCTGATCCTGGTAAATTTGTTTCACCCTAATCTCCTGTTTTCTGGAGAAATGCCTCATCATTTCTAATCTGCGTCATGATGGCTCTTCCCTTGTCTTAAGGACCAGAGAGCTGACCTTTAAGACCTTGCAGGTTTGCCGCTAAGCCTAAACAGAAGGTAGAATAATTAATGCAAGTTAGAAGGCCCAATAATCTCTGCTCCACTCAGTAGGCTGTAATTCCCCAGCCAAGCACCCAATCAGCCACCCTGCTCTTCTACCCCTGAGCCTGCAGTGCAAATAAGCAAGTACGCAGAGTAAGCAGAGGCGACCTTACTAACTGCTTGGAAAAGACGGTTATCCTGGAATAGTTCTGCTTCTACTGAGCTGATTGTTGTACAGATTCAGGTAGTTGCTGTCGTTCCTTCAACCAATGCCCGACTGACCAGGTGCTCCCAGGGAACCAGGAGTCATTTAGAGCCGAGGAGGCATGGCTCTCCGCCGATCGCCCTCGTCTAACTGTGCAGGTGAGTGACTCTCCATTGTGTGGCCATCCTGTCTGTCACTTCCTGTACCTCCACCCAACAATAGGTGTAAACTGGAGGGTGGCAGCAGACCAACTGGGGTGTACAGTTGGGTTTCACTGGATCATTAAGAGCTAGATTTGCTTGATTTGGGGAATAAATCAGTTCTCAGAATGTCTTTGATGGCCCAAATATACAGGGTTTTGGTTTCCTTCTTTTTTGTTTCTTTCATTCTTTCTTTGTTTCTTTCATTCTTTCTTTGTTCCTTTCATTCTTTGTTTGTTTCTTTCTTTCATTCTTTCTTTTTGTCTTTCTGTCTTTTTGGCCTCAGGAGAAGTGAAGTGGTCCCAGAAAAGCTTTAAGTTTTCACAGAGTTTTTTTCAATCAACAGTTAATACATCAGGTGCTTTTAAGGTCTAAAGCTTAATTCTCTATTGCGTAGCTCACAGACAGCTGACTCATAATCAATACTTTAAAGTACCTGCTTCTCACTGATTTGATCCCAATTAATAATTCAGCGTAAAGGAAACCAAATGAAATGTTGTTCAAGTCATGCTTAGAAAACTGATGGGAGGAAGGAAGCAGGAAAAGGATCTTTTGAGAACCAAAATGTCTGAATTGTTGACAGGAGATACAGTTGATGGGTTGGGAAATTAGTGAATTTAATCTTTCACCTACTTGTAAAAGAATCCAGTCTTCATTTTAGTTTAGAACCTAATCTACCAAATCAACGTCTACTTCAGTAGCTTAATGCTGAGAAATTTCCCGAAACTTAGGTAGTAAAGCAACTAAACCAGTTGGACCCCAACCTTAAACTAATAACTCTTCTACAGTAACAGTTTAACTTCAACAGTCAAAGGCCTGTTTATTTGCTGTTCAATGTGTTTCTAAATCATTAAGACTGACACCTGTAATCAGTGTGCCAGTATTTAAAGGTAATTAAACTAAGACGGAAAAAGAAGGTGAACAACTTCTAAGTTACAGTGACATTAAATAAATGACTCACAAATGCTTTTAGTTCTCAATTCTTTATTAAAGCTTTGACCACAGTGGGCAGATTAAGATGTCTTAGCAGCTGTAGGACATTAGCGGTTTCTCTCCTCAGCAGTTAATGACATGAAACTAAAGAAGACGGGCTTCTGGCCCAAGTTTCTGTACAATCAATGAGACAGCATGTGATAAAAGCATCAGCATTAAGGCTGTGTGCCATGCCGCCGCTGCTGCTACTGCCCATTATCTGCTCCCTGGAAGACGGCCTTTGTCTCTACCATCACCATCAAGTGGAAATATAGACAGCATAATTTTCTCATAGTTAGTTAAAAAAAAGGGTTTAGATGAAAATTTGATGTAAAATTTTATTTTGTAGCTACAGGTCATGCAACCTTTTCTTCCTTTTTCAAGTGAAAGTCCAATTTTACTGTTGCCCTGCTTAATATTTATACTTAAGGGATTATCTCAATCATTCCTCTTCCTGCTAGATGCAACCTGGCGACCTCCCAGTAATGGAGCGACAGCAGCAACAACTGTTGCCGTTAAATGCTTCTTTTTTCTGGGCCTGAGTTTTAGAAACGCGTGAACAGCTCTTGACCTTCTGCCGGCGAGCTTCGCGGTCGCGCAGAACTGTAAGAGTCAGGGGGGAGAGATGAGAAGGGGGACAACAAATGGATTTGAATAATTCAAACACAAATACAGAAAAGAGATGGAGAGAGCTGTCCGTGGTGCTGAAATGAGAGCACTGCTCATGGCCTGTTGCGTTACTATGGCTACAGCTGTCTGTATCCCTAAAATAACCACACACACACACAAGCACACAAACACAGTAACCTTATTACAAAAAGGGAGGGAAAAATAGCAATCTGTTCCTGACAGCATGGCAATCAGTAAAAGACGGAGAAATATCTGTTTCTGTTGCCGCTGCACTTAAGATTCTTGAGTGCAAGGGGAGGAGGAGAAGAGGCGGTTCTGAACACTCAGCAACAAATCTACTGTTTCTCTCTGCCTTGCCTTACAGACAGTGAAATCTTAACCAAGAACTTATTTTAACCCCCCCCCCCCGCCATTCTTCCACATGTTGTCAATTTGCGAATTCAATTTCTGATTCGTACGTGTTCTTTTGTTATTCGTACTTGTACATTTGTGATTCCCACTCATAAATTTGTGATTCATACCTGTAAATTGTAATCTGTAAGTTAATAGTAGTTATATGTACCTCTGAATTTGTGATTCCTACTAGTAAATGTGTGATTCTTATTCCTAAATCTGTAATTCGTATTTGTAAATTTGTGATTTCTACCAGTACATTTGCGATCGATACTAGTAAAATTCTAGAAATAGATTTGTACTGTTATTTATGATTTGTATTTGTAAGTCACTCATATTCATAAATTTATGGTTCGTAGTCATACATTTGTAATTGGTACTTGTGAATTTGCTATTTGCTACTGATGGCGAGATGGAGCAGGGACCCCCTAATTATATATAGTATAAAATTGTGTTTTATCAAACTGGTCCTACGGTATAGTCAATCTATTACAGATGGAGTCATGTAATTAAAGTAGTTTCTCCCTGTTATGTTATTAAAGTATTTCTGATTCTGATTCCTCTTTGATGGGACAGGTGTTGTGAATGAAACGGTGCCCAGCTTGAAAGCGCTCCTGTGTGTCACTGAATGTGTGCATTGATGACTGAAAGACATCTTCTGCCCCCATTTATCTGTTTAGTACACTGTGTTGGATTCATGTTAATGTGTATTTAAAGACATTTCAATTAGTGGAAAAATTGCAGGGGCGAACATAAAAAAAGTCTAATCAACCAAAATTTTCGCGACCCCCCATGCAGTACCTCCATGGACCCCCTAGGGGTCACGGACCCCTGTTGAAGACCTCCGTCCTAACCAAATTTCTTTTATCCAAAGGGGGGTGACTAATCATCCCAACTGATCCTAAACACACATCACAGCTAATAAGATTGGATAAAGAAGCTGTAATGATTCGGACAAAGTCAGATATCCTGAAAACATTAGTCAGACCGTTTTTACAGACAACAGGCATTACCTCTAAGAACATTTATTAAAAATTGGTGATGGGATGTTTATGAAAACTTAGAACACACTGTTTTATGCTTAGGGTTTTTGTTTTTTACAATGTTTCTATCTTTGTGTGAAGCACTTAGGTCTTCCTGGTGTTGTTGTAAAGTGCTATATAAAAAAACTTTGATTGATGATTGATTGATTGTAAGAATATTTTGAAAGTCGACAATTATTGCCATCTTGGGTTCATTCTTATTTTTAAAAAAGTTGATTTTATGCTGCCACACAAAAGAACACTTAAAATAAATAATTAAAGTAAAAAACTATACTGGATCTATGGTCATTGATCTCTATTGTCCCTCCAGGTTGCTGTTATGACTGTTATTTGCCAGTTTTGCTCTTACTTTCAAAGTAATTATTTTATGCATGAATCATTTGATGAATTATTTGCAATTTTTTTTGTATTTTTGATATGTTTATTAATAATTTTTCTGTTTGCTACCACATATATTTTTGCGTAAATCCTCCGGTTTAGTCTCTGATTCTTCCATGTCTGTTTTAAACAAACACTAGGACCAGACTGTAAATGAGAGGGAAATTTTCACAGCCGGGAAAATCACAATCCCTGTATAACATTAGGAGACAAAGAGGGAATAAATTAAGTTTTATGGAAAGTAAAAGATAAGCAAAATGCAGCAAAATCAGAGCACCTTTTTTTTTTAAAGGCTCTGACTTGTTTTTTTGTGTTTTTTTTTATTCATACACTTTTTTTTTTATATATCCACAAATGTTTGATCCTACAAGCAGATTTAATGTTGCAGATTCTCACCAGAACCCTGGTTTTATGCATAAACTGCTTTCTTTTTGGAATAAAATGTCTTCCAGATCCATGGCCGAATGGTGCCTGGTTCAACCAGGTGTCCACGGTGCTCAGCGAATCATCGTCCATCCACAGCGACGTCCTGTACCAGCTGAGCCGGGACCTTTCTGGGAGCGGCTTGAAGCCCATGCCCTATGCCGTCCTGGAGCCTTCAGGGTTAAAGGAAGAGCCCTGGGAGGAGGAGTTCCAGAGTCTCTTGCAGGTAGCAACAGAAATGTAAAATGGTTGATTTTACATTGTTAAGATGAAACATTAGATCATGCAGAAAAATGAGACTCATTAAACTCCTTTTTATTGCATCATTTAAAGACTAGATAGATTGCTGGATTGATGGAGATCTACTTTATGGGTTTATATAAATGTCTCTTCTTCACTAAAAGCAGGCATTATAGGAAACAGAGCAAAGTCAGTGAAAATCTTTACTAGTTTCAATCAATGCTAATGTTGAAGATGGTCTTGTGTCAGGTCTTAATGTGAATTCAGTTAATTTATGAATCTGAAGCAAGTATTAAATCTGAAAGATATGCAGAAATGGATATTCTCTTTATTTTGAACATTTCTGCTTATTAATGCAGGGGATTTCATTTTTTCTTTAATTAAATAGCTTATTTTCACCCCAGTTAAGCCTATGTGATAAAAAATAAATGAATGTGGAACATGTAAGAATGAAAACAAAGGGTTAATATTAAGAGTTTTCTTTCCTAGCACCTTTAAATGCTAGCATGGCAAAACTGCAACCTTTTAAAGGAGGTTTGAAAATAAGAAGTTAAAACCTTCATAAATCCTTGATTAAAAAGCTATATTTGCATCTATTTGTAATTACATTATTTTATTTATCTATTTATTTGTTAAAACACTGGGTTATGGATTGAAATCGGCTCTATTATTGCTGCAAACGAACACAAGAAAATAACAATATTAAAAAAACTCACAAGAGGTGCTTGGAAAAGTGCATTTTGAACATTCATATTTGGAAAACTTCTTAATAAAAAAAGGGTTTTATGATTACCTTTTAGGATGTTGTTGCCTTATTTTTTGTATTTTTTTTAGACAGGCAGGCAAAGGTCACAAGGGAGGGACTCAAACCTTTATTTCAAATTCTTTTTACAAATTTTATATTTTAATTTTTTTCATTTCATTAACATATTCAATTTTATAAATTTCATTATTCTCAAATTACTTTTTTTCAAATCACATACTTCTGGGGTTGGGTTTTCCTCTGGAAGGAGGCGCAAAAATGCATTCTGTTGGTCCACTGGATGTTAGCAACAACATTTTATGGATCAATAGCGAATGATTGTATGAGGATGTAAATGAAGAGAATGGGTTGGTAAAATAAATAATATATCTGTAAAGAACTTTAAAAGATTTAGCTTGAAAAAACATAATTTGAAAAACCATTTCAACAAAATAATTGTTTAAGAAAAATAAAATCTGAGATAAAAAAAAAAGCAGTCACTCTGAAATCCTTTTTTCTATTAAGAAGGTTTTCAGATTTTCCTTTCTAGAGTGCCTATTTTTAAAATCCCATTTACAAAATGTGTAATTGCTTTAAAAGTGGAACAAAATTCACTCCATACTAGGAAGCTACAAAGAACCTAACTGAACAGTAAACGTATCGCGCAACATTAGAGAAAATAAATGTAATTAGCTTAATATCTTATCACTGCTGTAAAAGCCTGAATACAGATTTAACACAATTTGACCCAACGTTTTTCTTGTATTCGCTGTTTCCATACAAGCTAGCTTAAGCCCAGTAGTGCTGCTAGCTTCAGCTTAAAGAGTTGAGAAGCCCGTTGGTTTTATGTTGAGGAGTCTGTTGCTATTATGTTTTACTGCGTAGCATTCGTTTTCTGGTGTAAACAACATTTTACATGTAGGGCAAAATGTTCAAATCTTTTCCATGCACGGCTTGGAAATTCAAACTTTTTTTGGCGTACGCTCAGGCCTACTTTCAATGCTCTATTTCTGCAGCTCCGCTAGTCGCCATGAATCCTTTAAACAACCTCTTTGAATGCTCTCATTGAAGCCTATGTTAAAAATGAATGATTGTCCTATTATAAATCAGTTTTTATATTACTTCCTAGGGATTGATTCTTATAACCAAAGATAAAGTCAGGATTCTTGCTAGCATTTTTTAGCGTAGCGGGCTGCTAAACTGACAGTATTAAATACTGACATCTAGTCTTCCTCTGTAGGGTTGTGTCCAGCTCATTTCAGCTCAACCGCTGGTTACACTAAAAGTTGTCCAAATTAAACTCTAATTACACAGATATTGCTTTTAGAAACATTTTC
Source organism: Cyprinodon tularosa (assembly GCF_016077235.1). NCBI lineage: Eukaryota > Metazoa > Chordata > Actinopteri > Cyprinodontiformes > Cyprinodontidae > Cyprinodon > Cyprinodon tularosa. Next base: position 1,054,597 of record NW_024038589.1, on the reverse strand, counting down.
TGCCTTATTTGCATATAAATTATGGAAAAGCACTGGAACTTTGCACCCTTTACTCTTTCATCAAAGTTCGAAACGAATAGGAATGGACATATTTTGCAAGGAGCCAAAAAGGAACCACGATATGGGGGCAGCACAGAATTTAGAATAAATAGTTTAGCCATCATTACACTCAAAAGAAATCCTGGCATTTAGGGCAAAAAAAGCATTTTACCCTTTAAAGTTGCCATTATCGAGCAATGCTTTATCAATTGGTTTATGAATGATTCTAGTAACAACACGCTGCCTGACTACACAGTTTTTAATTTTTGTAACAGCAAAAACAATGTTTTTAGTACCAATAATTCATTGTGAGATTAAAACAAATTGAAAAAACAGGCTTTAGAATTTAACAAAGCGTTAGAACTTAAATTTATTCAATTCTTTAACTTTTAATGGATGCCTACTGTAGTCCTAGTGTCTCTGTCCTCCTGGTCAGCTTAGCCCCTTGAGCCCTGAGGGTCTTAGGAGCAAATGTTGCCTGAAATTAGATATGTGGATTAAAGAAAGTACAGCTCCCAAACTATTTATTGGAAATACAATTGTTTGTATTTGTGTGACAGAAAGGTATTGAGGAATATTTTTCAGGTGGAACCGCTATTTTAAATGTCACCATGTCTGATTTATGGGTGATTAAACAAAGAAAAAATGAAAAATATTTAGCCTCGCCAAATTTCTTTCCAGAAAATAAAAACTGCAAAACACTGTGGATGAACCCTCACACTTTACAGATCAACATCTTGAATATAAGTCAAGCAAATTTGGACTGAATAAGTTGAAGCGTGTTTGTTCTACAATGGTTTTCATTGGGCAGTGTGCTAGGCGAAAATGGGATTTTCGCACAATGCCAAAAGTGCAAAAAGGCATTTTTCTGCTCTTTAAAGGGAATTTGGTCAGACAAATATGCTGATTTACGTTATTGGAGACCTGCTGTATAAGACAAAGCCTTTGCTCCTACGATTTAGCCATTGTTTCATTGAAATTTAATACTAATATCACTAAACTTAATAAAATAAGATAACAGAGCAAGCTTATGTAACTCATGCCGGTTACATCACCTGAAATGGTTGCATAATTATCTTGGATGCCTCGTTGGAAAGGTCAGAACCTCTAGTTTCCAATGATCCTGGTCATTAGGGGGTGTGGCTAAAAATGAATACCTGCTGTTGCATTATTCCCGCAGAGTCACATATGCCAGGTGGAATTTTAAATCTCATTTTATTTGTTTACACAGCTATAAAACAAAAAGTATTTCTGAAAAAGTTCTTTTAAAAACATGTTTTAGAAATTTTAAAGCCCCATTTGAAAGGCATGTGGATGAAACACCATGTGACTGTGTTTTTTGCCACTTCTATAAATAGATAAACATGTGTAGCCGTAACGGTCTTGGTTCTGTTGGTTTTCTCTTATGTTTTCAGTTTCAAGTTTATCTAGGTGTTTTTTTTGTTTTCTAGCTTTATTGGTGTGTTCTGGATTTATTTTAGTTTCTTAGGTTTTTCATTGCTTGTCGTCTGTTGCCCCGTTGTGTTTTCTTTTCCTTTGGGTTCCTCGCCAGCTCTACTAACACCTGCTCCTTATCAGCTCGTTAGTCCTGTCTTTGTTCAGTCAGCCATAAATACACTCCCTGTGCAGTCTCTCAGTGCTGGTTCATCATCTTACTTTGTCTCACCCTGGCTCCTTGTGATTGTTTCCCCGTGATGTCTCCACGGTTCTGGTTTGTGTTTAATTTTTATGTTGGATTTCTGGATTCCTGTTTTTGCTACCTGTGTTATCCAGTTAAATCTTCAAAGAACTCATCCCCTTCTCTCAGCCTCTGCATTTGGGTCCTCACAAAAACCTTCAACCAAATTTTGACAGTAGGTGTCAGTTGGACCCCGTACCGGGCCCGCCGGGTATTTGAATAATTGGTCAATGTTCAGTTTTGTGAGCTATGTGAGATTGTTGGATTTAAGCTGACTGGCGCCTTCTCATTAGATTTTTGTTTATTGCATTTCAGGGGTATCAGAATAAAGGGGTATATCTGTACACTATAAAACACACTTTTGACAACAATAACACTGTGAAGAACTTTTTTCAGTCATTCTTTCTCTATGAAAGAGGATTAGGGCCAATGAAAAAATGAAGTTTATATTTATAAATATTATTTCATAATAAATATTATTTCAGTTTAATATGGGGGGAAAAAAGTCAGAATTCTGACTTTTTTTTTTGGAAAATTATGGAATTAGGTAACTTTACCTGCCCAAGGGGTCCCTGGTGCTGCCATTTCCTTAATGGAAAAGAAGAAGGTGATTAAAACAAGAGAGCTAGTTTAGTCTCTAAAACAGACATGGCTACGGCTTGAAGCTAACTTTGAGATTAGTCAGAATTCAGCCAGAATTATGAGGTTAAAGTCACTCAGAAAGTTGAGAAAATAAGTCTGAATTCTGAGACTAAAGTCAGAATGTTGAGAAAAAAAGTTAGAATTTAAAGAAAAAAAGTAAGAATTTTGAGTTTAAAGTCAGAATTCTGAGATTAAAGTCAGAATTCTGAGATTAAAGTCAGAATTCTGAGATTAAAGTCAGAATGTTGAGAAATAAGTCAGAATTTTTAGAAAAAAGTCAGAATTCTGAGATTTTAGTCTGAGATTAATATTTAACATACATATAACATTAAAATAACATTCATGCTGAATGTTATTTAAAGTGGGGTATTTTATTGTATTTTATTATATTTTTAGTATATTTTATGATAAACTGAAATGTTAGAACTGTAAATATACAGTAATATGTTTGTATTACCGTTTTTATGTATTTTTTAAACTATTTTCAAGACTGCACACATTGCCTAGAGAGCATTTCTTAACGAAATTTCTTTTTGTTTGTACTATTGTATACAAAATGACAAAATAAATCTGTCTAAGTCTAAGAATTCTGACTTTTTTCTTATATTATACTGAAATAAAATTTAAATTCACTTAACTTTTTTATTTTTTTCAGTGGCCCTAATCCTCTTCCATACTACAACAGACCTGACCTGGTGAAAAAAAACAGGGATTTAGATAATAATTGCATTTAAAGTATTGCCATTTTTCCGCTTTAGTGAGCTTTGCTGGGAAAACACGGGTATCACAGCCAATTACATCACGGAGCGGTGAGAGCAGGCATTTCTGCACGCTGCAAAAAACATCCACCTCTTCCTCCTTTTAAAAAGCGAGCATCATATGTATGCATGCTAATCCCAGCGTTATATCCTCTTATTTGTATTTTTTTTATGATTAAAAAAAAAGAAATATTTGGAATCGGTTCCCTAAATGTGAAAGTAACTCGACAGATTGAGGCAAGGCTTTTTTTTTTTGCAGCGCAGAGCTCCGTCGGTGCGCAGGCTGCCTCCACATCACCCATTTGGGTAGAGGAGCAGCATGAGATCAGACTCCCAGTACCTGACAAAGAGCAGAAATGAAGTGTTGGACGGAGGACTAACTGGAGCCAGCTTTGCTTTTTAATGGGGATGATGGGGAAACCGGTGGGGATGACTAACCCTGCAGCGTTTTTCTGCAAAACACCACAACTTTCAATCTTTTTTTCTTGCTTTTCCACCTCTTTTTCCTACTCTGCGTGTGTTTGAAGCGCAACAGCATGCAGGTCTCCCCGAGTGAGGACAAGATCCCGGTAAGTAACCCCCCCCCCCCCCCCCCCCCCCCCCAAATCCTCTTTGTTTTTGTTTACTCTTCTTAAAAAAAAAAAAAAAAATGCATCTTCATAACCACAGGGAGTCAAACAAATAATGTTTAGTCATAAAAGTATTTAAAAATCCAGAACGTCTTCTGTTATGGATTTTTGTTAGTCATGACTTTCTTTAAAATCTGACTTTTAAAATGTCAGCATGGGTGTCTATGTGTAACTGCAATAAAAAGTAAAAACAACAAAAACACAACATACTGCATTGAAATCAAACAAAGAAATCTGAGAGATGCTCTGATGCAAAAGTATGGAGTAAACTTTGTGCCATTATTGTTATTATCTTTTCAATCTACATTCCAGAAATGAAGCTTTACATTTTTTTTTATTCAAAAATTTGAATTTATTATGTTTTAACTTTTAAAACATGTAATGGTTTTACAAAAAAATATATATATTTTTAAATTACATTTTTGAGAATTTATATTTTATCATTTCAAATTTCTCTTTATCAGATTAAGTTATAGAGATTACATTCTTTTCAAATTGCATTCTCTTCACTTTGAGACCAATGCAAAAACTCTCTCTTTACCAATAAAATGTTGTTTACATCCATTCAGACCACTTGCTTCTTCACTCCGGACGAAAACTGTCACCGGAAGTGAAGAGAATCTTCTCTGTAAAATATAATCTGGAAAAGAGAAGTTTGAAGAATAATATTTAACAATATAAAATCTTTAATAAAAAGAATAAAATAAAATTAGAAAAAAGTAGATCAGAGGAAACATCAAAGTCGATTAAGTAAAAAAAAATTTTAATACCCTTTAAAAGAAAAAATCTTAATTAAAAAATTTGTTCTTTGATTAAAACAGTAATGGAATAAAATACACTCCATATAATTGTTGGCTTCTGGTGTTGAGATGTTATTACACAAATATGAATATCTGCAGCAAGTACACATTTTCAATCTAGTTTGTTTTTTCATAAATGATTAGATATAATGTACTTTTTTTATTTGTTTGTTATGGTATTGTGTTGTATAAAATAAGGAGAACTTTCAGGCTAATCTGAGCTGAGCAAATGGGGCATCAGCAAACTAAAAAGTAGTAAAACGAATATGGGAAGGACACCAGAATGGAAAAAAATCCAACAGGGAGCAATGATAACCAGGGAACCTCTTTACTGAGGGAAGAGTGGAGAATGACACTAACAGTAGTTGAATTAACCAGTGGACAAGGTGGAACAGCTGAGGCAGGATGAAAGTAGGAAGACTAAAGGGTGGTGCTTAATTAATAGGATTGGAGCTAAACATAGACGGAAAGAAAACATTAAAACAAGAGGGAAAGATGTCTAATAGAAATAGATCCAAACGTAAAAAGGCCTGCACTGAATGTGAAGAGATCATTTCAAATATTAGTAAAATAGAAGAAAACTAGATTATATAAACACACAAAAAACAAAAGAGTAATTCTTGAAGAGAAATAAAAGTCAACAACGTTTCTTGATAGGTGCTGAATTATATTTATATTATTAATATTGTTAAAGCCTCAGAACCATTTTTTCATGCCTACATTAACAGAATAAACACTACAGAGATGCTAGAGCTGACTACGAAGGCCAATTAGAGGTTGAATGTTAATGGGTTAGCTTAATTGCTATGTAAATTGGTCTGAAAAGTCATAATGCTCACTTTCCTACCGTAGTCAAGCAAACCAGGTTGCTGATATTTTTCAAATCTTTATTTAACAACTTTATTGAGCAAATAGAACAGTTACCCAATGTTAGCATCGTTAGCATTGTAGGCTCTTAGTAACCTTTCTCTTTACTCTTTAGATTGTAAATATTCTCACGTGTCAATACCATTGAATCTTTGGATTCAATGGTATTTGAAGGTTTAAACAAAGAGAAAAAAGTATGGGAGCTTTTTGCATTCTGGTTAGCTTAGCGATTATCACCAAAGCGCCTCGTTTCGTCTCTGTAGTTCGCCATTACTTTATTTTTTAATTATTAAACCTTTTGTAATTTGTACGACGGAGTAGTAGAGCCAGGCTAGGGATTTTTTAAATTTTATTTTGAGAATAGTCGTAACTTTACGAAAATAAAATTATAATATTACGAGAATTAATTCGTAACATTACGAGAATAGAGTTGTAATATTACGAGAATAAAGTCATAACATTACGAGAATAAAGTCGTGACATTAGGAGAATAGAGTTGTAATATTAAGAGAATAAAGTCATAACATTACGAGAATAAAGTCGTAACATTAGGAGAATAGAGTTGTAATATTACGAGAATAAAGTCGTAACATTACGAGAATAAAGTCGTAATATTACGAGACTAAAGTTGTAATATTACGAGAATGAAGTCATCATACAACAACAAGAGTTGTCATAAAATGTAACTTGTTTCTCTTAATTTTAGGACTTTATTTTCTTAATATTATGACTTTATTTTCGTAATTTTACGACTTTATGCTTGTAATTTTACGAATTTTTTCTTGTAATTTTACGTCGAAATAGAAGAAAAAAAATCTCTAGCCTGGCCCTAATTCTCCGTCGTATAATTTGAGATACCTGTCACTCCTTAAAATATGTCGAAAAACACAAACATCCACCCTACTGTATGTTTCCTCCTTTTTAACTATTTTCAGAAGAACTGGACGCATCATAGCAGAGTGTCCACTCTGCAGCAGCAAAAATGTTGTTACAACCTAAAACAAATCTGATGAATGAAATAGAAATAACCATCTTTAAACCTCAGTGCTTAAATTTAGGATAAATCAGTTATTGATTTTCTATTAAAAAAGTGGACATAATTTTTGTTACCTTATATTATTCATGTTAATATAAATGATAATACTAGTGACCAATTCCATGTTTACTATGGATTATTTGCTACTTCAACATAAGACATAATAAAACAAAGTCCTGCTTAGAATCCTAATAGGAATTTACCCAACCTTTAGAGACTTCCCACCCCCCTAGAGGGCTCCTTAAGCTTTGGCAAGGACAAACATCTCTGCATCATAAGCTTTCTTGGTAACAGCTAGATCAGCCCAAATGAGACTATTCTCAGAACTCTACTTTCCATATTTCCAAAAAGAAGAAAGAAAAAAAAGACGTTAAACAAACATAGGTCCTTTGGGAAAGTTCCAGGAGCTCAATTAAGAGGGGAGCATGTGTCCTGCAGAGAAGGCAGTTTCTGGCTCAGTGGCAATAGCTGATTAATATGAGGAAATGTTATATTTAAAATATATAAAGCCTTTTAAGTTGAATATTTCCGACTTGATAGATTTTTTATTAATAATACAATATTTTTTTATTGTCATTACACTGTCAGAGGTAAAGAGCAATGAAATGAACTCTCAACATTTAACCAATCTCAATGGCCATGGCCTGCCGTTGTGCAATGCCTGAAGAACAGTGTGGGAACTTTGCTCAGAGACCTAGGGTGGCAGTGTGGGAGTGGGGCTCGAACTCAGAACCTCAGGATTCCAAGCTCTATGCCCTAACCACTAGGCCGCCACTCCCCCACCACCATTTTGAAAATGTTCTTTCATGATGGCCTAGTAGTACTCGTAGCAGGCGACCTTGGACTCCATCTGTTAACATGAATCCGTTTAATTTAGCAATTTGTTATTCTAATACCTTACATACTGTTTCATATGTTTAGGAAGATTTGTTATGTTATGTCAACTTTTTAGGTGAAATGCATATTAAGAAATTTAAGAATTTTGTTGGATGTTCATGACGACCCTTCATTATACATATTAAATGTGCCACTTATTTTAATTGAAAGTGCAAATTGGTATATCAGGAAAGAGAAAAAAACATATATTATTTCTCTTTTTCTATACTTAAGGCCGGCCCCAACATCTTGAGCTCAGCTTTATTGCCCCTCAACATAACAGTTTATGAGTACTTCCAGGTGGGCAGATAATAATCTCCATTACGCAGATGACAATATCAAGTTTGTTGAGGTGTTGATCACTTTAAGCATTTAGCATGCCGAGTTGAGTTAATATTTTTCAAGGTAGCAATAACTTTAAGCACTTAGCATGCCAAATTGAGTTAATATTTCTCAAGTTGTTAATCACTAAGCACTTGCCATGTCAAGTTGAGTTAAAATATATCAAAGCATGGCTCACTTTAGGTATTTGCCCTTCAGTATATACAGTTTATTAGTACCTCCAGGTGGTCAGATACTAATCACCATTACTACTCAGATAACATATGAACCTTATTGAGGTGTCAATCATTTAAGCATTTGGCATGCCGAGTTGAGTTAATATTTTTTAAGGTACAATCAATTTAAATGTTTGGCAAGTCGAACTGAGTTAATATTTATCAAGTTGTCGATATTTTAAGCATTTGGCATGCTGAGTTGAGTTAATATTTATCAAATTGTTAATCATTTTAAGCATTTGGCATGCTGAGTTGAGTTAATATTTATCAAATTGTCAATCACTTGAAGCATTTGGCATGCTGAGTTGAGTTAATATTTATCAAATTGTTAATCATTTTAAGCATTTGGCATGCTGAGTTGAGTTAATATTTATCAAATTGTTAATCATTTTAAGCATTTGGCATGCTGAGTTGAGTTAATATTTATCAAATTATCAATCACTTGAAGCATTTGGCATGCTGAGTTGAGTTAATATTTATCAAGTTGTCGATATTTTAAGCATTTGGCATGCTGAGTTGAGTTAATATTTATCAAATTATCAATCACTTGAAGCATTTGGCATGCTGAGTTGAGTTAATATTTATCAAATTGTCAATCACTTGAAGCATTTGGCATGCTGAGTTGAGTTAATATTTATCAAATTGTCAATCACTTGAAGCATTTGGCATGCTGAGTTGAGTTAATATTTATCAAATTGTCAATCACTTGAAGCATTTGGCATGCTGAGTTGAGTTAATATTTATCAAATTGTCAATCACTTGAAGCATTTGGCATGCTGAGTTAATATTTATCAAATTGTTAATCACTTTAAGCATTTGGCATGCTGAGTTGAGTTAATATTTCTCAAATTGTTAATCATTTTAAGCATTTGGCATGCTGAGTTGAGTTAATATTTATCAAATTGTCAATCACTTGAAGCATTTGGCATGCTGAGTTGAGTTAATATTTATCAAATTGTTAATCACTTTAAGCATTTGGCATGCTGAGTTGAGTTAATATTTATTAAATTGTCAATCACTTGAAGCATTTGGCATGCTGAGTTGAGTTAATATTTATCAAATTGTTAATCACTTTAAGCATTTGGCATGCTGAGTTGAGTTAATATTTATCAAATTGTTAATAATTTTAAGCATTTGGCATGCTGAGTTGAGTTAATATTTATCAAATTGTTAATCATTTTAAGCATTTGGCATGCTGAGTTGAGTTAATATTTATCAAATTATCAATCACTTGAAGCATTTGGCATGCTGAGTTGAGTTAATATCTATCAAGTTGTCGATATTTTAAGCATTTGGCATGCTGAGTTGAGTTAATATTTATCAAATTATCAATCACTTGAAGCATTTGGCATGCTGAGTTGAGTTAATATTTCTCAAATTGTTAATCATTTTAAGCATTTGGCATGCTGAGTTGAGTTAATATTTATCAAATTGTCAATCATTTTAAGCATTTGGCATACTGAGTTGAGTTAATATTTATCAAATTGTCAATCACTTGAAGCATTTGGCATGCTGAGTTGAGTTAATATTTATCAAATTGTTAATCATTTTAAGCATTTGGCATGCTGAGTTGAGTTAATATTTATCAAATTGTCAATCACTTGAAGCATTTGGCATGCTGAGTTGAGTTAATATTTATCAAATTGTCAATCACTTGAAGCATTTGGCATGCTGAGTTGAGTTAATATTTATCAAATTGTCAATCACTTGAAGCATTTGGCATGCTGAGTTGAGTTAATATCTATCAAGTTGTCGATATTTTAAGCATTTGGCATGCTGAGTTGAGTTAATATTTATCAAATTATCAATCACTTGAAGCATTTGGCATGCTGAGTTGAGTTAATATTTATCAAATTGTCAATCATTTTAAGCATTTGGCATGCTGAGTTGAGTTAATATTTCTCAAATTGTTAATCATTTTAAGCATTTGGCATGCTGAGTTGAGTTAATATTTCTCAAATTGTTAATCACTTGAAGCATTTGGCATGCTGAGTTGAGTTAATATTTCTCAAATTGTTAATCATTTTAAGCATTTGGCATGCTGAGTTGAGTTAATATTTATCAAATTGTCAATCATTTTAAGCATTTGGCATACTGAGTTGAGTTAATATTTATCAAATTGTCAATCACTTGAAGCATTTGGCATGCTGAGTTGAGTTAATATTTATCAAATTGTTAATCATTTTAAGCATTTGGCATGCTGAGTTGAGTTAATATTTATCAAATTGTCAATCACTTGAAGCATTTGGCATGCTGAGTTGAGTTAATATTTATCAAATTGTCAATCACTTGAAGCATTTGGCATGCTGAGTTGAGTTAATATTTATCAAATTGTCAATCACTTGAAGCATTTGGCATGCTGAGTTGAGTTAATATCTATCAAGTTGTCGATATTTTAAGCATTTGGCATGCTGAGTTGAGTTAATATTTATCAAATTATCAATCACTTGAAGCATTTGGCATGCTGAGTTGAGTTAATATTTATCAAATTGTCAATCATTTTAAGCATTTGGCATGCTGAGTTGAGTTAATATTTCTCAAATTGTTAATCATTTTAAGCATTTGGCATGCTGAGTTGAGTTAATATTTCTCAAATTGTTAATCACTTGAAGCATTTGGCATGCTGAGTTGAGTTAATATTTCTCAAATTGTTAATCATTTTAAGCATTTGGCATGCTGAGTTGAGTTAATATTTATCAAATTGTCAATCACTTGAAGCATTTGGCATGCTGAGTTGAGTTAATATTTATCAAATTGTTAATCACTTTAAGCATTTGGCATGCTGAGTTGAGTTAATATTTATCAAATTGTCAATAATTTTAAGCATTTGGCATGCTGAGTTGAGTTAATATTTATCAAATTGTCAATCACTTGAAGCATTTGGCATGCTGAGTTGAGTTAATATTTATCAAATTGTTAATCATTTTAAGCATTTGGCATGCTGAGTTGAGTTAATATTTATCAAATTGTTAATAATTTTAAGCATTTGGCATGCTGAGTTGAGTTAATATTTATCAAATTGTCAATCACTTGAAGCATTTGGCATGCTGAGTTGAGTTAATATTTATCAAATTGTTAATCACTTTAAGCATTTGGCATGCTGAGTTGAGTTAATATTTATCAAATTGTTAATCATTTTAAGCATTTGGCATGCTGAGTTGAGTTAATATTTATCAAATTGTTAATCATTTTAAGCATTTGGCATGCTGAGTTGAGTTAATATTTATCAAATTATCAATCACTTGAAGCATTTGGCATGCTGAGTTGAGTTAATATTTATCAAGTTGTCGATATTTTAAGCATTTGGCATGCTGAGTTGAGTTAATATTTATCAAATTATCAATCACTTGAAGCATTTGGCATGCTGAGTTGAGTTAATATTTATCAAATTGTCAATCATTTTAAGCATTTGGCATACTGAGTTGAGTTAATATTTATCAAATTGTCAATCACTTGAAGCATTTGGCATGCTGAGTTGAGTTAATATTTATCAAATTGTCAATCACTTGAAGCATTTGGCATGCTGAGTTGAGTTAATATTTATCAAATTGTCAATCACTTGAAGCATTTGGCATGCTGAGTTGAGTTAATATTTTTCAAATTATCTATCACTTTAACCATTTGGCATGCTGACTTGTGTTTTTTATTCATCATTGCACGCAGATAACACAAAGTTATGTATTTCAGCCATTGTTTGAAAAAGTCATTATATTTTAAAAGCAATTTCTTGGGGCTTGTGGGAATTTTCTTTAAAAGATGAATTATTATTGTCTGCCAGGATGAAATACCATTTGGAAAGTTACAGTTTTAAGCCTTGTTAAGGCTAATCTGAAAACCTAAGGGTCACCAAACACCTTAAACAGAGATCAGTGACGGAAATAACTCTTTAGTTTCACAAATCAGAGTCACAGTTGCTGCCTTCCATTTACTGTATTTCTGCAAACACCTAAAGCTACATCAGTGTTTTGGAGTAGGTGTTCATTGCTATGCACATAATCATCTATTGTAAATGTTATGTAGCTAAAAGGATGAGCAGCTTTAACCATTCTGAAGGTTAATTGAGCCAAAGTAATGTAGACTTTTACAAAATAAGGAAACTAAGCCAGTTATCAGTGCAGGGAAGATAATGGTTGTCCATAGTGTCTTAACAGGATGCCACACATAGAAAAAACATCTGTATCATCCATTTATATTTTAATGTCAAATGAAAACAGAAAGCTTGATAATCCCAAACCCACCACAGGATGAAAGAAATGTTTTAAAGAAAGCAGCCACACCTTTAAAAACAAGTTGATTTAATAACTTTGGTGGCTTAATTAATAACAATGAATGTTTTTTCATTTAGAGGGGTTGAATGACTAAACTGCTTCTTGTATACTTTGTCATGTTTGTCAATTGCAGTTTTCCCACCTTTTCCTTCTGTAATCAATCAAACCAGCATAGATACTCTACACTTTAGTCCTTCTGTAGTACTGAGTTAAAATCCTTACATCAGGATGGTGTTTGTAAAGCTTTACCTCTTGCTGCTTCCATGTTTAGTCTCCCGCTATACTTCCCCCTGTCTAAATAAAGACTAAAAGAGCCAAAGGTGAGCTAACTGCCCACTCTGCTGCTGAAGGTTCTCACTTTATTGTTTTTGAGGAGCTGCCAAAAGCCACTTGTGTCTGCCTGTGCTGACACAGCATCAAATGTTTAAGTTTGTTCAGTTATTACATAACTCCCCTGAAGCATAAAGGTTTGTTTTCCTATTTTGGACCATATTGGACCATATTCTGAAATTCTTTTATTATTATTATAGGTTAGTGTTGTTACAGGTTTCATTGACACCCTGATGATTATTTTCACAGGATGTAGGACCTCCTTCAAGCCCCCAAGCCAGCGGCGAAGGCCTATACTTCAGCGACGGGCAGCGGAAAGTGGACTATGTTCTGGTTTTTCATCACCGGCGACATGGCTCCCTACGATCTCCCACCACTGCATCGGTGTCACAGGACGAGCTATCCATAGTATCGAACGGCAATTTCCCTCCGCCGTCGAGTTCTGAGGCCTTGGCTGGAGGAGGAGGTGGCCTTCGGAGGGAGGACGCAAGCGTCGGGGAGGTGTTTATGGAGCTGGGAATGGCGAGAGGGAGCGGGGCGATGGAGGCCGCTGATCATGAGATGCAACTGATCAGACAAGAGTTTGAAGCCAATCTGCTGGAGGCGGGTCTGGAAGTAGAACGAGACAGAGAGGTGGGTGTCCTGGTAAGGTCCCTATTGTACTTTTGAAGTTCTAGAACGGAGGTCTTCAAAAAGGGGATACACAACCCCTAGGGGTCCACGGAGGTACTGCATGGGGGTCGCAAAAGTTTTGGTTGACTAGATTTTTTTTAATGTTCCCCCTGCATTTTTTTTTAATACTAATTGAAATGTCTTTAAATGCACATTGACATGAATTCAACACACTGTAGTAAACAGATAAATGGAGGCAGAAGATGTCTTTCAGTCATCAAAGCACACATTCAGCGACACACAGGAGTTCTATCAAGCTGGGCACCATTTCATTCACAACACCTGTCCCATCAACCAGGAATCAGAATCAGAAATACTTTAACAATCCCAGGGAGAAATTACTTTCATTACATTATTCCATATATAATAGGGTTACTATAGGACCAGTTTGATATAACACAATTTCATAGAATATATATAATTAGGGGGTCCCCGCTCCATCTTGCCATCAATTTGGGGGTCCTTGGCCTGGAAAACATTGAAGACCCCTGTACTGGAAGACAAATTCTTACTTTCTTTATTATTGTTGTGTTGATTAGGGCTGCAACTAACAATTTTTTTGCAAATCGATTAATCTGTTGATTATTTTTCCAATTAATTGATTAACATTTTTTATGAAATTAAAGCAGGTGAAACAAAAATTTTTCCTCTTGAGGAGTTCTGGATAGATTGACAGATCCAAACTTTATTTTTAGTATGATAATACTTAATGTACTTAATTAATTTTAGTATAATTACTGCTCTATACTCCAGTTAACAATTAAGCGATTACTAAATTAGTTGACAATTATTTCAATAAATAGCCTTCTTGACCAGATCATTTTCAATTTGCCTAATTAGACCGAAGTTATCAGAAATTCACAGAATAAAGCTTTTTCACGCCTTTTCCAAGAAGGGGGGGGGGGGGGGGGGGGGCAGCTGGTGCCTATCTTCAAGGCAAGGCAAGGCAAGGCAAATTTATTTGTATAGCACAATTCAGTACAAAGACAATGCAAAGTGCTTTACATGATTAAAATACAGGAAGATAAAACATTGAATCAAAGCAAGTAGGAAAAAATAAAAAACAAATAAAATAAAATAAAAAATGCAGAAACAAAAAAGAATATTAAAAACAGTTGGATTAAAGAAAACATGTTTTTGTTGAATTGTTTAACTGGAACAGTCGAAGGCAATCCTAAACAAATGTGTTTTTAGTCTTGATTTAAAGGAACTCAGGCTTTCCGCACTTTTACAGTTTTCTGGAAGTTTGTTCCAGATAAGTGGAGCATAGGAACTAAATGCTGCTTCTCCATGTTTAGTTCTGGTTCTAGGTATGCAGAGCAGGCTGGAGCCAGAAGACCTGAGTGGTCTGGAGGATTGATAAACTGATAGCAAGTCTGTGATGTATTTAGGTGCTAAGCCATTCAGAGATTTATAGACTAACAGAAGTATTTTAAAGTCTATTGTCTGAGATACAGGGAGCCAGTGTAAGGACTTTAGAACTGGGGTGATGTGCTCTACTTTCTTAGTCTTAGTGAGGACACGGGCAGCAGCGTTCTGGATCAGCTGCAGCTGTCTGATCCACTTTTTAGGCAGACCTGTGAAAACACCGTTGCAGTAATCAATTCGACTAAAAATAAACGCATGGATTAGTTTTTCCAGATCATGCTGAGACATTAGTCCTTTAATCCTGGAAATGTTCTTCAGGTGATAGAAAGCCGACCTTGTAATTGTCTTTAAATGCTTTTGGAGGTTCAAGTCTGAATCCAGCACTACACCTAGACTTCGGGCCTGATCAGTGGTTACTAGCTGAAGCGACTGAAGCTGTGTGCTAACTTTAGATCTCTCCTCTATTGGTCCAAAGATTATTACTTCAGTTTTGTTTTTATTCAGTTGAAGAAAATTATGGCACATCCAGGCATTGATTTCTTCTAAGCATTTCCTCAGTGCTTGAATTGGTTCAAAGTCACCTGGTGACATGGCGATGTAAAGCTGTGTGTCGTCTGCATAGTTATGGTAGCTGATGTTGTTGTTTTTTATTAACTGAGCAAGAGGGAGCATGTAGATATTGAATAGGAGGGGACCCAGAATGGACCCTTGGGGAACCCCACATGTGATTTTTGTCATCTCTGATGTAAAGTTGCCTACTGACACAAAAAAGTCCCTGTCCTTTAGGTATGATTTAAACCAGTTGAGAGCTGTACCAGAGAGGCCGACCCAGTTTTCCAGGCGCTCTAACAGGATGGAGTGATCGACAGTATCGAATGCTGCACTGAGGTCCAATAGTACCAGCACTGTGGTTCTTCCGCAGTCTGTATTTATACGGATGTCATTAAACACCTTGATAAGGGCAGTCTCTGTACTGTGGTGAGCACGGAAACCTGACTGGAACACGTCAAAGCGGCTGGTCATATCTAAGAAAGTGTTTAACTGTTGAAACACTGCTTTTTCAATAATCTTACTGATAAAGGGGAGGTTTGATATGGGCCTGTAGTTCTGGAGTAGTAGTTTGTCTAAACTGTTCTTTTTCAGCAGTGGTTTGATATTTGCTGTTTTTAGGGACTGCGGGGAAAACACCTGACAGAAGGGACGTGTTTATTATCTGTGTCAAATCAGATGCTATGACAGGTAAAACTTTCTTAAAGAAAGCTGTGGGTAGAACATCAAGGCAGCAGGAGGAGGAACTTAGCTGCTGAATGATTTCCTCTAAGCTTTTATAGTTTATTTGGCTGAATTGGGACATTTGGCCAAGATCAATTCCAGTTGGAGACAACGTTGGTACTGAACTTGATATGGATGTATAAACTGATCCTCTGATCTTTAGGATTTTCTCAGTAAAGAAATTAGCAAATTCATTGCAGGCCCGGGTGGAGTGGAGTTCAGGAGCCACGGACACAGGAGGATTTGTTAGCTTGTCGACTGTGGCAAATAAAGCGCGAGTATTATTAATGTTCTTGTTAACTTGTTTACTGGGCTTATCGTTTGTTTAGGCACTGGTTGTACTTTGTTTTGGAACAAAGCTAATGGTGCATGGTTCACAGAATAGAAAATGTTTGATATCAGCCGTTTCGCTCCTGACCTATTTAAAGAGAAACCATCTCTGTTGAACAAATGTCTCCTCTCCCAAAAGATGTTAAAATTGTCTATGAACGTTACAGTTGTTTGTTTGCATGTTGCATCCAGCCATTTGTTTAACATCAGAACTCTGGAAAACATTTCATCTCCACAATTAATGGGCACGTGAGGGCCGCTGAGAAACACCTTGAGATTAAGACCATCAACTAAATTAAGCAGACGAATGTAATCCTCTTTCAGTATTTCTGATTTTCTCAGGGCTGCGTCGCCCAAGGCTTCAGCTTGTATGATGAGTTTCTCCAAGGTCGGGCGTTTTTTCATGATCTCTGGAAGGATGTCTGATACATTAGACACCAGGCCATAGTTCAAAGGGGTATAAATCAACACCTCTGTGTTCTTCACTGGTCTACGGGCGAGAGGTGACGTACACCCTGGACAGGTCACCAATCCATCACTGGGCAACACAGAGACAAACAGGACAAACAACCATTCACACACACACTCACACCTAAGGAGAATTTAGAGAAACCAATTTATCTAACAGTCGTGGTTTTGGACTATTGGAGGAAGCCGGAGTACCCGGAGAGAACCCATGCATGCTTAGGGAGAACATGCAAACTCCATGCAGAAATACAATGAGCCGGGAATCGAACCCAGAACCTTCCTGCTGCAAGCATGCAGTGCTACCCACTATGCAGCCTGCAAGCAAAGAAAAGTTTGATTAAAAAATATTAAATTAAGAAATTAAACTTCTAAAGAATTCTTGATCAAAAAAAGGTTCTGAATTGTTTGTTTTCTAATCAACTTATTTTTTTCTATTTTTTTCATGTTTATTTTCAAAATTAAATATTTAAAAAGTGTTTTATTTTATTTTTTTAACAACTTCCTTTTTTAGATTGAGTTTTGCGTTGTTCTCAAACTGTGTTTTCAAGATCACTTTCTCTTCCCTTCTGGGTGCGGATATCCTCTTAAACGAGGAGCTAACAAAGAAGCGTTTCTAGTGATCTGCATGAATGTTAGCAACAATATTTTCATTGGTTGGTTGGAGGGTTTAAGTATCGGCATTGAAGTAAATAGAATGTAATGTGTGAAATGCAATTAGAAAAGAATTCAGTTTGATAAACTGGGTCGGAAAAAGAGAAAAGTGAAAACATGCAATTTGAAACTATAAAAACCATTAAAAAAGAATAATAAAGTTTTAATAATAAGAATAAAAAAGAGAAATTAAGCGATACAATAAATAAATACAAAAAGTACTTTCCTACCCTTCTTATCCTGGATTGCAGTTTTTTTCAAATTTCCATTTTATGTTCTTTGCTTAAGAAAATAATAAAACAAAATTCACTCCATATTCTCAAGGAGGCAAAGTTCAATTCAATTCAGTTTATTTCTATAGGGCCAATACACAACACATGTCATGTCAAGGCACTTTATTGTTCACCAGATCATACAGTCAAAGTGATTCAGATAACCATTTTATTGCATCGATTTATTGACTCGAATGCAGCCCTCACACTAAGCATGCTTGTAGCGACAGTGGAGAGGAAAATTTTCCTTTTGATATGAAGAAACATCCAGTAAGAATAAAGGTGAGACGGAACTTTTTCACAATTATATTTTGTGAAATGCTTTTAAAATGAATTTTTTTTTTTTTTTTAGAACTGTTGGCTAAAATTTAATTATGTTTGCATTCATATTGAATACCCAGACATCCTAATATTTAACAGAAATCCACAAGCTTTGGTTTTGTGTCCTGAAATTTTCCACACAAGGGTAATTCCTTTCTCAGCGCTGGAATCTGAACTGACAGTGATTATATGGGCCAGATCGTAATTCCAGTCCCTGAAGCCAACACAGCTGTTGTTCACCACCATCAATATCGATTAACTCCCTCAGCCCTGAAACGGGTAATCTTATTTGAACGAGATCGCCTTCTTTGCCGTCACTTTTTGTAGCTGGACCAAAAATCCTGCTTTTCACCCATCGTCGTTGGTTGCATCTGTTGCAGAACAGACAGTAACTGGAACAAACGCGGTTCTACATGGACCACCTCCGTGTGTCAGCAGTAATGCATAACTGAGTCATTTTCACAAATGAAGTGTAAATCCCTTAGCAATAGCTTTTATTTTTTTATACCTATAATGTGAAACAGATATAGGTGTCTGAATGTCTAGTTTGTCTGAGCTGGCCTGCAGCCAGTTGACAGTGTGCACGCTCTGCAAACTATTATTAATCAGACTGTAACCTGCTGTGGAACCATAGCCAGTGAAGGTAAGCGGATTGACTAATAGCTCCATATCTCATCTCATGGATTGAAGTTAAGATTAAATCTTCCCTTCGTACTAAAGGAACAGTTTCACTCTAATATTCTCTTCATTTGCAGGCTCAGAAGGTGGTGTTACAGAATTAGTGGGTCCCATGTTCATACTGCTCATACTCTGAACATGCTATTTATTCTGCTTAAAAACATTTTAGAGCTTTGGAGCATAAAAAACAGAACAAATTTGACTGTTCCTTTTGGCATAATCTCACTAATTCTTTTAGAGGTATGAGCCCTAGTTTAGCAAGCAGGTTTTCCACAGGATTTAGCTCTCAGGACTGAAATTACCAAGGAAGAAGGTCTATTTAGTGTCAGGTGAAACCTTTCTCTGTTGGTTTGGCCATTTGTTACAGGTAATTATCCTGCTGAAAGAGCCATTAAGGAGCTATTTTCATTTTACTAGTTGAGGGCAAAATGTTCTCTGACAAGATCCCCAAGGTGTTTAGAAGAAGCCCACGGCTTTAAACAACCTCTATAACGTTTGGCATCGAGTATGAGGTTCTTTGCCTGTGGATTTTTGTCCTGTTTTGTTGGACCCTGTGTTCAATACATGATGGAAATAAATTTTTTTAGCAGCACCTCAGCAAAACCTTTGCATGATGTGTCTAAGCATTCTTGATATGCATTTTCTCTTGAATTCCATTTTGTCAAAGCAGTTCAATCATCACATTTGAGTTAGGGAAGCTTAACATTTCTAGGGTCTATGGAGTGGATTTTGGTTCATTATTGTTGCAAAAACACATTGTGTAAATGGATGTTAAAAAAACCCAAAATGCAATCCAGAATTTAAACTTTTACATTTTAATAAAAAAAATAAAGAAAAGGGGTTTTAAGAGTAACTTTGCTGTTTTCTCATATTTTGATTTAAAAAAAATTTTTTTTCATTTTTTTTTGTTGAAATCTAACTTTTTCAAGTGTTATTCACTTTTACAGATTTCATATAACTTAATTTTTTTCAAATTTGTGTATTTCCGATTAAGTTTTACGAATAATATTCTTTTCAAATTGCAGTTTACTGATCAGCTTCTTCTTGCTTCAAGTCTAGTACAAACACTCACTCTTGACCAATCACAATGTTGTCGCTAACGTCACAGTAGACCAATAGAAACGTGTCCTTTCTCCTTACTCCAGAGGAAAGCCCAACCGCAGAAGTGAAGAGTGTTTAAGGTAGACAAAAAACACAAAAGAAACACGCAAATTGAAAAGAATGAAATTTTAAAACTTTATCTGACAGCAAGAAAAAAAAGAATATAAAATGCATATACAATAAAATGTAAAAAAGAAAAAAAAAAATCTGTGAAAAAAAATCAAAGATTATCCCGCAAAATTATTTTGACTAAAACATTGTTCTGTTCAAAGTTTTGGTTCTGGATTATATATTTTTCAAGGTTTAATATACAAAATGGGTTTTGTCAAAACCTGTTTTTTGTTTGCAAAAATTATGGAAAAAAATTAACTCCGTACATGGTGAGGACAGGATAGAAAAGGCTTGTTCCTACCAATAATTAATGGTTGCTATAGTGACCCAAAGAGGCTGCAGCTTGCTAAAAGTTAGCTTTTGAGATTTTTTTTTTTACCTTGAGTTTTGCCATACTCATTGTGTCTGATGGAAAGGTAAACTTTGGTTCTCATCTAGTCTTCAAAAATCCCACATGACATCTCCCTCCCACCAAGACGCCATTTTTCTAGTACAATGAACCAGAGAGAAGCTTTTCTTTATATTGATCGCACGCAAGGGAACCTGTTTTTCAGAACAGAAATACCTTGTTATGATCTCAAAATGTGTCTGTTATGATCCTTATAAATGTTCATATCTGTGCAAACTAAAATTCATTCCAATTTTAGGTCTATAAATGAAAAACATATAGCAAATAACATTTACTTTAAGAAAACAAAAAACAAAACAAAACACAGTTTTCTTTCCCTACATTTTGAATAAGTCCACCTTCTGTAACGCCATAAAAGTGGCGGCCATCTTTATTTCCCACCTGTTTAAGGAACTGTACTAACACGGTGGGTGGTCCCCCCCAACCAAATTTTCTTTTGCTCATTAAATTGCCACTTTGAAAGGGTAATTATTTACATTTTAACGGTTTACTTTAATTTGTGACAGATATTTATTTCATTTGAATGCCTCAAAAATTGGTTGTTTTTTTCAAATAAATTTCTACTATGGTTCCCTGTAATCGCACTGGGCCCCCTCTAGGGGGTATGCCACCCATTATTCTAATGCGTGTCTGTCAGGTTATCCAGCACATTAGAAAGTCATAGCTTGAGAAAAAAACCCCACTACTCTTAAAAGAACAGGAATAAAAAACAACATTCTGCATCATACTTTCCCTGTGGAAAAACCCCCCGAAATTAGTAAAATAATACTTGTGCATCACTCCGACATGGCTCCCTATGATCTGTTCATTTAAATTCCTGTAATTTTTAAAGCATTTGTTTTTCCTCAAAATAAAAAAAAAAGAAAAGAAAAATAATCCTCCCACTGCCTTAAATTTTTTTAATTAAGTTTTTAGCATCTGAACATTTTAATTTTGCAATAAAAGGCTTTTTAAGCACCTTTATCCTGGGTGCCAATAGATACGGAGGACGCTTTAATGTTGCATTAATCTACCGAATCCCGGCCTATTATAATATAATAGGTGGAAAATGACAAACAAACCTCCTGTAAATATACTTACATCAAAAAAAGCATTAACTGCTGTCTGCTTAGCCCGTGGCAGGATTAGATGTGTTTTAATAACCATTATAGTACCAAAGGATTAAGGTTAATCTTGGAGCTGAGTTACAACAGTGTGGGTATTAAACATGGAGTGTTAAATCTCATTAATAAAAAAAATTATGATTATAGAATATCAAACACGGCTTAGTTGAATGTATGTAGTTCAATTTGAGGTTAGTGAATTATTAAAAAAGAAACATAGCAAGAATAACCAGGATTTTCATCCAAAGGTGGAAGAAAAACATAAAATTATTGTTTTTCTTCCAGAAATTTTAGAGATTTTAAACTTTAAAACTTGATGATGATTCACAAGATTGTAAAATCCACATCATTTATAAGTTTGTGTATTTTAGAAAGCCTAGTAAGTAGTATATTTGAAGTTCATTTACTTAAGTACACTTAAGGTAGTGTACTTGAAAATATTCTAACTGAATTATTCTCTTGACTAAACAAGGACATTTTCAAGTTTACATAAAGGCACATTTTAGTTTATTAAAGTATATATATATATATAGTACAACTATGCTTTTTTAATTGTATTCTTAGATTAAGATATTTTGAGTCTCAATACTTCGTGGCAGAAATATGAATAAGTTAAAGTATAACAAGCAAGAGTATTTCAGTAGACATTTAAGTCTTAGTATTAATGTACTTGTTCTTAGAGTTATACTTTTATGTTTTTCAGTATAAGTATACCCTACCATACTGTTTTTAGGTATATGAAATATAGCTTATAAAAAGTAAATGTCAAGTTAACTGCCTCTATATTAGTATAAAATACATATACTTGTAATACAATTGAATAAAGCACAATTAATAATTAAAACAAGAAGCAAAGTAAAGCTGAATACTCTAAATAAACATAACAAAACCAAGACTGTGACATTTTCTGCTAGTACCAACTTTAAGATCCAGATCAGTCGTTAGCAATAGTTACTGGAGTTTGTTTCAAATAGTTTCTTAATAAATTAACCTTAAGCAACTCCCTCAGTGCTGCTGTTACTCAAAATGTGTTAGCTAGCCTGGTGCAAAGTCATGGAGCTCATTTGGAAACCTCATTTTTTTTCAAAACTCTTTTTTTATTAACTGTAAAAAAGGACTAATTTGAAACTGAAAAAAAATTCTGAAATGAAAAAAAAAGTTGAAACCATGAAATTGTATTTTGAAACTGAAAAGTAAAGATTTGACCTAAAAGATCTGCAATCCATTCTACCTTTAGGGATTCTAGGAACCATTAGTAAACCTGCAGATTGAAAGCAAAGTTCTTTATTAGGAACATAAGGAACAATCATATCTCTGATATCAGATGGAGCTTGGCCATTTAAGGCTTTATATGTGAGAAGGAGGATTTTAAATTCTATTCTGGATTTAACAGGAAGCCAATGAAGAGAAGCCAGGATAGAAGCGATATGATCTCTCTTTTTAATTTTCATCAGAACTCTGGCTGCAGCATTTTGGATCAGCTGAATGCTTTTAACTACAGTTTGTGGACTTCCTGATAGTAAAGAATGACAATAGTCCAGCCTTGAAGTAACAAATGCATGGTATAGTTTCTCAGCATCACCCCTGGACAGGAGATTTTAAATTTTTGCAATATTCCTCAGATTAAAGAAGGAAATTCTAGAAACCTCTTTGATATGGGATTTAAAGACCATTGAGGCAGTAGTTAATTGTTAATTTTTATTGTTTTTATCTCATCAGTTATGACATAAAACAAAAAACAATATCTGGGTTAATAATAAAAAAAAAATCAAATGTAATGGTGTTTGTTTATGTCCCTGTATGCTGGATTGTTTCAGCTTAATGGTTAAGCTTAAAGGTACTTCAGATTAATATGGATACTGAAAAAAACAGGTTGGCTCCACCTGTTGATAGAGCCTGAGGATTAATACGATGACCCATGCTCTCCGAGGAACATCCTCTTACAGATGGATGTTAATTAAATCAGAGCCTGATGTGCATTAAGATTTTAGCCGGGACTCTGTACGGTCCAGTCTGTGGGGAGTTTAAAAACAGTTAGTTTGCCAGTACTGATCATCCACTAAAATATTTTAGCAGTTTAGGAGGACTTCACTCTGGGTTACAGCCATATAGACAAATGAAGATGCTTTGCAATGCTATCCATTATTTATGTAGTCACATTAAACAGGTAGTTATCTCTTCCTCCATCATTCTCAGATCATGCAGATCTTGTCTCCTTCAGCTTTCCTGTTACTGCATCTTGTTTTCTTCTTAAGGAACTTTCATATGTCCAAACTGAGTTGGAGAAAAGCGGACCTGACGTCTATGTTCATAAATCAGCAAAACATAAACTAGTGTTGTACAGTATTGGGCGGGGCCCCGATCCAGCACTAAAATGGTGGTATCGGTATCGGCGAGTACCAACAAATAGGGCACCGATACCATTTTGAGAGCCAAAAGTATATTGAACTATTTTCACCCATTCCAGGTAGGCAATAAAAAGTTCTACTGGATTCACTTTGTCTTAGTCTTTTTCCTGCTTCTCAAAGGTAGCAGCATCTACACAAAGCCATGATGGCAGTTATTTTACATCCAAGTAGTATGCATCAATTTCAAACAGATGGTATCGGCCAATACTGCACAGTCAGGTATCGGGTATCGGTATCGGGGACAAAAATACTAAAGGTCACCAATCAGTTCTAAAACATCTTCAGACGAACCACCTTTGTTGATCTCTAGAAAACCATCGTACCAGATTAGCACCTTACCAGGAGTTTTTAATCATTCTGTTTCATTTTGCCTGAGTCTATTTGCTCATGCCCGCTGCAGCCAATGGTCTGTCTTACTTTCCGGGTCCTCATCTTTAGTATAACAAAACACATCAAAAGCCCTATTTTTCTCTCTAATCAAACAAATATGACACGGATCAGCCCAACCCCCATGAAATGAATAGATTAACACTCTCACAACAACACAGGGCAGGTTCCCATCAGCTCCCATCAACGGTTGTGACAACAAAATTCTGTCCTCGTATTTTAAAAATGGAATGCTCTGTTCCTCATTTTGCGTTAACAAGCTCTTCTGCACCCAACATGTTCACCCTGTGGAGTAAAAAATGTTGAGGTATGTCTGTTGTTAGCCTCACAGACTCCAAACGAAGGTCATGAGAGATAAGAATGAGCTACACAGCTTCATTCATGGCATGAACGGGAGGACTGTTGTTTTGAGGAGATCCATCTAACAGCGGATGGTCTTGATGACTCAAGTTGTTTTTCCTCCCAATGTTCTTGTGTGAGAAAGTTCTTTATGTAGGGGTGGGATAGTTCCAAGGGAGAGTGTGTGTATTGCTAGTGTGTGTACTGAAATGCCTCAGTCAGAGCTCCATCTCTCAGTCTGAGGACATTAAATAAATTTGAACCTTTTTCTTGCAAGAAATGCCTCTGCCTCAGCTTCCTAACTTCACAACTGCTTTTTCTTCCGCACAGTGTACACGCAACTTTATCTCCTTCATTGATAAAATGGTAAAATCAGGGACATTTCTGGGGACAGCTTTAGCTGGGGGTTGTCCGAAACAGGAACTGTCTCTGGAAATCGGGGACATCTGGTCACCGTATGCTACCATAGCATACCCTCTGGGTTCTCTCCTTGATCTCATCTGATCAAAGCACCCAGTTCCAGTGAAATTCCCAGTGGCTCCACATCTTTATGTGATGGTAGTTTTCCTAAAAAGCCAGCGTGTATGTAGGCTTGATGACACCAAAAATGCACATTATTTAGATTAACTCGAGACATTATCAAGCTTTCATCAGTTTTTACTTTTTATATCTACCTCCTAGTCTAAATGTGGTTGATTTAGAGAATTTTACAACAAATACAATGCAACAAAGAGGTGTATTACAAAAAAGGTACAATAATATAGCAATACCGGTAGTTTAAACACAAACAGCTCATTACATAAAAAATAGATTTGCATCAATCAAACTCAATTCATTTCAATTCAGCTCTAATGAGTGGAGTTTTTTTTTTCTAAAAGTGCCTTAAAATCTTCAGATTATAAAGAGCTATGAATAAGTCATTCCCTATTTGTCTTTCTAATGCATCATGTGATTGTTGCTGATAATTTTTTTTTTTGAGATTTTGATTTTTAAACACAATTTGTGAAAAATGCAGATCTTAAAATTTGAAATATATAAATAAAATAACCTGGAAAAAAAACTGCAAAGTTACTCTTTTTTTGATTGAGTTTAATTTCTGGATTTCATTTTTTTTAAATATATTTTTATTCACAAAAACGTGCTCATAGCTTGCAACAATAATAAAACAAAATTGCCACCAAAGAAAATCCTAATAATAATCACTCTCTAAACATTTATTTTAAGAACAAATTCAGCGAAAGTCTATAATGATCAAATAACTACATATGGATAGCTTTATTGAACCATGTTTATGTCATGATAGATTTAATCAGTTCTTTTTTATTTTCCTCATGTTTTATAAAGCTGGATTTAGAAATGTGTTTCACAATATAACAATGTGAATTTCTGCAGTAGATTTACAGTAAATAACTTGTGAAGATCCCTCAGAGAACGCCTGGGCTGAGAGCTCAGCTCACTAATCTGCAGTTCGTCTCAGAACAGAGGTACTGATCCCTGATCTTGTTGTGGTTGTCCTTAACTGACCCTCGCTGGAGCAGAAAAGTATCCCAACATAAATACCTTGTGACTCTGCAGTGTGGACCTTTCCATACTAACATTAAGATCTCGTCTTTTTTACTCCATGTTTTTCTACATTTAGTTAAAAAAAAAGACTTTATCACAGGGGAAGTCCTCTCAAAAGTAAAGCCTTAGAAACTTTTTTTTAAATGAAGTTTATAATAGGTTTTTAGAGCGTACACTTATAAGTGAATTGCACATCTGGGGCTATGCAGTGCATTACGGGTATCGTCATTTTCTTGGCAATCAAGCATCATTCAAAGATGGCGGAAAGTAATGAAGAGAGCTATGATTTGGAGCATTTCAGCCGCAGGAAAGTAGATCTTTTGCAATGTTTTTGTTTTCACCATGGATTGCCTATTTCAGACAGGACTGCATCACTGCAAAACTGGCTGCCCTTACATATGATGCATCGATACAGAAACTACTGATGGTATCAATGAAGGAGGAAGAGAGAGATGCTGTTTTGAAAGCAAAACTGAGTGCTAGGGCCCAAAACATGTGCAAGTGAGAGAAATGGGACTGGGCCTTAAAGGAATAGTACACCCAAAACATGATTAGCCTTCATTTTCTACTCACCCCATGCTGAACAACACTCTGGAGTACTTTTTTGATATCTCAAATGCATCTGGAGATCTGGGAGGCTTCTTGCTGTCTGCTGACATTCAAATAATGGAGGTCTACGGTGCCCGAGGCAGAAAGGTCCATAAAAGTCCACAAAAAACGTGTCAATATTCCTCCATACTGCTCGTCCAATGTATTCCAAGTGTCCTGAGTGGGTAGCATCCAGAATTTACTCGAAACTAAGTCATTTAGAATGTTTTTAGAGCACAAAACAGTATGTGCTCAAGAACCCTGGGACCCTTTTCCTACCTGGATTCCCACTCTTATTCACCCTCAGGTCCCTCAGTTGCCGCACAAACTTGCCCCCTTTCTCACCGCCTCGGCCGTATTCAGACCCACAGCTAGTTCAGCTAGATTGTACCTATTGCGTTGTGGCGTGGAATAACATAACATAGGATGACCACCCCTTTAATCTTCCTGCACAAAAACAAAAGGATGCATTCTTTTGAATAAATAAACAGCAACTCCTGTGAGTGTGATATGTTTTATTTTCATGCTTTATGCTCTAACTTATCCGGTAATTAGATGCATATTTAATCTGAACGACTCCTGATGATGTAAATGTGGCTATAGAGTAGAGGATTGCCGTTGCCTTAACTCTTGCTTCATTGATCTCTGTATTCACCCTCACACCAGTCTTCCTCTCAGTTATACCTGCAGTTGTCGCATCACATATTGAATACTGTTAGTGGTTTCTTTTATTAAAATGTGAAATAGGTGATATTAACCCCTTGACACCCATCATGACAAATCTGCAACAAACCCTTTGCATTACCAAGATAGCATGTGCATTCCCTAAGTGCCAGTTATCACATTCAGTGAACAGGAACCTTTGGCAAGCTCTTGTTTCTGTTTCAACTGGTCCCTAACAGTGTATGTTATTATATATACCCACATATATATAAATTCTGACATCAAGGGGTTAAGAAGTAGAAATTGAGCCCACGGAAGGCCTGGGAACCAGATTATAGCTACCAATTATAGTTGTGGAAGAGTGTAAAGTCGAACAAATATTAAAACCTCGATGTATTTCACTGTCACTCTGTCTCTCTCTGACCTATTTGATCTATTGTAGAAAAGGGAAGCTAATTAAAGCAACAACTAAAGCATCAGGCATGCAGACAAACAAAAAAACTGACCAGCAGGTGCCTACTGGTCCCAGCATGGGTAAAAATAACCTTCCAAATGGTTCAACATTGTCAGAAAGAACTTCCGATCAGATTGTATGTCTAATGCAGTCTTTATAAAGCCATTCTGACACAGAAACTGATCGCAGTGTCATAGTCAATAAGAACCACTTCCTCCCACCCTTAGACCCCCCTTGCTGCGGCCTAGTTACCCCCCCTCCCACAGAGATGAAGAGATAATTGGAAATCATGTCACTAATTAACCTTCTCCAGGGTAAAGGGTATTTATATCTTCCCCTTTTTGAGAGAATGATAGAGGAAAAGGAAAAAAAAAGTGGTTGAACAGGGGAGAGGAGGCAGGGCGGGGGAGATGAAAGCTGATTAAGCAGGTGATGGTAAATGATGGGAGGAAATAGGTAGGAAATAGAAAGAAGTAATCGAGTTAAAGAACATCAATAATTCATTTCTTAATTTTCTGAAGTGAAGCAGGAATGAGAAAATCAGCCCACTCGTAAAACCTTTGTACTCTACATATGTTCAGATGTTCCTCTGGGTTAAACTCTTTGCAGTTTAGAACAAATCATTCCAACATTAAGCTTTATGATAGCCAGGATCCAACGCAAAGCCTCACTACTTTAGATTACATGTATCAATATTTACTTATTATGGTTAAAGCTGCAAGACTTTTTGCTGCTTTTCTATTCATTTTACTGTTTGCATTTTCTTAAGCAAAGTACCTTTAATCTGAACCCTTTAAACTCAAAGGTCGATGTATTCAGACTGTAGAGTTGGACAATAGGTTGTTATAAATGCTGAAATCCATTACCTCTGATTAAATGTATAGGTTTTAGAACCATGCAGTAAAAATCGAGATATAAGCCCAGCTTGAGAATTTGAAGCAAGAATATAAAATTGGTGTTGTCAATCCATCAACTCTGACTGAGACTAAGGGACGTGATCAGATGTTTAAAGCCGACTGCGTACAAAAAACATATGGTGCAAGTTTAACGCAAAACCCAAGATGTGATGTATTATATTTAGTAGAATAGAATAGAATAGAATAGAATAGAATAAACATTATTGATTCTCTAGAAGGGGAGATGTGTTTGAGTTTCAAGCATTAGATTGGAACAAAGGGGATAAGATTTATATTTTTTATCTTCTATTTGAGAGATAATGTGACAAGAAATAGCATATCATTGCTTATGTAAGCATGTAAATGTGTTTATAAATAAGTGATGGAATAGTTTGAAAACAGTGAGGCATAATAAAGAAAAAAATGCTTTAATTTATCTTCTTATTTATTGCAACTGTGAACTGTTGATTAAAAGTTTAATGCCAATATATTATATTTTCTTTTTTGAAAACTGCATACAAAAAAGTAATAAATAATTTTTTTTTCAAAACACATTTTGCTTTAGTCAGTTTTACTTTTATGTAAGTAATATTTATTATTTAATATCGGATTTTATTTTTTTAGTAGTGGTGGGGTGGTGGTTCAGATTTCTGGGGGGAAGGATCTAGTGCTCCCTTTGCCATCTCTCTAGCGCCGCCTCTAACTGCATGGCTTAGAACCTCTTCTTTCTTTTACGGTCACTATCAAACTGCCAGTAGTGCTAGCAAGAAACCCTTTAGCTGGAGACAAAGCGGCTTGGTTGCAATTTTACTTAGAGTGGAATTTTTTTAAGGAATTGTGTTTGCTTTGCGAAGCAAGAAATCATAATGATCAGTTACTGCTCTAGCTACTCCATATATAAAGGAAAAGGACATCAGATTTCATTTTAAAACTAATAATTTGATTTCCTTGGTCATCACCTACCTCTTTGCAAACTGTCACGGCATTAAGACCGGTTATATTTTGTTCAATGATGGTGAAAAGCAGACACATGCAGAAAATGCACCTTCTTAGTCTTAGCTTGAACAGAAAAAAGAACCCAGTTGCTAGTGGTTACAGATTTGGTTAGAGCACAGTATGATGCTCTGAAAATAGCAAAGTGTTAGCATGAACACAAATAGCACACTTCTGGGATTCACAAAGCAACAGTTTCTTTTATTCTGCTTTCTTTCTTCTGTAATTTAGGGCTTAGATGCAAAGAAGCAAGTGAATATTCCTAGAAGAGAGAGAGAGCTAAATGCACTTGGTCTCTATGGAGTGAATTGTGTTCCCTTTTGTTGTAAACAAAGAACATGTTTTGCTGATTTTTAGATTTTTAGTTTTCAAAATTTTAAATTTTTCAAATTTCTTTTTTTCATATGGATTTTTTTTTTGTATTTTTAGGTTTTAAGACAATATTCTTTTACATTTGTTTTTACAAATTGCATTTTCATATTTTTAGTTTTTAAATTTTTCTTTTACAAATTGAGTTTCACAGATCACTCTTTTCACTCGCTCGACCTGTAAACATGCAGTTGCTAGCATCCGTGCACACCAATAGAAAATCATCTTTCCTCCTCACTCCAGAGGAAAGCTTGCCCCCAAAGTAAAAAGAATCTGTAATATGCAATATAAAAAAGAATGTAATTAGTAAAGCTAAACCTGAAAGGAGATATTTTCTAAAAATTGAAATTGGGAAAAAAATTTATGAAAAAATATACATTCAAATTTCTGTTTACAACACGTATTTCCTTTTATTAAATGTGTTGTTGTTCAAATTCTTATTTACGACACATGTTTTCTTTTTTATTTCCATTTACAAAAATGTGTGTTTGTTTTATTCTGATTTCATCACCTTCTTAAAATAATGGCCTAAGGCATTTTTTCCTCCTAAAAGTCTATTTTTGCCTAACTTACCTCCTCATGATGCTGTTTACTGCTTGTAAAATAGATAAAATCACTAATTGAGTAAATGATGCATTTCCACCCCTGCTTTAATAACGCCCTAAGTCAAGATTCTGAATATTTTTTTGTATCTGCTGAAAGAACTGAAAATGACCTTGGTCATTATTTTAAACAACAATTTACAAACCATTTATTTTAGTTTTTTATATTGTCATTTTTACACTTCTTATTTTTTTTACGTCCTTCTAACATATTTATAACATATGTTCTTTACTTGCAAAAATAATGAAACAAAATTCACTCCATAGGTCCCATGTGAGACAAAAGAATGCATGGATGTAAGTGAGAGAGATGTTAAGGAAAGGTTAGAGAGACGAGCTGTCAGTCAGTCATCAAAGAAGCAGAGAGTGCAGTATGGTGGTGGTGGGGGGGGGGATCTCGGTACAGAAGGAGTCCTAAGAGGAGAAAGGGATTGGTTTTAGGTTTCCATTGTTGGCCCTGCTACCTTTCTCTGATCACTCGTCCCTTTTCCAGAAGCTGAAGGGGGTCTGAGGAGGCTAAGGTTACCTGGACGCCGTTTTCTGTCGGCTCCACTGACGTTCAGACCAACAGCAATAAAGCTGTAGCGTGTTTTAGAAGAAAAAGCTGATGCTCCTTTGAGCAGATAATTGTTAGCTTTTTGTTAATGCATCTTAATATAATGACTGTGTGGGCCACACTGTGATTCATTAGCAGGAGAAGTAGCTAAATCATAACAGCTTCAGGCTTTTTGTCAGCTTTGGTCGCATCTATCTTTCATCAACAGCAGAGAAGAAGTGGATCGGTTTGCCAAAGTGTGGTATAGGGTCGAGACACGGACATGTCCTAACGTAGACTAGGCTGAACGCTACAGCTCAGTGTCAAAGCTCTCCTTTCATCATCCTTTAGAAATGGACATCTTTAAAGTGGAGATGCTTCCAGTTTTCACATGTGTGGGTCAAATATTAAAACTATTTAAAAAATATATATATATTTTTTCCAATTCCAAAAGACTTTTTAGTGTTTTTTTTTCAGTTTTTCCTGATGTTGGAGAACAAGTGTTTACAAAGTGGGGGCGGAACCTCCTGAGGGGTCGAGACATCATTGTGATGCATAACTAAAAAAGAATGTCAAGGCACCTTCCATTGCTGTGAGTGAGACTTCACTGGAAGGGACACTTGATAGTTAAGGTTTAGTGCAGAGGTCACGGATTAGTGGACTAGGGCTAATCTGGACCCAACCTGATATAAAACATTTATAAATTACCGCATGTTGTCCAACGGCAGTGTCTAACTTAACTTGCACCGCTTTTCCTGCTAATATGGTAAAGCCTTCTGCATGATACAACTTAGCCAGTGAGCTGCTGTCAGTCTGGGTTGCTGCTGCTGCATCTGTTAGACACAGCAGGAAAACCTGTGGCAAGCCGGGTGATGGGAAAGGAGAAGATGATGAGAAAAAGAGAGCAGAGAAAGAGTGGACTGCTAGAAGAACTGCGGCGAACTGGTGAGAGAAAAGTGAAATGGTGCTCAAAGATGACCCTGAACATTTAGAGGATGTTTGACTCAACCTGCTGCTGTGAAGCAGGATTCTCCACCATGAACAGAATCAAAAATAAATATGGATCCAGGCTCAAAATGAGCACCTTGATATGTGCTTTAGAATGGCTTAGTCTCCATTCAAACCCAGGTTTAAATCATTGCAGGGCAGCATAAAGCCCACTGCGAACATTAAGCCAGAAAAAAGAAAAATGAATAACAAACGGTCAGTTCAGGTTTTTTATAAAATATGTGAATCTGCAAATGATCTGTATACCAAACTGAATGATCGTTGTTCTCTAATTCCAAAACCAAACGGAAAAATTTTCTATTTTAAAAATATTTTTTTAATTTAAATATTCAATGTATAATGCAAACAAAATGAACCGGTAAGGTACCAAACAGCAGATACACATAGTGTAGAGCGGATGTAGATTGTAGATTTGACCAATCAGAGGCCTCCTGTCTGCGGCACTGTCTGCTGTCGCCTACAATTTGGGACCGGTGCAGCACAGTGTCTGAGGAGGGGGCGGGGACGTCTCTGTGTTCACCACGACACCTCCGCAGATGACCTAATTTCGAAGTATAAATCAGTCTTTAGAGTGGGGTACAATCCAGCCGATGGAATGCCAACGAGATGCGGCGGACGCCGCACAGAGTGAACCAGATGCTGCAGCCCCATGGAACAAGCAGGAATCCGAGTCAGGTCAGGGAAACAGATCAGACACGGAAAGGCTCAGAGATCCAGGAGTCCGTTGCCCGGTCAGAGGTTCAGAACTTGAACAGGCTGGTCCAGGGTTCCAGGAATCCACAAATTGTTCAGGCAAGTTCAGGGTTCCAAGAGTCCAACACAGAGTTGAGGCAGAACGTTCAGATGGAAACAGGCAAGCCCAGTAGTTGAGAGGCAGAGCAAGGCATGATATTAGGAGAATTACGATACATTAAAACTATCTCCCTCCACTGAGCCAAAAACAAGAACAGGGAATGCTGAGTGGATAAGAGACAGGACATGATCAGGAACACTATGACAATACTAAAAACCTCTCTCACCACTGGCCTCCGAGAACGAGAACATGATATATGGCAACAGCAATAATCTTGAACTAAAACTCAAAGACAAAAACAATGATCTGGCCCTGACAGCTGTGAATGAGCCATATATAAAGCAGCAGGAGCAGGTGGATAAGATGAGTGATAATTGGTAACCTGGCAGAGTTAGGCAGGTGAGCGAAATGACTAATTAGGTCAGCTATCAGAGTCACAATCCCGACAAAAATCTGTTGCACCACCTCCTAATTTCATTTCCTGTGTAAATGATAATTGTAATACAAGCTGCCGGAGGCAACACCTACAGCAGTTTAAGAAAAGATGGTGCATTTTAGACTGACGCTATCAGGTTGTAAAGGTCAACTTCACTATTGGTTCTTTCTTAAATTTTCCATCAGTCCGATTTTTAGACTAACTAACTAACCTGAATACGTATGTGGAGAGAGTTACCTCCTGCAGGTAAGACATTACCATGATATTTAGCAATGTTTTAGGAGATTTTGGCTTAAAGTTGTAAATAAGGTCAAACTTTCAGAGGTTAACTGTAAGCTTTGAGAAGGCAGGACTTACTGTAAGTGAATGGCTGCTTGTATTCAGGCCTCTTGCTAAAACAAAGTCTTCTGTTTTGGATGGCGGAGCTGCTTTGACAGATGGTCCGTTAAGCCATTTTTGAGCAGCACTTGATTTCAGCCAAGCAGGCTGGTATTATGTTTCACAGAACAGAAAAGTACATGCACACACACATTTGTGAGGAATCAGTTCTGAGTCTGGGGACTGTTTTCTTTTTTACTTTCCTTGACTTTTTCACCGACATTTCAAAGCTGAAGCCCGATCTTATTTTTGTTTCTGTTTTGTTTGGCAGACAAAGACCCACGGGCCCAGCTTTACTCGGATCCACGCACCTTGGCCTGTTTTGTGTAGAGAGGCTGAGTTTCTGAAGATTAAAGTCCCGACCAAGCAGGTAAGTTTAGAGTAGCTTTCTGAAGCCTTCAGGATTAGAAAAAGTCCCCGGCTGCATATGCGCAGACATGACATGAGGTCACATAACCACTGTTTGTGAGTTGGAGGAGCCGCACCCTTCCACCTGGTTAGAACTGTGCGCCTCGCTAACAGTGAGCAGAATGCCAGCGCCTGCTGCCTAGAGGCCGGTAAAGGTGACCCCTCACCACTAAAACCAAACAGAGCCAGAAGAGGGCCAGGTGTTATCACCACTCCCGCCAACCCGGACATTGTATGAAAAACATCTGTCCAGAAATGACCAAGAGCGGGGCAGTACCAGTAAATATGGACCAGTGTGGCCACAGCAGTTTTGCATTTATCGCAGTAAGGGGTGACTCCTGGATAGAAACGGGATAGTTTATATTTGGAGAGGTGGGCTCTATGTGCTACTTTAAACTGAATGAGGCAATGGCGCGCACATAGAGATGAGGTATTCACCAGTTTTAGTATAGAGTCCCATGTCTGATCTACTATGGTCACATTCAAGTCCTCTTCCCATGAGGCTTTAAGTTTAAGTGTGGAGGTCTCTTTCATAGTGAACATTTTGTTATAAAGCCATGAAACCAGCCCTTTAGAAGTTGGGTTCAATGATAGGATGGTTTCCAACAGCGTATGCTCTGGCAGAGAGATTGAGCCTGAGAAGTGAGACTGAATAAAGTTTCTGGTTTGTAAATATCTAAAGAAATGGGATTTAGGTAAACCACATTTTTTGCTAAGTTCCTCAAAGGATGCCAATTTTTTCCCAATGAAACAGTCCTTAAAGTAAGTAAGTCCCCTCTGCTGCCACTGTAGAAACACCCCATTCTGAACAGATGGTTTAAAAAAATGGTTAAGTGCTTAAGAAGGAGAAATTGTGGAGTTTAAAGTATTTCCTGAACTGGCCCCATATTTTCAGCGAGTGTTTCACTACTGGGTTTAAAGTAGGGTTAGATGTGGAGAGTGAGAGTGGGGAACACAGAACGGCCGGGATGGACAAATTGTTACCACTGCGTAGGGGGGAAGGATCTAGTGCCCCCTTTGCCATCTCTCTAGCGCCGCCTCTAACTGCATGGCTTAGAACCTCTTCTTTCTTTTACGGTCACTATCAAACCCAGTCAGGACAGCCCCCTCGATTATGATAGATTAATCTATTTTTAAATCATTTATTTTTATCTTGTGTTTTATGTTTTTAATTTTTAAAATTTGATTATTTCACAGATGAAAAGCTTTGACTAAAAAGTTTAAATCATTTGAAAGTATTTGTACGGGTAACAGACAGATTGGTCAAAAGGTTTCTATCTAAGGAAAACCAGTTGATTGCATCAATTCTTTCACTCAACAGTAATTCTCACACTAAGCATGTTTGTAGCGACAGTGGAGAGGAAAACTCCCTTTTAACAGGAAGAAACCTCCAGCAGAACCAGGCTCAGTGTGAGCGGCCATCTGCGAGGCTGACTGGGGTTCAAGGAGACCGAAAAAATTATTGACATAAAGGAAATAATTTTTTGGCGATTAGAACCCGACAGAAGACTTTGATGCTGTGAATCAATTTTTGCTTGAATGAGTAACCTAGGAAAAGAATTAGAGTTAAGTTCCCCCCTAGAAAGATGCCAGGGCCGAGCTAGGAGGCTAGATCCCCAAGCCAGGGAGCAAAATGACAGAAATTAGAGGAGAGGCAGAGCAGCGCAGTTAAGGACGGGCAAATGGAGAAAGACAGCACGGTGGGACAGGATAAATAGAGAGAGACTGATCAAGACAAAACGGGAAAGTGTTTATTTCACACATGAGGATGCACGACTGAAAATGGAAGATGATGATAATGATGAGAGCTGGTTGAGAGATTGTGGGCTGGATGAGTTGCATTGATGGACTGAGAGACTGCAGGTGTGAAGAAAAGCAGAAAATAAGCTAAGCATGAAGATAAAAAATAAAAGAAGGCTTACCACCACCAGCCAATGCTCTTTATGCCTTCTGTAGGTTAAGAGAACGTTGAGCATTAAAGGGGGAGCTGCAAACAGTTGCAGGGAGCTAAATTAATTAATTATTTTGGAGAAAGTGTGTAACCCTCAGATTCCACATACTCCATCAGCGCTTTGCTCCGCTCACATACATCGTGCGGAGTACTTGTCTGTCATGTTTATCACTGAGAACTGTTCCACTCCCCCGCTACACCTCCGCACGTCACTATACATGTACGTCTTCTCCGTCCGTCACCGTCAAAATACGGAGCTGAGCAATTTGTTGCTCCGCTCCAGTCCTGGCGGGTCAAGATATGCAATTGCATAAAATTATAAAATATTTTTTGGGGTTTTTGGTAAAAACTGCAACTATCAGAATATAAAGTCGAATATTTTTCCCCAGCAGGTATTAAACTCGTTCAGCACAGTTATAATAATTATTCCCTAATAAGTAATAATGATCAAAATAAGTCATTTTTAATAGTCGTATGCTGACAGCACCACAGCAGCAGAGATCCCGGCTCGGGTCTCCCAGACAGCTTCTGGATCAGCTTCTGTAACTGGTAGACACTCAGAGTCCAACTGCACATAATTATTCAAAGCGCGCTTCTCCCAATGCTGGAATCGCTGGACCATTCAAAGCTCTTTATAGACTTTGCATGTGGTTAGATCTTCTTATTAGAGTCTGAGTATAAAATCCAAACAGACAAGAACCAACATACATATTTGTAATGTAAATGGTAATATATATTTGTATATAAATCTTTTTAATAAATGTGTCTGTTACTGTCAAAGGTTGAGTAATCACTACATCTTCTTGGTTTCCTCAGAGCTATGAACTCAAAGAGGAAAGTGGGTTTGGGTCCAGCATGAGCTCAGTGTGGAGGAAAGTAAAGCAGCCCTTTCAGCCCAAAGTACCTCAGCAGGACCAGGGAAGCACCAAGTTTCTGTCACACTGCTTCTCCAGAGACAAACTTCACATGTAAGACAAACCATCCATCCATCCATCCATCCATCCATCCATCCATCCATCCATCCATCCATCCATCCATCCATCCATCCATCCATCCATCCATCCATCCATCCATCCATCCATCCATCCATCCATCCATCCATCCATCCATCCAATTAACCCAATTGCTATATGGTATTGCATCATATTGGTTGCACATACTGTATTGTCATCCAAACCAATCTATACATATTGTCTCATGATAAAGCCAGTGACTTACAGCCTTAACTAAAATAGGTTTGCCTAACTTACAGCTGTACTGAAAATCATTAATTAATTATTTTTTCTTCTAACCGTTGTGAGGAAGCCTGAGCACCCAAAGATCTGGGTTAGAGGTAATGAAGTGAGCCACATTACAAGTAACAAGAGCACGAACCTGGACACCTGTTCAAATGAAGTATTTAAGATGTTGAGTATTTAAGGCTCAGGTTGAAAGGAACATGTCTCCCCTAGTAAAACCCATCCTCTGTTCAAATGTAGTTATTAAGCCACATTATGCATGCGTTCTACAGGTAGACGATACATTGAGAATAATTTGGACACAGTTTTTGTCCAAGTTGTTTTTTAATTGGCATTGCCCTGATGCTTGGTAGCTGAGTCCACTAATTCATTAGCCAGGCCTTTAAATCACATGAATTTTGGAATTGCTGCTCCCTCAAGTTGATATTCATTGATAAATGTTCTTATATTTATTAATAAATATTCCCTGCAGGCTTAGTTCTTGTGGCATTTGCCTGTTAATAAACAACATAGAGGCCATCTTGTAGCACTTCCACTTTAACTATTTAGGAAATCATGTTCCAGTATTATGGTGTAATGTGGGACATATATCTGTGACGAAAACAAGAGCTGCCGAGCACAGAGCCAAACCTGATTAACCATGGAAGGGTAGGAGGATGTGTGCGTAGCTGCTAACAAAACTAAATGCAACCAAAAATAACCATTAATCATCATGGATGATGTGTGTGAGAATTTACTATTCTTATTAGTTGTTTTGTATCAGTTATTGTTATTTATTTCTTATATTATGTGTAAATGGTGGTGACAGTGATTTTTGTTTTTGTTTTTTAAGCATATGCACTGATCGATGGAAATTTTTTAAAATTTCGTTGTTCTTGTGACAATGACAATAAAGATAAATTGAATTAAATTGAAATTGAATCATCCTGTTTCGTCAGAATCAATTGTTTAATTTCTGAAAAGCGAACAAGAAGAGCATAAAAGTGTAACCTGTTGTGGTTTCTAATGGCATCTTCTGCTATTTCATATGCTACTGTGATCGGTTAAAAGGAAACTTTGGTAGGCGGGCTCTAGGTGTCCTCTCACCCAATCAGCTCAGATGGTTCAGATGGATATCCCTACTTTGTTTTAATGAGACCAGTCCTTGATTGATAATCTATAGGACTAACCCTGAGTGCTACACATTTTCATTCTGACTTATGAAGTTAGAATAATGTTTCTCTCCTGTTTAAATCAAGATGTGTCTAACTTTTCATTGTTAGTTTTATTAGTTTTGTTTATTTTAAGCAATATTTCCTTTGAATAAGACACCCCCAAAGAGGGGATTGGTGGCCTGGTGGTTAGAGGATTTCTCTTGGGTCCTAGAGATTCTGCGTTCAAGTCCCACAGACTCCCACAGGCTGCTCCTCTGGGTGCCAACATTGCCCATCCCAAAGGGGACGGGTAAAATGCAGAGAGGGAATTTCTTCACTATGTGAAAAGAAAGGAATTACACATTTTACTCAA
The DNA here is from genome assembly GCF_016077235.1 of Cyprinodon tularosa. Taxonomy (NCBI): domain Eukaryota; kingdom Metazoa; phylum Chordata; class Actinopteri; order Cyprinodontiformes; family Cyprinodontidae; genus Cyprinodon; species Cyprinodon tularosa. Next base: position 1,015,846 of record NW_024038589.1, on the reverse strand, counting down.
ATGTCAGCAGTCACACCGAAGGTCCAAATGCTGTAAATGGTATCATCATCGGCCTATTGGTATAGGTTATTAGCTTTTAATAAGAAATTTTTGGCTTTTTTTAATGTGTATTCAATAATTAGCATCAGTGAATAATAAAAAAAAAACACAAGAATTAGGTGCATAGATTTGAATTGGTTGTGGATTTCTTACTTAACGACATCCTGAAAATGAAACCAGATCAAGTACACATGAAGCCTCCCGCCAACATTTGGCTTCGTTAGCTGCAGCCCAAGCATATGTAATTTATGCCTGGCTGGATATTGGACCACTTATCTATAGGAAAGTGGTAGAGCTCAGTTCATTCCTGTTGTTTCTTGGCGTACATCAACCTTCTCCACATTGTTTTACGTATAATACATATTAGAGGTAAAGCCTGTTGGAAAACTGTTCTTGTACTTTAATGCTACCCTATATTACCATGTTCTGGAACTGGTTTCTTTGCATATTGTTCACCTCTATTTAAATCAGGAATACCCAGATGGATCCAAGTTTTTCTCATTTGGCCTCAGATAGAAATGAAAGTTGTCCGTTCATTTAGGAACAACCTAAAGGCTATCATAATAATGGCAATGATCCAAAGCCTCTGACGCTTGACTGAAATCTCCATATGGCCATAAACAATTTAAAAAGTCATTGGAGTAAAGATTTATGGGACAGAAAGACAAAAGTTGAGACTTAGAACTAATATTACTGTACAAATTCTAAATTCTGGTTGTGGCAGCATCTGCTTATGCCAACAGGACAGTAATGCTGATCTTTGTCCATCCCTAAACCAAACTCTTAAAGCTCTTGATTCCTGCAGGGTCGCATAGGGAATAATTGGGTGGCACACAGGGTACTCCTCAGACAAGTAATATAGAGGACTAATTAACCTATGCAGAAAGGACCGAGGCCGAGATTGGAACTAAGATCTTTGAGACATTTAAGCTCCTGGCAAGTAAAATCATTCCCATCCTCCCTGTCAAACTGTAATGATTCACAGATCCTTTTGTGGTATAATTGCTTTTGTTAACGTGTATTGACTAATGAATTACTTGACAAGATTCCCTCCATTTTAAAATGTGCATCTTCACCTTTTTTTTTCTTTTGGATTCCCCCCCCCTGATTTCAGCTTGTCAAAATGTGTTTGAAAAGGCACAAAGAAAATGTTTGAAGCACGCTCTAACCGTGGACTTTAAGACACAGGGGCATTTGTTTGACAGCTTGTGTGTTTTTTTTTCTCCCTTGTAGTTGTGAAATGAAAATGGTTGGCGCAGTACATTCGATCCACCTACATAAACTCTCAGCGCTTGATTCCCATTATTTAAATACAAAGAAACACATCCATAAAAATCTAAAGGCTTTTTCTGTTCGTCTTAGGTACAACATCACGTCAAAAGACACTTTCTTTGATAACGCTACCAGAGGAAGAATAGTAAGTGTGTCTCTTTATACCCTTCTATGATCATCATGTGTTTTTTAGCTTCCATTTCTTTCCCCAGACTGACGGTTTTAAATATTTTTAAGGTCTATGAGATCTTGAGACGGACGGTGTGCGTACGGACCTGTCAAACCATAGGTAAGGAGGCTAGGTGGTGTTTAATCAACATAACAAATAATCTTTTCGTCTGGTATTAAAAGGTACTATTGTAACCCAACAGTTTTATTAGAAATGGGAAAAGAAAAACTTCTTGTTGCTTGTTTCTGGCACAATCTCCAAGCTGTCTGCTTCAGTAATAGGGTGTTTTTCACTAATGCCTAAAGCTAAAGTTTGCTACAGTAGTAGCGATTTAAAATTTCCCCACTTTCCTTGAAGGGTCTGTGGAGTAAAAAACGTTGAGATATGTCTGTTCTTAGCCTCACAGGCTCCAAAGTCAAAGGTCATGAGAGATAAGAATTAGTTCACACAGCCTCTTTTATGGCATGAAGGGGCGGACTGTTGTTTTGAGGAGATCCATCTGGCCTGTGAAAGATATATTAACCTAACAGGGAACGGCCTTGATGACTCAAGGTGTTTTTCCTCCAAATGTTCAAGTGTGAGAAAGGTCTTTATGCAGGGGTTGGGTTGGTTTCTCTGGGTTTGTGTTGGGATGTTGTAAGGTATAAATGTATGTACTGAGGTTGCCTCAGTCAGAGCCCTATCTCTCTTTCTGAGGACGTTAAAAAAAACTTTTCTCTTGCAAGAAATGCCTTTGTCTCAGCTTCCTATTATCACAGGTCTTTGGCTGGTTCCCTACAATTCCTTTTTAAACATCAATCTTTGTACTAAAATATTCTTTCTGCAGGATTTGTGGACAGTAAGATCTTAAGAGAAGCCTTATCTCCTGGTAAGACCCTGTAATTCAGTGAAAGGGTGGAGTCAGAGTTTAAAAAAAATGCACGCCAAGGAGAAGGCCAATGGCTGGAAGTTGGATGGGATTTAGCTGGGATTTGCAGGGGAAGAGGCTGCCATTTGGCTACCATTTGATTTGGAAGGGGGATTTTGAATGGTTGTTACTGTAGTTCAGTTCCAGATTGAATTAAACTTTACCTTGTATTTAGCCATTAGCAGTGGGTCAAACATCAGCATGCTCAGGAACTAGAGGTGTATATTAACACATATGCTATAACAGGGTACAATTGATTATCCTTTCTAAGGTTAATGTATGATGTAGACTGTCCCTGTTTAAATAAATAAAAAATAAGTAAATGTGACATCTTGTCTGAAAGCACCAAAGGCAAGGGGAAAACTTTGGGGCACGTGCCCCCTTCAGCCATCATATAGCCTGTAGAGCTAGAGGCTATACAGGGATGTGCAAGGAGGAGGGGTCATGATGCTCCACCTGCTTACAACTGATCACAACTTCTGACAAGTGATTTTGTGGTTTTAAAACCAATGCTAAATTGCAATTATAGCTTTCTGCTACTCGTCCGTAAACTTGTACAATGATTTTCTATTTGGCTGGTACAGAAATAGTAGTTTTCCTGAGGACTGATTCTACCAAATGGAAGCTTCTCTAATAAACACTTTCTGTGTCTGGGCTGTCTGTTTTGGTCAGGAATGTGAAAATCCAGACTCAAGGCCCAGGGTCCTGCACGCTTTAGATGTGTCTCTGCTTTAACATCCCTGTATCAAATAATTAGGTCCTTTGCAGGACTCTGGAGTACTTGACTTCAACTGAGAAGGTAATTAAGCCATGGTGTTGGACTGGGGAGAGTTCTAAGAGTTGCAGGCTACCGGCCCTTGATACATTTAATGGTGTTCTCTAACAAAGCCTTGAGGCCTTGACTAGACAACTGATCTACATTGATATAAAACCAAAAATTTTTTTTGACTCCTGTAAAACAAAAGAATTCACATAACATGATGCTGCCCCCACGATGTTTCTAAAGGCAAGTTTCTCCTTTTCCAAACACTTAAAAAAATATTTGCAGCTCTTTATTTGTCGCTTCAAATCCTAACAAAATACCTCAAGGTCTATTTTTTTGTAGTGATGAAAGGACGTGAAGGGATGTAAGAATCGCAAGGGACTTTAATTTAAGAATCTCTGCATCGTACTAGTTACTAATAGGTTAGCTTAGTGATGAACCCTTGCCCAGAAAAGGAGTATAAAACCTCTATTCCTCAACATTTCTTTCAGAACTGTTGCTCAGTACCGTCACCTTAGTCCTGTATGCACATCGGCAGAAAATCAACATAGCTTAAAAATAATTTGATCAAACTCTGATACCCCTTTGCATTATGGGTAGTTATATATAAAGTCAGATATCTGCTTAAAGTGCATGCACGTAAAGAGTACTCATAGTTTTATTTAAAACTCATGCAAATAAACCACGTTTTGAAAGTTTTATGCATGCAAGTTAAATACCATGAGGCTTACAATGTCTTACACATGAGTAAGAATGCTTTGCTAATGTTTTAAGCTGCGATTAGGGAGAAACGGTACTGTCTTAAGTGGTAGAATGTCCTTAAAAGTAGCCAGTCACAGGCACTTTTCTTTCTGAGGGTGGTTCCACCTTCAAAGTGACAAAAGTTGACATGAGCACAGAAACAGGTGTAGTAGAAGAGAATCAGCAGGCAACTAAAAAGTGAGAGAGTGCAGAGAAGGAGCATGAACTCATTCATGTGACATATTGGGGGCCTTGTGGTATTGAAAGCTGTCGACAATGTCTCTCCAGGATATCCCTGATAGGAGGATGTGGCTATGTTCTGGACAGCAGAATCTGCTCTGGGGCATTATTTGTTTAAAATGTGACGTTTTTGGCATTCCCATAATATTCCCCCTTTTTATCTGTTTGCAAAAAAAATAAAAATGTCACAACAGCCTCTGGATATCGTGAAAGCCATGGTTCCTATGTAGAAGTGAGCTGACACCCATTTCATGTCCAGTGTTCACCATATGTCTGGTTGGCTGGCCCATCGCAGCAGACGGTCTTGGCCAGCGGGTACTGACAGGGCTGCAGGGAAGGAATGGTAGAGAAAATGGAACTCTTCTCTCTTTACCCTTCCTTTTCTCTATTCCCTTCATCCCAAGCGCAGCACTGGTATTCAAAGCACACACACTCACTCACACACACATCCTGTTGCTCTGCACCATCTCTTCCACAAGTGGGTCATATTTCCTAGGTCAGCTAAAGATTGAAGCTTGGCCTCTGGGAGCTGGGGTTGTTTCTGGATGAGTGAGTGAGCATTTGGATGTTAGACACAGGTGGTAAATGCTTGGTAACCAATCCCCTGTTCAGTTTCCTGCAAGTGTATTAGAACTGCTTGAATGCACTTCAACTTATGTCACATTACAACCACAAACGTTAAGAAATTTCATTGGGGTTGTGCATGATAATAAACAGAGTGCTTAGAAATGCAGCCATTCAAAATGGCCCTTCCCAGTCAAATGCGAGCCGAACGGCAGCCTACTTCCCTGCGACGTCCAGCAAAATCCCCTCCAACTTCTAGCCACTGGCTTTCTCCTGGGCGTGCATATTTTTTTACTCAGACTCCACCCTTTCACTTGATAACAAGGTCTGACCAGGACATGGCGCTTCTCTTTAGATCTTAATGTCCACAAATCATGACAGAAGGTTTTATTGCAAAGATTTATGTTTAAAAAGGAATCGTGGGGGATCAGCCAAGGGCCCGTCAAGGAAAGTGGGGAAAATTGAAATGGCTACTGCTGTACATGTGTGAAGTGGAAGGAAAAAGGAAACCACAGTTATCAAGTTGAGATAAGGAGTGCCACATGGTAACGCTGGAGGAGCTGCAAAGATCCACAGCTCAGGAAGGACAATCTGTCATCAGGAAAACCAATGGTTCTACATTCTAGTGGAAAAAAAGAGTGCAAAGTTGGAAATAAACAGACAAACCTGAAGCCCAACCCTTGTCCTAGGCTGAGGCCTCTGCTGTGCCGAACTGGTTGACATCACCAGCCTCCATGTTGTTGTCTTCATTAATACTTTTGAGACGCTCTTTGTCTGACACATTTCTCTGAACCTGTTTGCCATGGAACACCTTACCAGGATTATTTAGGTGACAAGCAAGATAGCCTTGAAACTCCTATACCACATTAAGGCATCAAAGAGGGCCCAAGAGACTTAAGCCCAAAAGAAAATCTCTTGATTTACTGGGGAGTCCATGTTCCCACTCTCAGCTATGGTCAAACAATCTTGGATACGGCCATAGACTCTGGGCCCTTCCTTAGAGGTCAGCCACCAAGAAGCAGGTAGGAGTAGAGCCATGCTCTGTCACATCAAGAGGAGTCCATTGACATGGTTTGGGAATCTGTTTGGAAGGTGGACCAGGACCCGCTGAAGGGACCATAACTCTCCTCAGGACACAGAACGCCTTGGGGTTCCACATGAGGAGCCACAGCAGTAGATGATCGGGGTCCTGGATACGGACACGGAAGACATAAAATTCTAGGGATATTTGTGAAAACATTTAAGAAAACATAGTTTCCAAACTAACAAAATGCAAATTAGAATAAAACAATCACTGTGGCGCTTTTAGTAAAATTCTGTTGTAAAAATTCAAGACAGTTAAACCATTAATAAACCTTGCTGTTAGGCTTTAAGCTGAAGTTATAACAATGGGTTCTCTGTTGGCCTGTTTTAGGGTATGAGATACAAACACTATTCTATCATTTAGTTTAATTTATCCTCTTGTTAAGCCGGATCAGCTTTAAAGCCTCAGTAGAACAAATCATGACTTACCATTCCTCCTTATTTTTGACTTCCTTGTTTATGTGTATCCCATAAAACTGCCCAAAAACTGATATTGTTTGTGGTTGTAACATGAGAAAAGGTGAGAGTTAGAAGAGTTATGAGTTTTTCTGGTAGGTTGGGTTCACATTATAGGATTTGTTACCAATAGGCAGAAATTAGGTTGGCCAGACTTTAATTTACGCAGGACATCTCCCAGAGGCGAGAGTCAGGTAGGCTGATGTCTCTCTGTGTCCCAGATTCTCTGCATCTGGAAAACTCGACTAACAGCAGTCATGGAATAAAAACCTACCAATAGTCAGAATATCTGGATAAAATTTTCTTTGAATATGTCTTTTCTGTCTCTTGTCCAGGCATCAGCACATTGATAGCCAAAGGCGTATATGACTCTGCCTTCCCTCTTCATGATGTAAGTGTAAGCCCTTGAAGTCCCATAATGCAACAGTTTGTTGGATTGTGCTTAATTGTTTGGCTACTGTGTGGAAAACTCTTGGAAAGAACATGCACTGGAAAAATGATCTAGAAAAAAAGTAAAAATTCCTTAAATCAAGTGCATTTACCCTTAATTTGAGTAGGTAAATTAGATATTTTGCCAATGGAATGAGTATTTTTAACTATTAAAATAAGATAATTAGATAACTTACACTGGAAATAAGACAATGCAATTGTGTTTTCTTATTTTAAATGTAAACCATCTTGTTCCACTGGAAAAATGCGTCTTTTACCTCCTCAATCCAAGAACATATGCACTTATTTTAAGAAATAATTACTTATCTAGATTTCAATTTTTCCCCACTGTGTAGTTATTTAGTTTTAGCCTTTTTACGCTGTTTTGAGATAAATGTCACAAATGTGAAAATCTGTGATGTTTAAATTGTATAGATCGAAAATCGTATCATTAATTGTAAATTTGTTAGCTAAATTAAATTAATGGTAAAGGCTATAAGTTCCACTTCTCTGGCCAGTAAGTTATGGACTCAGGTTGCCAGGCCTGCTAATATTTGATCAGATTGGGCTTTCATTGGTGGTGCAGTGGTTGGTGCACACAACCCATGTATGGAGGCCTGGGTTCAAATCTGGCCTGTGGTCCTTTCCTGGTATCTCTCCCCCTCTCTCGTACCCCCTTTCTTGTCAGCCTACTGTCCATAAAAATGAGCCACTAGTGCTGGAAAAAAAAAAAATATATATATATATTAGCCAGATATGGGACAGAGCTATTAAATCTTTAAAAACATTTCACATTATAAACATTATCACTACCAGGTCTACACCAGAACTATGATCCGTACCATCAACCCTTTTGCATATGTGCACCCAGAAATGTATTCAATAATGTTATTAGGGTACCTAAAGTTTTTACTTCTACCCTTAAACCATTAAAGCATACTGAAATATATTATATAAAATACTAGCATTGATTTTGTTGAGTGAATGGATATATTTACATTTTTACTTCTATATATCTAACATGCTCAGAGCTGTCAGGTGAAATTTGAAACCACCGTGTTTATCTGTTTTTAGTCAAAAGGATTAGTCAAAAGGCTGCATCAATCTACTGTCTACAATCTGCTGCATCACCTACTATTGGTTGCATTACAATATTAATAAAAGAGAAACCACAGATGCTCGACTTTTTTTAAGATGACAGGTCTTTTTGCTTAGGATTTTAACAGATAGACCACAGTCTGCACATCAGTCCAATTGGGTCCAAGTTAAACTAACATTTATAATGTATCACTTATGTTTAGTTCTTCACTCGTCTTCCAGATTCCACGACCACATGCTCCAAAGCAAACTGTGTCTGTTCCCAGGATCCCCCCCCACAGATTTACAGCCCTCAGTGGATCAGTATCAAGAGAATGTCTGGTCTTTGGATGATTACAAAATAAAAAAGATGTTAAAACATTTTTCCAAAACTCACTGTTTTACAAGCCCATCTGTTCACCGGGAACTCTCATCGGTTCTGTCATTTGTTCCCCATAATTAAAGTCTTGAATATGGCTCTCATGAATATTGTAAGTTTTCATCATATGTCACAGATATGGAGGACCAACTCTGCCATATTTAAAAATAAATACAGAAATAAATAAATGCTCAATAAATGTATAAGCATACAATTAATTGCCAACATAAATACAATAAACAAATAAATGTCAGTATAAATTAAATTATAAAGTTAGACATAAATGTATATAACTCTTAATTAGCTTCTTTATTTATTTGCCTTTGTAATATTTACCTTATTTTTCTGTCCTTTATAATCTTCAACTTTATTTTTTAATTACTTATATTTTTAAGTATTTATTTATGTGCATGTTATAATATTTTTGTCTGTTTTATTCTTCCTTTGTATTTTTTTACCTTAGTTATTTCTTCGCCGCTGTTTATTTCTCTCTGCCCTTTTTACATTTCTCTATGCATTTATGTCTCATTATGCAAATGAGGAGGGGGTGTGTCCTAGAGAGTCAACTTCTGCTCATTGGTTGGCTTGGCGGCCCATCTTCTTAACTCACAGAGCTCAGAGTACTAAGTTAAATGTTCTCTTTTCTGTTGCTGTTGCTCAATTAAAGTACGTTTTAAGATCATTTGAGGCGAGAACATTATACTTTTAAGCATCACCATATAGCCCATTCACAGATTTAATGCGTAATTTAAAAGAAAATGTGACGAACTTGAGAGGACCGTGGCAACCAGCGGAGCTCCGAAGCTGACGGCAGCCAGGTCATTAGCCAGGCTATGATGGCGATTTTTTTTTGTATTTGGCAAAGTTTGGCAAAGTCCCTACTCAAGTTCTAATGACTTCAGACTCGACATCAGACTCTCCTCCTGTAGATTCGACCGATGTAGTAAAATGCTAACCAACACGCTTCACACACGGCTATTCCGAGAGAGGGCCGCTGCAGATGGGCTGTGGTTAGACCTGGCTGCCGTCAGCTTCGGAGCTTTGCTGGTTGACGCGATCCTCTCAAGTTCGTCACATTTTCTTTTAAATTACGCCTTAAATCTGTGAATGGGCCATATGGTGATGCTTAAAAGTATAAGGTTCTCGCCTCAAATAATCTTAAAACGTACTTTTATTGAGCAACAGCAACAGAAAAGAGAACATTTAACTTAGTACTCTGAGCTCTGTGAGTTAAGAAGATGGGCCGCCAAGCCAACCAATGAGCAGAAGTTGACTCTCTAGGACACACCCCCTCCTCATTTGCATAATGAGACAGAAATGCATAGAGAAATGTAAAAAGAGCAGAGAGAAATGTAAAAAGGGCAGAGAGAAATAAACAGCGGCAAAGAAATAACTAAGGTAAAAAAATACAAAGGAAGAATAAAACAGACAAAAATATTATAAAATGCACATAAATAAATACTTAAAAATATAAGTAATTAAAAAATAAAGTTGAAGATTATAAAGGACGAAAAAATAAATAAGGTAAATATTATAAAGGCAAATAAATAAAGAAGCTAATTAAGAGTTATATACATTTATGTCTCACTTTATAATTTAATTTATACTGACATTTATTTGTTTATTGTATTTATGTTGGCAATTAATTGTATGCTTATACATTTATTGAGCATTTATTTATTTCTGTATTTATTTTTAAATATGGCAGAGTTGGTCCTCCATACACAGATACGCATTTAATTAGAAAGCTTTTATCTCCTAAAATGCCAGTTTAACCCTTTATAGGGCCCTCTTGGAAATCTTTTGAAAATAAAAGGTTTCAAGCCAATAGTGTTATTGGAATCCAGGACAAGACCTTATTTGTAACATAAAAAAAAAATTATTGGCAAAAATGAATGTCAATGTAATAACAAGAACCAAGAACTTGTCCGAATATATTAAGAAAAATAACCAAAGTGTTTCTATAAGAAATTCATGAAAAACACTCAGAGTGAAAGAAACACATTTTTGTTCTGTACAATATAACCTTAGAGGCATTTATGCTGATACTGGCACTTCTGCTTTTTAGTTCATAAACCTGAAATATAATTATGTAGGCTTATTAACATTTTTTGACTTAATTTCCAGTAGGTAATAAATCATTCAAGGGCTCATCTGGTCAAATGCCAAAATCAGATGTACAGCCATGTAGCAGTATCTTTGCTGAATGACTGGATATAGATCTTGTGCTTCTAGACCGGACTAAGGGACGGGGGGGGGGCGGGACTCCATTTGTTAGGGGTATGCAAGTGATCAAAAACGCTAACTGGCCCTTTAAAGGGTTAAGAGTTAAAGTAGCACGGCTAAAAGTAGAAACACAGAAACACGCCTCTGCTCGTACAGTCAACATTTATTACGATGCTGTAATCTAAAGACGTATAAACATTAAAATTATCTTCATTGTAAGTTGTAACTTATTTGGCAGACTGACATCAATCAGTTATTCTTAAAATATTACAGCGAATGAATCCTGATCGGTTCTTTTTGAGGTGTTTTTGGTATTGTCTCTTGTCTCTGCTCATGTTTGTCCCTTTTTGCTCCGTAGGGTGACTATAAGGTCACTGGAAACCTGGAGGAGCGCAACGACAGACAGGTGCTGCGACTCCACTTTCATAGATCTTCCTTTCATGCGGTTTGGCTTTTAATCCTCTGTTTCACTCCTCCTCCGTTCCATCTGTCGGTGTCCTGAAAGAAACACTAAACTTCACTTAAAACTGACAAGGTTTGCTTTCCAAACCGGCCCTGACAGGATCCGCTGTAGCCCACCCTGTGAGATACTTGATCAACTGAAATGAGATCCAATTTTTCAAACAATAGTAGTTTTGTTTTCTGTCAGTTTTTTTTTTTCCTTTCCCCCCACGTTCATACATTTTCCCATCTGTCTAACACTGGCACAGATTGGAGTTTAAGTTCAGTAAACATTCCTCGGAAGCAGAGCTGCTCTGACGGCTGAGAGAAAGTAAACTATTGACTGAAACTCCAGATTGGAAATAAACCCTGATAAATAAATCTGTCCAAAATATACAACAACATAACAGAACGGGATGAAGGCGCAAATTAAGATTTACAAGTAAAACAGAATATTTTTGAATTATATATTGGCTTTTATTATTGAACTTCAAATGTAACAATGCAAAAAAACTATTCAGTGAGCCAATGATTGTGTAAGTTTTCGTTTTTAGGGAAAAGTCTAAAGGAAATTGTTCCATTATTGTGTCAAAGAATATGTTTTGTAAATAGAAATTTTAAATAAAATGTGCAATCTTCACTCAAAACTTTGAAAAAACCTTTGAATCAAAGAAGGTTTTGAGAGTAACTTTGCCCTTTTTTAGGAATTTAGTTGGAAAATATGGCCACTGCCAAGACCAAAAAGCTGTTGGAGGATATCAGGAAGACAAGAAATCAGTTGTGGAAGAATTTGGAAGAAAATTAACAATTATTGAAAATTTTCCTGGATCTCGGGTCAAAACTCTTGTGAGAATGATGAGCCAAAGTCCTAGAACTAAAGGGATGGACCTTATGAATGACCTGCAGAGAGCTGGAACCAAAGGCTTCCATCTGTAACACACTACGCCCAGAGCGACTCCATACATCCTGTCCTATAAGGTGAAGTCAGTTGAAACCAAAACAGTCGTGTTTTGAGGGAGAAAAATGCTGAGTTGAATCCAAAGAACGCCTACTGTGAAGCATGGAGATGGAACCATCATGCTTTGGGGATGTTTATTCTGCAAAGGGGACAGTGGATTAATGAAGACGGAACGTGGCCTGGCCTTCCAGCAGCAGAAGGTTTCAAACACACTGATCGGAAAACAAAGGAGTGGTTCTGTGAAAAGTATTTCATAGATGGAAGGTGGCCTGGTCTTCCAGCAGGAGAAGGTTTCAAACACACTGATCGGAAAACAAAGGGGTGGTTCTGTGAAAAGTATTTCATAGATGGAAGGTGGCCTGGTCTTCCAGCAGGAGAAGGTTTCAAACACACTGATCGGAAAACAAAGGAGTGGTTCTGTGTAAAGTATTTCATAGATGGAAGGTGGCCTGGCCTTCCAGCAGGAGAAGGTTTCAAACACACTGATCGGAAAACAAAGGAGTGGTTCTGTGAAAAGTATTTCATAGATGGAAGGTGGCCTGGTCTTCCAGCAGAAGAAGGTTTCAAACACACTGATCGGAAAACAAAGGAGTGGTTCTGTGAAAAGTATTTCATAGATGGAAGGTGGCCTGGTCTTCCAGCAGAAGAAGGTTTCAAACACACTGATCGGAAAACAAAGGAGTGGTTCTGTGAAAAGTATTTCAAAGATGGAAGGTGGCGTGGTCTTCCAGCAGAAGAAGGTTTCAAACACACTGATCGGAAAACAAAGGAGTTGTTTTGTGAAAAGTATTTCAAAGATGGAAGGTGGCCTGGTCTTCCAGCAGGAGAAGATTTCAAACACATCAATCGGAAAACAAAGGAGTGGCTCTGTCAAAAGTATTTCAGAATCCTGGAGTGGCCCAGCTAGTCTCTAGACTTTGGTTTGTGAAGAGCTTGAAAGTTTTCCAATGACAGCCCCGAAAGATCACTGTTGTAAAGATTTGATGGAGGAATGGGCAGAAATAGCAGCTACGGTGCTACAGCAAACCTGGTAAAGACTGGAAACAAAGGTTATGACACAAAGTATTATTATTGACCAAATACTTATTTTTCCACAATGATTTACAAATCATTTCTTTAAAAATACAATAATCTAATTAAAATTATAAATAATATTATAATAATTGTAATAAAATAATATCTTTCTCATTTTGTCTCTCATGGTTGAAGTGCAGTTATGCAAAATTTCAGACCTTTTTCATCTTTGAACAATAAAAACACTTTTTCTACATTGATCATTTTAAGACACTGGATGGTTTCAAAATACTATTTTAATTGAACTACTGTGTATAAATATATTTGTATATTTTATATACCATAAATAAAAGTGATGAATGCCCTCATGCTATCAGGCTGCTTTTCTTGGAATAGAATATTCTGCAATGTCTTAATTTTGCTCTCTTCTGAAACAGTAATATCTTTATCTCATTCTTCAGTCGTGAACAATAATAATTTCTCCAAAGGTTTTCATGTGTGCACCTCTGATCGTTCTGGTTTCACCCCACACCTTGTTCCTGTCAGGCTTTCTTTTAATACAGTCTTCCTCCTACCTTACTGGGTTTCACTTGTCTTCAGGATAGAGTTACTTACACTGCAGCTCTATGGCTCATCTCCTCTGAGGTTTTGTTTGGACCAATCAGAATGTTCCTGCCTCCAGATCAGCTGTGCCTCTGAAAAAAACCAAAAATTTTTCAACTTTAATGACGACACACACCCACATTGGACTTGACTCTGAATGCTTTTCTCTCTCTCTCCCTTTGTGTGTGCATTGTCAGGTTCTTTTCGAAGAGTGGGCAAGATACTCAGCCTTCTACAAGTATCAGCCCATTGATCTGGTCAGGTAATGTCGCCATAAAGAACAGCAAAAAATACTCCTATGTAGATGTTTCATCTTATTCTACCTGGAAGGAGGTGGACTATCTAACTATGACCCTTTATATAAATCTCTGGTTTTAGAAAACAAAAAGGAGAGTCAGTCAATGCATATTTAATTACACAAAGGACAATTATCTTCTTAATCGTTAATCTTTAATGTTTATTTTTCAGTGATGTTCAGGTTTCTAGCTTCAGGTATGTGAGACATACCATCTAGACATAAGGAAAAAGGAGAGGAAGCAATGACACAGATGATGTTAAATACTCAGGTACAAAATTAAAACATAAAGGTCATGAAAAATAGAGTAGATCCTCTCCTACTACCTTGTGGACGTTTTTCTGTGCGCTCATGTCGACTTTTGGCACGGAGGATTAAACCAATCTGATAAAGTAAACTGCCTATTTTCTTCCTGCTTCTGGCTAGTAACATAGCAAAGCATTTTCAGGATAACATTTTAAGTATTTTAGTTCTTACTTGATATCCAACAGCCATCTCAATCATTGACTGATTATTTGTACTCAGTCAAAGAAAAAAATACTTAACAGTAGCTGCAATTGGAAATGTCTGTGTTCATTCAAGACTTAATTTCACTGATGCTAATGTAAGTGTAGCTCTTATAAAGTTCCAAATTTACAATTTCCAAAGTTCCAAATTTGATTATTTTAGATTATATTGCTACGGTTGTCAGATCATTTCCATGACTGAGTTAAATTAAATTATTTAATGATGACTCCACTGAATCATATTTGAACTCTATAAAACCCCTTTCCCACTGGCCCAAAAACCTGTTTAAACCCGGGAACAATCGGCTTTAGTGGCAGTGGGAACAGCTCACTGACGCATGTCTACCTGGGTCAAACGACTCAGAAGTGACACTATTGAATGCTAGGTACAGACGTCAACACACCGCGCCAGACGCTTCTGATCTAAAAAACCGAAACAAATGTTTACATTCAATAAACATAATGATGCACTGGTAAGAAGAATTTGGACAGATAAAAGAGCAAGGCAATAAATAACACTTACTACACCCTACACTGGAAAAAATAATGCAAACGCTTTTGACATTTACTTAATTATATTTATTTACTTTAACACAACTGTTTTATGTCCTACCCTGCTAACATGAAACAATTGTGTTAAAGTAACTAAATATGTTAACTGTTAGCTGTTAACCAACTGTTAGCTGGTCAACCCATGCTTGAAAAACCCTTATTAACCTGCTATTTTCAGTTAGAAAGAGGCTTAAGAGAACAGCTGTTAGGCTGAAGATGCTTGCTAACGTTACTAGTCGCTAGTTGGAAGAAAACATTTCTGTCTCAAGAGGCAGGATTTACTTAATACCCACGAATCGCAGGCAGTTAACTTTCTCGGGTTGGTTTTACCCTCAAAGTGACATGCGGCACTTCTTAAACAGTCCTATCCCTTTAAATACAGTAAGGGTATGACTGAGATTTTTTTTTTCTTCTATTTTGAGAATAATGCTGTAACATTACGAGAATAAAGTCGCAAAAATACGAGAAGAAAGTAATAAAATTACGAAAATAAAGTCGTAAAATTACGAGAGTAAAGTCATAAAATTACGAGAACAAAGTTGTATTTTATGACAACTCTTACAAGAAGCACCTTCTTCCCTAAAATTAGGAATTTCAAGCATTATGTGAAGCTATACTTTGGCTCTGGTTTGACAAATAAGGAAATCTTTTAGCACCAGCATGAAATTGGGAAGTTTGTAAATGTGGACTCAGGTTGCTGTTTGGTGGAGCTGGTCGGCCATCATCTGCTGGTCGGAGCACGAAGCTTTCTTTCTGAAACATGTTGTTGTATGATGACTTAATTCTCGTAATATTACAACTTTAGTCTCGTAATGTTACGACTTTATTCTCAAAAAAAAAAAAAAATCTCTAGCCTTGCCTTTAATCTCTGTCAAAGTCAGGGAGAGTGGGACCTTTACAGCTAATTTTCTGTGACTATTCAGAATACATAATAAGCTTTTAACTTATTCTTGTTTTCAACTAAAAAAGGCATCTTGATTAAAGGGCAACATCTTTAAGACACTTAAAGCCGGGCATACAGTGCAATTTTTTCGATCGTTGCACGCAGCTACATTCACACTTTCGTCGTACAGTGTGAGTTCACAGCTCACAATGTACAGTATGTCCTCACACTGTGCGACCCGACGCTCTGATGCGATCTACCTGCTCACACTGTACGTCTAAAAACAATGTCGGACTCAGCTCCGCAGTGAGATGGCGCTACTTGGACTCGTCTATCCGGAAGCCAAACAAGTAGAAGAGGAATATGAAGCTTACTAGAGTGAAACGCTCTGCCTTGGCAATTTGTGTAATTTTGTGCTAAAAGCCCTAAAAAGAAAAGGCGAAGACGTCTTTGGAAAAAGACATGGATGAGCAAACGTTTTCATCTGAGAGGAAAAAGAAGAAGAAAAATCCTTGTTTGTGCATGCCCACCGAGCGATTTGCCCACGGCCACCTTACGATGGCTGAATGAATTTCAAACACATTATATTTTCTCCCCACCTCACAAATCCTGATCAGGAGGTGGTCGTAAGAGGCTGATCGCCCCTCGTTACCCCCTGTACACTGCACAACGCACGACCAGGCTGAAAGTCGACCCCATCTAAAAATTCTTGCACGACTGGAAAGTCCTCCCAAAAAGGGCAAATATGGTACAGTGTATGCCCGGCATAAGTTGTTCCTTGTTACATTTTACATTTGTCAGACTGTCCATCCAGACTCACTGCAGTAATATCTAACACAATCACCCATGCCAGGCTTTGCAAACTCATCCCTCACTCTGATGTCGTGACTGCATTGTCTTGTTTTCTCAGGAAATACTTTGGGGAGAAGATCGGCCTGTATTTTGCATGGCTCGGTGTTTACACTCAGCTGCTCATACCGGCCTCCATAGTGGGAATCATTGTGTTTGGATACGGGGTGGCGACCGTGGACACCAATATACCCAGGTACCTGCTGCAGAACGCTGCAGCTGAAATCTCTAGTCGTGCTCTTGCACATTTATGGAAATAAGAGGGGTTTACTGTAAAATACTAGAAAGCTGAAAATGAGGATTTCTCTCCTACCTTGTTTCACTCTGCTCATATTCACAATCCACACTCACACATCCACTAGACAGGGATTGCCCAGATACCTGCTGTATCTGGCTTTAGTCACGGCTGTGTGGGAGGTACACAGAAAGCACGGCTGGCGGTGTGTGCGTGAGTGTCATGGATTCAGCCCACACTGACTATGAATAGGGTCAAGGTACAAAAGCTTCTGTGGTCGTTAGGAGTTAAAAGTTCCATTCATTTCTTGTACACGCATGTTAGAGACATGAACATCTCAGAGTCTTCTTTGCAGGGATTGAAATCACACTTTCACATATTAACATTCACATCTACAGGTGCTGGTCATAAAATTAGAATATCATGAAAAAGTAGATTGATTTCAGTAATTCCATTTAAAAAGTGAAACTTGTATATTATATTCATACATTACATACAAACTCATATATTTCAGATGTTTATTTTGTTTAATTTTGATGATTACAAATGACAACAAATGAAAATCTCAAATTCATCATATCAGAAAATTAGAATATTACTGAAGACCAATAAAAACAAAGGATTTATAGAAATGTTGGCCAACTGAAAAGTATGAACATGAAAAGTATGAGCATGTACAGCACTCAGTATTTAGTTGGGCCTCCTTTGGCCTGTATTACTGCAGCAATGCGGCGTGGCATGGAGTCGATCAGTCTGTGGCACTGCTCAGGTGTTATGATAGCCCAGGTTGCTCTAATAGTGGCTTTTAGCTCTTCTGAATTGTTGGGTCTGGTGTATTGCATCTTCTTCTTCACAATACCCCATAGATTTTCTATGGGGTTAAGGTCAGGAGAGTTTGCTGGCCAATTAAGAACAGGGATACCATGGTCCTTCAACCAGGTACTGGTAGCTTTGGCACTGTGTGCAGGTGCCAAGTCCTGTTGGAAAATGAAATCTGCATCTCCAAAAAGTTGGTCAGCTGCAGGAAGCATGAAGTGCTCTAAAACTTCCTGGTATGTGGCTGCGTTGACCCTGGACCTCAGAAAACACAATGGACCAACACCAGCAGATGACATGGCACCCCAAACCATCACTGACTGTGGAAACTTTACACTGGACTTCAAGCAACGTGGATGAAGTGCCTCTCTTCTTTTCCTCCAGACTCTGGGACCTTGATTTCCAAAGGAAATGCAAAATTTACTTTCATCAGACAACATGACTTTGGACCACTCACCAGCAGTCCAGTCCTGTTTCTCTTTAGCCCAGGCAAGACGCTTCTGACGCTGTCTGTGGTTCAAGAGTGGCTTGACACAAGGAATGCGACAGCAGAAACCCATGTCTTTCATACGTCTGTGTGTGGTGGTTCTTGAAGCACTCACTCCAGCTGCAGTCCACTCTTTGTGAATCTCCCCCACATTTTTGAAGGGGTTTTGTTTCACAATCCTCTCCAGGGTGCGGTTATCTCTCTTGCTTGTACACTTTTTTCGACCACATCTTTTCCTTCCCTTCGCCTCTCTATTAATGTGCTTGGACACTGAGCTCTGTGAACAGCCAGCCTCTTTAGCGATGACCTTTTGTGTTTTGCCCTCCTTGTGCAAGGTGTCGATGGTCGTCTTTTGGACAACTGTCAAGTCAGCAGTCTTCCCCATGATTGTGTAGCCTATAGAACTAGACTGAAAGACCATTTAAAGGCTTTTGCAGGTGGTTTGAGTTAATTAGCTGATTAGAGTGTGGCACCAGGGGCCATCAATTTTGAACCTTTTCACAATATTCTAATTTTCTGATATGATGAATTTGAGATTTTCATTTGTTGTCATTTGTAATCATCAAAATTAAACAAAATAAACATCTGAAATATATGAGTTTGTATGTAATGTATGAATATAATATACAAGTTTCACTTTTTAAATGGAATTACTGAAATCAATCTACTTTTTCATGATATTCTAATTTTATGACCAGCACCTGTAGCTCCCCTTGCTGAAGTTTACTTCCCTCCCTCTCCCGTTGACAGTTTGGAGATGTGCGATGAGCGTCTCAATTTCACCATGTGTCCTCTGTGCGACGGCGCCTGTGACTACTGGCACCTCAGCACCGCCTGCGGCACCGCCCGGGCTTCGCACCTCTTTGATAACCCCGCCACTGTCTTCTTCGCCATCTTTATGTCTCTGTGGGGTAAGGTTTCGGGTTTACCTGAGTGTGCCTGTGTTTGAGTGAGAGGGAGAGAAAAACAGGGGTGAATGTGAAGGTGATCATTAATATCTTATAGGTTTGTCTCACCTGAAGAGGGCAGACACTTCGGACAACAAATCCGCACACGCCGGAAGGTTTCAGGATTGTAATGGAGCTCAAAATTTACAATTTATTTGCAGTTCAAATTTGTAAAGAAATACACTTTCCAAAAATCTGAGGTTTACATACTATATGCTTGTGTCATTTCCACTATGAAATTAGTCTTGTACTTACATGGACTGAAAAGACGCTCAGGGGGGAAGAAGCCATTTCTCCAAAAGCAAGATCACCAGTTTGTAAATAAACTCTGTGAGTTAGATCATCATTTTTCACAGAGATTTGGATCTGATGGAACTAGAACGAAAGGTTATACACAAAACTGAGTGTACTAAAAAAAATACTTTTACATATAAATTTTTTATTTTTTTATTTTAGGCTTTAATGGACTTTATTTAGTTATTTTTGAAAGTATGTAGACTGGAAAGTGTGTTACAAGAGAGGGGAGAGACATTCGGCAAAGGTCAGTAAGACCGGGGCTCAAACCTGGGAGGTCATTTAATAGGTCATGGGCTCTACATCCAAACCATAGCAGGACCCCTAGATATAAATTCGCAATAAATACTGCAAAAAATAAATAGGTTTCTTAATTTAATAATACAAGACATGTATTTACAACAGAATATTTAGCTTATTCATTTCATTTTATTTATTAACTGATATCACAATGTATATTTTTAATATATTAATTTTAGTATATATGTATTTATTAATATTTAGATGTATTTTTATTTTTATGTATTTCGCAATATATTATATCAAAATGAGTTTTAAAAATTTTTTATAATTTTAAAATATTATTTCTTTTCTCTGTGAGAAAAACTTTGAGAGAAACAGAATTTTAACAAGGTTTTAGTTAGCAACTGCTAACTTACCTGCCAATTAGTATTAGCTAACATGCTACATAAGGGTAAGATATACATTTTTATATTTTGAAGCAGTAAGACTAAGATTGAGGCTATGGAGTGAGTTTTGTTCCATTATTGGTGAAAGCAGAGAACACATTTTGTAAATGGAAATAAAAGAAATGAAACTTTGAATAAATTCATAGAAAAAATTGTTTTAGGAGGAACTTTTTTAATTATATTTTTTCAGTAATAATGTTTTTTTCACCTTTTTTTTTCTTTTTACTTTATTTTTCTTAAAAGCTTTAGTTTTTTTATTTCTCTTTTTAGTCTGATTTGTAATTGCTTTATTTTCCAATTTTGTTTCTCAAATCATATTTTCTTCACTTCAACACTTGCTCTTGACCAATCAAAATGTTGTTGCTAATGTCCATGCACACCAATATAAATGCGTCTTTATTCCTCTTTCCAGAGGACTACTCGCCCCCAGAAGTATAGAAAATGTGATCCGGAAAACCCTATTTATGCAATTTGTAAAACTAAATGTGACAAAAAGATATTCTAAATATTTGAAAATGTAAAACCTTAAAAAGAATGAAAAAGAAAACAAAATCTGGGTAAACAGAGAACTTACTCTCAAACCTTTTTTTATTAAGAAGTTATATTTTATTTCTGAACGCAATTTTTTCTTCAAATTTTCATTATGAATACATGTTCTTTGCTTGCAACAATGATGGAACAAAGTTCACTCCATATGTTTATGTACTAAACACACTACTCTCAGCTTGTTGCTTGACTTGTGATGCTGCGGGCCTGTTTCTGTTCCAAGGTTCCAGCCGTGTTATAGTGGCTTTAATTCATGGCATCAACTGTTTTAAGAATTTTAAGTTACATAGAAAATAAAATTCTTCATATCTGATGTTGAGGCTGTACTGAGCTCTAATAAAAGATTCAGTGATGAAGCTACAGTCCGATAAAACATTTATTTATCGTCCAATGATGTGTTTATATTTATTTTAGCTGGTGAACTGTCATGTAGAGGTTTTGGTTTTACTTTTAACCACATAGACTCGTGTAAGGCTCCTAAGATGGCAGATTAAACTAATTTAATTTCCAAGATTGTTTTCATTAAACAATCAAAAACTAGTTTGAAAATTATATAAAAGTAGAACTGTTATAAGATATTTTTTAAATAAAAAAAATAATAAAATAAGAATTAAAATACTCTTTTTAAAGTTTTTCATGATACTTGGAGATATGCTTGTATCCTTTCCTTTCAAAAACAAACTTGCCAAATCTAAATCTGCCATCATTTTAGGCTTATCCATATGAATGATGAGACTTTTTTTTTTTTGAATGACAATCTCTAACATTGTTTTTAATCAGCAGAATATTTTTTTGCTCTATAGCGAACAGTTTGGTTTGCTCTCATGGATGTGACTGGTGCTAAGGTCCTGTGTTTGTCTGATTGTGTAGCGGTGTTATTCCTGGAGCACTGGAAGCGTCGACAGATCAGCCTGAGTTTCAGCTGGGATCTGACTGGGATTGAGGAGGACGAGGTAAAAATAATTAAAGTTACATAAAGCCACATAACTCATCAGCTATAGATATTCATACTGTACATAGAGTCGTGAAATACCAGATCATTAAAGGTATGGAGTGAAATTTGTAACACAATTGTTGCAAACAACGCAAATTTATTGTAAATGGAAATTAAATCATGACATGCTTTGAAATGAATTGATACTACTCCTTGTATCATTTCTTTGTTTGTTTTTCACTTTGAAAGTAATATATGAAATTACAAAAAAATTTTTTTCTTGTAATCCTTTCTTTTTTAGATTTTCAGTTGCCGTACTAAAGCATTCCATTTTGTTGTTTGCTTTATTTTGGGGTCTTATATGATCTCATGTTTATTAATGCTCTTACCGCCGCCTGCTAAACACTGGTGGCTGTATTTAATAAATCTAATCAGCTGTTCAGCCGTACCGTATATTCTTCAACTCATTGTTATCCATTTCCTTTATATTCAAAGCAGTAAGGAAAAGTTGAATTCTATCTATATTATTTTAAAATACGAAATTTAAAAAAAGGACTTTTCCCGTATTTTCATTGTTGGTTTGAAATAGAAAACTGAATGATACGCAGATTATTGCTATTTTCTTTTTTTTTTTATTCAGTTTTTGTTTTTAAGTGTATTTGTTATGTCTTTTTCTGTTTGAGTCTTGTGTATTGCATTGTTTTCACATAAACTCAATCTGAAAAAGAGAGATTAAATAAAATAAATTTTAATTCTGTAAAATAAAAAGCAACAAAAAAATACAGTTTGAAAAAATAGAATAAAAATCTGAAAAAATGATTACTATTTTTTTAATTATGATGTTTTTCAAAGTTTCATGTCTGGATTCTTCTCCAATTTCTATTTACAAAAGCTGTTCTTTGCAACAACAATGGAGCAAAATTCACTCCACAATGTTCTAAAGTGTAAGATGCAATTAAACCAGAGTGGTTTGCTCTGATGACATTTATCTACAGTACAGGGGGTCACAATTCTAGCTACTGAATCTTCTGCACTGCTGTATCATGTGGATCTCATTTCATAACTGTACACATGCAGCAGCTAAATCCTGCACAGCAACACTGACTCCTCCTCTGTCATCAGGAGCACCCCAGGCCAAGGTATGAGACCATTCTCCTGCAGAAACAGCAGCGGAAGCAGAAAAAGAAGAAGAAGAAGAAGAAAAAGAATGAGGTATGGATCTCCTTATAAGGTTTTCTTTCTTTTCAGTGCATATGGGCTTTAAGACATGATGCGTTTGGAATGCATCCGAGCCACACAAACCAGTGCTTAATAGTCGGCAAATGAATTATTCTGCATTTTGTGCAATCAACCTTTTAACAACAAACAAAAACCATGTTTTACTTAAATCTCAATCAATACCTTTTAAAATCACTCTTGCCTGTAGTAAAAACAGGAAGTTCTTCAGCTCTGGACTTTAACTATAGGCCAGTTTTTACAGAGGTATATATGTTTTAACTGGTGGTGGGCCGTTATCTGCATTAACGTGCTGCACTGACGCCAGAACCTTATTGTTAAAAAAAATACTGCAGTTAATTAGTGATGTTATCAGATGAGCCAAGGCTTTGAGGCGTGGGTCGAGTACTGGAGGGGGCGTTTCCGCAAGGTGCTTATTGAGGCTTGCTTCATTTGGAGGAGGAGCCACAATAGATGACGTCTGAAGCCTCGCTACCATTCGATACCAAGTGAGCGCTTCAGGAAGTGGTTCAGCTCGCCCGGAACTTCGGCAGGCATTTAAAGCATCAGCATTCAGTCAAGATGTGGGAGTTTGTAGGAAAGCTGCTGTCAGTTGGAAAGAGTTTGGATAGATTCTAAGAATAGATTGGTTGGAAAAACAACCAATCTAGTTGGTTAAACTAGTTTGATTAGATTAAACAATGTAATGATCAAAATTGATGGTTCAAGAACCACATCAGACTTTACATCAGACTTTTAAAAGTTGTGATAATGCTTTTTTTTTTAGCTAATGTGACTTATTTGTAGTGGTTTGCCCTAGTACAAATATAGATTGGGTAAAAACACTGCCAAAGTTTCATTGGTTGGTTTGACGAAAAGATTGGTTGAACACATAATTTCCAACCCGATTAAAACCCAAAACTCTGGAAAAACTATTATATTGAATAAAAAAACTAAAACCTTTCATTTTGTTCATCGATGCCCATTTGCACAAATGCTTTTACTGTCTGTTTGAGCTTATTTCACTAAAATGGCAGAAAAACAGTGATTTTCCATTCTAAGACATGTTACACATTAACAATACAAAAGATTTTATTATACAGACCAATCATTAACAATTTCAAAGGAACTTATATGGGAAGAAAACAAGAAAAACAATTGCAAAAAATCAGACTATATTATTAACTGTAGTTCTGCTTTCCACCAGTAGGTGGTGACATGTTCACATGAAGCTTCAGGAACTGTGGGGATCGTTGAAGCAATTAGTCAAACTGGTGAAATGCCTCTATCAATTCTATCATCTATTCTCAAAGTCAGATTGGGAGTTGAGTTTATATACTAATAATGATTTTTTCTTTGATATTGCAGCCTGTTTGCCAGCAAGTTACTCACAATGTAATCAAGCTCCAGCAGCGATCCTATTTATTTATGCAACACTTAATCTAGGGTATGATTGTTCCCTTATAACAAACTAATGAAACATTTCTCCGATGGTGCCAATGTTAACACTTACAGCTGCAACCTCCAGAACCTAATGTTAGCTTAGCATGAACAGACTACAGACATTACAACCCTGTTTAACACAAAACTAGGATAAAATGGTGATGTTTTCCCCATCTTGATATTACCCAGCAGCCCTTGCTGCTACTCCAGCCTCACAGGACATTACAATGACTGCCTGAGTGACTGGTGGAAAAAGGAAAAATAGAGCTTTGGCTGACTGACTGTAAACAGTTCATCATTGCCTATTACGTAGGCCTACAGTATTCCTGTTTATCTGAATAAACACTTATTAGACACAAATATATCTATTGAATATGATTTATTTTCATCACCAGTTATCAAAGCTTTGTCAAGAAGTTTGGAAACATGACATGAGCTCCTTGCCTATATCTTACTTGTATTTACAATCTTATTTTTCTCTCTTCTGTAAATTTTTGCACTGCAAATAAACAATTTCCTGCAAGGGATTATTTAAGCAATTCTGACACAGATTCATGATGCCCTTTGGCAACATTCAAATGAGCCATTTAAATCTAGATTAATCTAAATTAATTCCAAGATTACAGTGAGATTAATCTAGATTAAACAAATGAATCCATGGCCACCAATAGTTTTAACACTAGGATTTCCAGAATTCTGATACTACTAGAAATCCCACTGACAGCCAATTTTACAGGTGACATTTTTCCCAATGGAATGCAAGAGTAGTGATGATGTCATTGACTAGTGTGTCATATAAACCCATTGTGGATATATGGACCTCAAAGGCGGCATTATATGATATTGTTTTTTATAGAATAAATTTGTATTAAAAATACATCTGTAAAATGAATAAGACTTGTTTACTACGCAGGTTCAAAGTTTTAAATTATAATTGTATTTACAGAAATTGATAGATTCCTCCCACACATTTCCTGCACATCACCTTTTCGTATGTATCAGAAACATCATAAAGGCATTTTTTTGAGCAGAGCTGACACACCTGGCACTGTTTTCTTTACCGCGCCAAAGTTTGCTCTACTTCTGCAGAATGATTGGTACTTGTGGCTCTCTGGAGCGCATGTGTCATCAGTATTTTAGAAGTGTTTTTTCAGCCTGTTTCGCTGTTAGATTTCTCCGTATTAGCCTAAGAGTTCCAGAGATATCTTGATAGAATGTTGGTTGCTTGGCAACCATACCGAACGTCAATCATCCGCGGGACGAATTTAGAATGTCACGAATAGAGCCGTCACAATGAAGGCTGTGGGAGATTGAGGTAAAATTAACCATATTTATTTTTATGTTTTTTATTTGATTTTTAAAAAATAAAGTGAAAAGGAAGGAAATATAGAAAAAGAAAAAAGCACTTAATATGACCAACATAAGATTAATGTAAATAAAGCTCTTTCACTTCAAAATCTCAGAACCGTCAAACTGACAGCCTTTGGAGTCGACTTTATTACGAGAATAAAGTCATAAAATTGAGAGAATAAAGCTGGAGAAATTATGAGAATAAAGTTGTAATATTACGAGAATAAAGTTGTAATATTACGAGAAAAAAGTCAAAACGAGAATAGTCATAAAATTAGTTGAATAAAGTCGTAACATTACAAGAATAAAGTCGTAAAATTACGAGAATAAAGTTGTAATATTAAGAGAATAAAGTCGTAAAATTATGAGAACAAAGTCATAAAATTACAAGAATAAAGTCGTAATATAACGGAATAAAGTCCTAAAATTACGAGTTATATTTTATGACAACTCTCACAAGAAGCACTTACTTCACTAAAACTTTTTTTCTCGTATTGTTACGACTTTATTCTCAAAATAAAAAAAATAAAAAAAATCTCCAACCTGGCCATAATAATACTTAGTCGTACTAAAGACTATTCAGGACAGACGCTCGGTGAAAACAATGCTTTTATGATTCATCTGGATAAATAATGACTATCCACCATTGAACACGATAACTAACTAAGCTAAAAGTAGTTGCTACGAGGAAATGTTTCTTTGTCTTCACATGTAACTTGATTAGTTGATAAACTACCAAAGTTGCCTGCTATCAGATCCCAAAGCGCTGAGGTAGACTGGTTCATTCAGAGCAGTGCTATCAGTGGCCTTTAGGGGGCGCTTAACCTGGATGGTAGAGGTCCAGCGCCTCCTGGTGGCTAAAAAGTACATATGGTTGTAGTTGTAACCTGGTAAATTCTGAAAAGGTGTAATGATTTTCAATACCTTTGAAAAGCACTGAAAGTGTTACATTTTCACTTTGCTCAACATGAGCTCCAACTGAGGATTCGGATCCTTCCTGAATATCCAGATGGTCTCCAGTTTGTTTTGCCAATATTAGCATGATACTCTAATGACAGGTTTAGTAGTATAATCACGGCATCAGTTATGCTGGGCCCTGTGGTTTGACTCACACTCACAGCAGCGACAGATGGCTGGCAGCAACCATCACAGTGAGTCTGAGAAAGAAATAAAACACAGCAGCATAAACCCAGAAGAGTCTAGACTATCTTGTTTTGGTTTAATACCTGCTTCTTTTACAATATGGTAAAGTATTTGTCATCTATTGGCCTCTCAGCTGGACCTGTATTGGGTGAAGTTTGTTCCATTATTATTGCAAAAAACATAAAAAAAAAAAAAAAATACAATCCAGAAAAGAAACTTTGAAAAATATTTTAACACAAAAAAGGTTTTTATAAGTAACTTTGTTTTCTTAATTTATTGATTTTTTTTTTCATATTTTAAATATATTAATTTTTTTTTATTTCTCATTTTTTATTACAGTTTTATTAATTTTATTCTTTTCAAATTGCGTTTTACAGATCTCTTCCACTTGGACGCATTTCCATTGGTCCTAATGGATGTTAGCAACTTTTAGCATTTTTATTTTAGCATGAATATAAAGAGCAAATATTGGCTTCAAGTGAACAGAATGTGATCCGCAAAAAGAAGTTTGTAAAACTCTATCTGAAAAAACAGAACATAAAAAAAATAATAATAAACCCAAAGGAAAAAAGCTGAAAAATTAAATTAACATTTAATAAAAAGAAAAAATTCTAAAAAAAACTGATTTTATTTACAATTTACTTCCAATACCTGTTTTGATCATGACATTTTTCCAAGTTTCATTTTTTTTTCAAGTTTTCGAATTACAAAATGTGTTTTTTATTTTTTATTCATTTAAAAAACATGTTCTTTCATGGCGACTAACACACACTAACAAAATTCACTCTATAGATAAAGCGCCATATTCATCCTCCAAACCATGCCCAGTGAGCAGGATGGTTAGTGGATGCTTTACATCTAAGCAGTCCTCCTATTGGCTGCTTTGAAGTGGTGTTTACAGTGTATTTGCATGTTGTGTTTGTTTTTGACACGTCCCTCTGTCTCGTAGCCAGAAAAGCAGGAGGACGGGACAGTGACAGGGAAGGACAGATGGAGACAAAAACTGCTGTCTGCCATGGCTGCAGGAGTACCGGTACCGGTAACCCCCTCCTCTCCTCAGCTTGCTGTCCTTCTTTTCCCTCTTCTCCACTTCTCCCCTTTCTGTTCCCTTTTACTTTTCTTCTTCTGTTTTTCGCCTCTCTGGTCCTCTCTCCTTTTTCCCTTTCACTCCTTCTTCTTTCCAGCAGGCTGCTGTCTATCTGTTCTTCTCTTCCTGTCCCATCCTCTGGCTGCAGAAGTTTCATCTTCTCAGGTATCTGTTTCTTTGTGTTTTTCTTTTTGGCTGACTCTTCAGCTGCAAGGCCAGATGTTTTACTGAAATTAAGAGTTCTTATTTTTTGTCAGGCTCCGAATAAAAGGACCCAGTATTCGAGGCGGAAAGAGAGATAGATTTAATAAAACATTTTTTCATTACGGAATCTGGGAGAACAGAGTCGGCGTCTAAGGCAGAAACCTCTGCAGAAGGAGACAACTGGTTAGAGCCCTGGTCTTATAGTTCAGTCCGAGCCCAGAGGATCAGGCTGGGTAGGCTACCAACAAGACGCTGCCAACGCTGATGTCTTGGAGATTGGAGGACAGGCAGTAGACCAGATCCAAGCAGACGATGGAAGGCAGGATAATCAAGGGGGCAAAGCCAAAGCTGGTATCAAGGACGTGCTCAGTAGTCCGGGCCAGGAGATCAGAGATCCGAAGAAGTACCGATGGGAAATTCAGGACAGTGTCAGGAAACAGTTCCAGGTTCGGTAAACAGGCAGAATCCAGTAGGAGTCTGAAGACAGGTCAGGCAAACAGATCAGAACGGGAACAGGAAGGCTCAGCGGCAGAACAGGTCAGAATCAGGCAATCAGAAAACACAGGAATGCCAGAGAACTCTCACCAAAGGTTTGAATAATCTGGTACTGATGACTGGTTGAAGGCTGGTTAAGTAGACACTGAAGCAGGTGGATCAGATAAATGGTTCTGAGAATTTGTTAAAAAGACCTAAATTGTGTTTTTATCTCCCCAAAAATAGTAAGAGTACTTAACTATAATGTGTTAAAGGTTAATAATGTGTTTTCCGAGAAAATAAATGCCTTAAAATCCTGTTTTATCACTCTCTGCCCGATCTGTACAGGAAATGGGATCCTACGCTACTTCCAGGAGTTAACTTTTTTGGCTTTGGATTTAAACATAAATCTAGTCTTTTTGAGGTTTATGTTTCTTTTTTGTGTTTTCATTATGGCATATAGTGCGGAAACTAAAGAAACAAACAACTAAAATAAAGATAAACATGGTTTAATCATATTTTGCCGGACTGCTCTGGCCATGTCCGATGATGACGTCACAAAAGCAATTTAATAAACAGAGAAAATTAGAAAAAGCATCAAAAATTTTTAAAGGTGTGTATTAGCATTCTACTAATACACACCTGTACATATAATTCATGTAATTATTAGCATTAATTTCCTGTGTTACCCGGATGTTTATCTGGTTGCACATATGAGCCGATGGTACGGATCATGCTTCCGGGACGGATCGGCTAGTGACAGCTTGAGCAGCATGGTTTATCATTTCGCCGAGCGAAGTGGAAGCACAGTACACCTCTTTGCGAGCTTGCGTGTTCGCAGTGTTCAAAGTTTAACTTTGACAACAGCACTTTATTGCTTACAAAATACACCGTTGCTAGTGGTACAGGAGAAGAACAATGCCACAGTAGCATAAGAACAAAAAGCAGCATTTCATGATGGGCTTTAAAGATCTGACCCACATGCAGAGAATCACTCAGAGACCAAGAGTAAAAGTTTAACAGGTTTATTGTAGGTTAGCAAACACTGATGGAGACTGAAACTCAGTGGGGAAACAATGCTGGAACTTAACGGACTGCTGAACCGGAACCGGAAACTCTGAAGGGGAGATCACAGTGATCAATTCAGGGACAGTGGGAGAATAGACTGAGGCTTGAATAATGCTGGAGAGGCACTCACTTTTGGGGGGCTCTTGGTTTATCCTTGGATTTAATCCAGAGAAGAGGGAACCCGTTAGAGAGCGGACAGGCAGACATACGTTGGACCCAGAGGAGTAAAGGAGCGGGCTGTCACTTGGTTTTCCAGGAGTGGACTTGAACGGATCATGTGGAGGTTTTCCCCTTGCTCAGTGAGACTCAGTAAATCCTTCCAGGGGTAGAAGGTCCAGGCTTATCCCGTAACACAGGAAGTCTTCCTGCCGAAGGTCAAAGACAAAAAAAAAAGTTCAGACTCAGGGAAACAATGCTAAGGTTAGACTCTGCTAATCTCAGTTTGGCTAGAGTACCCAATACTGGCAAACACTCTGGCATCGAGGTGGTGACAGCCCACTGCTCAAATACTCCTCTGGTAATGACCTAACGAGCCGCAGGTGTGTAGGGAGGTCCAACGAGGACAGGGCACGGCTGGTGGTGGAGAGAGGAAAACACAAAAAAAACCCCACACAAACTGGAATCCTAACACAGCAAGGAAGAAGAGACTGTTGGTGCAAGAAAAACCCTGGCTCCACAGTGAAGCTTAAGGAGTTCTGGCTTGTGAAAAAGCTTAATTATCCACAGCTATCACAGTCGCAAATCTGGGTCATATACTTTGTGGAATTACGACACACGAAGGTTCATGATCATTTTAGTTTCCACACCTGCCAGCGCTGCTTCCACGTGAACAGAATTTGCATACCGTGGAAAGTTCGTAACTACTCGGACAGGAACATGCAGAAAAAACATGGTGGATGAGTGACAGCTCCTACTGTTGAGAGTTTGCTAATATAAACATTCGAGAGACCATGATGATTATGATTTAGCCCATAAATATCACTGTGATTAACAGATTGTGAAAATCTCTTGGACAGAAATTACAGTCACTCTTGAATTTCACCAATAGGCTTTAAAAAAGTTGTAAACGACGGTGTTTTCTAATTCCTCCTCTAGCATGGTGTTGTAAGCACGCTGCCCTGGAGCCGGCAAGAATGTTAGGCACTAGTGGGAAAAGTCTATAATTGTAGATGCTGTGTCTGCATCTCATAAAATGTAATTGAGAAACACATAAACGTTAACATTATATTTCAGCTTTCTACACAACAGCTCGAAACATGTCAGCATGGGTACCATATGGCATTGTCAGAATTAGATTCCTATTAGCTTGCTTCACAAAACAATAAATGAAATGATCAAAAATCACAAAAAAAAGAGGAAAAACATTTTCCTGAAAACCCTTTTCCTAACCATGTGCTTTGGCACAATTAAGAGGTAATTTTAATGTTTTTACGAGGGTAGCTTCTTGTGCTATAGTGAGGGCGGAAACCAGGGGAACCTGATTGTTCACATACATCATTACAGTAATACAGCAAATAGCAGTTAAAAGTTTTCCAACATGCTTTTAAGCTGTTTTTTTTTTAATTCAACCTATTACTTTAGCAGTAGGGCAGTATTTCTAATTATAGCTTTCCAATCAACATTATTTTGTGGAAAGAAATTAGAAAAGCAAGGCTGTTTAAAAAAAAATAAAACAGCAATATAAAAGACAAAGAGAGACACAAAGCGAAAGAAACTGAGAGGCTGGGAGAAGTAGGAAGGTAGGAAGAAAAACAGAGGGAGAGCGCCTAAGTGGGAGTGATGCATGCTGGGCAGGAAGCCAGGGGTAAGATTAGTGACCGTCACTATGGCGACACACAACTATACCTCTCATGCACACTTAGCAGCCTTTGGCTTTATTACCTGAGACACAAAAAAAGGTGCTGTGGGTTCCAACTAAATTAGTTTTCAAAATTCAAAGAAAACTGCAGCCGTTACTGGAAGACTTTGGATAATCAGTGAATATTCTCATCACTCTGTACAAATATAACAAATTGTTATATTCAGTGTCCTATACTGGGAACTATGTATCATTTCTACTGAGTGATGCAGCAAGAGCATGAAATGGAGCAGTTTTCTTTTGTTTCCCTCTCTGCTCAGTGAAATATTCACTTCAAATATGATTTTAGCTCTAATTCTATACTTTTAATTTAAACTAATCTGGGTTATAAACAGTACTTGAGCTGATGGATAGTATCCATCTTCTTAAATGATCATCACACATACCATCCTCTGTGATATTTTGTTAATGAATGTGTAAAATTTCTACTATATATTAACAATATTGGCAAAAATATTTTATTTAATATTTCCAGTTCAACATTTGGTGGGCTGTGAACTCAGAAGTAGCCTGATCTAAATAAATAAAATCAAATAAGTGACCTACCATGACTATGAAGCTGATCCCAGTGGAAAAATTAGTACCTAACTCTGTAGGGGCAGTGACAGCCATGCCGGTCCAGGACTGACTGCAGTTCTACTGTAAGGACCCTTGGTCAAAGTCAATGACCGGCGTACCTTAACATACCATGCATAGTGCTTTAGGTTAGCAGACTATATTAAATAGGCTATGTATGCTTCCAAAAAAAAAAAAAAATAATCCACCATTACCCTTCTTTCCTTTTTTTTTTTAACTACACTACTGGTTATAAAACAGTACAGCAGGTTTTTGGAACAAGCTTTAACAAACATCCTAAAATATCAAAGGGAAAGGTGCAGCTGCAGGCGTACCAAGGCGCTGTTTTCACCTAAAGTGACAAGCCTAGTGAAGAAAGACATAATCAGAGACGAAGCCAAGAAGGTACCTCTGGAGGAGCTGTGCAGATTCCAAGCTCATGTAGATGATTTAGTTAATAGGAGAACTGTTAGCTAGGCTCTTATACAGCTAATTCTGTTGCAAGCTTCCATCTGCATGGACGTTAGCAACATTTTTATCAGTTAATTTAATTATTATTATTTCTCAGTGTATTTAATCAGTTTTTTAGATTCTTTTCACTCCTTGTCAGATCGTGGAGGATGATTGGATTGCATGTTTGCAATGTTTTTTAATGAAAATCTTTAATCTGGACTCATTTTGGAGGTTAATGCATCTTCTACCTGTTACAGGTGGGGATGTTCAGAAAACACCTGGCGCTAAGGCGCTGGAGACATAGGTCTAATAGCTTATGAATCAGAAGTGGAAGGAAATCATCAAACCGACAAAATCGTCTCGTTACCTAAAAGTTAAACACAGGATTATTTGCAGAATTACAGAATGACTTGTAGTTAGAACTCCTCTCCGGTTGTTGTGGTATTGAAGGATGTAATCAATTTTAACACACACCAATCATCCTGTTATGACGAGAAAGCAGCTTTCGTTATCTTTAGCTAATGAGAAAATCAACTCGTTTTCTCTAGAAAACTAGCGTGAAAAAGTATCGAAGGGACACGACCGCTCTCGGCTTTTTAAAAAAAAATGAAAAACATAAACAGCTCGTTATTTATTTATCTTTAATTGTGTTAGAAAATTAGAAAAATCCCCCCCAAATATGTCTGCATTTTTCATATTTTATTGTGTAAATGAAAAGACATGCTTGATATTTTGCTATACCTTCTCGCAGGACCTGAAATTTTGGTCTGAGCGCCCAGAGCCTTAAGTTTCCTATCAGCACCAATATTGGGAACAGTTCATTGTTTACATTTTTATTAAGATGATTTAACATGGTTAGAAATCCATATCAAACCAGAACAAAATCAGGGCCTTTTCTGATTTCCCGCTGTCGTCACCACGGCAACGACTCAGCATTTCCTGTCTTCACTTTGGTATGTAGACTTCAGAGTAAAAGCTTAATGGAGGGCTGTCAACATTATTGCAACTTGAGTCTTTGTAAGACCCTGAGAGAACAGTGTTGTATGTCTCCATGACGACGCTTACTTCACAGTGGGGTTTTTACACTCTGAAAAGGTTCTGTAATTAATTCAGCATAGTGTTTGAATGCAACCATTAGCAGAGTCTGAGGAATTTCTCTTGTCTTAACAGCTGAAATAAAAAAAAAGTGATGGTCTGCACAAAACTGATCAGTTTTGCCTCCTGTAGCAGCTAAAATGGACACTCCTAGCTATTTTTGCGATTACAATATAACCCTTAAAAAATTTTTTGTTAATTTAACCAATTTTTCCTAAACCTTTGTGCATCTTTTTTCTTTACTTAAAAACAAAAACCTCTACTAAAGTGAGTATTTTTGACAAATTGTAACCTGCAACAACAACATCTCTATGCAACAAATTAATAACAACCATTATTTGATTATATTATTTGATATAATGATTATTTAGACTTTAGACAGATTTTATTTGTCATTTTGTAAAACAAAAAGAAATTTTATTTGGAAACAGCTCACTGGATAATTTCATCTTTTTAAAAGTGCAGCCTTTTTTTTTTATTAAATTTTTAATCAAATATAAATAATACATTTAGGTTTTAAAAATGGAAAAACAGAAAACACAACAATGTATTTTCTTTTTGCAAACTCAAATTGAAACAGAAAACAAACAAAGAAGAAGCGTGATTCTCTTCCCACCCTTTTTTTGCAAACTTTGTTTCTAAAGGTATAGTGAAGGATTTTTGCACATTTTTGAAAAATTGCAAAAATTATTTAAAAAATGCACATGCACAGCCCATATAAAAAAAATGCACATGCACAACCCTGTACCCACTACTGAAAGGGAACTCCTATTAAACGCATGTGAGAGTGTGCACGAGCCGATTTCTCCTCGTGCACGCTCTGTTTAAAAGTTGCTGTTTGCATCGCTAATACAAGTTTACTTTCCAAAAGAAGATTTGCAATTTTTTCACTATGTCAGACACCATTGGTATGTGGAAATGGTGGCATGTTTATGTAAGGACAGCCTTACATAAACATACCACCAGAATGATTGACAGTTAGGAGGACCACTTATTTAGATGATCCTACTGGAAAAAGAACATCCTCCACTATACTTTTAAGTAAAAATAGCAATTTTACACATACTAATATAACCCTAAAGGGACACGTACAGTGTGTTTCATCAATATAAGATTCTATAAAAACTGAGGTTAACTAAAGAAGACTGAATGTAGAAAATAAATCGAAGATATTGAATAGGATATACACCACATTCTGTTTACTTTTAAGAGCAGTTTTATTTATTTTTTTTAAATCTCTGATGTCTGAATGGAAGATAAAGAGATTTATCCACAGTTTATTCATATTTTACTTAATTTCCTGCAGCAGAGAGCAGTTATCATTTCCTTTGATGCCATTGGAACTATAAATATTTCTGTTGTGTAGAGCATGAAATGAAGCCCTTAATTAGCTGCTCCAATGATAAACTAAATGTTCATTTTGATGTTATGTGTGGTTTGAAAGGAAGTGTAAGAGAAGGTTGGACAAAAGAGAGGGGAAATTATCACCGGGTCTCTGTCACAGGAGCTTTGTCAGGCTTTCCCTCAGTGGACTCGACAAGCCAAATATAACACCTGACCTAATTTAATACCTCCCCCGCTGATGGCTGTCCCCACCACACACTCATTCACATTCACACTAGAACTCCATCCAAACCCACCTTGCTTTACTACTGTATGATGTGACTTAAAGTGAAACAAAAATCTAAAAGTTCAAAGCTGAATTTTCTACCTTTCTGTGCAACTTTAGTTTATTTCAAACTAACCTCTAAAACTATAGCAGTTTAAAAATATACATTTATTTATCCCTGTTATCAGTTCTCATATAAATAGATAATAATGATTGAATTTTTTCTGAGTATCCAATTTTATCTGATTGCTTGTTGTAATGTGCCTTTATGATCACTAGATGGTGATGTTGCATTGCGAGTTATCAGCACCTCCCTTGCTGCTCTTGCCTTTTTTAATGACAAATTTTCTGAAATCTCCGCTGATTTAAATCAGAGCACATGAGTTGACTTTAGTTTCATAAAAAATATATTTTTTAGAGAATATTTTCATAAATTAGACCAATTTCCACCCAAATATGAGTAAATAAGGCAAATCTGTGTTGAAGAATGTGCAGTTTTGGAGACTGCCTTTTACTTACATGTCACTGACACAGTTATACTTTTATGCATGGCTCTAGTTAGGAGATTATCTATGGAATGTAGTTCTGTCATCAAAAGAGGAACAAATAAATTTCTGTCAGATTAAAACCACACATCTTAAGAGCAGATCTCAGTGTTGTGCCTGAACGCGTTCATTGAACGAAAGTTCATGAACTCGTTCATATTTTGGGCGAACGTGAACTGAACGTACTGCATTATTGCCTGATGAACGTTATTGTGAACTCGTTCATTCTGGTGTCTGTGAACGGCACGCTCTCACAGTTCAACTCCGTTCAATAGGTTGCCAGATTTCTATAAAGCCCTCCAGGCGAAACCCCGGCTAAATCACACCGTAAACGGGCCTTAATATGTAGCGGGAAAAACACCCAATCTGGC
The DNA here is from genome assembly GCF_016077235.1 of Cyprinodon tularosa. Classification (NCBI taxonomy): domain Eukaryota; kingdom Metazoa; phylum Chordata; class Actinopteri; order Cyprinodontiformes; family Cyprinodontidae; genus Cyprinodon; species Cyprinodon tularosa. The sequence continues at coordinate 979,982 of NW_024038589.1, read as the reverse complement.
AACAGCAGCTACCAGCGTCGTAGCCTACAGCCGCGTGCGTCATCAAAACAAAATGCAGCGTGGAAGCAACAGCAGCATGGAGGCGACTTAAAACAGATTTATGACCAGGTGGTCGGTGAGGATGATGGCAACAAGTTTGCCCGCCGGCTTTCAGTAAAAAAATCCGCACTTCAGTAACCTTAAATTCCTACCTCAGCCTGGTCCCTCAGTTTGTGTTAGTAAAATCTTCTTGAGCGGAGGTCTTCAACAGGGGATCCGCGACCCCTAGGGGGTCTACGGAGGTACTGCATGAGGGTCTGCATGGTTAGTTGATATTTTTATATTCCCCCTGCATTTTTTCCCCCCACTAATTGAAATGTCTTTAAATACTCATTAACATGAAATCAACACACTGTAGTAAACAGATAAATGGAGGCAGAAGATGTCTTTCAGTCATCAATGCTCACATTCAGCGACACACAGGAGCTCTTTCAAGCTGGGCACCGTTTCCTTCACAGCAACCAGGAATCAGAATCAGAAAAACTTTAATAATCCCAGGGAGAAATTAATTTCTTTACATTACTCCATCTGTAATAGAGTGACTATAGGACACAATTTCATACAATATATAGAGTTAGGGGGTCCCCGCTCCATCTCGCCATCAGTTTGGGGGTCCTTGGTCTGGAAAACATAGAAGACCCCTGTTCTTGAGGGTTTTACTATCCATGTAACTTGTTTATTAAACCTGCCTGGTATAATTTTCCAGGATTCCTTTTTAGTATGTATTGAAATGGAATTTCAAATGGAAAAAATTATTAAAATAAAAAAAAACATTTGCACCTTAAAGACTACTTTCCTATTTTTCTTTTAATAATTACTCATAAAAAAGACCATTCAAGCAGCACATTTTTCCTGATGTTTTTGAGAATATACTGTAGGGGTGAAAGCTGCAGCCGCTACTAGTGTGAAGTGAATGGACAGCAACAAAGCGTTAAAGCAACAATGGGGAAATGCTGTCCCCTCAATGCTAATGTAAACCCTGGTTGGATAAGGATTCAAAACTGGATATGAAGATGAAATCTGACGCACAGTTTCAGAGTTACAACTGATAAAATAATTGCTGTCTGTGGTTCTACAGTAGGCTATGGTGTAATTGAGCAATATATGAAAAAAAAAAAAGAACTATGAACTAGTTCATTTTTTGGTTTTGAATTATGAACTATGAACTGAACTAGTTCATTTTAAAATGTGTGAACTGAACTTTGAACTAGTTCACGTAGAAAGAGAACTTTCCCAACACTGGCAGATCTTATAAGGCTTTGCATGTAATAAAATGTGTGCAAACCTGTTAGCATGTGCTAAGTTCATCTTCATTCCGGGTGTAACATAAGAAGAGCAGCGGGTATTTTTTGCATCTGTGCCTTCATGAGTGCAGATCTTATTCTAATAAGCAAACTGCAGATTTATGGATGGAGGAATACTTACCAGCCATAAAGCAAATTAATAAATGTGAAAAGGGTAAATTTTTCTGCTTTTCTTTAATGCTGATTTCTTTTAGGGACTTCTTTCTTTTCGCCCGAAATCTAAATCTTCCAATTAAATTAAACAACAATGGCCACTGCTTTGTTGATTCAGAACTTCGTCTTATTGTTTTCTGTCTTCTGTTTTCCTTTTGTCCTCATTCAGACAGTCATTGAGAAGTTGACCTGGAAAGACCGCCTTCCTGGATACTTTATGAATATTTCCTCTATTCTTTTCATGGTAAGTAAAGACTTGTTCTTAGTTTCTACTGTCGTTTTTTTCTCAGCTTATAAGGTAATGAACACATTTTTAGATAATGTCTTTAGAACCAATGTGTACAAGTTATTTTTTAACATCTTCCCCATATCTTTTCCTTGGTGCTAGTTTGGACTGACGTTTTCAGCCGTTTTTGGTGTAATCGTCTACCGGATCACGGTCTCAGCCTTGATGGCGATGAGTCCGGACCCTGAAATAAAGTCCAACGTTCGGGTGACGGTTACGGCTACCGCCGTCATCATCAACCTCGTGGTCATCCTGATCCTGGATGAAATCTATGGCGCTGTGGCACTGTGGCTAACTGAGCTAGGTACGGAAATGCCAGCTGGATGTTTTGTCTTGTGGTTCCAAAGAACCTAAAACCTAAATACACAAAAAAAGAAATACACAAAAATGACTGTTTTACCGATACCAGTATCGGCCGATCCAGCACTAAAATGGTGGTATCGGTATCGCTAAGTACCAACAAATAGGGCACCGATAACATTTTGAGAACCAAAAGTTTATTCAACTATTGTCAACCATTCCAGGTAGGCAATAAAAAGTTCTACTGGATTAACTTTGTATTAGTCTTTTTCCTACTTCACAAAGGTAGGCAGCAGCTTGACAAAGCATGATGGCAATTATTTTACATCCAACTAGTATGCAGTTCTTCATATACACACACACATCAATTTGAAACAGATGGTATCAGTATCGGCCAATGCTGTACAGGCAGGTATCGGGCCACAAAATGGCATCGGCACAACACTACAAAAATTACATAATACAGTGTGAGGTAGTATTCATGCTACTTTTATTGGTCCCTATCATCCTCTGTCCTCCTGTTACACCTCCTTCACAGAGAGTAGTTTTGCAGTCTGATGGCGTATGGGACAAAAGAGTTTTTCAGTCTGATGGTCTGAAAAAGCAGCCTGTTGCTGAACGGGCTCTTGTCCTTGAGAACGGTGTGCAGAGGGTGACTGACGTCATTCGTAATGCTCAGTAGTTTGTCCATAGTCCTTCTTTCTGCCACCATCGAAACAGAGTCCAGTTTAATCCCGACTAGCCAGTTTCCTGCAGATGTTGAATGATCGTAGCCTTCTCAGCAATTATCTCTCTGTGTAGATCTATATCAACTTATAATCCATTATGGGACATATAGTTAGGACTCAGAGAGAGTCAAGAAGTTGTCACTATGTTGTGTATTTGATCTGTCCAGCCACTAACCCAGTTGAGTCCAATCTGGTTTAACCTGTGCAGATCGGACTCACCTGGCCTAGTGGCTTGGCAGATCAAATACACGACATAGAGATGACTTGTTGACTCCAGATCCGCCATCTCTGTTAGCACTTTTACAGAAAATGATCCGAATCAGCTGATTTAGGTATTTTAGAGAGTCGTGATATGACAGATCAGCTGAGACAACTGGCTCAGATGAGGTATGAAGGCAAAATAAATATAAACACAAACTACTTATTCCAATTGTGGCTGTGATTAGATCTTTTTATTGACTACTGATTGCAGCATTTCTCCTAGTTAACTCACCTGCAGAGACTAATAACCTGAAACACCATAGAGTGTAATTGGCTGCTAAACTTTTTTTTTATTAAAATAAAAGCAAGAGAGCGTGCATTGTGGATATAAAACTAGCAGAGTGGCCAGTACAACACAAGGACTGGTAAAAAAAATATATATTAACACACACACTTAAAACCTTGTTATAAACATTTTTCTAACATCATGTTTCTTCTCTTCTTGGAGAGTCTGATAAAACTTTGATGTTTTCATGCTCCAGCTGCCTCATCAGACATCCCCAGAGGTTTCTACAGCATTTGAATCTAGACTCCAGAGCCCTTAAAAATGAGGGAGAACTCAGAGAGAGGTTAAAACTAAAAGAAAATAGCACTACTTTAAACTAGTTCCAACTTGTGTTGGGAAAGAGTATTTGCCTCCTTTATTCAGTTATTTTTCACACAAATCATTTGAAATGAATCCTATTTTGGGTTTGTTTCTCCAGCTGCAACCTTGACTGATACTGCTTTACATGTAGAATCAACTAATCACTTAAATGGAACCTGTCTGACAACACGAAGCAGGACAGAATTCTTCAATATTTAACTTATCATGTCCTGATCTAAAGGAGCTAAATAGCAAAAGGACACAATTATTGGGATGTTTCTGTCTGGAAATGTTTAAAATGCAAATATGATCAAAAAAAAAAGAAATTTTTATTAAATTAGGTATATTTTACCTTTAATATGAACAGGTAAATAAGATGGTCTGCCAATGGAAAAAACATTTTACTCTTAGAATAAGAATATTAGAAAATATGCACTTGAAATAAGATAATGCAATTGCCTTTTTTAAATTTTAAATGTAAATTGTCTTGTTCCATTGGCAGTGGAAGTGTCTCATTTACTTCCTCAATTTAAAAAAAGCACTTATTTTAGGACAAAAATTCTAGGGGTGGGGAATATGGGGTAATATAACTATTAATATAAACATATGTTTATATATATATATATATATATATATATATATATATATATATATATATATATATATATATATATATATATATATATATATATATATATATATGTCCCAATTTGTGAACGAAAGTTAGTCATCAAATTTAGAGTTTTTATTTTTTCTTTGATGTGACATCAGATCTTCATCTGTGATAATACAAGTTCAGAAGTTATGAATACAAATGAGAAAGTTACAACTTTGCCACCATAAAAGTGTTTTTCACAAATTCACAAATTTAAAGATACAAATCCAAAATCTACAAGTACAAATCCCTAATTCTTATCTGTTCATCTATGATTTGGAGTCATAGATTTGTTACTGCACTCATAAATATGTGATTAATATTCGTAAATTTGTTATTTATGCAAAAAAGTCAGATTCTTTCTTGTAAATTTGTTTTTTCTATTCATAAAACTGTGATCTGCACACATAGCTGTTAAATTGCACTAATAATTTCTGATTCCTATTCTTATATTTTTAATGCCTACTCATTGATTTGTGATTCATGTTCATAAATTTGTGATTAATACCCATAAATTAGTCATTGATGCTTGTAAAATTGTAATTCTTTTTCATAAATTGGTCATTCCTATTCAGAAATTTGCGATTTTAACTTGTTGTTGTTTGGCAAAATTACGAGTTTCATAATATTAATAAAAATTTATTGATCCCACAATGGAGAAATCTACATCTGCATTTAACCCATCTCCTTGTGGAACAGTGGGCTGCGATTGTGCGGCACTGAGAAGCAGTGTGGGGGTTAGTCGCCCTTTATAGGGCCCTCAGTGAAATATTTTGAAAATCAAAATTTCAAGCCAGTAATGTTATTGGAATCGAGGACAAGACCTTAGTACCTTTGTAACATTAAAAAAATATGGATATTTTGATGGCAAAATTGAATGTGACTGTAGTAACAGGAAACACCAACTTTCCTGAATATGTACAACATAACCTTAGAGGCATTAATGCTGATACTGGCACTTAATTTTTTTTGTTTATGAACCTAAATATAATTTAACTAGGCTTATTAACTTTTTAACTTTACGTTTTAACTTTTCAATTAGCTATTTACCTTTTCTTCTTCACTTAACTTTTTTCAAATGAATCTACAGTAGGTAATATATCATTCAAGGGCTCATCTAATTGGTCAAATGCCAACATGAGATGTACAGCATGTAGCAGTATCTTTGCTGAATGGCTGGATATAGATATTGTTCTTCTAGATCTCACTGAGTGACGAGGAGACTCCATTTGTAACGGTTATGCAATTGATCAATAACTGTAACTTGCCCTGTAAAGAGTTAAAGGTTTTGCTCAGGGCCTCAGAGTGTAGATTGTGGGGATCGAACCAGATACTTAGAACCTTCTAAGAGCACAAGCACTTCTCTGACCACTAGTCCCACACTCCCCCTTCAAAAGAAAAGATTTGCAAAACCATATCTGTACCCGACCATCATGTTTTTCTGCCTCCCATCGAGTTCTATGTTAATAAATTAAAGCTTAGTCAGTGATGCACGATTATGAGCTCCAATCAGGGTCAGTAAACGCACCATATTTACTCAGCATGACATGGATATATGGACAGGTGTTAATCATGGGATGGCGAAGAAAATAAAAAGGTGATGCTGGATGTCGCATTTTTAAGAGAAGTGAACAAACAATATTGTGTGTTTAGTTTGAGGCGCGGCAGTGGTAGAAAATTCCTATCTGGGGCGACATTATAGGAGTAAAGTAGCTGCAAAGTTTTTTCTTTGGAGTTTGGATGCAGAATAAGCAGCATTTATAAGGCCACAGGTCGACAGAGGATGTTATTAAAGCAAGTTTTTAGTTGAGTGGCATCAACGTGTCTTCCAGCAGACATCAGACACCGAGCTAAGGGAAAGCAGGGAAGCAGGTCATCCAGTTTAATGAAGCAAATAAAGAACCATCATGCTTATTTTATAGTTTTCAAAACACATTAAATGTTTATATTAGAAAAAAACCTTTATTGTTGTTGATTTAAGTTGGAAAAAAAACAAAAAAACACAAAGGTCCATCTGAGATTTGGTAAAAAATATCCCTGAGACTTTTGACAAAATATCCTGAGGCTCAATAAGACAAAACTGGAAAATTTTTGCAGAATGTTACACCCTGGAATGATCTATTGCTTCTCTTTGGTTGCTTCAACACGATAAATCAACCACAGATCAACCAGAAAATCTGAAAAGAGAAAGTCTGACCATTAGCCTGTAGGCTGAGGTAATAGATTGTTGTTATACAACAGAAGCAATCCAAATCTCTACAGTATTTAGAATTTAAGTATTAAGCTTCTGGAGGAGACTAGTTAAAGTCTGAACTTAAATTCTATGGAGTGACAATTTGTGTTTCAAAGCTTACTAATATGGTCGAATAGAGAAGAAAGAGTGGGCCTGGTCTATTTGACAAGCTTTTTGATTAATAATTGAAAGAGAGAAACAACATTTTTTCATCTACTTGGTTATAGAAACAAATTCCTTTTATATTGTTACATTCGTTCTACCATTTATGCAAGCAAAGAACCTGTTTTGCAAATGGAAATAAAACAAAACACTGAACCAGAAATTTACATTTTCAAAACTTCATAAAAAAAACAAAAACATTTACCTTTTTTCTGTTTTTGCCTTTTTTCGTAAATTTTGTTTTTCAACGTTTTTTGTATAATTTCTTTTCAAATATTATTCTTACAACTTAATTTTTTTTTTTTTTTTTTTTTTTTACAGATTTTCCTTTTTTTCATTTGAGTTTAAACTGATCAAACTTGTTCTGAACAAAAAAAGCAGAAAACAATAAAAAAAAGTAGAATACATAAAAAATACAAAATAAATCTGAGAAAACCAAAAAGCTACTTCCAAAAGATAAAAAAAAGAAAAATAATTATATTCCTTTATTACATTTTCATTTACAAAATATGCTCTTTTCATGCAACAATACTGGAGCAGAATTCACTCCATACTTTTTCACAGCACTGTGCATGCTTACGTTTTTGCTATTCTTCTTTGTTTTTTTTTTTGCTATTTGAAGGGTTCTAAGTGTTCTTAAAACTCTACATCATTTATTACCTGAACTCTTTTTCAGAGATTCCAAAAACAGAAACCACCTTTGAAGAGCGCCTCATCCTGAAGGCCTTCTTACTGAAGTTCATGAACGCATACGCTCCCATATTCTACGTGGCTTTCTTCAAAGGGCGGTAAGCCATGACTCCTCTGTGTGTTTCTGTGTTTGGTGATGGCGGGTGGAAGCTATGTGTCGCCAATAAACAGAATGTGTTAAATAGCTTCTGTTTATTTGTCTCTTTAGGTTTGCTGGTCGACCTGGAAGTTATGTGTACGTCTTCAACGATTATCGGATGGAGGAGGTTTGTTTCTGCTTCGGCTAAACGGATCAAGCACACAGTGATCCTCCATGACAGGGATGTAAATGATACTCTGTGTTTCCCTTAGTGTGCTCCAGGAGGCTGCCTCATTGAGCTGTGCATCCAGCTCAGCATCATCATGCTGGGGAAGCAGCTGATCCAGAATAACATCTTTGAGATCGGCATCCCGTGAGTCGACCGCTTTCTTTTTACTTTGTTTCACCACAGATACTGGAAGTATTTTGTTTTATTTCAGACTTAGACTTAGACAGATTTATTTGTCATTTTGTTTACACAAGTGTGAAACAAAAAGAAATTACGACAGCTCTCTGGACAATTTCATTTTTTAAAGTGCAGCCTTGAAAAATAGTAAAAAAATATATAAAAACAGTAATATAAACAAATGACAGTAAATTTACAGTTCTAACATTTTCGGTTTTTTTTATGATAAAATATAATAAATATAATAAAGTACAATAACCCATTTTACAAAACATTCAGCAGTCTAATGGCGGTGGGGAAGAAACTGTTATGGAATCTGCTGGTCCTGCATTGAATGCTGTGAAGCCTCTTCCCAGAGGGCAGCAGGGAGAACAGTCCATGGTGGGGGTGTGAGGGATGATGCTCGGGACACGCAGCGTTGGGATGAAATGTCTTTAATGGAGGGAAGAGGAGCCCCAATGATCCTCTCTGCTGTTTTCACCTTCTTCCAGTCTGAGGCACTGCAGCCTCCACACCACACAATGAGACAGCTGGTCAGAATGCTCTCTATGGTGCTTCTGTAGAAGATGGTGAGGATGGGTGGGGGCAGGTGGGCTCTCCTCATCCTCCACAGGAAGTCCAAGCGCTTCTGTGCCCTTTTGACCCGTGAGGTGGTGTTTATATTCCAGGTGAGGGTGTCTGTGATTTGCACCCCCAGGAAATTGCTGCTGCTGACCACCTCTACAGCTGAGCTGTTGATGACCAGTGGAGCGTGGTTAGGACAGTTCTTCCTGAAGTCCAAGATGATCTCCTTGGTCTTCTCCACGTTTAGGATCAGGCTGTTATCTCTGCACCAGCTGCTCCACCTCCTCTCTGTAGTCCTGGTCATTGTCGTCACTGATGAGGCCCACCACAGTGCTGTCGTCTGCAAACCTGGGGACGCAGACATGTGTCATCAGGGTGAACAGCAGGGGGCTCAGGACGCAGCCCTGAGGGGAGCCTGTGCTTAGACTGATGACATCAGTGGAGTTCTGTTTGATCCGGAATGACTGAGGTCTGTCTGTGAGGAAGTCTAGCAACCAATAGCGGAGGGGTGTGTTGAATCCCAGCTGTTCCAGTTTGCCCATCAGATGCTGTGAGATGATGGTGTTAAAAGCTGAACTAAAGTCCAGGAACAGCATCCGCACGTGGCTGTTCTTCTCCTCAGGGTGTGCCAGGCTCAGGTGGAGAGCAGCAGAGATGCGTCTGGAACGGATTGAATGTTGGTGGCAGACTGGAGACGATGTGTTCTTTAACCAACCTTTCGAAGCACTTCATCATGATGGGAGTCAGTGCAACAGGCCAGTAATCATTGAATGAGGTGGCCTGAGGCTTCTTTGGGACTGGAATAATGGAGGCAGGCTTGAAGCATGCTGGCACTACGTATCGGTGCAGCGAGGTGTTAACGATGTCTGTGAGGACACCAGCCAGCTGATCTGCACACTCCTTATACACTCGCCCAGGTATGTTATCAGGCCCTGGGGCCTTCCTCAAATTGGCTTTACTCAGAGTTTTCCTCACTTCAGCTACGTCCAGGGTTAGTGTCTCCTCCCCCTGGTGTGGAACAGCTTTCACTGCTGGAGAGAAGTTGTTCAGTTCATTTAGGAAGTCAGTGTTTGCTGCATCTATCGGGGGGGAGGGTGTGTTGTAGTCTGTGATCATCCGAATGCCTTTCCACATCTTCCTGGTGTTGCTTTCATCGTGGAAAAGATCCTGGATCTTCTTGTTTTAAAAAAAGCTTTTGTTCCGTATTTGTCATCTATAACTTCAGTACATTCATATGAATAAATAACTACATTTTTTTTCAGTCTGTGGTTAAAATACTGAAAGGTCAAATAAGTTGGGATGTTCCACTTGATGGTCTCACTGCTGCCACCCTCTGGTTTGGAGGGGAATAATTCTTGGTTTTTAGTTTGTGAATTAGGATCACATTGGAACCACAAATCACCTGATAGGGGCGGTCACGCCCCCCCGGCCCCCCTTCTAGCTCTTCCCCTGCATCTTTCCAGCATTCTATCACTGCAGACACAGAGCATGTAGGACTGAATGTTCAGAGTGATGCTTACTACCTGATAGAATCTGCAAACAGGACTTTTTTTCTTTTCTGGGCCTGTTTCCCATTAAAGCAGCTTTCCAGTTTGTGGTGGTGGATTCCTGCAGCTCCTACATGGTCGCTCACAAAACCGTGCAAGATTCTTGTTGATAACATTTCCTCTGTGCGCTGTTTTGTCTAATTATAGCTCAGTTTTTACAAGCAGAACCAAAGGGTCAGAGGTCCGCTGTGTTTATAACATCCCTCAGCCTCAGGCGTCGCTGTTACTGTTTGCTATGAGCGCAGGTTAACCCCGGTGACCCGTTTGATTGGCCTCATCAAAGGTTCCAGTGTGTGCGATCAACGAGCCGTGACCCACGCAGCGCGACCTTGTACTTTCCCTCAAGTGGACCGCGTCACATTCATTTGCTTTATAGCTTTCACACCTGGCAGGGAGGCGGCGGTTTCCCCAGGAGCTGTTTGCTGCTCTGGTAGAGGAAGATGTCTGGTTTAAAATGAAATCGACTCAGAAAGTTGACTGATTAGGGTCGTTTCTAGTTAATAGGAGCCAGGAGATCATCACAGCCACTTAGATTTTATTAACCCATGGCAGACCGGCTGTACGTTTAGGAAAGTTAAGCCAAAGATCCAAAATGTTCTAGTAGTTGAGGCAGTGATTGAGAGCTTTCTCACATTATGATGCTGCCACTGTTTTACAGCAAAGGGACGGTTTGTTTTGGCTGAGAATGCTTGAATATAAACAGATCCTCACCAGATACAGCTGGATTATTATAGATACATTTGCTTCAATATTATTGTTTTAAAAGCAAGGAAACACCTTTATAATACAGGAAACTTGAAAAATATGTTTTATAAACAGAAGTTAAAAAAATTATTCAATTTAAAAAAAAAATTATGTATAATGTTTATGCAAAAGTTACACCTATATTTGTTTTTCCAGGTTTTATTTTCCAGATTTCATAATTATTTGTTTCATTTATTTTGTTTGGGGGGTGATTAAAATAATGCAGCAGTGTGTTATTTAAGTCTCAGTGGAATATATGCATTATTCACCAATCCAGGTTCCCAGTTTTCACCTTTTACACCAGTGGTTTGATCACAGACAAGGAGAATACACTATTCCGACCGGAATTAAATAAGACATGAAATAACCAGGGGAAAATAATCTGGAAAAAATCTAATCTGAAAAGATATTTAATAAACATGTAATCCAAAAAAAATGTGGTAATAATAATCTGAAAAATTTGTGAAAAGCTAAAATAAATGTTAAGAGAAAAAATTATTCTAAAAAGAATATTTGTTGAAGATAAGATCTGAAAAAGTATGAGCACATAGGATCTAAAAAAAGAAGAAAACTGTAAAAAAAATATAGGTTGAACACATTAATTATTTTCAAAATCTCTTTTTTTCAAAAACTTTTTAAACATCCATTGTTGAAACACATTTTCTTCAAATTTCTTGCATTTGAACTGTGTTCTTTCTCATCCCAATTTTTGGGACAAATTTTACTCCATATTTTATGAGACGAAAATAGATACATTTTTTTTCAACACCTTATTTATCGCATGAAATACAGCAATAGTTTCCAACCAGATCTTCCATCTTCCTCTATTTTATATTCTCATCTTCATCGCCTCTGATTTCTGCATCGTCATTTCGCTGGATAGAGGTAGCGCTACAGGACCTAATTTAAGTTATTTACCCAGAATGCATTGCAGCATAACCGACATGGTGTCATACGTGTGACAATATTCTTTTTAAACATATTAAAACTAAACAGCGTACAGGATTTTTACTGCATTTTATTTACATTTGAAATAGATATTTCTCACATAAAGTCAGTTTTTTATAAATAATCCTGAATCCTTTTTTAAAAGGGCCTAGTGGGGACAGAAGGAGAGTTTCTCTGTTTTTGCAAGACAACAATAATATTTCACAAGCAGGCAGAACTATTGTCATAAAGGATGGGGAAAGATGATAACAATGAAACCATGTAGATAAAAAGTAAACAGTCCACAATTCCAATTCAATTGTAGATCGAGAAATAACAGAAATATATCCCTGAATATCTGCTAGTCAAATAGCAGAAATGATAAAGTATTTATTTTTCTCTCTGCATCTTAACAATCGATCCAAACTCTCCACCAAAGCTTCAGGATCTTGGTTGGACAGCTTTCAGGAAGGGCTTCCTTTCACAGAGCACTAATGAGGGAATGGTATTCTCAAGGTGACAGAGGGTTGTTAGGTCGGGGCCTGCATGTCCTCCCAGAGAGGATTCATTTCTATGGAAGATTCACGCTCACGTCATTCTGAGATCTCACCTTAAGAACATATGATCTAAACTAGAAAAGGAATAAACTTTTTACATGCATCACCTCAGTCATTATAAGCTTAAAGTAATATTACAAGCAAACAATCTTATACTTTTGCTAGATTGGTGAGAAGATGCCACTTCATTTATGTTTTTCCTTTTTTAGATGAACTTAATTAGATGCACTGCATCTGATATCAAGCATTGTATAAACAAACACATGTGCCACCAATACTCATATGGTGACCCAATTTGAACCATAATTAGCATAGCTCCATGCTATAGGTGGAGTTATACTTAAACAGTCTGTTTCAAAAAGAGAAAATACGATGTGTGATAGTTTTTCTTTGTGGTTTTAGCCATCTAAAACTCAAAAAGGTTTTAGTCAGTTTTATGTTGCAATACATAAACAGTTAATCTTTACAATTTTGAATAACCATCAGATTCTTTACCAGACTGACAGCTCTAGCCTAGACGCTACAGTTGCTGGGTATAGAATGCTGCCGTGCAGTTTATCATTCAATTTTATTTATAGAATTAATAAACTTTTTAAAACTTTTTTATTAATTAATGCCTTGCTTTATATAAAAAAAATATTGAAAATGTTGTAAAAATAGCAGATGGAGTTCAACACATAATTTCGGCTGAATTTGGACAAATTTCCCCCTTGGTTAACACTGCTCAGGGGTCAAAGTAGATTTAAATTCACAGGGTTCTGATATAAAAAAAAACACAGAGAGAACCTACATAATTCCCTTATAATGCCACGACAATCCAGAATTTCAAAAATATGTTAACTACAATGTTGAAATATTGAAATAGATTGAAACTAGAACTGTGAGAGTGAATATATTCAAAGATCTATGTACCTTTTCAACCAGCTCTTTATTCAAAACTAAACAATATGCAATAAAATATTTACTTTGGATATAATTCGGTAGAAATTAAAAAAGGTTTTGCATTACCTCTTGCGAGTTGGAAGAAATAAAATCTTGATAGTGAGACAAAAGGATTATTTTACGTTTGGCAGAAGATGATCAGTAGCGAGAGCAGGAAGAGCCATACTGCTGAAAAGGAATCATCAGTGTGGAGAGCAAACCACAGCGTCTGAAATTAACCGTGCAAAGATACATTTCTGTACAAGCACAGCTGGAAGTTTGTCAGAGTTGAGCGTGCAGTACCGGATCATTCCAGCCAGCTGGAATGCTGCAGGATCTCCATGTTCCATCTGTGATCATGCAGAACTTGCACCGCTGCACGCCAGGTGGGAGGCATGACCAAACATAAACGGCTGGTACTGCTTAGCTTGTCTAACAGATTACAGCACAATGATGCATTTTAAACGTTTGACGGACCCCCCACTAACGTTTAATTTAGTCTCGTCAATGAAAACTCACACCCATGAGTCGTCATCTTTTCGTCATCAAAGATCTTTGTGACGAATTCTTTCTGTGTTGCGCATTATTCATTTTAAGTTTCTACATTTATTATTCATCATTTATGAATAATAATGATTTTTAAATGATTTGACAGATTTTATACATTGAAATTTTATTGTTTCAAAATGGGATTTTTTTCACATTTCTTATTAACAGATTCTACATTTTGTATTTGTATTTCAGATTGAGTTTTATGAATTGGATTGTTTTCAAATTGCCTGTTAAAGATCATATTCTCTTCATTTTAAGTCCAATACAAATGCTTGCACTTGACCATTAAAAATGTTAACGTCCAGCAGACCAGCAGAAATACTTCTTTGACCTTTGACGAAAGCCCGCCCCTAGAAGGAAGCCGAAGTTATTGGTAAAACTCAATCTGAAAATAATTCCATTTGAAAAAACACACAAAAAATATAAGTATGAAGCCTAAATAAAAGCAAATGATTAAAAAAACAAAATCTGGGAAAACAACTAATTTATTCTTAAAACCTTAAAAAAATTCCGGATTGCAATTTTGTCTGCGTTTAAATGCTAAAAAAAAAAAAGTTTTTTGATGAAAAACACAGAAATGTTTTCTGAAACGTGTTTTTTTTCTTGCAATAATGATTGTACAAAATTCACTCCATAAATATGCATGGGAAAAGACTAGAAAACACCTGACAAAAGGAAAAAAGACCTAAACTAGTATGGCAAACCCCTAATAGCAAAAATAATAGACCCAAATAGCAAAACCTAAACACAAAATTCATGAAAAAAAAACGAGAATGAAAAGCTCCAAACAGATAAACAAAAACTAATACTTAAAGCTCTCAATAAAGAGAGAAGAAAACTACTATACAAACCTGGATACTTTCAGTTACAGGTTCAGCAAGTTTCAAAGTCATGCAAACACCCAACCCACCTTACAGTCTGCACACAATGCCAGAAGTATGTGACTTTGCTCAGGGATTATTACTGTTTACATTCAGAGAAAACATCTGTACCTCGTAGCACCGTTCACATCACACGATCCTCTCTAATATAATGACTCCTATAAACCCTCCTTCTCCATTTTTCCACTTAATTCTTTTGCAGATTCAGGTTTTCATGTGTGATATCAGTCAATCTCCTGCCTTAACTTGTCTTTGGAAGCAGCTAGCCTCCGGTTGTTAGATTCCATGGAGATGTTTACCTCCTAGATGCTGTAAACACTTTATTGTGATACATATATTATGACAGAGTGCAGCAAACCTTCGATGGATCACAGAAAATAAACTTGTTTACGACCCATGCAGCACAGGAATGTTTACTAGAGCCAAAACTAAGATACAGCTGTATTAGTGCCTTTCAGTCTGTTTGAAGTTTCTGAATTTGGGTCTAAACGTCTCTTTGCCTTGTTGGGCAGGTTTAATCTGACTAAAACACATCAGGAAAAAACTTCTTAATGTGGTTTGTGTGGAGTATTCAGGAGTGGTCCGTATCTTACAAAATCATGAAATATCGTCCCAATTGATTAGAATTGTTCCACTTTGTTTTGTTTTTTTTGTTTTTTTTTGCTGTTACTTAAACTCTATAATAATTTGCAATAAGGCTGCTCAAAGAATAAGGGAAAGTAATCAGCCGTGGCTCGCTACCATCTAAACAATGGATCTAAATATAAAGATATTATAATTATAACTGCACAAATTCCATCTAATGAAATAACCTTATATAGAATTTATTTAACAATTTGGAATTAGTTTTTGACAAAAATTCTTAGTACTGTAGATCGCAGGAATTACAGCTTAAATCTGTAACCTATACACATATATACACACACACAAACTTCTCACTACCTTTGAGATATATATATATATATATATGTGTGTGTCAATATATATGGCACTTGAAAATTTATATAAGAGTAATGATAAAATTTAATATATGGTAATTTAGTAAAATGAAACGCTTCCAATAATATTAATATTAATATAATATAAAATAATATTAATATAAATAAAATAATAAGCATTAAAAGACATAAAAGCCCCCTGCTTATTAAAGTACGTTGTTCGTAAACAGTTAACCAAAATAACTGCTGACAGGTATTATTTATATATATATATATATATATATATATATATATATATATATATATATATATATATATATATATATATATATATATATATATATATATATATATATATATATATATATATATATACATACACACACATACATAAACATATATGTTTGTATTTTATCTTATTTGCTAAGTATATGAAGAAAGATATATATATATATAAATAAGATATATATCAATAAAGATATACTTTTTTTTTCTGTTTTGCTAAATCTGAACAGGAAGCTAAAGAAGTTGATACGCGCGCTGAAGGAGAAAGAGCCGACGCAGAAGCAGAAGGACGAGGAGAAAACTCCCCTGCAGTGGAACCTGGACTACGCTTTGGCTCCTTTTGAAGGCCTCACACCAGAGTACATGGAGATGAGTGAGTCTGCATCCACACACAGACAGGAAACAGCCTGGGGGACAGCGAGCAACCAGCAATCTTTTTAATTGGGTTTCCCAGAACTTCACAAAGAGCTGTTGCATAATCCAGACGGGGGCCTCCACTCGTAAACAGCAGCTTATAGATCCAGGATGTTCTGGATTTGTTCGAATGGGATCTGCTCTTTTTTTAAACTGATGGACGTTTATTGTTTTAGTTTCCACCCATCAAATGGTGAAGATAAGAAAAAACAGTGATGAACATTTAACCCTGAAAGAACCTTATTTAGAGATACTGTTGCTTTCCAATAAATCCATGTCAGGCACAGGCAGGACCATAGCAGATATATTCTCTCTTAATGGATTTGTCTATTGGCTGTTTGAAGTAGATACCCTTCATCTTAATTAGGTAGTGATCATTTATTTAACTTTTTTTTTTTTTTTATGCAGCTTTAGTTTGGTTTTAGACAGATCTAGATTAGGATCTAACCACTTTAAAGTTTCAAATTACGGTAAAGTATGTTTTGGTATCAGCCTGTCATGCTGATACATGCTAATTAAAATTACTTTATCAGTATGGGACCAATTCACAACAGTTAACAGTTGCTTGCATTGTTCTTGTTTATTTCTCATCAATCCCTCATATGGAGTAGAGATCAACTGATATATTTCTAAGGTTGATGCCAATACAGATTACTTTCACGTCAGCCTCACCGAACTTTGGGCCGATTCTAAACGGAACAAAAGTCTTAATTTAAACAAGTAAACAAATATTAGCTGTGAACAGCTGATGGAGAGAGCAGAAATGGATACGCTTCAAGCTGCTGAATGCATCCAAGCTATTTATATACAATTTTTACATACAATTTTTTTTTAGTAAAGATTAAATTGTTGGTTTATATTTAGTTCTAAAAACAAAAAAGTTCATAAAAGGCTTTTTTTTGGGTATTCCAAATGTTTGTTTATTCAAAAATCTTAATTTCTCTTTTTTAATTTATAGATTGATCAAAAACTTATTAATAGATTAATCAGTTTCTAAAGAATAATCAATAGCCGCAGCCCTAAATTATGAAACAAAAACTCAAACTATTAACGTCAGTTTAATTTCTGGCTCCCTGCAATTACACCGCCCCACAGGGGCCTCATGGGGGGCCCTCAGCATCTTCTGAAAACAGCACAACTCACCCGTGGGCTAAGATTGAAATGATATTTAATTTTGTTGCCCTTCTTTCTTTACTCATTTATAGAGCATTTTATTATTAATAGAGGTTTGAAAATTGAAATAAAATAAAGACAATTAGGAGTTAAAAGATCAATAGAAACATGTTTATTATGTATGAAGTTAAGGTGAACACTTCCTTCCTTCCTTCCTTCCTTCCTTCCTTCCTTCCTTCCTTCCTTCCTTCCTTCCTTCCTTCCTTCCTTCCTTCCTTCCTTCCTTCCTTCCTTCCTTCGAAGAATTCCTCCCTCCCATCTCTTCTTCCATCCTTCTTCCCTCCCCTATTCTCCCTCCTTCTTTTCATCCTTCCTCCCTCCTCCAGCGTAGGATAATTTCTTCATGGTGCAGCGTAATGACGGTCCGCTAGCCAAACAGCTTATGAGATACGCGTGGAGCCTACGTATTTAACGTCATGGCGGCACATAGGCAAAATGTTTGATTGACAAACAAGTAGCCAATCCACTTTCAACAGTACAGTAGGAGGATTGGCTAACATGCTGATGAAGATTCTCATTCATCCAGGTCATAGTCATTCCAAAAAAGTTATAAAAAAAAAAAACCTCAGCGCTAATCCAGACATTTTGAATTGAATCCTGTCTGAAAATCTGCGTCCCCCCCCCCATTATTTTATGCATGCCAGTTAGTTATAGAAGGGCTCAAACATGTACGGCTTTAAGCCTTCTACACCATTGGGAACCTACTAGCACTGAGTTGCTAACTGGTTAGCAAGATGCTTCCGATAACCCGGCCACAACCAAACTTGCTTGCGAACCTTCCGCTACAACAATCCCGCCCCCTTGATAAACGCCCAATCACATTCACTTTATTCACTGGTGTAAAGTCGCGCACCACTTGGGAGAATTCAGAAATGCAATGGTTGGAATGGCCGCTTCCCTACGACTTTAATACCTTGAACTGATTTCCTGATGCTCTAAAAAATGTGCTTTTAAAAAGGGAATTTTTCAATTCAACAATAGGAGGAATTACTTCTAGTATACAGCTTTTACCTGCTATAAAACTGTCTTAGTACTAAAGCCAGAAGGAAGGAAATGTGTCAAAGTGCAAATACTGTTTGAACAAAAGCAAAGAAGCTAAACTAGTGTCCATATCTTATGATTTACCAAATTGCTGACCTTCCTTTGGTAGTGATGGCTTCACAGGTAACAACATGTTACAGTAAGAGAAGAAGTATTTGTCTCCTCTATGACCTTCTCAGTCTGTTGCTGTGCAGGAGTTTTAGCTTCACTTTATTAAGCTTAGAGCTTCTCAATTGCTTTGAAACTTTGATAAATTATAACATGGCCTTATTTACAAGGAGCCCTGGGGTGAAACATTGCTGCTGACGCTATTAAATTATTCAGTCCATTTTGTTCCATTATGTTTGCAAAAAACATGTTTTTAAATAGACATGTAAAAAGAAAAAAAAAATATATATAAAATGCAATCCAGAAATGGATCTTCTTTGTTTAAACGGGTTTTTTTGTTTTTTTTTACTGTTATTTCATATTCAATTTGTTATTTATTCACATTTCAGATTTAATAGATTTTATATGTTCAGATGAGTTTTTTTCTAATATATTTCTGTAAAACCCAATCTAAAAAGAATGAAATTCTTAAAAGTCAGTCAGAAAAAGAGAAACTGCAAAAAAAATATGGACAAAAAAATTAGAAAAATGTAAATCTGAGAAAACAGAAAAAAACTCTCAAAACCTTTTTTCTTTTCATATAAAAGCTTTTAAAGTTACATTTCTAGATTACTTTTTTCTTTCTTCAAAGCTGTATGGCCAATATGGGTTATTTGTTTGCAATAATAATAAAAAGAAATAACAAACAAGCCTAAAGTTTTAGTCAAAATAAAGGCTAGATACTATTTTATATGTACTTTTTAATATTAATACTGATAAAAGACAAATCATGAGGCTTTACATTATAATTTAACTAAGTTAACTCATATTTCTCTACAGAAAGTGTTTAATGGTAAATATATTACAAAAGGCACACAAGCTCTGTGGAAAACAACAGACTTGCTGTAAAATCTTTTATTTACTGATTTTGACAGGATAAATTAAAATATTTCCTTGGTAAGATGGCAGTAAAACGGAACAGATTCTGGGATGGGATGCCGGCTCCTGGCATTGGGTGGAGCTCAGGGATGTTGGAGGGTTTGGCCTCATCCTTGTAGGGGAGCTGGCTGGCTGTACAGCAGGTGGGACACAAACCTCAGCTCTACAAAATCCTAAATACACAGTAATATGAAATACATTTTTACTTTGCATTGTGACTCAATATAAGGTATCTGTTGTTTTTTATTTATTTTTTGTTTTAGAAAAAAAGTAAAATAAAAAAAAATTAAAACAGAACATCAACTGGATAAAGGGTTAACTTATCTGGAATTCTAAAAAAGAAGGACTCGTTACAGGTGATAAGCAGACTGAAAATGTTTTGTCATTGTCTCCTTTCTGTCTCTTCTTTCTTTCATCTTTTCTTTTTTCCTTTTCTTCTTCTGTTTTTCTGCCCTACTTACATTGCAGTGTCCATATAAACTATAAAACTCCCTGCATAATTATAATAAAGCAATTTATATGCATGAAACAAGTGGAGCTATATGGCAACTGCCATACTGCTACACTTGTGAAAGTAAAATCTGTTGGGCTCTTTTTGGCATCAAGACAATTATTTTTATTGCCACATTGCCAGACAGGACACTGTAAAAAAAGAAAAAAGAAAAAAGAAGGACAGATTTCCCCATAAAATTAAAAGCAGAGATGGACTGATAACAGTTTATTAAAGTCGTAGGGAAACGGCTGTTCCAACCGTTGCATTTCCGAATTCTCCTGAGTGGTGCATGACTTTACATGAGTGAATAAAGGGAATGTGATTGGTCGTTTATCAAGGGGGCGGGATTGTTGTGGTGGAAGGTTCGCAAGCAAGTCTGATTGTGGCCAGTTTGTTGGAAGCATCTTGCTAGGTAGTTAGCAACTGCCTAGCAATGGACAGCGGAAACATGCAAGAGGAGGAGAGTTTAGTGTCGGAGGTCATGGATGAGTCTCCTCCCTCGTACATTTTTTATTTAGAGGAGGAAAGCGGGACGAAGATGTTGTGGAAGAGAACGCCAGGGCGGCAGAAGCTTGGTTTGGTGTAGAAGGCTTCCAGCCGTACATGTTTGAGCCCTTGCCTCGCAACGCTGCCAGTTCTGTTAGCTCTACGCCTGCTGAAGACACAGACGTCCATCCCCGTGAACACTGGGACGGAACTCAATAGGAAAGGAAATGATTCTTATTTCAACCATTGCGTATATTAGCTGGGACATATGAATCAAGATGCTATGACTGAAAAAATGTGATTGACAGATGACCGTTGATATATGATTGGCCAAATTTAGGTGTACAAGCTGACGTATAACTAACTGGCCTGCATAAAATAATGAAAAAAAATAACACAGATGTTATCACATTTTCTAAATTATGGGACAATATGGTCTGATAAAGAGTCGATTTATATACATGTTTAAGCCAAAATTATTTCACTTTTAAATATGATTTCCCTACGACTTTAAAGCTGATGTCGATACAGTTTATTTTGACATCAATCTCACTGATGCCAACATTTTTGGGCAGATTTTTATTGCTTTCTCCTTCTCTGATTACATGATAATAATGACACAACATTTTTTTTTACAGAAGTCTCAATTAAAACAAAAAAACAAACATTTATTAACAAATTAAACATTAACAGTTCATAGCAAATGGAGGAAATGGCAACACATGATTACTGAATCTTAAGGCATGGCTGATAAACGCACTAATTCAGTGATTTCCACACACCTATTTTTGTTAGAAAAAAACAGTTGAACAATCAAAAGTCAACAGCATTGTAGTAATACGATCCACTTTAAATTGCTAAAACTAAAACCTTTAAAGTGCCCTTATTTTAATTCAGATCAATACATAAATAAGTAAAAATAAAAACTCTTAAAATGGATAACTTACTCACTTAATTTCTACGTCCTCTGCAGTTACACAGTGTCCCCCCTAGGGGGAACCACTGCACACATGAAAATGCACATATCGGCTGAAGACAATAAAAGAAAAAACGCTTATATCGACCAAAAATATAGGCTGGCCGATGAATCATTTTATCTCTAATTGCAAGACTAAAAAAATGTGATTTAATTGGAAAAGACTTTAAAAGAAAATATTTTTTCCCCCTGAGGTTTCTAGGCAACCCTCAGACTTCTGTGCAAAACTCAGAAATCAAAGCAGTGTTTCACCCCTTTATTTGTGGAAGAATTAATCAACTTTTTAAAGTATTTTAATTACATTCCAACTTTTTACAGCTTGAAACGTCTTTTTTATGTGTTGAAAAAGAAGATTTTGTGTGACACAGGAGAAGTGGGAGGAAAAGCGCCTCAGGGTGCAGCACAGAATGTCAGAAATGTCTGCATCCTACATGGAAAACACACACACACACATTGATGAGTGGAGTGAGCCTGTTTGCAGGAGCTGGGGTTTTATATGTGGGGCCTGTCTGTTCCTGTGCTGCCTTTGTGCGGCTGGGCCGGACCCGTCGACCTCGGCTCAGGTAGACTGAGAGGTTACCCTGAGCCTGCCCTCTAGCGCTCGCCGCCGCTGCTGCCGTATTCTCTTCCTGGGCGCTCTTTGTCTCAGCATGGTGTCCCGAGGTGAAGCCATCAGTCTCAGGCTGGCTGGAAGTCCCTGTTCCCACACTGCTTAGGTTCCACCGCTCTGATCAGAGCAATGTATCAGGCCCGGGCGGGCTGACTGCGGTTTCCTTTTTCACATTCTTAAGATGGAGGTGAACTGATCATTAATCAACCTGAGAGGAATGGCTGCACACCGTTCTCCTTCATCAGCTGTTCCTCTCCTTTGGCTAGCTAAACAGATGCTAATTATTTTATTATATTGATTCTACTCTTGAAACTTAGTAGAATTTACCACCTAATATTTACGTTTGTTGTTTTTATTAAAGCTTATGTGGCTCTTCACCCAGGAGGCTATTCCTCTGGGGGCAGCACTCAATAATTAAGAAATAAAAAACAAAGCAATTCACTGCTGGCTTCGCTCCTAAACATGCTAATGTCATTTAATGAAATTTATCTTGCTGTTTTGGGATTGGTGTTTTTGTTTTCCATTTGGGGAAAAAAATTATTCACTTGCTTGAAAGACTACCTGAATTGATGTGCTTGAAATGTAAACTTTATACGAACTTCACCTACTCAAACTAAACTGGATTATTCTTGCGGTAGTTGAACAATCCCATCGTCTTTGTTTGATGGGCTCTGCTAAAAACAGAAGAAGTAATAAGGGTGTAGTGATGCACTCAGCTCACTAGACAAGATGTTCTACCATACTACGGATGTTAACAGGAAAAATATATGGCAAGCAATTTAGTTTAGTTCTTTGGAAAATTAAACACCTTGTTTTGAGTCGTTCTTAGAAACAGCTGAATGGTTTTTATAAATCACAAACTGTGTTGTCTTTAAAGAAAAGTAAGTTTCGTTTCATTCTGAGCGTATAAAAATAAAATTATTTTCCACACTTCTGGGGGCGATTTTTCTCTTAAGTGAGACACTTTACACTATCCACTAATCGGAGAAAATATAGCTGCTATTGTTACAGGATAAAGGGCTGGTTATCCTCCTGCAGCAGTGTGTTGCAGTGAGCTTGTTGCACATATTTTTGATTTATGCCCAATATTGAAGCGTGGTCTGTGCTATGTTATTCCACACCACAACGCAAGAGGGACGATCACGAACAAGCTGTGGGTCTAGATACGGCCGAGGCAGTGAGGAAGTAGGGGAAGGTTTGTGCGACAGCGGAAGGACATGAGGGCAAAAAGAGCGGGGTTCCAAGTGGAAAAAGGGTCCCAGCGTTCTTGTGCACCTCGCTCTTCTAGCTGGTCCAATTTCACGAGTCGTTTTCCACAATGGCGGTCATACAGACAAAACAAGCCGGTAAGGTACCAAACAGGAAATACGCATAGTGTAGAGCGGATGTAGATTTGACCAATCAGAGGCCTCCTATCTGTGCCACTGTCTGCGGTCACCTACAGTTTTGCAAAGGCGCGGCAGAGTGTCTGCACTGGGGAAGGCACATTTATGATCACTGCGACAAACACGCAGACCGCCTGGTTTCTGAGTACAAATCAGCCTTAAGAAAGGATAGGGAAGCTCCGCCCAACAGGCATTAGACCCAACTTATGACCGTGCAGCGAGAGCAGCAGATGCTTCAGCCGTGCATCAGAACTAAACTTGTACAAGCATTAAAAGGGAAATCACATGCACATTTTTTCTGCTCTTCCTGCTTGCAGTCTGAACATAACATAAAATTACTAGCCACAACCAGGAAGAAAACGGTACTGTCTGAAGAGGATTTCCTGAAAATTAGGCAATCACAGACAGTTTACTTTATCAGGTTGGTTTTACTCTTATAGTGACAAAAGTTGACATGAGGTTCAGGAACCGGTCCCATGTGAGCAGCAGAGAATCTACTGGATAAAAAGCAAGAAAGCAAAGAGGAGCATGGGATTATGGTTGTGACATACTGGGGCCTCATGGTGCTGAATCTTCATGCAAAAAATGTCCAAGATGCGCATAGAGAGTCGTTTACATCCATCTGTTTCAAATGAAACTGCTAGTACTAGTATTTATGTGTCTAAGCTGTTTGGTAACTTCCAAACATTGATCCTCTGCGCAACTGGGAGAAAAGCTCTTTCAGCCTTCTGATCAGCAGTACTCAGCCATTTTTAGGGACAGGGCTGCACTTTGACTCTGACCCTCTTCTCTTTGTGTAATGTAGAGCAGTTATATGAAAAAGTAGTTGCAACCCTTCATTATTTTCCTTTGCTAAAAAAATAAGAAAAGCATTGATGGACTGTTGGTTTTAGAAGTCAAAAATCATGTTTTTTTTATGTATGTCTCCACAGTAATCCAGTTCGGTTTCGTCTCTCTCTTCGTGGCGTCTTTCCCACTGGCTCCTCTCTTCGCCCTGTTGAACAACGTCATAGAGATCCGGCTGGACGCCAAGAAGTTTGTCACAGAGCTGCGCAGGCCAGTCGCCGCGCGTGCTAAAGACATCGGTGAGCTAATTAAACCTGGATGATTTAATCCAATGATTTAAAATAAACTCCTATATGCCCACCTCTGCTAGTCCAAACAGGTTCATGCTCAAAACAGAAATCAAGATGTCTCCACAAACTGTAAAATGTAATTTATTGTAGCTCTGTAGGGATGAAGCATTTAAAACAAAAAAACAAATAGAAAAGAAGGGCAGCATCATAAGGATGTCTCCAATGATCGTCTTTGGACAGACAAGTCCAAAATTGAAATGTGTGCAGATTATTGATAAAAAAAAAACTAAATGTATCTGTGCTCATGGAAAAACTGGACATCGCAACACAACGATGACATTGAACAATAAATCCATCAAAGAATGATGAAAGTCGACAGCTAAGTCCAGATGTTAAAATAGGCTCTATGCCACTAGTGAGTAGGGGGGAGATTTATCTCAGAGACGTCTGAGACTTTAATCTCAGAATTCTGACAAACATTTTAGCATCAAGACTTACTGTAGTCACGTCTGGTTTAGAGACTAAACTAGGTTTCTTGTTTTAATCACCTTCTGCTCCTCCATTAATGAAATAGCATCACTGGGGACCTCTCAGGCATGTAAAAAGTCGCCTAATTCCGTCATTTTCCACCAATGTGTTGCGGGCCCTCTCAAACAACTCACATCTTCATCAGTGAAGCTGAGTGCTCCCACATCTCTTCCTTCATGGTGCCCATCTACATTAGGATCCAAAATTCTGAGATCAAAGTCAAAATTCTGAGGTTTAAGTCAGAATTCTGAGGAAAAAAAGTCAGAATTCTGAGATTAAAGTCAGAATTCTGAGATTAAAGTCAGAATTATAAGATTAAAGTCAGAATTCTGAGAAAAAAAGTCAGAATTCTAAGATTAAAGTCAAAATTCTGAGATTAAAGTCAGAATTCTGAGGAAAAAAGTCAGAATTCTGAGATTAAAGTCATAATTTTGAGATTAAGTCAGAATTCTGAGATTAAAGTCAGAATTCTGAGGAAAAAAAGTCAGAATTCTCAGATTAAAGTCAGATTTCTGAGATTAAAGTCAAAATTCTGAGGAAAAAAAGTCAGAATTCTCAGATTAAAGTCAGATTTCTGAGATTAAAGTCAAAATTCTGAGGAAAAAAGTCAGAATTCTGAGATTAAAGTCATAATTTTGAGATTAAGTCAGAATTCTGAGATTAAAGTCAGAATTCTGAGGAAAAAAAGTCAGAATTCTCAGATTAAAGTCAGATTTCTGAGATTAAAGTCAAAATTCTGAGGAAAAAAGTCAGAATTCTGAGATTAAAGTCATAATTTTGAGATTAAGTCAGAATTCTTTGATTAAAGTCAGAATTCTGAGGAAAAAAGTCAGAATTCTAAGATTAAAGTCAAAATTCTGAGATTAAAGTCAGAATTCTGAGGGAAAAAATCAGAATTCTAAGATTAAAGTCAGAATTCTGAGGAAAAAAGTCAGAATTCTAAGATTAAAGTCAAAATTCTGAGATTAAAGTCAGAATTCTGAGGGAAAAAAAATCAGAATTCTAAGATTAAAGTCAGAATTCTGAGGAAAAAAGTCATAATTTTGAGATTAAGTCAGAATTCTGAGATTAAAGTCAGAATTCTGAGGAAAAAAAGTCAGAATTCTCAGATTAAAGTCAGATTTCTGAGATTAAAGTCAAAATTCTGAGGAAAAAAGTCAGAATTCTGAGATTAAAGTCATAATTTTGAGATTAAGTCAGAATTCTTTGATTAAAGTCAGAATTCTGAGGAAAAAAGTCAGAATTCTAAGATTAAAGTCAAAATTCTGAGATTAAAGTCAGAATTCTGAGGGAAAAAATCAGAATTCTAAGATTAAAGTCAGAATTCTGAGGAAAAAAGTCAGAATTCTAAGATTAAAGTCAAAATTCTGAGATTAAAGTCAGAATTCTGAGGGAAAAAAAATCAGAATTCTAAGATTAAAGTCAGAATTCTGAGGAAAAAAGTCATAATTTTGAGATTAAGTCAGAATTCTGAGATTAAAGTCAGAATTCTGAGGAAAAAAAGTCAGAATTCTCAGATTAAAGTCAGATTTCTGAGATTAAAGTCAAAATTCTGAGGAAAAAAGTCAGAATTCTGAGATTAAAGTCATAATTTTGAGATTAAGTCAGAATTCTTTGATTAAAGTCAGAATTCTGAGGAAAAAAGTCAGAATTCTAAGATTAAAGTCAAAATTCTGAGATTAAAGTCAGAATTCTGAGGGAAAAAATCAGAATTCTAAGATTAAAGTCAGAATTCTGAGGAAAAAAGTCAGAATTCTAAGATTAAAGTCAAAATTCTGAGATTAAAGTCAGAATTCTGAGGAAAAAAAGTCAGAATTCTCAGATTAAAGTCAGATTTCTGAGATTAAAGTCAAAATTCTGAGGAAAAAAGTCAGAATTCTGAGATTAAAGTCATAATTTTGAGATTAAGTCAGAATTCTTTGATTAAAGTCAGAATTCTGAGGAAAAAAGTCAGAATTCTAAGATTAAAGTCAAAATTCTGAGATTAAAGTCAGAATTCTGAGGGAAAAAATCAGAATTCTAAGATTAAAGTCAGAATTCTGAGGAAAAAAGTCAGAATTCTAAGATTAAAGTCAAAATTCTGAGATTAAAGTCAGAATTCTGAGGGAAAAAAAATCAGAATTCTAAGATTAAAGTCAGAATTCTGAGGAAAAAAGTCATAATTTTGAGATTAAGTCAGAATTCTGAGATTAAAGTCAGAATTCTGAGGAAAAAAAGTCAGAATTCTCAGATTAAAGTCAGATTTCTGAGATTAAAGTCAAAATTCTGAGGAAAAAAGTCAGAATTCTGAGATTAAAGTCATAATTTTGAGATTAAGTCAGAATTCTTTGATTAAAGTCAGAATTCTGAGGAAAAAAGTCAGAATTCTAAGATTAAAGTCAAAATTCTGAGATTAAAGTCAGAATTCTGAGGGAAAAAATCAGAATTCTAAGATTAAAGTCAGAATTCTGAGGAAAAAAGTCAGAATTCTAAGATTAAAGTCAAAATTCTGAGATTAAAGTCAGAATTCTGAGGGAAAAAAAATCAGAATTCTAAGATTAAAGTCAGAATTCTGAGGAAAAAAGTCATAATTTTGAGATTAAGTCAGAATTCTGAGATTAAAGTCAGAATTCTGAGGAAAAAAAGTCAGAATTCTCAGATTAAAGTCAGATTTCTGAGATTAAAGTCAAAATTCTGAGGAAAAAAGTCAGAATTCTGAGATTAAAGTCATAATTTTGAGATTAAGTCAGAATTCTTTGATTAAAGTCAGAATTCTGAGGAAAAAAGTCAGAATTCTAAGATTAAAGTCAAAATTCTGAGATTAAAGTCAGAATTCTGAGGGAAAAAATCAGAATTCTAAGATTAAAGTCAGAATTCTGAGGAAAAAAGTCAGAATTCTAAGATTAAAGTCAAAATTCTGAGATTAAAGTCAGAATTCTGAGGGAAAAAAAATCAGAATTCTAAGATTAAAGTCAGAATTCTGAGGAAAAAAGTCAGAATTCTAAGATTAAAGTCAAATTCTGAGAATAAAGTCAGAATTCTGAGGGAAAAAAGTCAGAATTCTAAGATTAAAGTCAGATTTCTGAGATTAAAGTCAAAATTCTGAGGAAAAAAGTCAGAATTCTGAGATTAAAGTCATAATTTTGAGATTAAGTCAGAATTCTGAGATTAAAGTCAGAATTCTGAGGAAAAAAAGTCAGAATTCTCGGATTAAAGTCAGATTTCTGAGATTAAAGTCAAAATTCTGAGGAATAAAGTCAGAATTCTGAGATTAAAGTCATAATTTTGAGATTAAGTCAGAATTCTGAGATTAAATTCAGAATTCTGAGGAAAAAAGTCAGAATTCTAAGATTAAAGTCAAAATTCTGAGATTAAAGTCAGAATTCTGAGGGAAAAAAATCAGAATTCTGAGGAAAAAAGTCAGAATTCTGAGGAAAAAAGTCAGAATTCTAAGATTAAAGTCAGATTTCTGAGATTAAAGTCGAAATTCTGAGGAAAAAAGTCAGAATTCTGAGATTAAAGTCATAATTTTGAGATTAAGTCAGAATTCTGAGATTAAAGTCAAAATTCCCATATTAAACTGAAGTCAAATTTAAAAATCGGTTAACTTTTTTTTCAGTGGCCCTAATCCTCTTCTGTAGAAGATGGCTAGAAATGATTATTGCAATAAAAATACTGTCTTGGTTAGGTATGCTAACTTTTCCTGTTGATTTTTTTTTTTTCATTTAATGGGTAAAGCAGTAAGCGTTTTGTTTCAGTCTGAGCAAATAAAAATAAAATTCTGTTCCACACAAAGTAAAGAAATACAATTAGATGTCAATCTCCGAAATCTCATGAAAAAAAAGATTGTCAATCTTTTTTTTTTTTCCAGCAAAACTCAGCAGCCTGTTTTTCACTGCTTAGGTCCATACAACTCATGAGGAACAATTTGAAGGGGCAAAATGGATGGAATGATTCTTGTCCCACTATTGTTGCAAGTAATGAAACACATTTTGGAATTGTGAATTTGAAAATCATGCCATCCAGATATGGAACTTTGTAAAATGTTTTCCTAAAAAAAAAAAAAAAAAATGATAATGTCTCAGATATTTTTTCAAATTTATTTTTCATACTTTATTTTCAAATTTCATATATACCGGTATATATTTTTTCGAAATATCAGATTGAATTTTACTAATTACATTTTTTTCAAATTCCATTTTCAATATTGCTTTCTCTTCACCTCTGTGGGCGGTTTTTATCTTAAGTGAGACACAAAGACGCATTTCTATTGGTCTGCTAGACATTAGCAACAACATGTATTGTTTAAGTGCGAGGGTTTGTACTGGGCATGAAGTAAAGAAAATGTGATCGCTGAAACACAATTTGAAAATAATGCAACTTGTAAAAACTTTAAAGAAAAAAAAAGAGACAATTTTAAACTGTAAAATTTGAAAAAAAAAATGATATATATAATAAAATATTTTAAAAATTGTAAAAAAACGTTCTTAATTAAGAATACTAATTTCTGGATTGCATTTCTTTATTGTCATAAAAAAAAAAAATTTAATTCACTCCCTAATGCTTTAGCCGCAGCTTTAGGTTGGTGAAAAATGATCACATCTGACTGAGAAGAACAAAAAAAAAAACTAAACTAAAAACACACATGACAGGTTAAGTTTTCTCCTTATAAATCAAACCTGGAACATCCTACGACCAGATAAAAAGAGAAAGGGTGGATAACGCTGGTGGATGGAGCTAAATATGGGATAACTTTGGAAGAGAACCTGTTAGAAGACCCAAACATTAAGTCTGGGTCAGAGGTTCGCCATCCAGCAGGACAAGGATAACAAACATACAACCAAAGCTATGATGGTATAATTGAGGTAAAATTGTGTATATATGTCAGAATATCACAGTTAAAGTCCAAGTCTAGTCC
This sequence comes from Cyprinodon tularosa, assembly GCF_016077235.1. Classification (NCBI taxonomy): domain Eukaryota; kingdom Metazoa; phylum Chordata; class Actinopteri; order Cyprinodontiformes; family Cyprinodontidae; genus Cyprinodon; species Cyprinodon tularosa. Next base: position 950,079 of record NW_024038589.1, on the reverse strand, counting down.
TATATTTAATTCAGTGTATGGTCATTCTTCAAACAGAAGCTCTTTCACGCCTCAAATGTTTCAGCGAAGTAAATCTTAAAAAAATTCTGAATTTTTGCATAATCATTTTGGCTTTGCCCCAATTCCACAACTGTGACAAAACCTCAGCTTGTCCATTAAAACCCCTGCGAGACCAGCTGACCTACTTACTTCTCATTAATACTTCACACAATCCCACTTAAGCCCAAAATGTGGGATATTTCTTTCCAACTTGAGGACACACAGTCTGCCTGCAGGCAGAGAAATCAAGATAATAATTTGACCTGATTAAAAGGAGCCTAAATGACACCGATGATGGTCTTTGACTGCTTTTCTCTCTCTTATAGGCATATGGTACAACATTTTGAGTGGAATGGGCAAACTGTCCGTCATAATAAATGTAAGTATGAACACGATGCAGCTGTTAAAATATGTTGAAGACCTTTTGGCTTCAGAAAATCTCCTTCCTATCATCTGCTTCATGTTGTTAGCATTCAGCTCACATTCGTTTGCTAGAATTTCAGGGCATCTGATCTCTATGTTCAGTTCAAATTGATTGAATAAGAAGAATTTGGGAGGTTATAGAGTGAATTTTGTTCCATTATTGTTGTAAGTAAAGAACAAGTTTTGTAAAAGAAAATGTGATCCAGAACTAAAAACTTCTATTAAAATGTTTTGTGTAAGATTTCTTTTGGGTTTTTCGCAAAACTTTTCTCAGATATTTTTCTTTTTTCAAATTGTTTCACATTGTAGTTTTCTAATCTTACTTTTTCAAAAAAAATTTGTATAGATTATATATTTTTAAGCCAAGTTGTTATTTGAAAATTCAAAATCTGTAAACAAAAAAAAAAACAATAAATTTAATTAAATTAAATAAAACGAAAAAGATAATATTACAAAAAAATAAATAAAAGAAAAACAGCAAAGTTATTCTTAAAATCTTTCATTTTGGATTGGATTGTTTTAATTTTTTTTATTTAAAAATGTCTTTCTTGCTTGCCAGTAAAATGGGTCATAATTCTCTCCATACTTTTTGCTGTTTTCAAACATGGATCCATGTATAGATTATTGCTCATGCACCTCATGGTGTTGACACTTCATCTAAAAAGCTCTTTTCCTTTCTGATAAATATAGATGTTGAAATTAAGATGCATTTTTCATGCATTTTCAAAAAGCAGAATCCACTAGCCTTCCATTTGTCTATTTGGGATTTTAAAATGAAGTTGAAACCTTTAATCATGTGGTTGACCAAGTTAAGCTAAGAGTGGCTAATGCTGAAAGTTTAAAGTAATTAAAAGATAATTTTGAATTATTTAGCTTCAAGGATAACAAAAGACAAAGATGCCCTACCTGGTTTTAAAGTCACCTTTTCTACCTTAAAGTGGAGCTCTGTCTTATCACCACATGGTTCCCTGAAGTTAAAACCCCCTTTGTCTTGTTTTGGTCATTTAAGATGTGCTCTGACAAAACCGTTCAGAAATGCAAATTTGTCAGATAGGGATCAGTGGATTCAGAAAAGTTTCCTTTTTGATCCGTCTTCAGGAAGGCAGCCAATCAAATCCCTCTGTTTACTTTTAATACTCAAGAGATTTCTGACAAGTTTAAAAACAAAGGAAATGAAGTTATGTTCTATGGAGAGATGGAAGAGAAGATTGGACATGAAAAACAGCCAATGTATCCACAGGGAGAGCAAGTAAACTTCATCTACAAAGAACCTGGGATTTTTCAGTTTAGCGCTGTCAGCTTGTCATCATACAATTGAATGAACTAATTATCTTGAAATGATTGGATCCAGACGACCTTCCCAACATGGAGGAATCATTTCGCCTTCATAGATCTTCATTAAGTTCTGTTACACCGGACTGTTTTGGCGCCAAAAGAAGAAAGCAGAGGCAATCCGTCACGACCATCGTCAAGACATTAAAAGGGCTTCATATTGAAACAATCCAGTTCAAACAAGAAAACGTAGATAAGTTATATTTAGTTATATTTTTTTAATTTACAGCTTAAAAAACCTTAGGAAATGAAACGCTATTAAGCAAACCAGTTATTTACCAAAAAAGGAATGAAGCTAAGGCTTTTACATGCCTATCTTTTCCTCAGACTCAGCTGTCTGTAGGAATACAAACATACACACAGATTGTTTCACCCATGGAGGACACCTGTGTAATATATGCTGGGTTAATGACGTGGTTAGGTCCTACTGGACTGGAACCTACAGAGTAAAAAGAGTTTTGGCAGTGGACTCAAACAGGTCCAGCCTTCTGCTGCTTTTACCGGTGTACGCTCTGTCGCCTAACAACCATGACAATTGACACACCAAACAGGAAAAGAATGAATAGCAAACCTCTCACTGCTGTTTTGGTGTTAATAACATTTTTGAAGATCTTCAACAGCTCCATCTTATACGGTCATTCTTCCCCAACACTGCAGATATATTTGAATCTGTCCTTAAATATCAGCCAAACACAGCCAAATACCTTTTTCCTCTGATCAGGGAGCAGTCTACTTGCTTGGACTCGCAATGAATCATGGGATATACAAGGCTACGTAGGATACACCAAAACGGGCAAAAACAAGGATGCATTTGTCCAGCGCATAACGAACAGACCTCTGCACTGTGCTATGACGTAATCGGACTATGAATCTGGCCTTCGGAGGATGCATCCAATGAATTCGAACTCAGCAATAGATTCAAAATTTTTCTATCTAAGGAAAACGAGTTGATTGCTTTGACTCATTGGAATGAATGGGAAAAATCCCTTTTAACAGGAAGTAACCTCCAGCAGAACCAGGCTCAGTGTGAGCGACCATCTGCTGAGGCCGACTGGGGTTCAAGGAGACAGAGGCAGAGATACAAAAGTCAACTATAAGCTAGGTCCACAGACGGCCCCGTCCAGGAAACACACAGCCAAGCAGACAAGCTCCGAGCCAGTTTCTATGTCAGAAAATGAAGACATTACATCCAGTCAGTCACAGTCAGAGAAACAGGACTACACTGAAAAACAGGCCAAGCTCCAACATCTATAAACAAAGGTGTTGATGGCACCAGCACAGCTGATATTTTTCTCCAATATGGTGTCACAGCCAAACAGGAAGAGATGAGGCTACTATGAGAAAAAGCAGAGAGAGCATAACGTTAGAAACTGAACTAAGAAATTCTGCAGTGGGAGAATGGAGATAGAATGAAGCAGAATAATGAAAAAGGGGTCCCTATGTCCTCCAACAGTCGAAGTCTATAGCAGCATAATTATAGAGATAGCTCAGGATAACCTAAGCCACTCTAACTATAAGCTTTATCAAAAAGGAAAGTTTTAAGCCTAGCCTTAAAGTAGACAGGGTGTCTGCCTCACGGACTAAAACTGGTAGTTGGTTCCACAGGAGAGGAGCCTGATAACTAAAAGATCTGCCTCCCATTCTACGTTTAGAAATTGTAGGAACCACTAGTAAACCTGCAGATTGAGAGCGAAGTGCTCTGTTAGGAACATAAGGAACAATCAGATCTCTGATATAAGATGAAGTCGGCCATTTACTACAGGAGCTAGAATGCGCCATTTACCCTGAATACATGCAATGCGACAACTGTTTGACAACATTTTATTGAAATTTATTCAAACTAAACAGCTTACAGCATTGTTGCTGTGTTACATTTACATGAAAAAAATAAATCTTTCCTCAGCTAAAGATGTTTGTTACGACTAATCACGGATTCCTGTAAAAGAATTCTGAACTCCTGGAGGAAAACTTTTATTCAGTGTTTTGTACCTTATTTCTAATATTACTACAGACACAGTGTTTATATTTTTGAAGTGTTTTTGAAAACTTTCTCAACAAAAAAATTATTAGTTGTTTAATGATATCCCACTTTATTATTTAGCCTAATAGCATTTTTGTTAAGGAAATTAAACTAATTTGTCGATACTTGCTTTTTTGGCATTTACCACATTTTTGAGCAATATGACAAATAAAACATAACCAAGACATATGCTTCTGACTGTTATATGGGACATGTTCCATGAGGATTTGTACAATTTATTATACTTAGCTGTCGGTGGCTTTATCCACATTGTTGGAATTGTCAGAATCCTGTTCTGGTCTCATTCTGTCGTGTGTTTTTTCTTTTTTTCTGTAGGCCTTTGTGATCTCCTTCACATCCGACTTCATTCCTCGGCTCGTCTACCAGTACATGTACAGCCCGTCAGGCACCATGCACGGATTCATCGACCACACGCTCTCCTTTTTCAACGTTTCCAATTTTAGACCTGGGACAGCGCCACATAGCTCTGATCATGGAGACGTTACTGTCTGCCGGTAGGAACCGCACCCGTGAACCATTATTTTTATCTTTTAGTTAAAGGCAAATAACCTGAATATTAACCTTTAACATGTATTTCTTCTGAAAATGACTAATGGATAATTAATTGAATTTTGAATAGAACCAGAATTTAACAGAACACAGTCTTCAAATTGCAGAGGCACTCAGTTTTGATCAGATTATATTTAAAGAGATTAAGACACTGACCTTCTCACTCCAGACCTATAGGTGGCAGTAATAAGCTGCTCAGATGGAAAGAGACTTCAACTTCAGGGACTCCAGCCCTGTTTGTAACCTGATTGTTATTAATGGTCAGTTTTTCTCATATATGTTGTTAACTATTGATCTGTGAGTAAAATCACTTTATCAAGCGTTTCCTATCATTCCAAACCACCCAAATATATAATAAATATATCATTTCTGATCACATCAGGTTTATATCAGCATTGGTCTACATTAAAAGCTGCTGTATTATGGAGTGAATTTTGTTCCGTTTTTGTTGCAAGGAAAGAACAAAGTTTTCTAAATTGAAGTTTGAAAAAAAAAATTTGCAATCCAGAAATGAAAAGATTTAATAGTAAAAAAAAAAAGGTTTGAGAAAAACTTTGCTGTTTTTTAAAGCTTTTTTTTTCAGATAAAATTTTACAAATTGATTTCTCCTCAAACTGTGTTTCCCAGATCACATTCTGTTTACTTCTGTGGCGGCTTTCGTCTGGAATGAGGAGCGAAGACACATTTAATTTATAATTTAATTTGGGTTTTATATGCAGAGAGTGTGATCTGTGAAATGCAATGAAGAAAATGCAAGTTGTAAAACTCAATCTGAAAAACATAAATATGAAGAAAAAAAAAAATAAGGTGTTGGGTCTGTCAAACAATAAATCAATAAAAAAAATTATAATAATTTTATAGTATAATAAATAATTAAATCTGAGAAAACTGCTAATTTAAGCTGAAGACCTATTTTTTTATTTAAACATTTCAATGTTTTCTTTCAAGTGTCAAGTGTTTTTTTTCCATTTACCAAATGCATTCTTTACTTCAACAAAAATGTGACAAAATTCACTCCATATAGCATTGTTTCAGAAATTTACAAAGTTGTATCCAGACCTTGCTGTGTTTTGCTATTGGAATATGCGTTGTCTTGTACACTATAGCTGTTTTTTTGTCAGCTTTCTTAAAAGATTAGAGTTTTTAAACTTTAGTTTTGGACACTTTAAAGACTCACCTAAATTATCTGTTAAATTACATTGCCTCGTTGAAGCCTGACTTAAGCTAATGCTTGTAGAGTCTAAATATGATTTAGCATTTCAACAAAAAATTTGCTTATTTATGTTTAAAACTTAACATGAAATATTAGGGCTAATAATTGTACCGTTTGGGAGCAAATATATAGTAAAAATAATTGGTCTTAACACTGATCCCTGTGGTACTCCACAGGTAAACCTTGAGCATAAGGAAGATTGGTCATTAACATGAACAAACTGAAATTGATCAGATACTAGTCCATTATCTGAGGCCATAAGAATATCATTAGTGACTTTAACCAGAGCTGTTTCAGTGCTATGATGAGCTCTAAAGCCAGACTGAAACTCTTCAAAAAGTTCATTATGGTGCAAGTGATCACATACTTGTTTGGCAACTACTTCTTCAAGAATTTTAGATAAGAAGGGAAGATTGGATATAGGTCTATAATTGACCAAGTCATCTGGGTCAAGAGACTGTTTCTTAAGCAGAGGTTTAATTACAGCAACCTTAAAAGCCTTTGGTACATATCCCTGTAACAGAGATAGATTAATCACATCTAAAATAACCTGGTTGGAACTGGATCTAACATACAAGTTGAAGACTTGTCCAAGATGTGGTTTGATCATCCTCAAGATGTTCATATTTATATTATTGTTGTCTTTATTATATTGTTGTAGGTTGAAAACACCTTAATGCCAAGAGCAGTCATTTTTAAATTCCAGACATAGCGTGTTACAATCTAGAGACAGCCTACCATTGATTTCTTTGGATGCCAGTGGCAAGAATGTCTTTTATAAAGTTAAAATAAAGCACAGTAGATGGAAAGGTCACGGATGATGGCTCCCACAGACAGCTATGGTCGACCTGCAGTTACATAAAGTGGCAAAGCACTGCCATGCAAGAATACCATCTTTGTGTTGGACTACTGTGATACGTCACGGCGAAAAAATGACGAGAGGCTTTACGCCTTCAACGGTTAGCGGGCGTGAAATTGGTAGCAAATGTCCCAAGAAGGGTTTCTGTGTCTATAGTGTGCATTGCTGTGAACAGCAGCTGTTTCTGGACGTAAAGGCCAGTCATTCAGCTCCTGATGTCGAAAAACTCCCTGGACTTCACGTCTTTTTTATCCCTGCTGTCTTCCAAGTTGATGTTGGGTTTGTGGTTGTATGGATGAATGCATGTCAGAGGACAGAGCAATGAATGGATGCTTGGTAGTGTCAAACCCAGCAGAAAGGAAGAGGGGGCTGATAGCGCTGATGAAATGATCAGATAAGAACGCAAAAAACGAGGCTTCTTTTATAACAACGAAGAGATTAAGCAGCATGGAAAGATGCTGGCATGAGAGAGAGCAGAGAAGAAAATCCACTCTGGGTGTTTTAGAAATATAGATGGTGTGACAGAAGCCTTTTAATGTTTTATTAGATTTAAAAGCAGCAGGATGAAGGACTAAAAGATCATTTCTGCATCAGCAGGCAAACTAAAAGCTGCGTGTCTCTTCAGGAAGGTTGTCTTTCAAAAAGTAGAAAAGTCACACACTTTTTAAAATTCATTTGGATCCTATGTGATAAATCTACACAAGTAGAACGTAACTGAGAAGGAAAATTAAATATGATATTTTTTACAACTAAAAGTCACTCATCCTTTCATAGTTTTAACCTCTTGGTCAGTATTTTGTTGCTGAGTTTTGTTTTTTTTTTTAAAGTTTTTTCTTACACAGTCTAAAACCTCTGACAGGTTTTCTTGCTGGAAGTAAAACAATGTGCTACTTATTTTCTTTTATTCTGCATATTATGGAAAAGTAAATTTAGCTCTTAAATATATGGAAAAACCTGCTCATTGCCTTTATTTCATTTTAGTCAAGTAAAAGTAGAATGTAGTCACCCATGAAATTACTCAAGTAAGAAAAAAAATGTACTAGATAAAATGACTATACAAGTACTGAGTAATTGTTGGCTCAAAACAGCTGACATAATGTTTATTTAAGTTATATTTAAATCATGTAATCATACAGTTATGGGAAAATTCCGATATTTTAAAGTATGGAAATAAAAAATGGCAATAACATTATTAACAAATAACAAATTGCTATCTTTAAAATAAATATAGACTTTGTGTATATTTACCATAACAACAGTGTGTCTTCAGTAAGAGGCATCCTCAGACCCGTTGCAACACAGACCTCTACAGGTGAACCTTCCTAAATACGGCTATCGACACCTAAGACAACTCGTTACAAAAAACCCCCAAAAAATAGGAGTTACTGCAAAAATTAATTTCCCCCCGGGAATATAAGGTAGTATTTTAAATAAATTGAACTGAACAACAACATGTGACTGGGATTACATCACCGCTCATACTTACAATTGGTCAACAACCAGAAGCATTAGAAGCTAGTCATTGTGGAACTATAAATAATAAAAGTCCAAGATCAAGAGTAAAATTTTCTAAAAAAGGTTTTAGACCAAGTGAGATAAACCTTTATTTGTGTGAGGAACACAGTCTGACTGTTGGAGCAAACTTAAAACTGAAGCTAAACTGCAGGATGGTGGCGTTAGCACTATTAGTCCTATTCTGATTAATATTACCTAGGGACCACATCTTATGACTTGGTGTTTATCCTGTGTGTATCAATCATGCTAGTAAATTATAAAGTAAAAATTCCTCGACAAATGACCGACTTTACTTCCCTTCACTCCTCTTTTGATAGATTCTGGAACTTCAAATAGAAGTAGGTTGGTTTGGTCTTTGACCAGGCAGAGCTGTTGGCTTCCAACAAGGCTTTACAGCACAGTCTACGTGGTCAGGACTTATTTAGTAGCTGCATTAATGACGATGATCTGGGCTTATGGGAGTTTTGTGGTACTACCAGCAGATGGCGCCACATCTGTTTATGTCAGTTCATCGAGCCTTCAGCCTGGGTTCTATTTAGGCTCAAAATGACTATCAAAACGCTGTCAGGATGGATGCTTGGATTATAAAGCCATATTGTATCAACATCAGCATGATTTTCAAATCTCATTTTTAGGAATATAATATGATTATGTGCCTTTAAAAGGCATTACTTCTAAAAATGACTAATTAAAATGCAAGGTTATGACTCCTTTGAAATGCAGTGGAGGTTTTTTCTTTTTAATATGTGAAAGTGACTGCATGTTTTTTTTTTTTTTTTGGCTTCTAACCTTAGGATCTATTTCCTGTCTTATTACAAAATAAGAGTTTTAAAATGAAGAACCGGCCATCATGTATTTACAATTCAAAATAAACTTGGATTAAAAATGCAACTACAAATAGAGTAAGAAATGCCTCCATGAAGGTTACAGCGCCCCCTGTAGGGTGTTATTGTTTCCAGTTGGTAGACTACTTTAAATCCTGGAGCAAAGCCATTCTGGAGAGTTATTACTCTAGTTTTTTTTGCAATAATAAACAGAACAACAAATCTGCCCTCTAGGTGTCCACACTGCAAATTCCCCTCGCCGACATCATGCTGCCGTGTTTATACTCTTATCGCCTCGCAGTCAAGTGAGGCCAAGCAACTATGTTATGGATTATTGGGAGGTTTATTATAAGACATCTGTTCTCGGTGCGTCAGGGGAAAATATTTACTCCTCATTTCATGAGCTACAGAGATAAGCTCTGCTCAGAAGATTATTACTACTAAACTATCAGAGAGAAACCAGTAACCATTACAGTATGACCCAGATTTGAGGTTTTTGCTCCTTTTACTAAATCATGTTTGAATCCATCACATTTAGATTTGAACCAAATACCTTTTTTTTTATTCTAAAAAGCACAAGAAGTTAAATTTGAAGTTTTAATTTACTGAACAAAAAACAGAGTTGATAGCTCCATAGTAAGAAACATTATTTTACAGACAGAAAGAGTCCAAACTGTCCCACACGATGCTACTTTAGAAACAGAAGTTAAATGTGAGCAAAGAATCATCGATTTATAAGGGCCCAAGCTTGGCTTTTAGAATCATGAAATTTATGTTTTGTATTTTTTAACACCATCCAGTAAATGGATGCATCTTTATCTGAAAAAATACCAACAAACATTATTGGTAAGAAAGGGTCAAATGAATGAGCGTTGAAAAAATCTGTATCTCAACTTCCTTCAGTTTGAATCTTTTGATCACATCAGATTAAATTTAGATAATAAAACTCACTGAGACACAAAAGAAAAAAGCGCATCGTTGCAGACCTGTACTGTTACAGTGTTAATGCAATAAATGAGAGAGAAAAGTGAAACCATCCAGTAGCTGGTTTTCCCAACTACTGGATGATTTCAGTCAGATGATTTCTAATTTTATTTTATTTTTACAGAAGTGCTGCATTTGTTACTCAAATATTCGATGTAATTAAAGCAAAGCTTCAAAACGGGATAATTTTATTTTACTTTAACATCGTACAGGTTTTTTTTTTAACACATTCCTGCAACCGTAGTACAGCTGTTTGAGCAACGGAGGAGTGTCGAGGTCCAGGCAGTGTTACATTTACTAACATTGGACTTATGATCATTAACCTGATTGCTCTTGCCAGATAATTTTCTTTGCAAATGTTATTTTTTGATTATTGTCCCTAATATTTAAATATTTCTCAACAGAACATCCCTTTTCTTGGAGTATTCCTTTTATAAAACAACCCTTACTATTTATTTGAAGACTGAACTGCAGTAATTGATCTAAAATTAGACTTATTTAAAACCCACACATGCACTGATTTCCGGCCTCTTAAAGCGGTAAAGTTTTCTTCCTATTGGGGGATAGTAATGTTAGCCAAGTATCTAAACTCACGCTCTTTCCTCACTGAAAAAACGATCTAGAAATAAGTACAAATTTCTAAGATTAAGTGTATTTACCCTTAATTTGAGTAGGTAAATACGATCGTTTGCCAATGGAATGAGTATTTTCACTCTTAAAATAAGGCAATTAGATAATATGCACTTGAAATAAGACAATGTTATTATTGTTTTTCTTATTCTAAATGTACGGTAAATTGACTTTTTCCATAAGCAAAGTGTCTCACTTACCTCCTGAATTCAAGAAAAAATTACTTTTGTTTATAGGTATTGCCCCTTTAAAAAAAAAAAAAAAGAAAAAATAATAAGTATTTAAAAACAAAATTGAAAAATTAAAGAAGAAAAACTTTAATTGAAAATAGATAGAAAAATTAAAATCTAAAATTTGCAAAAACAAAATATGAAATATAGAAAATATATCTAAGAAAGACTGGAATTTTTTTGTTGTTGAAAAAATGAACAAAGAAGGTTTTAAACATTTTGAAATATATGAAATTTGAAAAAACTACAGATTTTTTTAATTTTCAAAGTTCCGATTTTTTTTAATACCTTTTTTTTTGTTTTACAAGACTTATTCTTCACTTGCATCAATAATGGGACAGAATTCACTCCATACATTGAGGAGTCTTATGAATATCCCCAAAATAGAGCATATGAAAAGCAAACACACAGAGAGACAGAAGGAGGCTGAAGTCTATGAAAATATTCTCTTCCATATGTGAATCGGAGGAAGATTAGCTTGAAACATTTCTTCAATGGCAGGAAGTGAAGTTTGACCTCCAGCTTAAATGCTGTAAAATATTGTGTAGTGAAAGATGAATAGATTAAAGGGAAAAGAGGGGAGAGGAGCTCAGCCTCTCAAAGAACATTCCTCATTTTTGACTGTATAAGGAGAAGGAGTCAGCCATCATAAGGCCCCCCCACACACACACACACGCTCAGTGTTCATCTTCCTCCTCACTCATTCAGAGCGTTTTATCTTCAGAGGAATTTCTACATAGCAGGGTGTGTACATGTGAGCGACTCGTTACGCGCTCACATTAATGTGACATGGTGAACTAGTGAGGTCAGCTTTTAACTGGAGCTTCCTGTGTTCCTCTCCTTCGCTCCGTCATCGTAGCTAAAATATGAAACACTTTCAAAAAGCGTTCATTTAATTGGTCGTTTCTGTGCAATACTTTATCTAACCCAGAGGGAGCTTTATTTTGGTCTGCATAACATTTAAGAACGTTCTCCTAATTGAATTTAGAGCTATGAGACGTGATGTGGATGTAAAGAAACATAAAGAAAAGCAGGGATATTTGATGTAGTGGTGAAATTCTAGAAGAAAAATATTGTGTTTCCTTTGGTGGTCTTTATTTATTGGTAACTTTACAGAAAGAAGGTGAGGGAGGGAAGGCAAGGCAAATTTATTTGTATAGCACAATTCAGTACAAAGACAATACAAAGTGCTTTACATGATTAAAATACAGGAAGATAAAACAGAATCAAAGCAAGTAGGAAAACTTAAAAAATAAATAAAATAAAATAATAAATGCAGAAACAAAAAAGAATATTAAAAACAGTTGGACTAAAGAAAATGTGTTTTAGTTGAACTGTTTAACTAGAACAGTCGAATCCTAAACAAATGTGTTTTTAGTCTTGATTTAAAGGAATTCAGGCTTTCCGCACTTTTACAGTTTTCTAGAAGTTTTTTTCCAGATAAGTGGAGCATAGGAACTAAATGCTGCATGTTTAGTTCTGGAAGGAGAAGATAGGTAGCAGGTTTTATTCTGACATATATAAAAGATATACAAAGTTAAATATTCCCCCATATACACAGGACCAAGTATGTCTGCACTGTTACAACACACTAATGGTTAAGTTACCGTTTGCAGAATGCATGTACTTTATGCAAAAGTTGTGTTTAGGCGACGATGAAGAGAACTAATCGCACAATTAGAATAATTTGCATGATAAATCTAAATTAGCTCCATATGTTCTGTTTGCATGCGTCTCACTCTGTTTTTACCAAAGATTGGCTGACCGTTGCATCTGTCTTCACTAAATCCTTCCTTCTCGTTCCATTTTTCCAAATGAGTGAATTCCGTGTGATTTTTTATATTTTTTGTAAAACTTCACTGATCTCACAATGGAGAAATTCACTCTTCATTTAACCCATCCCCTTGGGGAGCAGTGGGCTGCCACTGTGCAGCACCTGGGGGGCAATCAGTGGTTAAGGGTCTTCCTCATGGAGGGATTGAACCGTACTTCCAACCTTCTCAGAGCACAAGCGCATTGCTCTAACCACTAAGCCAACACTCCCCTACTAGGTTCCATTTTTATTTTTAAACTCAGCCATAAAAATTGTACATAAAAGTTTTTGGTCCAATGACCGGCGGTTCATACTACCTCATCCGGAAGGATTACAAAGGAAACAGAACAAGATATAAACCCTGTTTCTTCCAGTTACTAATGAAAAACAAGTGTGCTAAAAGGAGGGTTCTAACATTAGGTCTTTTGCTGGTCATAATTCTCCAAGAGCTCATAAAAAAGGCTATTAGGACGGATGAAACAAAAGCTGAACATTGTTCCTTTGTCTACATCGGGGTTTCTTAACCCTGGTCCCCAGGGCCCACTCTCCTTCATGTTTTAGATGTGTGAATCAAGCACACCTGATTCAAATTATGGCATTACCTCCTCAGCAGTCATCCAAGGCTGCAACAGCCTGTTAGTCAACTTTTCATTCATGTCAGGAATGAGGAGGCAGGAAAACTCCTAAAACATGTCGGACACTGGGCCCTGAGGACCAGGGTTAAGGGGAGTGGAGGCCTCACGGTTACGGCATAGAGCTTAGAATCCTGAGGTTCTGAGTTCGAGCCCCACTCCCACGGAGTGCCAATTGGGTCTATGAGCGAGACCCTTAACCTCACACGGCTCCCCAGGCGCCCCACAATGGCAGCCCACTGCTCCCCAAGAGGGTGGGTTAATTGGCCAGCTTTTAGCCAACCCTGTTCCATATTTTTTTACCCTGACCACCCTTTCACTGGATTACAGGGTCTGAGCAGGAGATGTTGCTTCTCGTTAGATATTAATGTCCACAAATAATGACAGAAAGAATATTTTAGTACAAAGATTGATGTTTAAAAATGAATCTTAGGGGACCAGCCAAGAACCCATCAAGGAAAGTAGGGAAATTTTGAATGGCTACTACTGTACATCATACCAGCAGTGAAGCATGGTGGTGGTAGTGTGATGGTCTGGGGCTGCTTTGCTGCTGTGTTCACACCAAACGCGAAACCTGCATAAACATCTGCAAATTGTTTTCTTTTGCTCACCTGAGCTTTCACTAGAAATCGTTTTACCTGAAAATGGCAGACTTTGATTTTACGGAGCTCATCGCGTTGCTATATTTACTTTGAACAAAGCGTCCCTGGGTCCAACAGATCCTCCAAAGCTGTTCCTAGTTTTTGCCCTCAAAGAAAATTTTTATATGGTAAATATAATTATTATTTATTTACAAAAAGACAAATACTCCAATAGAAGGAGTTTTATCTAGTATTAGTAAAATACTATATTTGTATTTCCATACTTTTAATTTCTTCCTCTAAGAAAGTTCAGAAATATTCTCTGTGATTTATTTCCTTGTGTCCTTTGTTTTCTGTCTTCATATTTCAATCACAGTAATTTAACTTAATGATAGCTGGATGGTTGCTCCGTAGATGGATTTACGTACAAGGACAGCCTTTGTGTCTTAATCACTGTCACTTCTGCCTATTTAGTTCTCAGAGAGGATTCATTTTCTGTCCAAAGATCCTCTTAAGATTAACACATGAGCTGAGTTGTGCCAGGAAAGCTTTGAAAGGAAAAAAATGCATTTTTTTGTTTAACATCCCACAGGGGAATTACCGTTAACACGGACTCAACATGTTGTTGTACTTGCATGTCTTTAGACTCCTGCCCAGAAGCCTTTCATACATATCCAACCTTATTTACTTAAAGTTTTTCTTTTTTATATAATTACGATTGGTTATTTTCTTCTTAACTTCCTTAAGAACATTTCTTTATATGAACTGTTTAGATCAGTATGTTAAAATTAGCGCATAATGGTTTGGATATTATGATTTTAAGGGATAAAGATCTACCTCCCACTAATAAGCCTGAAAATGTAGAAAAATGTTCTAAGCTGAACACATGCAGACCGTTGCATCAGTTAGGAAAGTATATAGTTAGCTTTGTTTAAAACTATGTAAATTCCGCAGCTATCATTATTTAAAATGACTGAAAATACTTAATTCAAGTTGTAGCCATATAAAATTTGCCTTTGTCTTAAACCTGAAATGCTTCAATCTATGTTCCATTGTCTAATTCACATAATCTTTCTCTCCATCCCACCTTCTAGGTCTTCTTCTCTTTCCGTCTGAGCATGTTGGCTCTTTGCTCATCATGCGTTTCAGGTCATCTGCAGTTTATTTTGCCTGCACTGCAGAGATAATTTATGGCAAAGCAAGCAAACAAAATAACTTGAATAACATCCACTGCACCTTGACTCTGAAGCAAAAAGACAGAGAGCACTGTTTTAATTAACATCTGTCTAGTCCAGCTTAAAAAAAATTCAAACCAAATGGGGGTTTCCAAACAATAGCCCCATTGTGTTTCTGTCCCTAAATCACTGATCTTCTTTACTAAGGAAAAGGAAAACAATAATGTTTCCTTTTTTCATGTTATAAATGTAAATGTACATTTGGCTGTCATAAGCAGGATTTATTGACATCAACAAATGTTTGCTTCAAAGTTCTGCTTCATTTCTGAGAAATATTGCGTTTATGAATTTGCTTATAAACCATAATTGTGATGAGAGCTGCGATGCACTGACATACATTTATTACCAGGAAGCAAAAGTAATCATGAAAGTCATGTATTTACAATCTTTCCTTTTAAAGTTGTTAAGCTAGTTTACGCTAATGCTAACTAACATTTTCCATCAGGCCCTAGTGGCATGTCCACAGAGTATCGAGTAAAATAGTTTTCAGTCTCCATATTTCATGCTGCTGTGTCTCATTTTGGGAATCGGAGAATAAAAGTAGAATGAAAGGGAGAGAAGAAAAGTGGTCCCCATGTCCTCCAGCAGTCTTAGCATATAGTGGTATAACTATAGAGATAGCTCAGGATAACTTGATTCACTCTAACTATAAGCTTTATCAAAACAAAAATGTTTAAGCCTGTTCTTAAAAGTGTTTGCTTCACAGGCTATAACTGGTAGTTGGTTCCACAGGAGAGGAGCCTGCTAACTAAAAGATCTGCCCACCATTCTACTTTTCAGAATGTTGTGGATTTATATTAAATGCCAATCCAGGTTTGATGCCATATTTATGTTGTGAATAACTGTTATATTCAATTCCCAGCCAGCTGGGAATTTATATTTCTGATACTTTAAGATAGTCATTGCCCTCCCCGGTCGGGGTGGTAAATATCTTATTTAATCAGATATTATTTCAGCTGTTATGTATTGTTTATGAACATATGCCCTACTAGCTGTGTGTTAAAATAATAAATGAAAGAGTGATTCGAGCACTAATCATGGTCAAACAGTTAACTCTGCACATACATGGAATAAATTCACCACAACTTCTGTTCAAAATATAAGAGTTTATTAGCAAAAATCATTCAGCTCCAAGTCAAACATATTTCAGTTTAAACTCTTAACTAAAACTAGTGAAGCTCAATTAAACTAAACTACTATGTACAAAGAAGAAGGGGAAACATGGCTGCAAACCATATTACAGTTTAAGATGGATCTGTGTTTGAAAACCAAAGTTTATCTGAAAGAATTTGGGATGTGATCAAATCAGTCTTTTACTAATTTAGAGAACTTTGAATGTTTTGAGACCTCAATCCACGAGGATTGACATTTTTGGCCAAATAATGTTTTAATAAGTGATTTGCTTACTCAGGAACCAGTAACCCTTACCTACAGGATTATTTACCCTTTTGAAATAGCTAGCATCGAATAGACATCAGGATTCCACTAAATGACTCTTGGTCATACTTGGTAATCGAAATGTAATGAGCATCTGAGGAACATATGAACACTAATGTTATATCAGTGCTTCAGCAACAGCTCAAAACATGTTACTGTAGCATAGTATAGCATGCAGTAAATCCTGTTAGCTTTGTCTTTACACATCAGTAAACACATGAAATGATCAACATCATCATAAGACATAGGGCCGGATTTATCAAGATCCAATTTTGCGTGCAGTAATTTGCGCTCGCAAACTGGAATTTTGCGCGAGGGGCTGAACCATGGTTTGCGGGTGATTTAACAACAGCGAATGTGTAACTGGTGGCAGGTGCAAAACTGTTGGAGACGCCCTATTTAAATGATGGTTTTGCGCGTTTTGTGGTTTGCGGCAAAGTAGTTTGTAGTTTGTAACTAGTGCATTAAGAAATTTAAATCTTACAGTGACACCCCCACCCCCTCCAAAAAGAAAATATTAATATATCTATCTATATATATATATATATATATATATATATATATATATATATATATATATATATATATATATATATATATATATATTAGTGCTGTCAAAATTATCGTGTTATTATCGCGTTAACGCGAGGCCATTTTAACGGCGATAATTTTTTTAACGTGAGATTAACGCTATGTGGTTTTATGGTACAATTTTCCAAGTACATCCCGCTGCAGCCTGCGGGAAGGCGGGGCTATTTTCCCCCAGTCTATGCATTTCTCATAGGCTTCGAGAGCGGAGCTCCTCAAGGAAAAAAGACGCTCATACACTGGGTGACGCTAGTGCCTTTTCTTTAAGCCCCACCACCAACAAAGAAGTTGAGTGTCTGGTAACTAGTAGCAACCTGAAATACGCTGAGAAAACAGATTACCGTACTGAGGTGAAATGGAATCTGCTACGGTGCTCTTGCTGTCTGTGTACGTCACAGGTCGGTATCGTGTGTGGGTGGGTGTGTCTGTGTGTGGGTGAGTGGGTGTGTGTGTTCTCATTTTTGTTAAGAGGCTGAAAAGTAACTTTCTAGAGCATAGACTATTTTGATGTATTGATTGAAAATTGTTCATTATTATCTTGGTTAATTAACATCTAATGTTAACTCTACTGCATTTTATAGCAGTAGGGTAAAATGCTTGTCTTTGTTCAAAAGACTGTATTAACTGTAAAGACTGTCTTTTACATCAGCCTGTTTTCAGGGCCTTTTTTTTGGCTACATATTTGTTATTTTTTGCTACATGGCTCCCCATCTTCTTGCCATATGTTTCTATGGCATAAATCAGTGTCTGTGACCTGTTTTCATTTTAAAAAAAGAACATTGCCACAAACCTAGCCTGTATGTATTTTTTGTATGTCATCGAGAGTATTTAAATGATTTTCAATCAGAAAAAAAATTAGCGATTAAAATGCGATTAATCGCGAGTTAACTCAGGCATTGATGCGATTAATCGCGATTAAAAAAATTTAATCGATTGACAGCACTAATATATATATATATATATATATATATATATATATAAAACTTTGGCGACCCTTATTCCCTAAGGTGGTATGTGGCTGAATTTCTACTTCACTGCAGTAAAAAAAAAAAAAAAAACTAGTGTTTTGTATTGGCCTGTAGAAAAATGCATATACCAAATGGCACACAGGAGGTGACTGTGGATGAGAGTACTGCGCATCCCCGCATCATTGGCATGTTGCTCCACAGGTGCAGGGGGGAGGTCGGGGTTCTCCGTTAGGGCGTCAGGGCGACATGGCATTTAGAACGTCGGACAGCACTTCTGAAAAACGAGATTGGGAGATCCCAGCTCTCGCTGCAACCGTACACTGGAATGACCCAGATGCAAAAAAATGCAATGTTGCAAGGAGTTTTGTGATATCTGGTATTGCGTGGGTCCTCCTTGTGGCTGGCTCCAAATCCATTCGGAGTTCCCCCAACAGCTCCAGAATGGAAATGCTGGATAGACGATATGTTTTGATGATCGTTTCCTCAGTCATTCCAAAAATATTCACACGGAGTGAAAAAAATGCGTTATCTGCGTCTCCTTGCTTCATTTCAATGTCTCCTTCTTGCAACAATAACCGCTGTCATGTGTGCGCAATTACGCATACAGACCATTTGCACCTTCTTTTGAAACGTGTTAAATATAGAGTCAGATACCGTGAGCAAAATTGCTTTCAGGTTTGATAAATCACTTTGCGAGTGCTAAATTAATATATTTACATGTTCTCCTCCCACAAGACGCACTTTTGCGTGTAAACGCCTCATATTGCATATTCATTGCAGAAAAAGTACTAAATGGATAAGAGGCGCTATTTAGCATGTTTTAAAGACCAAATCCTTTTAGCACGCTGTTGATAGATCAGTTTGTACATTTTTTAGCGTGCGCAGTGAAATAGCTCACGTTTTTATACACGCAAACCTTTGATAGATCCGGCCCATAGTGTTTGTTCTGTCCCTAATTGTGCCAGACCTGCAAACCTTTTTTTCCATGTCCATTTGGAAGGTTGAGATTCATCCAGGAGTAGCTTAGCACAGAAAGGGGTTTCTTTGTCCATTTGGGCTCACACCAGGGATCCTTAGGAGGCCTTCTCATCCAGTCTGGCTCTGTAAATTCTGCAACTCAAGAGAAATGTGTTGCAACAGTCTGTTTTGCAGCAGTTTGGGACTGAAAAGGTCACCATGATGACTTATCGTTGATAATTCTAGAGATCTT
Organism: Cyprinodon tularosa; assembly: GCF_016077235.1. Classification (NCBI taxonomy): domain Eukaryota; kingdom Metazoa; phylum Chordata; class Actinopteri; order Cyprinodontiformes; family Cyprinodontidae; genus Cyprinodon; species Cyprinodon tularosa. Next base: position 930,976 of record NW_024038589.1, on the reverse strand, counting down.
GGTCTTTTTGGGCCTGGGTCCCTTTGTGTTGTGTGGTTTTTACTGTCCTCACAAAGAGGGGGCTGGTTGGTCACACTTCTGTGACTTGCCTGTGAATCATTGACTCAAAAAGCTGCGTTCTTTTCTCTGGTCATCATGTCAAGATGACCAGAGCAGACCATGTTCAAAAACCATGATCATGGCATATGGCACAACAAGAATCACCTAAAACTTTGCTTAGGAACCATGATTGTGATGAGTTCACTGACATATATTCAGCACATGGAAGGGAAATAATATAAGAAACATGTTTTTTTTTTAAGTTTTGAAGGTCATTTGCACTAAAGCTAACTGATATTTTGCATCAGGCCTACAAAGCTACATGTAAAACTGCTTTCACACGTCACATATCATGCTTGTGTTTCTCTTTTAGTTACAAGGATTACAGAGAACCTCCCTGGTCCTCAGATGCCTACCAGTTCTCCAAGCAGTACTGGTGTGTCCTATCTGCGAGACTGGCCTTCGTCATTTTGTTTCAGGTATGGCTTGTTCAGCTAATGTTTTCTTTTCAGTCTTCTGTTCCAAAGTTGGCTTTAAGAATAATTTTTTCGATTTCTCAAAATGTATTTGATTGAATCTGTTTTTTTTAAAATGTTTTCTAATTGTTTTTCAAGATCACATTTTTTTTTTTTTTTTTTTTACATTTTCAGTGTTTTTTGTCCTGATTGAGTTTTACAAATTGCATATTTTAATTGGTCCAGAGTAAGCATTTGTATTGGGCTTAAAAAAAGGGGAATATGATCTGTGAAACACAGTTTGAAAATAATGCAATTGATGAAAGTCAATCTAAAAGCAAAGTTAAATTGCTCCTAAGTTTAAAAACAAAAAAGGCTCTGTTTCCCCTTAAACTATTTTTTGATTTGATTTGATTTTTTGTTTTTTATTTCTGGATTGCATTTTTTTCAAAATTCAATTTATAAAATATGTTCTTTGCTTGCAATAATAATGGAACAAAGTTCACTCCATATAATTTAATCTATAATTCCAAACAGGAAACACAAATGAACTACACAAATTAAATAATATAACATGTTAATTTTTTTGTAAACTGCAATATTCTAACTTTAAATGCACCAGTCCTATTTGCTGCAACAACCACACATCATTATTCTGCCTCCTCTGTGCTTCACAGTTGGGACGATGTTCTCCAGGCAGCAAACTTTTTTGACTTTATGGTTACATTCTTCAGGTTTAGTTTGAGCAGAAAATATAGAATGAAAAAAGTAAATTTATTAATCCCACATTTGTAGAAAGTAATTTTTATGGATGTCCACTGTAATCAAAGGTTGTAAATTAACCATCAGAAGCTTTCCCTGGCTATTTAAAGGAAAAAAGGCTGAAAAAAGAGAAAGTTCAGCATGTATTTGAAGTCAGTGTCTGAATTATCTCGCTTCCTTTCTTCCCTTTAGAACTTGGTGATGTTCCTGAGCCTCATCGTCGCCTGGGTGATCCCGGACGTTCCCAAAACCATCGTGGAGCAGCTCAAGCGGGAGAAGAAGCTCCTGGTCAACCTGTTTCTGCAAGAGGAGAAGGAGAAATTCCAGCTCATCCAGAGCCTCTTCGTCAAGGACGCCACCCTCCACCCCAAAAGCCAATCCCCCAGCGCAGGGCAGGCCTTCCCCATTCTGGGCAGATACAGTACTCTACCGTCGGGCCCCACGGCTCCGGACGGACCCAGGGCGAGATGCAGGGCTGCCAGCTTCAGCCAGTTCAGCGAGAAGATTTCCTCGTTGCCCAGGAAAGAGAACGCAAACTCAAAACACACAGCGGTGTGACATGGGCCGCGCCAAGTGGTGGGATTCAGCTCAAACAGGGGCTTAACTGAAGGGACTCGGCCATTTTCCTGCGTGTTTCCTGTATTGTTTGTGCCCTGGTGTGTGTGACGCAGCAGTGCGTGGGTTAAACCGTCCTCGCTGGCCTCGGCGCGCCGATCATGAACAAACGGCTGCGTGAGAGCTCCGTTCCAACTCACACGACTGTTCACCCGAGGCGTATGAGCTTCATAGCGTAGAAAAGCAATAATTACAATAATAGGTTGAATAAGTGATCGATCAGGTTCTATAGGAAACACTAAACCATCATGAACACTGACAGACATCATGGCTTAAAATTAGGGCTGTCTGATCTGTAATTTTTCCTACTTTATGTATTTATGTTTACAGATTTTGTAGCTCTCACAACATTCCACATTTTGGACAGTTTTTCTCCTCTTTCAGAGATAACTTTGAACAGTTTACGTGAACTCATTGTGATGATAAAGCTGCTGGTCGTGTGCTGATGGGAAACATGCCAACGCCGTTCACCTCTTTCCAAGGTGTAGTAAAACATTTCCATGATCTGTGAAGCTAAAAAATAATCTTATGAGCCATAGAGAACGACGTTTACTTATGCAGCTGTGAATGCGACGGAGCTGAGCTACATTCACTGTGTTTATGGTAATTAAAGACAAACCACATCAATCCTTAATTAGGAAATAACGGATCTCTCTACTTAATACCTTTATGTGGAGTCGTCAGCTTTTTAAAAGGTACTTTACGAATTTTTAGAACGATTAACAGTCCTAAAGTATTTTGTTTTACTTACAAATGTAAAGGTTTTTAAGGATTTTATGTGATAGACCAACACAAAGTAGTGCATAATTGTGGTTGGTACTACTGGTTTCTCTAAATGAGAAGCAAATGTTTGATATTTCTGCAAGGACAAGATGGCATAGATAGAGTTCCCTGCTTTTGTATTCAGTCCGTCTGAAATGTTTAAAGGTGTTTAAAGTTATGTTATATATCTGCACAAAAACAACCTAAAATGGTCTGATCCTCATTAAATAATGTTAAGCAGAGTTAGGCAAGTTATTTTAGAAATGTGATGTATTTCATATCACAGGCTACCTTTATAAAATGTTTCTTTAGAAAATATCAACTTCTGTGTAATTAGTTACTGATTACTTTTGTAGTTACTTTCACAAAAATAACATTTAGGATAAAAAAATCAGAAAATGAAGGTGCGCAAAATCACAAAAATATTAAACGACAAAAATCTTCATGACAAGCTCTCTTTCTATGCCTTACGGGCTTAAAGTGTCATTTCCATGACATGAAACATGACTGTAGGTTATAGTGTTATAAAGTTATTAATATTAAGATGAGCTTCTCTTAAAATGTCTCTGTTCGTGGCGAATTTCTCTCCTTCCTGGTCTTTATGTTGTTTTTTCTCTAATGTTCTCTGGAAAACAGTCATCCAAACGATAAATCTGTGTATATCAGAGTTGGATTTAAGTTCCTTTTTTCTTTCCCTTCATTAAAATATATCCTTTCTTCATGTCCTTGCTGATGCACTGTTCCCTGCTACAGTCCCTCACATCACAGACAGTTTATACTTTAACATTTATAAAACTATACATTTTTTTTTGTTGAGTGTTCAATTATTATGGAGTTAATTTCGTTACATTATTGTTGGAAGCAAAAAAAAAAAGAAAGGAAAAAAAAAAAGAAAATCAAACACATTTTATGAGTGGAAATTAAAAAAAAAAGAAAAATTATACATATATACATCAGTTGTAGAAATAAAGCTTCAAAAAACATTTTAAACGAAAAAAAAAAATAGTATCGAGGGTTTTCGCACCTTTTTTTATTTATTTTTCAAAGTTTGACATAATGTATGCTTTATTCTTTTTTTTTATTTTGTTGTACAGATAGTTTTACAAATTGCATTTCTTTCAAATTACGTTTCAGAGATCACATTCTGTTCACATCAAGCTCAGTCTAAATGAACGCTCTTGACCAATTTAACTTTAATGCAGACTAATAAAAAAGCATCCTCGCTCCTAACTCCACAGGAAAGACTGTCCACAGAAGTAAAAAAGTAAATAAATTAAAAAAATAAAATAACACTGAGAAGATAAAAAAGTATGTATATATTTATAAATGTAATATAATACAATTCTTAATGATAGTTGTCAAAATACAAACGTTTTTTTTAATAAAAATTTTTTTTTTTCACAAATTTCCATTCACAAAACATGTTCTTTGCTTCCAGCAATAAATAACGAAACAAAATTTCCCCCATAAAACACGCTACCTTGTGTTGGTCTCTCAGATAGTGTGACAAACTGTGGTAATGTTAGGCACTGTACATCTGATGCTTTTAAACGGACAGTTAAATTATTACTGTAGGGCTGTTGGAAAACATAGAAAAAAGTTTTGCATGCTAAAGTTGAAATGAATTGGAACTGTAGTTATGCTAAAAATGCTATAGAATAATCGCTAATGATACCTTAGCTAGCGTAAAGGGAAAACTTTAGAACAGCTTCACAGCTCGTCATGTATACTGGCAGCGCTGGCATTTTGGATCCATTGTTTTTGCAGTGGGGTTCTTATTGCTGAGCTTTATATTTAGGTATTCTACAAGCTGTAGTGGAGGAAAAAGTAATTGTCTTAATTATTTCAGATAGTTTTGATCATTTTCTGTAAATTTTGTAAAACACTCTACTCAGTATTTAAGAGAACCTACTGTGTTGTTTGTCCATGGATAAATGTCAAGGCTTGCCGATGTCAAGTTCAAGTAGGCTTGTATTACCTCCTAGATAATATTTTTACAATAAATAGTTAAGTATGACATTGCTCAATTATCTGCTACTTTATCTAACAGGAATATTGTTTTGAAATATTTACTCTTTGAAAAAAGTTCTGGAAAACCAATTGGATAGCATCTGCCGTAGATCATGATCCTGTATTAGAAGAACTACAATATTAGGTCCATTGGATAAGAAAGTTTGCAGTACGACTAAACAGATGGTGTTATGAACAAAGGGTTTGACATCCATTTGAGGTTCCAAACAACTCAGATTCGGTGCAGTGCTTTCTCATTTCCTATAAGGATGACCAAAATCTTTCGTTATGAACCAGCAAACTGGATCCATTCTACACAACACAGGTGGGTGGTGTCTTAAGGTACGTTCACATGGAGTGATCAGGTGATTTTCCTATTATGCTTTAGAAAATTTGCTTTCAAGATTGACTAAGCAATTCAAGCAATGCAAATGACCCATAAAAGGAGATCAGTAGTTGGAGAATCTGCAATGTTTTGTCAGTTCAGGTCATGTTAAAATATCCAACTGTATGTGGATGATATGCAGGGTAGATGAGGGATGCCGAGATCAAACTTTCTTAGCCAAAAACTAACCGTATGATCCAATCGATCCATCCTGACACTAGCTATCTGGTGGGCCCAGGAATATTGGCCCTGATGCTTGTTCAGCTTTGGAAACATATCCGCCAAAGTCAGGTGAGCAGACAAGATGGGGTGGAGCGAACTGGGAAGCACTCCACCTGGGGGTCTGGGCAAACTGGAAGCGATACAGAGGCAGAATATAATTAACCAACGGCAGGCGAACCACCTGGACTATGCACCACTTTCAGTGTGAATGTACCTTAAGTAGGGTAAAGAAATTTGGGTTGCCAATACCACTATTACTTTGGATCAACAGGACCCACCTGTCTGTTTCTCAAAAACATTGATAAAATTGACCTTCCTCTCTCATGATGGAGAAATAAACACTGGTCGGATACATACAGCGTACATGTACACTAAAGGGCAGATTATACTTCTGCAACCGCACACATCAAATGTCGCTTGGTTCTGGTCGTGAACCAGTTTTGATGGTATGCTTCTGCAACTTTGGTCTGGAATTTCTATGGACGCACAGAAGTTTCCCGCCAAAGTGCAAGGGGGAGCCTATTTGACAACTCACAAGAACTTCTGCGGATGCCGGTGGGAGAGTTTATCTTCCAAAACAATAATGACGCGTCTGCAAGGTTTGACGGTCACAGAGATGGATCTAGAGTTTCTAGACATCGAAGAGGAACAGGTTCTGTTAATGGAGTTGGCAAAAAGACAAAGGAGGACGTGTAGGTTATCCATTGTAGTTGTTCCTTGGTTTTTAAAAATGGCGCACCCTGGCACCGAATCGAGAAGGACGACCACACTGACAGCCGGAAAGGCATACCAAGGACCAATCATGGCAGCTTTTTGTCTGCGCGGGTTTGCGACCGTCCGATGCGTAATCAGGATGTTTTTGAGGTGTACGACAACGGTTGCAGAACATCTGCGTGGGGGGGCGTGGTCGCACACTGAGACACATTGGACGTTGCAGAGGCTTCAGAAGCGTGAATTGGCCTAAAGACATGCTGCTGAAAAGTGGAGAACCTAAGATCTGGCTCATGTCAGCCTAGACAACATTTGAAATTGGATAGGGACCAACGCTTGAGTCTGGGTGGTCTACCAGTTTCTGCTCTGTTCCAAGAAGATGCAATGATCCTTCCAAGTCATTGAACATCTCGTAATTTACCTCTCAGACCAACTGACGCCGTCAAAAGGTCATTATGACATCTGTATGCCCATGTGCCAGAGAGTTAAACATACCAATTACCACAGCGTCTAATGAAACCTTAAATCCTCTAGCGAGTCCGATTTGTAATTTTGAAAGAAAATTATTTTTTGACTGTTTGAAAGTAAAAATAAAAGCTCCACTTGTATGTTTATCAATGAATATGGTTTAGGCTCTAGCTCTATTGAAAATGTGAATATTTCCTCATGCGTCGTTATATGTGCACGTGATTTTTGTCAGTAAGTTTTAAGATCCATCCAACTAAAACAGAATTACGAACTCATTAATTTCATTGGTCCAAAACAGACAAGTATAACATGAAACTTTCTTTTTTGTGGTGTTTGGCTCTAATGGATGGTAAGGCCATTTCCATTCCATGAGGTGGACAGACCCTGGGAAAGTCACATCAGAGCACAGACACAACTAAAAATGTAACCAATAGATTTATATGGTAAAGTAAAACACCCAATAAACCTAATCTGCATATCTTAAGAAATAAATAAATAATTTAACAAACAAAAATACATGTGGTTTCCAAAAGGTCTTGGAAATGTGTAAACAGCATTTCAATCCTTTAAATTTCAGACCTTGAAGGGATCCATAATTATTTGTAACAACAGACTTTATTTGAGAAAATAAATACTGCAATAGTGTCATTGCTATAGTGTTCACAATGTCATATATTTTGGGTAACTAACACTTGCTAAGTCCTGTAGCAATGGGTTCCTTTAGCATTGAGTAATATTAAAACTTTTCAGTTTGATTCTGAAAAAATTGGTGCTGGCTTTGATGGCAATATTTTTGTTTTATTTGGCAAAATATTCATTTGATTTGTGTTTATCTGACTGTGTTTATTATTATTCCCCCACTAAATGAAAAATGTATGAATTTATTATTATCTAGAAACTATTAATAACGTTCCTACCCTCATCTATGATCGTAGGCTTTGGGTCATGACCGAAAGAACGAGATCCCGGGTACAAGCTGCTGAAATGAGCTTTCTCCATAGTGTGTCTCCCCCGTAGAGATAGGGTGAGGAGCTCAGTCATTCGGGGAGGACTCAGAGTAGAGCCGCTGCTCCTCCACATCGAGAGGAGCCAGTTGAGGTGGCTCGGGCATCTGGTTAGGATGCCTCCTGGACGTCTCCCTGGTGAGGTGTTCCAGGCACGTCCCACCGGGAGGAGGTCCAGGGGGAGACCCAGGACACGCTGGAGGGACTATGCTCGCTGGCTGGGATTCCCCCGGAGGAGCTGGCCAAAGTGGCTTGGGACAGGGACGTCTGGGCCTCCCTACTTAAGCTGCTACCCCTGCAACCTGACCATGGAAAACCGGAAGAAGATGGATGAATGGATGGATATTTAATAACAGGAGGTGAAATGCTGCTCCAGACGAGCTGAGCGTGTAGTGATGTCACAAGTATGTTTCTTTTTCAATTAACCCATATTTAAGCTGCGTGCTCCCGTTCTTCCCAAGTCCACACTTTTCTGTGTTCTTCTCAAGAACATATTTGGCAATGGTACGAGTCCTTACTCGCCTTCTTGCGAAATAAAAGCAGCGAATGTGTTACAAAGACTGAAAGACGCTTTCCTGTCACCTTAACCAGACCTTCATTATTCTATGATTTGATTTTATATTAAATTCTGTTAACAGTTTTAGCTCTGGCTAATATATTAGGCAGTTGATTACAAGTTGATCACGTTTGTTTCAGCTTCTCATGTATGACGGCTCATTAAAACATTTTGAGAAAGTGACGCAGTGTGGTGTTTTCTAAATTTACATCTGTCAAACACAATGTGATAAATCGTGTGTTTACTCTGTCGATTCCAGTCCAGTAGGACCTCTACCCAGCATGCAATGTGGTGGTGACTAAAGGGAAACCTCAATGGGTAGAAAATCTTACAAACAATTTAAATTTGTTCAAGTAATTATGTTTTGTGACATATTCAGACTAAAATTAAGGTCACATGTTCAACTAGTCATGGATCCCTTTAAAAAGTGTTAACTATTCCAAAATGTTCAAACTAGATCTTAGTATAGAAGGAGCTATCACTTAAAGTGTTAATGATGCAATATTGATTTCATGTAATTTTGCATTAAATTCACGCAGCAGGACATATGAAGTGGTTGTTAGTTATTAGGAATCAAACAGGCCTATTTATAACACAGATATTTTACATTTACCAGCCCCACATCAGCACTAAAAAAGGTCAGTTAAAGTACTTAAATTGTTAAATTAAACTAATTAAATCTAAATGTCAGTTAAAGTAATTAAATTTGTATTTTTATAAAAAAAAAGAAAAGTAATAAACTAGTACTTGAATTTAGGCATTATGTTGTGAAAACGCTAAATAGCTAAAAAACAAAAGCAAACAAAACTATACAGCCGTCCTCCCATGCAAATATGTCGACTGATCTACTGTTTTAAAATGACATGCTGAGACATTTAAAAATTATCCTATTTTTTCTATTGAATAAGGCTATAGAGTAAATGTTTCACTATTGTTGCAGGCAAATAACATTTTGTTTTGTAAATGGAAATACAAAGTTAATACAATTACAAAATTAAACTTTGACAAATTTCTTAGTAAAAAAAACCCAAACTTTTCTGTTTTCTCAGAATTTATTTATTAATTCTATATTTCATATTTCGCTTTTTCTCTTTTTTATAGATTGATGTTTTCAGATTTTATTTTTCATATTTGAAATTGAGTTTTAGGAATTACATTTTTTATAACTTTTACTCAACAGATCACATTTTCTTTTAACTTTCGGGGTCGGTTTTTCCTCTGGAGAAAGAAGCAAAGACACATTTTTATTGGTCTGCATGGATGTTAGAAGCAAAATTGTATTGTTTGAGATTGAGCGCTTGTATTTTTTGATCAAGACATTTTTCAAGATTAATTTCTGTTTGCATTTTTTTTGTTTCAAATATCGATTTATAAAACTTGTTCTTTGCAACAATATTGGAGCAAATTTCACTCCATACCATTCAGCATCTTCTCCAATCTTATCTGCAATATCAAAGTAATGCATCGGAATAATGGGTTTCTTCATCATGACAAGAACATTTGGTTGTTTGGTTTGATTTTAAGCATTGCTTTGAGCTTGCTTTAGCTCCAACTCCTCATTTTACAAAACAAGGATAGGATTTCGGTCCCTTTTGGTTTTGAGTTGGTAACTCAAAAAATGTGTCTCCGACAAACACCATCTTTTTCCTGTGTAGCCTAAGACAAAAATATATTTATACCAGCTCAAAATGTTCCTTTTATTATCTACTAATGTGGTAAGAGTATTGAAAGAATAAAACTTGTAGTGTGCTGTGGGTGAGATGATGGATAAAATCATCCTTATGTCATTTCTTTATTCTTAAGATGCCGAAATGCTGTAAACCTTCAATTCTGTCTCTCATGCTTCGCTAACTGTTCTCTCTCTTTCCAAATGAAAACCGGATGTCTGCTCAGACAGGATTCTGTCACAGACTGTTATCTTTAAATGCGTTAAGTCTTACTTTAAGAAGTTGTGATAAAAGGTACATTTGTTATAGAAGTTTGTTTAATCTTGCCTAAGCTGATGTACAAATTCCTAAATACAGATTTCTTAGATGGATTTTGAATTCATGTTTTTCTTTTTTCTTTCAAAGTGTGTTTCTGCAGAAATATACAAACACTTATCAGATAATCTCGTCAAACTGCTAAGATTTGAGTATTAGAAGTTATTTAAGCAGTGCATTAAAGGAATAGTACACCCAAAACATGATTAGCCTTCATTTTCTACTCACCCCAATGCTGAACAACACTCTGGAGTACTTTTTTGATATCTCAAATGCATCTGGAGATCTGGGAGGCTTCTTGCTGTCTGCTGACATTCAAATAATGGAGGTCTATGGCGCCCGAGACAGAAAGGTCCATAAAAGTCCACAAAAACGTGTCAATATTCCTCCATACTGCTCGTCCAATGTATTCCAAGTGTCCTGAGTGGGTAGCGTCCATAATTTACTCGAAACAAAGTCATTTAGAATGTTTTTAGAGCATAAACAGTAGTGTATAGGATTTCCTGAAAGCGCATTCACAAGTCTACGGAAACTGCGGCAGACCAAACCAGACAAAAGTGCGCATTCAGCGTCTGCTCTGCCGATAATGCAAGCGTAGAAGAAGAAATGTGCTGTTTACCTGTGCAAAGAAAGAAACAACTAAAGAAAAATGTCTGAGGACTTCAGTGTTGAGGAAGAGCATGAGTTCTTTGCCGAGCTGAATGCGCACTTTCATATGGTTTGGTCTGCCGCGGTTTCCGTAGGCTCGTGAACTCGCAGGCGCGCGCTTTTAGGAAATCCTATACACTACTGTTTATGCTCTAAAAACATTCTAAATGACTTCGTTTCGAGTAAATTATGGACGCTACCCACTCAGGACACTTGGAATACATTGGACGAGCAGTATGGAGGAATATTGAAACGTTTTTGTGGACTTTTATGGACCTTTCTGCCTCGGGCACCATAGACCTCCATTATTTGAATGGCAGCAGACAGCAAGAAGCCTCCCAGATCTCCAGATGCATTTGAGATATCAAAAAAGTACTCCAGAGTGTTGTTCAGCATGGAGGTGAGTAGAAAATGAAGGCTAATCATGTTTTGGGTGTACTATTCCTTTAAGATAATCCTATAGTATATCATGCTGTAATGTCATGCTACAATCAATTATATTTCTTTAGATTCAAGTGTTAGCATTAAGACAAACGGTCACAAAACTATGGGAAGAGTGAGCTCTCTCTAATCAGGGTAGCCATTTTAACTCCCTTATGGATGTAATGCAATACAATTGTAATACAATTGTATGGAGCAAATTTTGCTCTATTATTGTTTAAAAAAAAAATTTTAAATAAAAAAAATAGTGAAAAAATGCACAACAATCAAGAAATTACATTTAGAAAATATTTTAATCTGATATAAGGTTAGAAAATTACTTTGCTGTTTTCTTATAAATGTTTTTTAATTCCTTTTTCAAACTTAATTTTCAAAAGGTATTTTTTCAGTATTTTTTTTTTTCATAATCTAGTATTTTTTATTTAATTTAAATTAAAATTTCTGTTTTTCAGATTGAATTTTATGAAATAAATTTCCTTTCAAAGTGGTTTAAGCAAATTGAAAGGTGAGGAGCGAAGACAAATTTCTGGTCTGATTGATCCACATAGACGATAGCAACTTTTTTTATTGGTCAACAAGTTTGTCAAGAGAGTGTATGTAATGGGCTTGAAGTGAGGAGAATCTTATCTGTAAAATGTTTTTGTAAAAGAAAGAAAAAATCTAAAATCTGTAAAAACCAAATTGAAAAATATACATTTGAAAAAAAGTAAAAAACAAACAAAAAAAAAAATAGAGAAAACAGCAAAGTCACATGCAAAACCTTTTTGGATTAAAACAACTTTATTTTTGGATTTATTTATGTTTTTCTCAAAGTTATTCATTTACAAAACTTTTTTTTTTTTTTTTACAATTATGGAACAAATTACACTCCATACATCTAATCTACCACAAACAGAAAGTCATTTAATCTGTTAGCAATAACTCATTGTATCTGAGCATTTATCACTCCAAGCATTAAAATAGATCAGAAAATTAATCCAGTGGTATGGTTTTAAAATACCAGAACTGTTTCTCATCCAAACTCTGTTTTTTCTGAAAACATGGATTTTCGATCCAGATCTAAATAAACCCCCATGTTGTTTGTTCATGTTAGAAAATCCAGAGGAATATCCTGAATAAAAAAAGAACCAGATATAAGGACAAACTGTGTAATATATTTATAAATATATTGGATAATCCCAATCATTGAATTCAAGCATTTCATAGCTTGGATCTCATACAAACAAAGGGTCATATGTGAATAGTGTAGTTTAATAAAGTCCATGAAATAAAGTCCATTTTGCTTTTAGAAATGTATTCTTGAAAACAAGGAACTAACACAAATCTTAAATTTATTTACGTTTGACTTCCATATCCAAGGTCAGATTTAAAAACATATATTAGTATTGGCACTTTTCTCACTCCATAGTAATGTTTGAAAACAGGTGTCTAGAGTGTAGGGTTGGTTTAAACTGTAGCTTAGGACAACAGGATAAATTACCAACTTTAGCAGGTTTGTGGGGAAAAACCTGAAAATGTCCAGCATATAGCGGCGGACTTAACGTTAAAAATAACTTTGGGTTTAATTAGAGTGCAAACAGAAATTATCAAGAGTGGGTTGGGATGTAGCAGCTCTGACAGATAGAGGAAGTTAAGGCCATTAAAGGCTATAAAGCTGATTAAAGTATTTTAAAAAAGACAAGTAGACTAAAATATGGGATATGTGGGCTACCGTTCATGTGCCAGTGGAAGACTGGGCAAATGCATTCTGGGAAATGGAACAGAAAACATTTATGGCGAAATTCAGGCATGGAAGTGACAAAAACACACAAAGAGAAGAGACCAGATTTATACACTAGATTAATTAAATCAGAAGGTTAAAAAACTATGTATTTATCGGCAGATGATGACAAAGTTTAACAGAAGAAAGATGTTGGAGTCCTCGGCTTCTTTAGGAAATGCATTACAGCAATCCAACCAAGTGGTAACAAGAGTGTGGATTAAGGTTGCAAAGTGCTGCTGGGAAAGAATTGGCTTTACTTTAGCCTGCTGCCTCAAATGGAAAAAGCTGGATTTAACAACTGCTCTGATGAGATTTTCTAACCTTAGTCCATCATCCACTTTGGTCCCTACATTTGTTACAATTGGCCTCAATTACTGTCCCAAAGAAGCGGGACTTACCTGGAGGACCTTCATGCTGCTTCCTGCTCTTTTTAAAACACATACAAATAGGAAAAAAGACAACAAGAGAGTAAGACATATATAAGAAAAATAAGGATCCCTAGTGGACTCTTATAAATATATAACACAGGAGAGTAAAAAAAACGCAACACTGAAAAAAATAAAATAAATAACTTCCCATTGGGGAAGTGAAAAACTTCAGCTTTAAACCTAGTTTGGAAATTTGTCCACCCTGATATTTGTTTTATGAACTAATTTCTTAACATATATGAAGCAATTTAGCCAGAACGTATTCTGCATACCACTAATGCTGCTTTGGGGCTCAGTATGGAGTCTGAGCTCAGAGCTCCGTTCTTCTTTTGATCACATACCGATTCCACCTTTACAAATCCTTTCAGAATAAATTTGGCCAAATTCTTTAAGAATACAAGTTAGAAAGTTTCAACTTTGCAACAATGCAAGTACATGTGTGAATGTTTCACGTAAATCTCTGATTCATACTTATAGATACATATTTTATCTGTAATTGTAAGTGTGTTTGTTTTTTACTGTAATCACAAATTTGGAACTCATAAAGTTGTGTTTTCTATCAAATTTTCAAATCGATAGATTTTTTCTATGTTTTTCTTACTTATACTGGTAAATCATTTTTGTGTTTGTTTAACTTTTAGATCTGTACTCATAGATTTTTTTTTATTTCTACATGTAAACTTTTTGCATGTACTCAGAAATTTGTGATTTGAACCTTAAATGTGCAATTCGTACTTAGGAATGTGTTCCTCCTATATGTAAACATTTAATTTTTACTTTTTAATTTGTGATTTGTGATTTTTACTCTTACATTTGTAATTTGTACAAATAGATTTTTGTGAATTTATTTATTAATTTGTATTAGTTGCAAAGTTGTGCCTTCCATCCAAACTTGTATTCTCACAGATGAACATCTGATGTCACATTTATCTACGAGCTGACAAGGAAAAAACACAAATTCAGACATCTATGCATACATTAATATCGACGGTTATTTTACCCCATATTATGAGGTAAGATTATTAAACTCTATAATTTTTTTTTTTAGAAATGTAGACTATTATATCTATTTAAGTTGCTCTGAATCTTCTTAGTCTCTTTACCTAACATTCTAACTATCTAATAAAGATAAAATTTGTTTGTTTATTTTTATTTTACCTTAAATTTTTCTAACTGAAGATTGGGCAGGGTTTATATCAGATCTTTTGTTTCTAGCTTTTCTGGAATTCTGAGTCATTGTGATCTGGTTCCTTAGCCAGTAAAGGTGTACAGGTGTTGTAGCTGAGTGTAAATCTGTATGAGAAATTAAAGATGGCCTGTATGTGAAAGTCAGTTACAGTGTTAAATATATAAGGAATTCAGCATCAAAAACCATTTGCTTTATACGAGTACAGTTTAAACCACAACCAGCTGCATTAGCATAGTTGGTGGTTGTGCAAACCGACATCCTGAAAGTGCCATACTGGGATTTACATTCCTGACATTTACTGCTCTTTAGGAGGAACACTGCCATGCACTAATGAAGAAGATGTCATATCCTAGGAACTACTGGTATGTCCTTGTAAACCTGAATTTCCCCACTGTGGGAACATAAAGGGCATTTCTGTTACTGAACCACACTACATCTGGAGGCGTAGCAGTTTTACTTGTTTTTCTGTACAGCATGTGGCTTTAAAGTTGTAGGGAAATTATATTTAAATGTCAAATCATTCTGGCTTAAACACATATATAAATGTACTCTTTATCAGACGATATTGTCCCAAAATTTTGAAAATTTCCATAAAAAAAAAAAAAAAAAAAAAAAATCATTTTTTTTCCTCTCTGTTATTTTATGCAGGCCAGTTAGTTATACGTCAGCTTGTACACTTAAATTTGACCAATCATGTATCAACGGTCATCTGTCAATCAATTTTTTTTAGTCATTGCATCTTGATTCATATGTTGCAGTTAGTAATTAGTAAAAATGTCTAAGAAATAAAGGAATATATCAGTCTGCCTTAAAAAACATCTCCAAAATTAAAAAGCTCATTGAAAACGCTTTGCTTCTACCTGCTGTTGTTTCAGGTTTATGATGTTCTTTTGTAAATAGATTAGAACAGAAAATCCCTTTATGGCTCGAAAATGGGTATATTACCTGAGGATCAGCACCTCCAAATCTGAGGCCATGGTCCTCCACCGGAGAAAGGTGGACTCCCTTCTTGAGGACAGTGGAGAGTCCTTGTCTCAAGTGGAGGAGTTCAAGAATCTCGAGGTCTTTTTCAAGAATGAGGGACGGATGGAGCGTTAGATCAATAGACGGATCGGCGTCTGCACTGATGCGGTCGCTGTACTGGACTGTCGTGATGTAGAGGGAGCTGAGGGTACAAAGCTTGTGATTTACCAATCGATCTATGGTCGATTCCTATGGTCATGAGATCTGGGTAATGACCAAAAATACAGGATTGTGAAATAAGTTTTCTTCTTAGGGTGGCTGGGCGCACCCTTCGAGGTCAGTGTGAGGAGCTCAGCAACCTGGGAGGGGCTTGGAGTACATGTAGAGTCGTTGCTCCTCCAAGTCGAAAGGAGCCAGCTGAAGTAGCTCTGGCATCTATTGCGGATGCCTCCTGGTCGCCTCCCTCAGGAGCTGTTCCAGGCATGTCCTATAAGAAGGAGGCCTCATGGAAGGCCCAGGACACGCTGGAGGGACTAGGTCTCTGAGCTGGCCTGATGTCGCGTCGGGGTCGCCCCAGAGCAGGTGGAGGAGGTGTCTGCGACCCGGTCCCAGATAAAGCCAAAGACAATGGATGGACAAATGGATGGATGCATATATTATATTCTAACAGCTATTCTATTATGTTTTATTATATTTTATTGGTATCATTCATTACTCAAAGCTGACATATTGCTATTGGAATGGGAAATGGAAAAAGTTGTCTCTGGACATTCCTACTGATTAGACATTTAGTTACACCATTTTTCACTGAATTAATAAAGCTGCCATCAACCAAAATGTCTCTCGACAAAAGCTGCAGCATTTAGATTGCTTACCACACCTGGATGGAGGTAGCCGCAGCTGTGGAACATGGCTTTGCCTCAGTGGGCAGATCGATCCAGGATGCACCGATCATGCTTGGATTGCATTGTAAAACGGACCTCTGGTTCATAATTCCATCCACAAACATAAAACATCCTCTATGCTACACATCTGTAATGCAGTCAGCTTATTAACAAAAGCTTTTTTATTTTTAAACTCAACGTGTGCTTACCTAAAACTTTACTATCTTTTAAAAAAATCTATAGACTTGATCTTACTCTAATGAGCCTAATTATAAAGATTGGTATCAGAAAGTGAAATCCAATCCATCTGCATTGTTTCCACGTCTTCTTGTTGATGTTTTGAATGTTTCCTGCCTCTGGCTCATTCCTGGCTTGCCCAGATTTGTTTCTCTACTCTTAACCTCTTGAAAAGCCACAGGTTCAAGTGCATTAGCCTTCATTCCTGCATTTATAAATGTGCAGAAATTCGATCTGAACACCAAAAACACACTCTACCAGTAGCTTTATGAAATTGTACAACTGGTTTAGATTTTTTGAAAGATGCATACATTTCTATCCAATGTTTCTGGGAAAATCATTAACATTCCCCTTTCTTAAGTGTTTCCAATTCTTGAGGGTATATAGTCCTTTGCATTTTTCTTCCCCTTTTACGCAGTAGGTATTCAGGCATGTAGAAACAGGGAGACCCTGGGGAAACACCTTTTTTATAACAATGTTCAATCATGCTTCAATATTTTGTGCTATACCAAACCAAAGTATTGACTGAGCTGATTGGCTGGGGAAGCAATCAGATCAAATGATGAGTTTAAAAGCAAAACATCATGTTTTAGAGCCAGAAAACCTAAATATCAAGAATGCATCCTTTACCATCAAACATCTAGAATAGACACTGCCCTGCTGAATCGACATTTTAAAGTTGCATGCCACCAGTCCCTAAGGATTAGAGTTGGAGACCAGTTTAGAGTCAGGAAACATGCAGCTAACATCTCTGCAGACTGCAGTTAAAAGCCCAATAAAATCTGGAAATTATAAATCAGTTTATGTTCTTTTGAAGGAATCTAAGTAATTAGTGAAGTAAGCAAAGTCCTATTAAAACATGAAGACAAGGAATGAAATATACTGCTGTGAATCTTTATACTGATGAGTCTGTGATCTACAGCCACTCTTAAGCCATTCATTTTGTTTTTTCATATTTTCAGGATTCCTTTGACATTATTCAGTCTCAGCTTTTAGGCATTTGGTTGAAACTGAATTTAGGTAAATTTAAGATATGCTCTCCTTACAAAGCAGGTTTCCTCACCTCTGCCTAAAATTCAGAAAACAAGAGCAATACATTGATTTTGTATCAGGCTATAAATACCTGGGCATACATATTAATGATTTATTCAGGTTATATCCACAATCTGTTGAAAAAGCTAAAGCTAAGAGGATAATTTTATCATATCAGGCCAGAAATGTTTTATAATTTTCACCGTAATACTGTAAATGCTTTAGACTATGGAGATGTTGTCGAATGAAAATGTATTTACGCATGCTAGACACTGTGTTTTATGGAGCGCTTATTACAGTATGGAGTGAGTTTTGTTCCATTATTATTGCAGCCAAAGAATACATGAAAAAATTTGAATGTACATGTATATATTTTTTTTTTATTGTCGAGATCTACAACTGTGAGATGCTTCTTAATGAAATAAATAAATTTTCGGAGTAACTTTGCTGTTTTCCCAGATTTAATATATATATATATATTTATTTATCTTTTCATTTGTTTCCTGTTCTTTTTTAATGCTTTTTCCTCCAATAAATTTTTTTCAAATTTGCTTTATCAACAGAATTGCTTTTTACTAATGGCTTTTTGGAGTGAGGAAGAAAGACACTTTTCTATTTGTTTACAAAATTATTATAGGCTAATGTGCAGGTTCAGAGCAAGCATTAGTATTTTCCTTCAAGTGAAGAGAATGTGATCCGTAAAAAGCATTTCGAAAAGATTGAAATTAATAAAACTTAATCTAAAAAAGAGAAACCCTATATAAGTTTAAAAAAACAAAATAAAATTTAAACTAATTATTCTAAGAAAGCTTTTAAAGTTACTCCTAAGTGCTTTTTTTAAATTTAAGAAGTTGTATTTTCAACCAAAAACAGAAGACAGGTTCTGATGTCTGCATTTGGTCATAACTCAGCATCATATCTAGATTTTTTACTTTCTCTTAGACCTATTTCCTGCTACTCCTAACCTCACCTCCTCTCCAGGTCTCCTGGGAATACTTTCTCTGTAAGTCCTTTCATACATCAGTCTGATTCATGACCTGCCCATGCCTTAAACCCTGCATCTGCACCCGAGGACTGTTTAAGTCACAGACGTGCATATGGGTTCTATATGTGTATTTGCACATATTCAAGAACAAAAGGAAGAGCAAACAATGCAGGAAGTTTTAACGCCCACGCTCTCTGGTGTTCACTGTATAGGGAGAGAGAGAGAGAGAGAGAGAGCACAGCTGGGACACACCCTATTATCCATCCATCTGTGCAAATATGTTAACTTTGAAGTATGACACTAGGGTGTGGGCTGTTACTGGAAGCCTTTCTAGAGGTTTCCCCAAAATCATTTATATTTCAATCTAGGGTTAGGCTAACTGTGAACATGATAGAGCTGTTTTTGTTTTCATACTTTCTAGTGATTGAGACTAAGATGGAGATTTCTAGAAAGAGAGACAACTAGCGGTTGCTGTAGAAAACCAAAACTTCCTTTGGTTATAGGGTTGGGAATTGAAAAGATTTTCACGATTCCGATTCCCTTTTCGATTCTATGAAACGATTCGATTTTTTATCGATTCTTTTTTCGATTCCAATTTGGGGGAAAAAGGAGAACAAACAGTTTGATTATCAGCATCAACTTTGTTTACTTAACTATTGCAAAATCTTACAAACTCAACAAGATCAAGATGTCCACAGGAAATATGAAACTGCAGTAACATCTGTGTTTAAATGAAAAATGAATACAAGAACAAACTTAATAACCAACAATTTCTAATAACAAATGATGGGATAATAACCTATTTCAAATAACAAAAAATACTAATTATAAAACAGTAGTAGGGAAAATTAACAGTTATTTTGCAGAAAGATGAGCATATCTGCTTTTTCTGGAAGGATACGGGATCTTTCAGGGCTTATGGTGTCTCCAGCCGTGGAGAACACCCTCTCAGATGGGGTTGAGGAAGCCTGCACACAGAGGTAGTTTTCAGCCAGTCCAGATAGCAAGGGCAGCGTATCTTGCTTGTTCCACCACCACAGTGTGGCGCTATCCCTGCAGGGGATGGAGGGGAAGCTTTTATAGAGCTGGATTTCCTGATCTACCCTCTGGGCCAAGGAAAGACGGGGCTTTGATTCACAAAGTGACCGCAGCTCGTTGTCTTCCTCCTCGAATAGTTCTTCCAACTTGCGTAACTTGCGTAACTTGTGTAACTTACGTAACTTACGTAAAAAACGTGACGTAAGTCGTGCTCCCCAGAGCCGGCGCTCTAGGCTCTGGTGCTGCGGGAATCGAAAAAAGAATCGTTCAGCGAGCTGCCAAACGATGCCATGGAATCGGAAAATACGGAACCGGTTCTGAACAGGAACCGGTTTTCGATTCCCATCCCTATTTGGTTATCTTAAGAATATGATAGACTGAGGGTTTGCTTTTCCTGGTACGAGTATATGGCATAATGAACATGGAAAGAGAACATTCGAAAAACATTCGCCAAAGTGGAACCTTCAGACACCATCTCTTTGTCAGCTGAAACATTTGCAAATGTCACAGGAGATAAATCATGTCACGGTCTTGGTTCTGTTAAGTTTTCTTTTGAGTTTTTTTTTTTTTTACTTTGATCCATGTTCATCTTTGGTTTTTAGTTTTATTGGTTTAATTCCTATTTTGTTGTGTTTTCTGGATGTATTTGAGCTCTTAGGTTTTTCTTGATTGCTCTCTGTTGCCCTCTTGTGTTGGTCTCCTTTTCCCTAGTTCCCTTCTAGAATCCTCAGTTCACACCTGCTCCCAATTAGCTCCTTAGTGCTGTCTTTGTTCAGTTTTCCATATATACTCTCCCTGTTCAGTTCCTCAGTGCTGGTTGCTCGTCTTTTCCTGGCTTCCAACGTGAGTTTTCCCATGAAGTTGTCTGGTTTTTGGTTCCATGTATTTTGCACTTTGTTTTTTTTATTTTTTTCCCTCAGTTATTAGATTAAATGCTCAAATCTAAAATAATTAAAAGGTAGGGATGGTTATGTTTTATTTATTTTCTTTCCATTTAACTTAATTATTAAGTAGGAAAAAGGTTGAAATATATTTCGACTATGTCGCATTACAGAAAAAAGAATTATTTCAACAATAATATATGAAATAAGAAAGTCATAAAACAAACCCTGGATTCTTCTAACTACGTAAGCTGTTATCAATAGCAGGTGAGACGTTGGTTGATTCTAGCTAATCTAGTTGATGGATCTGATCATCACATATTACATCCAAAACAATGAAAAACCTATTTTTAGATAGAGATGTTGGCTTTATCAAAGTACAACATACACCTCATTAAAGGTTATTTTCAAAAGGTACTTTTATTTAGATAGAGTCGCATGAAGCACCTTTATCCACTGTTAAAGTTGTTATTCATTGAGCTCCATTTACAAATGATTTGGCTTTAAAACTGGACTATTTTAAGAACAAGACTGTCTTTGAGTATTATACAGCTGGATCCTATTTAAAAGCCTTGTTCTGTCTTGTGTATGTTTGAGGATCTTTCAGGTTTCACGCACACCCTCGCATGCTGGGAATCCAACGAGCAGCGAAACACACATCCTGCTGTTGCACACACTGTATACACGCTCCCATAGACATAGGAAGATTTACAATATGCTGGGGGGGCATAAATCACACATAGTCTAAACCCATGGATCACTATTGATGCTAGTGGAAACAATGGGTTTTAATGGTCTATAATTGTTTACAGGCGTAGTTTATCTGCAGACAGAACAGAACACATGGCCGAACACCACAAGAGGATTTTCTTTATTTCTCCCTTTTTGTCTGATTTTTTTTCTTTGTTTTTCATTTTATTTCTCTGTAAGGACGTTTTGCTTATATTTTTTGTTTTTGATTGAAAGTCAGGAAAGATGAAAGGAAGGAAATGTGTCATAAGGAGGCAAAGGTAGGAAGGAAACAACATAAACATGGGAAACTGAACATAGGACTGAAATGCAGATAGGAGTTTTAATGCTTGTTTTCTGTTTTCCATACAAATCCAGGCGGCACTGTAACTCAGAAACACTTTTTTTTTCTCATCTGAAGCCAGAGAGGGAATGGATCTTGGACCGCTGTTGTGTTACCAGAGTAAAAACAGATTCAAAATCATTGCAGCAGCTTTTAAAACATATACATTGAGTCCTTGTAAAACTTGGTGGAAAAAACAAACATTGATGGAGTTTACATCAAATGTTAAAACCTTTGAACATGTCAAATGTCCATCTATTTATGGCTAATTCTGGGCTGATGGGATTGTTTTAAAATACAGTTAATAGCTTAAGGATTCTTCTCTCTTTATGCACGAATAAATAGAAATGAAGCGTTTTTAACTTTTTTTTCTTTGCATCACTTTGAAGTTTGTATAAGGTCCTATAATTTGTATAAGTTATTAGATTAAGTTATAAAGTCCTGCCTGGACATAATAACTACACTTTTAAAGATTTCTTACTTTTTTTCTTATATTTTGCGCTAAAACTCAGCTCATCCTTTAGAATCTAGTCTTATTAACTTAAATTTATTACTTCTCTACAATTTCACAACACCCTGCCATTTTTTAAATGCTCACATCCAGTCATATTTAAGGCGATTAAAGCAAATCTCCAGGTTTCCTGTGAAGCCTCTACATCTTTGTGAATAGTTGGTCAGCAGCCAGGCCTTCCATCCCTTCCTCCTCTGCTAATATCTTCCTTTGGAACTCCTAAAAAAGGAAACAGGACTTTAGAGAATTAAAGGGATTTTATTGTAAAGGACTTTAGGAAAGTTATGATAATGAGCTTTGAAACTGAAAATAGATAATTTCCAGATTCCTAGGGCAAAAATGAAAAACTTCTCCTTTGGTCACATTACAACCATAATCTAATATTTAAAATTACAATTTTTTGGGGATGAACCAAGAAAGGTTATGGGTATGTTTTGTATATGAGCAGCTACAGTTATGGCTGCATGACAACAGGTTTCAATTCTCCACCTGAGCTTGTTTTGATCAATCTTTCTAGCTCCCCCAGTCCTCCAAAGAGCTTTGGATGCCTCAACTCTAGATCTGTAGCTGCAGAAGCTGTAACTGTGATGTTTCATGTCCTATAGTCTACAATAAGGCAGATGCTTCATTTGACACTAGCAGTTTGCAGTTGAGAAACAGATGATATGAGGGAAAGCTCAGGATCTACAGGGGCCAAACGGTTACCTCCCCTCCAGCTCTGCTTGTTGCACTTTCTGTCACTATATCCTTGCTTTAACCATGGATGTTCATGACAATACACAGTAAAATAAAAACCATAAAAGAAAAAACCAATTAATATTATAAATTGACTTTCTTGTTTTCCATGACAAAGCTTATGGTTCATCATTCGCTTATTTTTTGTTATCCTAACTGCACAATAAACATGAAAAAGAAAAAAAAAATTTTTTTCATGCTTGTATCTATTCACAAACCAGTATTTCATGCTCTTCTGCATGCTCGTCTCATTTTTCCTCCCCTCACCCTGAATCTGTGGATTCTGGTCAGCCGGTCCTGCAGAGTCTTTTCCTGGCTGCAGGTCACCTCTGCTATGTGAGTCCTCCACTGCTGCTCCTTTTCCTATAAAACAAAACTGCATTTCTCACATACATTTGTATAAACAAACAACATTAAAAAAATTTCATTGTACTGTTGAAGAGGCTGCAGATAGAACACAGTGACTTAGTCTATGCTGGTGTTTGTGGTCTATGCTGTCTTTTAAAACATTGCGCCAGAGGTGTGCACATACTTTTTGAAGTGCAGGGGCAGAAAAAAAAGGGCACATATAGAGCATGTTTGCTATTCCATCTCCCAAGAGGGCACTTTAGCACAGTTTTCAGCTCTCAAAGGGGCTCTTTAACACATGCTTTGGTACAAGTACCCTCCTGAGAGGGTACTTATTTGCAGTTTTGCTCCTTAGAGGGAACTTTAACACATGTTTTGGTTCCCAAGGAGGTCCTTAGCACATTTTTTGGCTCCCGAGAGAGTACTTGATTGCAATTTAGCACGTGTTTTGACTGTCAAGAGGGCACTTTAGCACAATTTTCAGCTCTCAAAGGGGCACTTTAAAACATGCTTTGGTACAAGTACCCTCCTGAGAGGGTACTTATTTGCAGTTTTGCTCCTTAGCACATTTTTTGGCTCCCGAGAGAGTGCTTGATTGCAATTTAGCACATGTTTTTGCTCCTGAGAGGGCTATTTAGCACATGTTTTTTGCTTCCAAGGGTGACTTAAGCATTTTTGCTCCTCCTGAGAGGGCACTTTAGGGCAGTTTATTACTTTCCGCAAAAGTTTAAAAAGTTTAATACGTTTTAAGCTCAATGCCATGCTAATGAAGAACTTCCACCATATTGGTGTTCCACAACTATCCCCTGAAATTGTGTATAACTGCTTTAAAATGAACAAACTCCATATTTAACATTGACCATAAAGACCCTTTAAGAGCTGAACCTTGATAACCCTCCATTTTGTAGCCAAACTCTGCATTCTTATTTGTATGTGATCAGTTTGATTTGCAGAACTGGTAAAATATTGTGTCTTTCTTGGTTTCAGCAGCAACCTCTCAATTGATGCCAATATAAACTGCAATGGTGTAAATAAGTTGTTTTTTCGTCTGCATCTACTGATTTTCCAAGTGTTTCTAGGTATTGTTCAGGTTTATTGTTTTTTTTTTTATGAACAACCAAATCTATTTTGTTCTTTCTTACAATCTTCTGAAAAAAGAAAAAAGAAAGGATCTTTCTATATATATATATATATATATGAGCACCCTGTATAAGACATTTTTTAATAATTAACAACAGTCTGGAAATCCCCCAGGTACAACACTATATCAGAACATAAGTTTTACTAGTGTTACACCGCAGGCTCCTAAGTAGATGTGAAATGAAAAGTGCTGCGGCTGGAGGCAGTTTACCCCTGACCTCAAATTGGTCTCCCTTGGATCAACTTTCTGTGTGTGCTTGTATGTTTTTAGGGGAAAAAAATTGTATGTGCCTGAAAAAAGACGGAATTGGTAATATTTTGTCCTCGTGTATTGAAGACTTGACATGGGATACATGTGAAATGGCAAGGCGCAATTCCTCCAGGTGACCTTTGCCTGCCATCGATTAACATTTCTGTCATGCTGCGTACTTGTGTATGTGTGTATGTGTGTGTGTGTATATGTGTGTGTGTGTGTGCGACTGTTTCAACAGCTGTAGATTATAGAGGAAGTTGATGTTAGCAAGGGAGACATTTAGTTTGATGTCTGTCATTCTAAAGAAGAAGACAAGCTTAAACACATGTGGAGGAGGTGAAAGCAGTTAAGCCTTTACCGCTTCAACATTGTACCGGACATAAGCACTTACTCTAGTGCTATTTTCTGAAGGAACTGCCAGTACATGCTATTTGCAATCTGTCACAAAATGGTGATTTGTTTAATCTATTTTTGAATATGAAAATGTAATGGATTTAGCCATGCATAGATAAATTCAAGTATTATTTAGTGCCTCAGATTAAAAGAGAGTACAGCTGGCCATGTGGCTTCATTGAAAGCTGCTGCTGCCGCAGTGCATGCTGGGACAGCTGTCAATTTCAAGAATGGGCAAGTCTGCTCTGATGCATACTTGGTAAATAGGAAGGGGCGAGAACGATATCCGGGGACTCTGTCCATTCTCTGTCTAATGTTCTTGTGAATTGAGCTGAGGCTGATGACGTTTCACGAGTACACAAGCACACGAGCACACGAGAACGCACAAGTACAAAGATTAAGAAATGGCCCTTGTTATTTATTTCTTTTTTTTTTCAATGGCGAGTTTTGGACATTCACAGCATTTGTGTAATGCTTGCCTTCTTTTCCAGAAAGGCTACAGTCCCAGTTTGACCATTGCCACTCACGTGTGTCCGCTGTGTAATAATGCCTTTAATACACAGCAGTCAGAGTTCCTTTTCTACCCTGGAAAGTGTTCCTACTGTTGACATCACTAAAGGTGAAGAGGTAGGAGCTAATAATAAGCGGTAGAAGCTACAATTTGAGGTATTCACTTAGAGCCACGGTCTTGCTTTTAGTTGCCTTTGGCCAAAATGTGCCATATGATAAAAGTTGCCTTGCCTTGATTTAGCCACCAGGGGGACTGATTTAGTAGGACATACTTTTCTTCATAAAAACAGGGGATAAAAAAAAAAAACAGTTACAAGCCAAAACCTTTTGAAACTTACCAATCGTGATTACAGATAACAACCCAAACTCATGCCTGCTGAGTGCCGCCTGTGTATGTTGGCAAGCATGTGGTTTCATTCTCAACAGACTGTTGAGAGGAATCTCACTACTTTTATAATGAAGCCAGTACAAACAGACCTTTTGCTGTACTCTCTGCATGCATAGGCATGGAATTGACTGGTTTGCAAGGTATCCCTCCCGAAAAGCAGGAGTTCTACGTGGTTGAGTCACCATTAAAAAAACAACAGGAACCAAACACATACTTTCACAATTGAGGATCACTTTTAGAGATGTTGAAGAACTTTAGCACTAATTGGATTTGATAACTGATGCATTGCAGATATTTTTCCAGTGTGAAGGGGGCACAGCACTAAGATTCTAGCATGAATAATTGGTCAAGACATTAAATATCCTAGGGTGACCAAACGTCCGTATTTCCCGGGACATATCCGTATTTCACGTCCTGTCCTGGGCGTCCCAAGTTTTTTTTAGAAAGTGAGGAAATGTCCTGATTTTTTAAATTACCATAATTGGACCATTAAATTTACAGGCAGTAGGGCACTGCGCACGACGCTGCGTGTGACGTAATCCCTGAGCCGCGTCAGTGCGGGCAGCCCTGTTCTTAATCAGAGGCTCTGTTCGAAAACCTGGGCTGCATCCTCCAAGGACGCGGTCTACCTAGACTGGATCCTTCGAAGTCCTTGAAAATAAGGAGGCCGGAAGAGTTTTGTCTGTAAATTCGAACAGGTCTACCCTTCGGCGGGTTTTACCGCCGTATGCTCTGTTGCTTAGCAACCGTGAAAGTTGACACACAAAGCAGGAAAAGAATGAATACCGAGGTTTTCAAAACTGTTTATTTATTTATTTAAAAAAAAAAGTTAAAGTGAACAAAGACTACATTAACAAGAATCCAGAGTGGAATAAATGTTTCAACAGCCGGGACCAGGAACAAATCAAATCAAATGTAATGATAGAAACCTTAGTCAGTTAAATAACCTGCTGCTGTCATTCTGCACATCTCTGATGTTGCTCCTTTTTTCAAATATCCATTATTGTAAAAATGTCCATAGCTGCATATTGGTTATTTATTCTCCATTTTTATATTGTTCAAACACTTTACAGAATTGTATTTTTTATATTTTAACTCTTCCCTATTATGTTATTCTTATACATTTTTCTAAGGTCCTCATTTGTGTGACCATTTTTAATAATCTTTCTGCTGCTGTAAATTTGCCCATTGTGGGACAATAAAGGGATTTTCTATTCCATAAAAGGGTTAGAAATATGTAAGTAAATCTAAACAATGAACGTACAAAATATATCTGCAAAATCTCTAATATTCAAAAACAAAAAATCCTTAGTTAAGCATATTGTGCAAAACAACAATAAAAAAAATTAAACTCCTATCAGATTTATAGTTCCCACTCTGTAGATTTATTAGAATCTGTCCTTAAATTACAGCCAAACCCATTTACACAGTAACAGATGAAAACTTTTAGATAAATCAAACATTACAGCCACATATCTGACTCTATAACCATTAAAACAACTATTTTCATTCATTTCAGATGGAACTATTCACAGACTTGTATTATATCAAGCTGAACTTCCAATATTCACCACTGTTCGGCGCCAAGTAACATTTCCTCTGATCAATGAGCAAATCCCGATGATGAGACATTGTTTCTTTCATTGTGCATTTTTAATAAATATATTTTGAATAAAATTATCGTCTGTTATTGGAGTTATTGCTGTTGACTTTTACTGAAAAGCATTTCTAATAAATTAACTGTAAATATGATGTTATTGTAGGATTATGTAGGCCTAGGTTAAGTTAGTGCACGCCACAGACCCCCCAAAAGCCCGTTAATCAGCTTTCAATTAAAATCAGCTGTGCTGGAGAAAGGAAACCTCTAAAAACTGGAGGACAGGGGGCCTCGAGGACCGAGGTTGGGGATGCCTGGTCTATGGTGTAGTCCAGTGGTCTCCAACCCTGGTCCTCAAGATCTACTGTCCTACAGATTTTAGATGCATCCCTGCTTCAACACAGCTGAATCAAATGAATGGCTTGAAAAGGTAATTAATCATTTGATTCAGCTGTGTTGAAGCAGGGATGCATCTAAAATCTGTAGGACAGTAGATCTTGAGGACCAGGGTTGGAGACCACTGGTGTAGTCTATTTGAGCAGTGGCCTATCTGTGGCTGAGAGGAATCGGTTGATAAGCTCATCAGGAAGACCAGCTCTGTGATTGGATGCCCCCTGGACTCAGTGCAGGTGATGGGAAACAAAACGACAAAAAATAAAATAAAATCTCTGTTAGATTATGTCTCCCACTCCATCCATGAAGTTGTTTCTGAACTTGAGAGCTCCTATATGCACAAAGGAGCATTATATCAGATCTCTCCATTAAAAATACAGTAAAAGCTAAATAACTATTTGGTGAGCTTTTTTGGAAGCGAAGTAGCTTTATTGTCTCTGGAGAGTCTGAGGAATTTTATTCTCTCATTTCTGAAACAAACTTACTTGCAAACTTAATAGGTAAGCATTGTACTTTTCCTGCCAGGGGTCTAAATTTGGAAAAATTATGCATTGCCAAATTCCCGAACTATCATTAGTTGATGGCTGCACAGTCTGGTTTTAAATGAGCAGTTTGTATGCATGTAACTTGTCTTGAAGTATATATGTCTAAAGGTCTTCATAGGGAGTCAAAGGAAAGTAAAGCCAATACTAAGGGTTACTTTCCTTGTCCTGAGGGTTCCTGTCTGAACAGAAACAGCTGACCACATCCTTTTGCTGACCTGATGCACTCCTGTCAGAATACAGGCCTTCCCAGCTGTGTTGTTATGTGTGTACATTCCACATTCTGTTGTGGAGGTGGTCTACGTTATTTAAAATGAAGCCACACGTTGATCTTGCAGCTATTTCCTTTTTCCTAAGTGCCAAATGTGTTCCTGCTGCCTGCTACGTGTGTGTTCGCTTGTGTTTGTCTGTGCAGGCGTAACCGACTGATAAGACCTGACTGTGGGCCAGAGTTTCCATGTTTCCATGGGAGTGAATCTGATTTAGCCTGCAGCTGAGTGAACCTGGATGACAATTTAACACTCTTCGATGCGGGTTTACTCCACTGCGAGGTTGTTTAGCCTCATCTTTCTTGCCAACAGAATAAAAAAAAACAGGCAGGGGCCATAATATGTATAAGCCTACTGATCCATGCCTAACCAGCCAGGATAATTTACAGAATAACAGTGATTGCATTAAAGTTTTGTACTGGAAAATCAAACCTATTGAAGGTTTTGTTTGGGAACTTTACCACTGATGTGTAAGTTAGACATGGATTACAGATAAAACAAGTTGGAGGAGAAGCAGGCTCACTGCCCAGCGCAACGTTCTGTCAGGGATGGACAGATCAAAAACATGTGCTCTCTGTTGTATGGAGTGAAATTCTTTCCATTGGTGTTTACAAGCAAACGTCACGTTAGGAAAATTTGTAAATGGAAGTTTTTGAAACAGTTATAAAAAAAAAATCTCCTTTTGTAAATGTTAGTTTAATATATGCTGTCCAGAAACTTATTAACAAAGAAATTTATTGTAACTTTATTTTTCTTAGATTCTATTAAAAAAAAAAAAGAAAAAAGAAAATTTTGCATTTTTTAAAATTTTATTTCTTCAAATTACAAATGGTATTTTACAGACCACATTCTCGGGGTGATCTTTCTCATAGGGATGAGAATCAAAGACACATTTCTATTGGTCTGTTAGGTTTTAGCAAATCTGACAGAGTGTTTGTACTGAACTTAACGTGAAGAATTATCTGTGGCTGTTTCCGAACATCCGCCCGAATCACTATATAGGACACTATATAATGGTTAAGCAAATTCAAACAAGCGTCAGAACGTCTAGTGGATGAAACAGTAGTGGACTCAAAATTTCCCAAAATGCACCTTGAAAAGATGAGCAGATATATCACAGAAGGGTTTACAAGAGCTCTTTACGCAAAGCCTCATGGGATATGTTGTAGCGGCGACAAATAACAAAGATGGTACAGGCACCGGATCCGGAGTCAGGTGACCAATGGGGAGGGAAAAGTAGTGATCATCTGTCCGAAAGGTCACTATGAAGTCCACTATATATAACAGTTTCCAGGCACAGGACCCCCAAACCGATGGTGAGATGTGAGATATAAATATATATATATTAGGGATGGAACAGTTTATGAAAACCGTCTGTACCGTTCGGTTCGACTGTCTCGGTTCGATTTGCGTGTGTTGCGTTTACACTCCAGAGCAGAAGGTGGCGGTACTGCGACCAAAGCCAACCACCAGTAGTAAACAAGAAGAAGAAGAAGCGAAGCAGCGTTGCAGGGTGTAGCTGAAAAAAATCAGTTGTTATGGAGAATTGTGTGGGTATGGCGAGTGGGAAAGAACAGGAGTTGGAAGACGCGCCAGCAGCACTTTATAGGTCTGCTGTATGGGACCACTTTGCATTTAGAGTGACCTACGATGACGCCAGAAAGAAAGTTGTGGATAAAAGTGCAACAGTGTGCAAGCATTGTGCAACACGTTTTGTTTATGCTAACAGCAACATGACCAACATGTCATGCTAACCCCGAAATCCCTCATACTCCGTCAGCAACCCCCGCTCCGCCCCGCTGCGCTCCAGACCGGCTGCTCAAAGCAAAGCCTACAGCCTCCACTGTGGCTCCCGTCCGCTCCGCTCTGAGTTCCTTGGAGATGGTAGACAGCATGCGCGAGATCATTAAATTCAAAGCAGCAAAACATACGGAAATGATCCAGGGTTTCCGCGGATCATTAAAAATAATTACAATTCATTATTTTTTGGGGGATTTTTTCATTCATTGCATACATTTTTATGGGATTTCGGTGTAACAATCAACATATACCGAATCGAACCGAACCGAAAACCGTGACCACGAAACCGTGAACCGAGCCGAACCGTGGATTTTGTGAACCGTTCCACCCCTAATATATATATATATATATATATATATATATATATATATATATATATATACACAACAACAACAAAAAAACAACAAAAAAATAGGATTTATTAAAACAAACTTTGAAAATATAAAATATTAAGAATACATTTGAGAGAAAAAATTATTCTAAAAAAATTTTTATTTGAAAATATAAATGATCAATAATTAATTTGAAAAGAAAAAAAAAAACTAAATCTAAAAATAAACAGAGAGAAAAGTTTGGGCTTCAAATATCTGGTCATTAGCAGGAAGCCTTCACTGAAAGCACTCCAGACTATTAATGGCTTCCCTCCAAACTCCTCAGCCTTTTGCTCCCCCTGAGATCCCGGGCTGCTACTAACTGCGTTGACAGCTAGAATTATCTGTCAATACACCAGTCAGTCACAGTTACTACTGCTTGGCTGCTGCGTGCAACCTGTGTATGAGTCTTGGCAAGCGTGTGGTCTCATCATGCCGGTGAGGAAAAAACAAGCTGTTGAGGTTGGGCTCCTATTACTTAATAATTGAAACTTTCATGTGGTGCCAAAAATTTGGAAATAAAAAAATGCAGTTTGCTTTTACAGATGTACAGACTTGTTTCAGTAAGTGTGTGTGTTTTTTAATAACCTTCTTGCTTTCCTCTATTGCTCTGAGTCGTTCTCTTTCCTGCTGCTCCCATGCCAAACGCCGGCGGGCCTGATGCATGGAGACATGAACACTTAGA
This sequence comes from Cyprinodon tularosa, assembly GCF_016077235.1. Classification (NCBI taxonomy): domain Eukaryota; kingdom Metazoa; phylum Chordata; class Actinopteri; order Cyprinodontiformes; family Cyprinodontidae; genus Cyprinodon; species Cyprinodon tularosa. Next base: position 899,510 of record NW_024038589.1, on the reverse strand, counting down.
TATTTGCTCTTACTGGAATTAGATGTCATGATAGGTCGTATCTCTTACCCTTGCATCTTTGTTTTCCTTCCAGTCGTCCTCCAAATGCACCTTGTTTTCTGTGGAGCTTTTAGTGAAGCCTCCTGATGTTCCCAGAAATGCATAGTCTTCCTCTTTACACAAACTCCTCATTGACTAGAACCAGACAGACAACTTCTATCAGTATCAGCGAGATCTTTATCTCAAAAAGTAATATCAGCAACACGGGAGGGACGGTCAGGTCAGGTGGTCTGAAAATAAGAAGCTAAATCTATAATAAATTGTTTTTTTTCTCTGCTGACTGAATTATGTAATGATGAGATTTAACTCTTACTTTACAAAATCAGCAGATAAGCTGCTGTGGAATGCTGCACAGCTATCTGCAGCAGGAAGTTAGAAAAGATGTGATTGAGTCCTTATTTAAAATTCTCTTTCTTTTTAATGGATTTAAAAAAAAATAAACCTTAAAATCTGTGTTTATTAAAATGCTCACTTATAGCAAGTTTTTCTGGCTGATTGTTCTTTTAGGAAGTCTTTTCATCAATTTCAACAATGCAGCTGCAGATTATATACTATATCTTTGCTGTTGACAGTTGTTAGACTTTTATTGTAATTTTGTATACGGTACACAGACTGTGTAAACAAAATTACATTTCCATTTCTTAAATTGCCGCAGTGAACAAATGTAAAAAGAGTGGGAGAAAAAAAAATGTTGCAAAAATAGTTCAGAGCATTAGATATATATATAGTGCAATTATGCAGTATTTTGGTTTGATGTATCAGTATGATGCAGAGTCTGTGACACGATTTAGAGATTTGTTGTTAGTGTAATGTTCTTGTCCTAAAAGAAGCTTCTAGAAGCCGATTCCTTAACCGGCTGTTTTCAATGCAGAAGTAGCTCTACTTTGAGCTCTCACCGAGTTTCAACTAAACAATTCTGGAAATGTATACATTATTTATTTATTTTTAATTCTTCCCAATGGACAAGTTTAACATTGATGTGGACTCAGAGTATTCCTATCTTTAAAACTTATCCACATTCGTCGGTCAACCTTCTTCTTTGTGATTTTAATCTGTTTATTTTATATTTACAACTCTTAGTCGAATTTGATTCTCTCTAGTCAAGTTTTTAACCCACAGTTCAATCTGAAAAACTCACTCAGAGAGAAAAGACAAGTAGAAGAAATATATTTATACAATTATTTTAGTCTTTGGCGCTCAGACCTTGGCAGGAAACATAGCGCTTAATTTTTATAGATATGCATGAACAGGAGCAAAGAACAGGGCTGTTTCCCCCCAGGCCTGAAACTGGTGGTGGTGGAGTGGAGATGAAGTTGGTCAGTCTGTAGACTACTGGTTAACAAGACGGTCTGCTGAGCTTTATGGGGAGATCCAGTGGATTGGAGATGATACTAGAGCTTCACTCAGGGACCTGGAAGATGGAAGTCCAGCTTGGATAATACAGGTTGAGAGAACCTGTCCATGATGAGCAAGCATGAAGCGACAGTAGAGAGGAAAAACTCCCCATTGGGAAGAAACCTCTGGCAGGACTGGCAAACTTTCACTGACTGAAGCAAGGATTCTAAAAATATGTGTTGTTCCATCCTGATTATATCCTTAATTTAATCTAAAGAAGCTGTTCTCTCCGAAGAAACTGCAAACAGTATAAAACATTTTTTTAGATTTTTAATCTAGCATATAGTTTAAAAAGAGTTGATGTCAACCAGATCTCCATCTCCTGGCATTTTAACTGTTGGTTGAGTTTCTGTCAAGGTCTGTATTTCAAAGTTTTCCGCTTTACTTGCTATAGAGAATCACATCATCGTGTTAGGATTAAGGAAATAAAGAGATGGATTTCCCTTCATGGTACATAAAATAAAGTAGCATATAAAATGATTTTATTATCATAGCTTTACATTAGAGCATGCTGAAGGAAACCACATGCGGTGCAAAAGCGAGTTAGCTGGATTAGAAAAAGGCAGAGCAGTTTTACATAATATTATTCTTAAAAGATGCTCGGTATCAAACAATAATTGCAGGATTAAAAAATCAGATTAAAGTGATTATAAGTATCTATTTCAATCTAATGTTTTTAATTAACACACCTTCGACATGGGGATACTTCGGAACCGCTTCAGGTGAGTCATTTTCCAGGCTTGTAGCCCCTAATGCAGATAAGCACAATCTAATCTAAGTTCAATTCAATTTAAATTGCAGAAACATTCTAGCAAAATCTTAAGGTGAGAAAAAGATCATCTACTCACCTGTTTCCCACATAAAGTGTCTCTTCTCTCCTATTGCATGTATATCTACTGATAAAACCCCCTCTGAATGCTTCCTCTGACCAGTTTTGTTATGAGGTGCAGTTGTGTCCTCATCAGGATCTTGTCCCATCAGATCAGCCTTATGAAGGTTTTGACCAGTGAAAGGCCTCAGCTGACGCTACAGTCATTTCCACAGGAGGGTGACAGATATGCCACTTATCCACTAATAAAATCTGAAGATGCTAAAGGGGGATATGGGATCATTATGCTGGCATGTTGCAATTTTTTGCTGTAGTGGAACACTAATTACACAACACTGTTTATTTTTATATATGATAAAATTTGCTTTTGTTTTAAATAACTTTATAAACTTTTTAGTAATCAATTTTTGGTCATTTTAATAAATCTATTTAAAAAAAAAAAAAAAATTTGCAATGCTAATATTTTTTTCAGTAGGTTGCTAATAGGGAGTCACAGTAGTTCCTAGAATTCCTAAACGTAGAATATCAGGAAGTTCAACTACCAGTTTTAGTCCTTGAGCAGGACACCTGGTTAGTTTTAAGGCTAGTCTTAAAATCTTTTTTGACAAAGCGCATTGTGTCTTGGATTACCCTGAGCTATCTCTATAGTTATGCTACTATAGGCGTAGGCTGCTGGAGGACATAGGGACCATTTTTCATCATTCTATTTCTATTCTTCATTTCTGCATTATTTATTAGTTTAAACTCTAACCTTATGTTCTATCTGCTTCATCTAGCCTAGTTCTCTTTAGCTGTGATCCCATCCTGGAGGGAGGCATTAGCTGGGCTGCTGGCCTCAACAACATTTACCATAGATGATAGAATCTGGCCCGTTCTTCAGGACTTATTTAAATAGTTAATAGAAATCATACAGATCAGTGTGATCAGTAAATAAAAAGTTATAGTACAACATGGTTTCTTGCTGCGCTGAAGCTTCTGGATTGTTTATATGTGGTATTGTATTTCATTAAAGAATGTGTGACATTCCTGGGGTGGTTTTGTGGCTTTGTGCATGTTTTCTCTCTGTAGTCACTCTCTCATCTCAGGTCATGCCTATACAGCCATGGAAAAAAAATAATTAGACCACCGTTTAATACAACCCAAATGGTTATGCAATACTGACTCCTGTTTGTATCATGTGACTAAATCAGGTGGGAAAGAAAACAGGGAGGGACTAAAAGCTGTTTTTGACAGTACAATGCCACAGCTTGATGCAAGAACTTACTGAAAATAATTGATCAAGGGTGGAAATAAATGTAAGTTGGGTTGAAATTAAAACACTAATTTCTCAGAAAAAGAAAAAAAGAACATAAAAGAAAAAAAGCAACAACTTCAGGAAACATCTAACAAAAAAACAGACATGAAAGAAACTAAACTAAGATGAATTAAATACAAGTGACAAAGAATAAACCACAGAGCAAGATAAAACACCAAACTATTGTGAACAAGATGAATTGGTATGGCAATACCCAAATAGCAAAATTACTAACAGGCTTAAAGGAAAAGTCCGGTCAGCAAGAATAATGGATCATTATCTATACCTAAAACTAATACATTTGTGGTGATTTAAGGAATTTAGCATTAATCAGTAAAAAAAAAAAAAAAAAAAAAAAGAATTTCCGTTGTGATCACTGAGTCTAGGAGCGGCCATTTTTGCCGAAATATAAGTCGAGCACCATTCTCCCCGCTTTACAAGCGAAATCAATGGGACCTAGACACATTGCAATCCACAACAACTATTTTAGATTTCCAGAGGACTTCACCATTGAAATTAATCAGAGCTATAGTTAAACTGACAATGCCCATGTGCAATGCCATTGGATGGTGTAATACATGTTGGGAAAGGGAAAAAAAAAATAGTTATTACGCCTTTCCAATTCATGACCCTCCACTTACAGGTTTGTCGTTGGATTGCCAACTTGAAGAGGGAGGATTTGCCATTGAACTTCTGGCCAGAGAAAAAACACGTAATCTGTAGCCACATTTGGAAGAAGAATGTTTTCAAGATGACTTGGATAATAGTGCGTTGTGACAAACACCGGATACAATAGTGTTGTTTGACAAACATGGATGTCTCGGGTAAAGCACATTCAAATGAAAATTACTCTTAATTAAAACACTTATCGTTTATTGAACAAAATTTAATAATCTCTGTTAGGTTAAAAAATGTAGGTTCGTAAAAGAAGGACTGAGTTCACACAGAAAGGGATTGTCAAACAGCTTCTGCAGAAGGGGAAAGAGCCAAACCCAACACTCCAACTCTCTTTCCAACCCCCCTCCTTGCAGTGCCTTATTCATTAACAGAACATAACACATGGTTACAAAACAGAGTATTGTTCTGAAAGGACAATTGATCAGGTCATAAGACCTCTACTGACTGAATCACAAGGCAGAGTGGTCTCTTGACTAAATCATAAGACAGAGTGAAGCATCTCCTTGCTTCACTGTTTATATGTACATACATTAATTTTATAATCATCATTGAATAAACCTAACAATCTCATATTTAAAGTACTTTCAGAAGTTTGTATTCTGAATATGACCAGACTTTTTCTTTAAGACTTAGACAACTTCTATTGTCATTTTGTATACACAGAGTGTATACAGAACAAAGTGTAATTATTTTAAAGCTTTCAGAACATTTCCATTCCACAAAGTGCAGCAGGAATCTAACGTAAACAGTGTGGGAGAAAAAAATGGTGCAAAACCACACTGATATGGAAGTTCAGAGCATCAAATATGTATGGTGCAAATATGTAAACATAAGACTGTGAACGGCATATTTTGTGGAAGTTTTGAGAGCTGTTCCTGGGAACAGCTGCCATTTTATTTATTTTTCAACGCTATAGGACCTAGCAATTATATTTTACCCACAATGTATTACAGGAAGAAAACTTATCAAAGTTGTGCGACAATATTACATTTAAATTAATTAAAACTCAACAGCTTACTATGTTTTTACTGTACAATATTTACATAGAAAATAAATATTTTTTTAAATGTTACAACTGCTACAACAAATTGTTGATCATTTTAAGCCTAACAACCTGATTAAAATAGTAAAGTATGTAGATGAAGCAAAGGTTAGTACGTAGAGGGTTAAAATTCAGAAATGTTGTCTACACATGGTCCTACATCTGGTAGTTGATAACCATTCGTCTACATCACCAGGCAGTACCTCGTTTAGAGGTGAGTAGATGCTTGATAAATACTTCACTACAGCTCTTCTTCTTTTGTTACCTCTGTTGGTCAAATGGATAAAAAAAAAAAACCTTTAAGAAGACAGAGTAGTTAACAAGGATTAGTATCTGCAAAACTTAAACAGGACAACACAATATGACGATTAGGGGAATGGAGTGACACTAAAAGATTATCTAATAAAAATACTGGATTTCTAGGGAGGGGTCATCTTTTATTAGCAACAACCCTCCTTTTAGGTTCTGTCCATTTAGTCAGCCATAGATGCTGAAATGTGACCCTGATATTGGCGTTACCATTTTTTTGCCATTATTGTCAAAAACACACGTTAAGTATATCTTTATAGGCAAATCAGTAGGGGTTAAGGAGAAATACACAAAATGCTTATAAAGCTTATCTGATGAGCATTTCAGACGAAACACACATACCTTCGTGTACATGCCTGCAAAAATTCCTGCAATTATATTCAGACGAGATGGGACCATGCTCCTCTTCAAATACTCCTGTTTTTCTTGCAAAAACATCTAAACATGCTGGTTACATAAAAAAAAAAAAACACATAACCCTTGTATCTCACTGACTTTAAATCTGATTATATCGACCCTCTTTTAAGTGGAACTCTACCTATTTGATAGGCTTACTTTAAATTCAGATGTGCTGATAAATCTGTGTTTCTTTGGATATTCATCCAAAGTCTCCCAACAAGAGTTTGCTGTGATTGTGGCCCATTCCTCCTGACAATCCAGAGATCAGGGGTGTCACTTACTAAAAGCCATGGATATCGATGCTAAAAGCGCACTAACGGCAAAAAGACAAAAATAGACTCGGCCTAAAAAAATCTGATTTATGAAACCTGCTTTTTAAAAATTATGTATTTCAGGGATTTTTCCTTCAGGATGTTGGCCAACAGAGATTACCCGCAAAAACAGCAACAGTTTATTGCTTTTTGGAAGCAAAATGAATTATCGCAAGATCATGTAAATTTATGGTTAAATTACATCTGAAGACCTGGCTGTCTAAATATCTATTGCCTTAGCTCTAGAGGAACGTGCTTATATGAATGAGGGTAAATATACTCTTTTTTAAAACGAAGCAAGAAAATGTTTTGCTGTTGTCAAAATGTGGAAAGACGTAGTGAATAAAAATTGCCTCTTTTTCTTCTCTTGTTTTAGAACAAAGTTTGGCAACCATATATAAAACACGTAAGGGAACACCTAAGCAGATTAGTTTATTATCATAATCATTGCAACTTACACATTTGTTTTGAACCTTTTTGTTTTTGTAACTTCTTTCATATATAGGAGTTCTTTACATTTTTACATATCGTAAGAAAAAATATTTTTGAAAATTGAAAAAAAGAATTATTAAAGCAACCTGAGACAGAAAAAGTTCAGTTAAAATTTAAATGAGAGTTTGAGAAATAAAATGTATTTATTATTTTTTTATACAGTGTGTATATGGTTGTATATTTATCTTAAAATTTACCTTAAATGCCTTAAAAATGATCTGTAAAACAAACTTGCAGCAATATAACTTGTTTTTGTGAAGTGAAATGTAATAAGTGTCATCCATCAAGTGTTACATCAGCTCTTGAGGCCAGTGTTTTCTTTTTCTGAGAAAGATAAAGTTGATGATTAAGAAGGAAAGAAAAACATGGAGTTTATGACCAAAACTGGGCCGCCGAAGCAGTGAGAGCTAATAAAATACTATTTCTAGTTCCCAGGTCAAAGTTCTGCTCTAACAGCGACTAAAATAACATTACGTCAGACTTGTGGGAGCACAGATCCTGTTGAGAAGACCTCTCTGCACCAAGGCTGGAGGCTCAAACATCTCCTGCTGTCTTGGGTTAGAGCAGGAATGACATACAAGACTTGACACAGAGCCAAAAAAAATAATCTTTATGATTTTATATTTCCCAAAAATTTCTGCAGATTTTAAAACAAGGATTTGAAACCCTTGCTTCAAGAGCGATAAAATAATATCATAACACATTTAAAGAGAAGGGTGGAAATGTCACAGAAAATAGTATTTGCAGCATGTAAAATAAGTTTTCAGGGGAATTTGAGATGCTACATAAATCAGTGCTCCGGGATTCAGAGTCCCAGCGTACTGTAAAGGAGGAGTCTTTGAGAGACATTATATATTCGACTATATTTCTGCTGCATTTTTTTCTGTCTCAGTGGGGGGAAAAAAAAATACAATTTATATATTTAATTACATTTATAGTTTCTATAGTTTCAATTGTTATATATATATATATATATATATATATATATATATATATATATATAGATTTATAGAATAGGTTTATGATTAAAGATACATATTTTCAATTGAAATGTAATTTTTTGGATTTCAGATATAGATTTGACATCATGATTAAGGATATATATTTCAATTTAAGACTTAAATAATTTATATATACATATATATGTATATGTATGTATATATATATATATATATATATATATATATATATATATATATATATATATATATATATATATATGCTAGCATTATTAATCAACACAAGGTATGGAGTGCCAGATGTAAACAATTATTTATTTCTTTTTAATAAAAAATAAATAAATAAATAAAATTTTTTAAATATAAATAATATATATATATATATATATAAATATATATATATATATATATATATATATATATATATATATATATATATATATATATATATATATATATATATATATATGCTAGCATTATTAATCAACACAAGGTATGGAGTGCCAGATGTAAACAATTATTTATTTCTTTTTAATAAAAAAGAAATAAATAAATAAAATTTTTTAAATATAAATAATATATATATATATATATAGTTTATATATATATAAATATTATATATATTATTTATATTTAAAAAAATTTATTTATTTATTTCTTTTTTATTAAAAAGAAATAATTAATTGTTTACATCTGGCACTCCATACCTTGTGTTGATTAATAATGCTAGCAGCAATCTAATTCCCTTAAATGCATAAATACTAAAATAATAAAATAAATCCGATCAGTTTGCTACCCAGCTTTCCACTGAAATGTCTTACTTGGTTATTTTGTCTTCTACTTGCCTCCCAAGCAGTCAGAAGCAACTCGATTTATTTACCTTTTTTAAAGATCGTCATGTTGTCTGCATCCATCCGCTTTCCCTCTTTCTATACCAGTTTATTCTCTATTGTTTTCCTGTACCTGTTTCTTTTAATTCTTTTTTATTCCACCTTTACTCAAATTCAGATGCATGTTTGCACCACAGTTATCCAAGATTTCCTGCAATTAAAGAAATATATTCTGAGTATTTCTTTTTCTGCAATGAGCTTCAAAAGTTTCCTTTCTGCTTAGGCTTCCTGTTAGATGTTGTTATTGCTCTTCATGGGCTTCTCCAAAACAGTTAATCCAATGTATTGTTTTTCTGCAGAGTCTTGATCAAAATTTACATTATCTTCAGAATACAACAAAAGCAGCAAAAAAGTGTGCTCTAATAGTTTTTAACAATGACTTTATGCTTTTGGTTGAGGCTTCAGTAATAAGTTTTTTATTCATTCAAATCTTGTTATTATAACTATATCAAAACCCTTTTCCAGTTTTTTCAACATGTCGTTTTTTTGTTGCTCATATGTAATTTCCTTAAATAAAGCAAAGCAGTGACATATCACTGTGAAAAATGAAAATTGAAGTGCAGCATTTCAGCCTCCAGGGATTTTAAGGGCAGTTTCAGTGTTGCGAACAAGTCAGAAACATTTAGTCAGGGGAACTACAGACTATTCAGCACTACCTTTAAATGGATGTTTGCACCTTGAATCAGAATAAGACCTCAGAAGGAGAAAAACGTACTTAGTTTTCACTCACTCTGCTGGAATTTCTGTAAGTCTACCACCGTAACAACAAGAGTCTTAGTGCCAACATCCATCCTGTTCATTCCATACAGCATAGCCACAAATCCAGATATTATCTGGGTATTAGGAGTGAGCAGGATTTGAGGATTGTCTTTAAAAGCAACGGCCTCCAACATGAAAGAACTATAACCATATTAGGCCAGGCTGAGGGGTCTTAGGCTTGTCTTTTTTATTTAAATGTCTCAATGAATCATGCTGAAGCCTAGTTTGGCCTCAACAGACCCATTTACCCTTCTGATTATGGATGGATGGATGGACGGACAGGCAGACAGACAGATTTAATTTGGAAATAATTTATAAAAAGTAAATATCAAAATGAAAGGTTGAACAGCTTTTTTTTTTTTTTTTTAGCAGGGATAGGTATGCCGAGCAGATTTAGAGGAATCTAGATGGGTTGCAAAGAAGCAGAAAAAAAATTTCAACCGTAAACTTACATCCAGAACTGTTTTGCTGACATGTCTGCGGTGTCTTTACTGAACAGAAACTGACTGGTGGCAGACAGTTTGAACACATTGTTCCTCTGAGTGCATCCAGGCCAGAGGAGGAAATTTGGGACTATCGGTCTTTGTCAGTCACGTGACAGACACGCCCCCTAGCGCCATTTTTGTGGTGAGCGGAAGAAAAACAAAACAACAGAAGACGAGAGGAGAGCGCTGCATTATCATTGAAATGGAAAAGAACAAGAAAACTGAACGGATACCCTACCCAGACAAACTTTCAAAAGCTGCTAGGGAACGATATTATGCCAAGTTAGCCTCCATAAACAACATTGATCCATACCAAGTGAGAGCTAATAGTTGGCAGTCTGACGCAGAACTCCTACCTCCAACTACCTCTCTGGATATTACCAACTACCTTGTGTATGGGATAAGCGCTTACACTTTTTCAGAATTTCGGAACTACAAATCCCTTGAAGCCCATGGGCACTTTTCAAATGGCTGGGTGCAGGATCTCTTGTCATTTCAACCAGATGAATGTACAAACACGATTGTCACAACCAAGGTAAGACAGCTGTAAATGAGTTAAGTTGCATGAACTGTGAATCCAAGGGTGTAGGTTTGATTTCAACTTTGGTAGGGACACTATTCCTCAGTTTCATTTGTCCTTTGCAAAATATGCATGCTCTTTTTTTATGCTTAATGTGAGCTTCAGGGCTCATTTTGTTTAAAAAGAACAGCAGCATGTCTTGCAACATTAATACAAATGTTTTAAGCACTACATGCACTAGATGCTGTTCATCAAGACTTAAAGCATCACTGGCTCTGATGAATGTGGAATTAGGACTTTTTCCACTTTGAAAAAGATATCATTTAAATGTACCTGTGACTAAGACAGTGTCTGTTTAACCAAATATAGTCTAAATATGTCTGTAATATGTGGATTTATCCTGTGTTTTCTTCTTAAGATATAGAATTGTGCAGAGGTAAACAGAGTTAAAACCCACTCTTTTTTTTTTTTTTTCTAATATGCTCTCTCTGGATCATGACAAAAAAATATATTCAAGGGACGGAAAATAAATGCATTATAATTACATGTGCACTGGAACTATAAGAGGAACTGACACTGAGCATTTAAAATATTAATATTAGAAGTTGTACATCTGGGCTGTGGTTACTCTGTGTAGCTAATTTCATGTATTTAATGTAGGGCTGAAACAATGAATCATATTAACAAATTATTACAGTACAGTAAATGTCTCAAGCCTACCAATTTTTTCAGATTACTAATTTTTTTTTTTTTTTAAATCTCATCTTACAGGTCCTTCATTCCCAACGTCTTAATGATACCCCACTGAAACCCTGGGCCATCATTGAACCAACAGGGGCCATACTATCAGGTCACTGTACATGTATGGCTGGAATCGCAGAGACATGCACACATGTTGCAGCTATGCTGTTCAAGCTGGAGGCTGTCATCAGATGCAGAGAGACAGTTACAGTGACTGGCCAACCTGCTTACTGGATGATACCCAGCAACGTTTCTAAGGTGGGAGCAGAAGCTGGGCACAGAATAGACTTCACCACTCCGAACTCCAAACGAAAGTCCTTGAATAAAATCCTGGATGGTGAAGGAACAAGCATGCCAAGTCCAAGGGCATCCTCAAGCACCTGCCCACATGGCATTGCCACAGAGGATCAGTGGACCTCCTACCTGGCTGGAATACACACGATAACGCCGAAAGCTGCAGTTCTTTGTACTTATCCTGACTATTATGAAGCATTTGTTGATCCTGTGCAACCATTCTTTGCACCAAAGTCACTCTGCCAACTACGGGATGAGAAATTTCAAAATACTGAACTGTCTGCTTTGCTTCTACATTGCAAAACCTTAGCAGACAAGGCTGCAGTTACACCAGAGCAAGCACACTACATTGAAAAGAACACAAGAAAGCAGCAAAATTCTTCAGCTTGGCATCACTTCCGTGCAGTGGCGGCTGGTGAAAAATATTTTTGGTGGGGCTGATATAGCCTAGTGTATGTCTCCAACTAATCCGGAATAAGAATTCAAATAAACAATTGGACAATACATACAATTTAACAGTAATGATTTAATTTACTATATAATAACAGTAACAGTGATGATTTGGGTCACTGTGACGGGGTTCTTTGGCCTCCAAGAATCCAGTCTCAGTCGGGTTACCGGTGTTGGTGATTTATTGAGCTCAAAAACTCAAAACAGGGTGCAAAAGAAACTAAACATGTACAAGATACTCTGGGCCTCAGCCTCCCTCCAGTTACCAGCAATGTAACAAAGAAACAGAAAACAAAAATTGCCGCTTTTCTTCCCACAGCCCTCATTAAATAGTTTAAGCCCCTACCCTCAGGCTCTCTTATTTCTGATTTCTTCTCATTAATCAGTTTTGTCCATATATTACCTCCACGAACAATTGATGTACAAAAACAAATAATTTTTACAACTTAATTCTTTTACACAGATTCATTGACTTATTCAATTACACCAAACTGGGTTTGAACCCAGCAAAGACGCAGCCAGACTGAAGATGACAAGTCCCCGTAGCATAAACACGTACACACCCACACCCCCCACACACCCACACGCACACACACACACACACGGCTAACCCCACTGAAATATTAAGTGTGCACCCTCAATACTCCAGCAGGTAACCAGGACAGCTTGTGTGTTTTAAGTTCATGGAGCTACTGGTCTCAGCGCGAGTGTATTGGTCCTCACAAACACAGTATAACAAGAATGTGTGTGTGGTGCGCAAAGTTAGAGAGGTTGTTTTAAGCGACGAGGTGGATTCGTCACAGTCACAATAACCATGACATGAAATGTTCATATCCTACAACAGGGATGTTCTTCTGGCAAACGGGTAGATAAATAAGGATCTCACCGAATTTGGTGGAAGCTGCATCTCGTTCGTTACGTTCGCCATCTTCCCTCTAACTGTCTGCACCTGCGCTTGGGTTCAGAAGCCTGTAAAAGTGCAGTATTTTCAGCGCCCCAATACCATAAAGTTCCGAGACGCTGATTGGCCATTAGATTCACCTAGCAATAGTACATGATTGACAGATTCTCTGCAAATATGGGTCAGTCTGATCAGCGCCCCCAGAACAGAGACGGTAGGAGTCTGTCTGTGGAAATCCACAAATTAATGACAGTAGATAGGGAAATGTAGTTTATATAATTTGTTTTGCTTATAGGTACACAGTCTAGAGAGTAAAACTGACATTTATGAGTTAATTTCTAAAAATATATTTACGTTTCTCTCTTCTTATCAGGGAGGGCGGTGCCCCAGCGCCCCCTATGGGCCGGCCGCCACTGCTTCCGTGTAGGGCGGATAACAGCATCAAACATGCATTCTGTGTATGTTTCTGATTTGGAAAAGCCTGCACTCACAACCATAAAAGCAGTTTGCCATCTGAACAACAGCAACAGAGCAGGCCGCTGCGCTGCCACAACATGGGGACTTCAAAATGAGGAGAACGGAAGAAGACAGTACAGACTGCAGAGAGAAAAACACCACACTGATTTTGAACTGAGACGGTGTGGCTTCATTGTTAATCCTCATTTTCCAGAGGTTGGAGCATCACCTGATGGAATAGTGCAGTGCACCTGCTGTGGAAGCGGTTGCATTGAAATAAAATGTCCATACAAATACCGAAACAGCACCATCGAGGAGGCATGCAACAGTGGCGACAAGTGCTTTTGTTTGGAAAAACTGGATGAAAAGCTGCAGCTTAAAAAGCACCATCCATATTACACACAAGTTCAGACCCAAATATTTGTTACACACTCAAAGTACTGTGATTTTGTTTTGTGGACACAAAAGGAATGTGCTGTGGTGCGTATTTTGCCAGACGCACAGCTTTGGAGTGCTCTCCTTAAAAAGGCGCATCAATTTTTTAACTGTGTGTGCCTTCCAGAACTTGTGAGTAACTATTTCACTCTGGTTAGAAGACAGGAGGTTCTTCAAGAGATTGCTGCACCAGGAGGAACTCAGGTGAAAACATGTCAAACCACAGATAAAACAACAAACAGTAGAAAAAAGGAAAAAAGTCTAAGATCGTCATAAGTCAGGGACAAGGCTGATGCAGCTATCAGTTGCACAGATAGCTGCAGTTATTAAAGTATTTTGTGCTGCTCATCAGGCCGAACGAAAACACTGGTCATAATTTTTGCACATTGATAAGTTGCACACTGTATTTGCTGTTCACTTTACCCAGGCCTGTTTTCACTGACATTATCTATGTATTTGAGATTTTGTGTTCCATTTTCATAAATTCTCTGCTTCATTGAGAAGAAAATAAAAACGCTTGTTTCAAATTTCAAACTCCACTCTTTATTGTACACACATTTTTACAACTTCAGAAGCATTGTTAATATTTGAAGTGGTGGTGAAACCCACATTTTTTTTTGCTGTTATTTCTCAAAAGTAAAAAAAAAAGTTAACTTTAAAAAAAGCTAAATTCTATTGGTGTGAAAAGAAGAATAAAGTTGAAACAGCACATGATCTGGCTTTCATTTTTACACTACAGTAGGGCAATGATTTGTAAGGGCACAACAGACGGTGACAATCTTGTCCAAAAAAGTGACTTCTTCGCCTTCACATGTTAATAGCATGTTTATGGGTATGGTTCCAGTTAATATTTTGTATTTCTGACAAACATTTCCAATCACCCTTTCGACATGAATTCTTAGATGTGCAATCTTCCTTGTTTCTTCTACATCCTTAGCATCCAGCTGACAGCGCCCCTTTGTGAAGGCTGGAAGCTTGACCTCCGCACACAGCATGCCAACATTTTCCTGTATATCAAAACCTCTGTCAGCTAACACAATATCCCCAGGCAACAACATGTTAAGAAAGCCACTGTTCAAGGTGATATGTTTGTCACTTGTACGCCCACCCCACCCTTTTGATAAGAAACATATAGCTCCATTGGGTGTTATGCCTATTAAATACTTCATGGTATGATTGTGCTTGTAGGAGGAAAACATCTGGGCACGTGCCTTCAAATTAGCAGGTTTCTCTGTGAAAATTTCAAAACAGTCAATAATCACTGTGACTCTATGTCCAAAGGCCTCCACAAACTGATGAGGCATAATTTTGTGCAAGGTGTCTCTATCTGGCCACATAATAGCACGCTTCAGATTTGCATATAAAAATGACAGCATTTCATTGAATGTTCTGTACACTGTCTTTGGTGAAACACGGAAGAGATAAGCAAGGTGTTTTGAGGGCAGATCCAATCTCAGACGCATGAAGGTTAGCAGAAGCATTTGAAATGGACTGAGAATTTTGTTTTGAGCAGACATGAGAGGCAGCAGAAAATTAAACAAAGCCATAAAGGTTGCCAAGTTTGGTAGACCCGTATAGTACTTGACTTTTTCATCACTGTCTCCACAGAAGCCATCAGAGATCCGCAGCTCATCAAGTTCACGCCGCAGCTCTCTGTTTTCTTCCAAAAGACGGTTCATCTCTGCACACCTGAGCACACACACGTTACATTCTGTCTGTCCTTCCTGACGACCACCTTCTGTGTCATCCTTGGTGTGTGGCCGGCTAACGTTTTCAGCAGCCTTCTGCGTGTCAGTATGTTGCTGGTTAGGGTTCTCTGTCGCCTCATCTGTTACTTCATCCTGTTGCTCAAGGATTTCATCAGTCTGATGGAGCCCCGTTTCAGTTGCTTGCAGGG
The DNA here is from genome assembly GCF_016077235.1 of Cyprinodon tularosa. NCBI lineage: Eukaryota > Metazoa > Chordata > Actinopteri > Cyprinodontiformes > Cyprinodontidae > Cyprinodon > Cyprinodon tularosa. The sequence goes on along the minus strand of NW_024038589.1, from coordinate 883,935 downwards.
CATTCTTTTTCAGCTGTTCCCGATAACCACGTCTTAAAGAGCGGTCTGTGTCTGTTGGTCTGATGTCAGTGTGGCCCAGATGCAGGGATGGAGCCCAGTCTGGGTCAGTCTCCATCATCTCATATGCGGGTTGACCTGTAAAGTAGATGAAAGGTTGAGTGTTTTACACATCTATTCAAAACACTATATAAAGCACCTTAATAACAGAGCCCATTAGATTAGATGTGTTATAAAATAAGATCTGCTTATGTTTCCCACAGTGGGGAAATTTGCTATACCGAAACAGCACAAGTACATCGGACTAGTAAGGCCAGAGGTAAATAAATAAACTGAAAAGCTTACAGGACGAACAAAGGATTATAATAAATAAACTTAAGTAGATTGCACAGGATGAGTAAATACAGTGAGTTGGCTGACGAGTGGGTATGTACAGTGTTTTTATATATACAGTGTTTTTACATGTACAGTGTTTCTATATATATTTATTCATTAAAAATAAATATTTGTATTGCAGATTGTGTAAATGATTATATACAGAGAATGCATTATTTATTAAATTTTAGCGGTCTAAAAAAGAAATAAAAAAAACACATCACTTTTCGCTTCTCTTCCACAGCATGTTTCAGTAGGTTTACATGAACTCCTGCAACTTTATAAGCAAACCATTTCAGCGTGTTGATTTCTATTAGTGTATATTTATAAGGACTTACCTTTGTGAAAATGCCGAGAGCAAACACGAGCATGAGGGGATATTTTATGGAACGTGATGTCTTTCCTTCTTACAGCAGCGACCCATGCAGCCCGACGCCTCTTTGTTAAGTCCTCTTTCTGCGGTCCGTATTTTTTTTTCCAAGTGGGGAATACGAAAAACCGTACGGCCCCATCTGCTGTTTTCTGTTTAGAATTACTATTGCATCCTTTGACGCAGCACCAGTGTCCCATTATTTCCAAAGGAAGCAACTAGAACACGTCTGCTCTCTGTTAGTTTTCTTTTCTTCGTTGCTGCTGTCTCTTCACCACATAAATGGCGCTAACTACCCTAAATGCTTTGCGCATTTGCGGAAGTGACGTACACTGTCACAGACCGATAGGCAAAGACAGGCATGGGGGGCTCTGCATTGAGAAGACAACACGAAACAGACCCATTATACAAATACAGAAATTTTAATAGAATAGGCATCAAATATTCTAATTCTACATTTTTTCACTCTCTTCTTGTCCCTTTTCTTGTTTTTTTCCTGTTTATGTTTTGTACTCAGCTGACTTTTCATGCTGTCTCAAAAGGAATGAAAGATTTTTTCAAAGCGCTAAGCTCACTTAGCTGATTGCTCCTTCCTGTCTTTCCAAAAAGGTAACATCAAAAGTCACCTTTCACCTGTTCACTGTAGACAAGCCATGATCTGCTTATCTGTTCTCCATTTTGCATTTGCATGAAATGACATCTGCATGAATCATGACAGCAGACAAGATAGAGGAGAGCAGGAGGCGGGGTTACCAATCTACTTGCTCTGGAGAGCAGAGTTCGGTGCATTTGTATGTTGTTACCAAAGTCTCCAGTAGCAGAAAAAAGTCGCTTGATTTGGCGCTAGGTACTTTTTGAAATAAAAGTGCTAGAGGGGTCTGAAAAGTCGATAAACATAGCCAGAAAAAAGCGCTAAGTTGGCAACACTGCTCTTCCCATCATTTGTTTTCAAATGTTTTGTTGCTGTCTGTTTGGACCTTTCTGAACATGTGCAGCAAATGGACTGATCCAATATGGTGGACACTGAAGGCGGCTGGGGGCTGAGACACACATAATATTCTAAGCATTCTGATGGCATCTTAAGGAAAAGATTTTTATCAAAAACATAATTAATGTGCACAAATAAGTAATAGTTGTATTAACCATACATGTAAACAGAGTTTTGTGGGGCCCCCAGGAACTTGGGGCCCTAGGCAACTGCCTAGTATTGCCTAATGGTAAATCCCCCCTGATCCAGGCCAACTATTAATAGGGCACATGTAAAAAAAAAAAAATTGTTAACATATAAGACTCTTTTTGGGATACACATGGTTTTAGTTTCACTAATTCACTTAGGAGGCACTCACAGGAGGTGAGTCGAGTTATTTTTAAAGATGGAGAATCCACAGAGATTGGAGCTCTTGGACTTGGACAGAGTGCGTGGTGTGTCAATCTGTAAGAGCATTAGCAACAATTCTGTACCGTTTTCTCTAGCTTGTTATGTTACAGTGAATTTCTATCCTCATGTATTATATTGCTTTAATGTGGGTCCGCTGCATGGATTAAAAGATCTGGGCAGAGTTGATCTAAATTGCAAATGCATTTAGTTAATTTAGATGCTATCAGCAACAATTTTAGACTCTAGACTTTTGCCCCCAAAAATTTTAAGCTGTAAGTGGAACATTGGATTTTCAAAATATTAAGAACAAATAATTTTTAGATTTTTAATTGTAAAAAAACAACAAGATCAATAACCTCTCCTTTTTTTTTTTCTCTAAAAACGTGCACTCCTTGGACTACTGAACATGATGGAGTTTAAGGATGTATGAGCTTGCATCACTGTAAGGAAGAGGACTGGGGCCACTGAAAAAATAAAAAAAGTAAACTGATTTTTTAAATATTATTTTAGTATTTTTAGTATTTTTTTATTTTAGTTTAATATGCGAAAAAAGTCAGAATTTTTACTTTAACTTCCGAATTCTGACATTTTTTCTCAGAATTCTTACTTTAATCTCAGAATTCTGACTGAATTATACTGAAATAAAATTTAAAAATCAGTTAACCTTTTTCTTTTTTTCCAGTGGCCATAATCCTCTTTCATATCACTGTGATGACATTTAGTAAAAAAAAAAATAAAAAAAAACGGTATGTAAATCAGCATTTTTGTTTTCATGCCACAGTTCCTACCTTTGTATCAAGGGCCATGTATAAAAGTTCATCAGTGACACTTTTTTTTTTTTTACTTTAAACTGAACCTTATTTCAGACAAATTATGATAAATTAACAAGGACAATTTCGAACCTGAGCTGTAAAATCAATTCCAAATATTTGAATGAATGAAGGTGTTGTTAATGATGAACAGGGACAGAACTGATGCTGCCTGTGAGGGGCCCAGTGGGTGGCCAGTGGAGCATTAAGTGTCATGTTCAAACTACAGGTTAACCACCCAACACCTCAGGAAATTTAACCTGCCAATCATCCCAGCAAACAGAAACAACTCATTTCCTGTTGCTACTCTAAAGTATGTCTAAGTGCACCAACATGACCCCAGTATTTTTATTGTCACTATATTTACAGGACCCTCTACTGATAACAGCTCATAAGGTCAATAATAAATATACTATAATTTGAAAGAGTAAGTTATTTTTCTTCAATTTATAAACCATTTTTTCTTGGGCCCGGTGACACCTTGCTGATTTAGCCAGTGTATGCCCAGAATCTCCTAAAATGCCGGCATATGCTGAACTTTCTATGTATTTTTTTATTTATTTTGGGCATATATATATGGCGTATTCATAACAATTCCAGAACTTATGGCCATCTACAACCTAACTTACGTATGCATAACGCATGGAAGTGTAATGCCCGTGCAAAGATGCACAAGCATCATTTCATTGGCATTACAAAGCATCAATTAAAGCTTCTCCCCTCAGGTGCATTGCTGCTCCTGAGGGAGACAGCGATGCAACCGTCCTGCATAAAAAATGTCTTTGATTGCGGTATTAACCTAGCTGCTGTTTACCGCCCACCAACCCAAAAAAAGAACAAATAAAAAGAAAATGTAAGAAAGAAGGTTTGCAGTTGCAACAGATTCTGTGTTATGTCTGTTGGAAAGTTTATTGGTGGTGGCCATGAACGCAGGGAGGATCCATCACATTCACCTTTACGCTCACCCTATGATGGGGATAAAGTCTGTAGCAGAACTGACGGTTTCTTCCTGTGAACCCCTTTTATACCAATACGCCATTATATAGTAGCTGTAAGGTGGGAAACACATTCAGCTGTCTTCTGCAACACATCAAATATGTTGACATGCGTTGGAGGAGTTGTATATAAGTCATGCACAAGTTACTCATAGGTTAAGCTAGAGGCCACCACTTATGTATGTAACATATGTCACAATTAAATAATTTACCTGTGACTAATGCTCCACGTATGAGCATATCTATGGCATACTCAACGTACTCGCTGTATGTCGACGTGTGCCAGCGTGTATCAGCGTACTTCAGCATGCTCATCACTCATACAAATCGTACCCATAACTTATGCAACATCTGCCAGCAGTTTTACCAGATTTCTCGCACATCAGGCATACGCTGGTCTAAATAAACAAGATCTGACAGGGGCTTTATGAACAGTCTTGTCTATTTCCTTACAAAAAAGGGTTGGATGAAAGTAGCTATATATATATTTTTTAACACAATTTTGTTTTCCATTCTTAGTCCTTGTTTTAAACAGAAGGATTATTGGCAGCGTACCACCGCTAACCTTTGTGTGAAGAATCATTGGTTCAATCCAAGTAACTCAAATTGGTAAGAACACAAGCAACGGCAGAACTGCGTCCACATTCACCATAATAAGTGCTATCTGAATAGTGCTGGAAGTTATGAAGGAGCTAGGACCAAGAACCAGTATGCTTCCTAGCGTCGGCTAAGTTAACATAGGGAACTCCTGATGTACCAAGCATCTGCTGCAGGTAGGAACTATCTGCCCATGATCCTTTGACCGAACATACAGGCACAGTTTAACAAAACTGCATCATTCGTTCACATGTACTCTGCAAAAAAACTTCTTAGCTTTGTTTTCTCTTCTAGAAAAAAAAAATATATATATATATAATTTATGGCATTAAAAATTTATTAAAAAGCTTTGTTTTTCAATTAAAACTACTTCTTGGTAATACATCATTATGATACTAATAATTTACTACTTTTTATAATAGAAATAAAGGGACAAAAACAGATTTTTACCAACTAATATATTTATGAATGCCTTTTTCCACACTGCAGACCAGATCAAAATTAATAATTACTACTAATAATAACTACTAATAATTAAACTAATTACTAATAATTAAAGTAATAATTTACAAGATTTATATCTTTTTACCTGCAATGTAAGCATTTAGCTTTTCCTTGGCATTGACTTTATTTCCTTGTTCCTTTATTTATTTATTTATTTATTTTTTTTTAGATGTTATCATACTGCAAAAAAAACTACAGGGTGTTTATCCGGCCTCAACCACTTTTTTCTAGGCAGAACAATACAAGACCAAACCCAAGACCGAAGCAACGCATTCTTAGAGCTAAGCCAGGGAATAAAAATGTCCTGAGGCCAAAACTACTCTTGAGCCCTCCATCTCTTACATGCAGTGAGCGTCAGGTGTTGAAATCCATTGATTTTCAATCATTTTCAACCCTTCTAGGTGGAAAGTTTTTCAGGAAAAAAATTACCCTAACACAAAAATCACCCTGACTGGTGGCCTGACCTTCTTTCTTAACCTTCATGTTTCTACCAAATATTGTGCAACTGCTACAAAAGTATGAGACAAGTTTGTTTGGCTGGTCATTTTGGATCGCTGCAAATGTGAAAAAAGAAAAAACAACAAAAAAAACCTCACAGGTGTCAATGAAGGATTGAGAGGCTTAAACTTCAGTTCGTCCTCTTTAAACCCACGTCTGCCAAATGCTTGAAGAATCCTATTTCCTGGTTTAATCCATTGTCCTTTCTTGTTTGTCAAACATGCAGGAGTTAAGATCCTAATTCGCAGGTCAAGTGGAACCACAACCACATCCAGTGGAGCAGGTATAAAAAGCCCCAAAATAGTTGCCAGTTTTTTTAAACCAATCATGCAAAAAGGAAATCAGTATCAGTGAGAAAGTAAATAATTAGAATTTCAATTTTAATTACTTGCAAGATTTTTTTTTTCATTATTTCTACCAACATTTACCTCCTGCTACACGATCCATGACCTTTAACATGATCCACTGCTAATGCCAGTTGGACCTGGTTGACATTATTACTAAGTTGAGCTGCCGCTATAAGACACAAAAATGGACACCTACTGTGCTTTCCTTAGAGTTAAGTCTTAAAGGAAAAAAATGAAGAAAAGTCAGGGTATATTTTCCCACCCTTGACTATGTGTTATTATAGAGATCTAACCTTACAGGGGAGGGCACACAAAGTTAACCCAATAGAGGTGTTGCTGATATGTTCTCCTCTGTAGCCTGACAAGCGTTAAAATCCTCTTAGAGTGGAGATTACAGCAGCAAATCCCAGCTCTGCCTGTATGTGCGTCTCCTTAAGACAGCTTTAGCCTTCTGTACAATTCCTGGGTCATTAGAAGTTACAAACTCTGCTGCTCCATTATAGAGATTTACTTCATGGCCTCACGTTATTACCTGGTAAAACACTTCCATAAAAAGGCCTTGGAATTACTTTCACATTAATATTGGATATTCATTGGACAGTGGTGTTTTCTTACCCATTTGGAGACAACACATTCTTTTGATAGCCTTTAAAGATGTTTGACCATTCTTTGGGAAAGAAATGGTATGAATAATTTTTAAACCTTGTGTTTTTTTGACACTTATCAGGCAGGTTTCCTCCGTTCTCAATGAGGCCAAGGTCTCTACCTGTTCAGAAACTTACTGTCAGCCTACTTTATCCTTTTCCAAGCCAGTTGTAATTATTTTTGTAGGCCTTGCTGGTTGTTTCTATATTTAAACAATCTATACGAGGGGTCTTCAACGTTTTCCAGGCCAAGGACTCCCAAACTGATGGCGTGATGGAGCAGGGACCCCCTAGTTATATATATTGTATGAAATAGTGTTATATCAAACTTGTCCTATATTCACTCTATTACAGATGGAGTAATGTTACGAAAGTAATTTCGCCCTGGGATTATTAAAGTATTTCTGATTCCTGGTTGATGGGACAGGTGTTGTGAATGAAACGGTGCCCAGCTTGAAAGAGCTCCTGTGTGTCGCTGAATGTGAGCATTGATGACTGAAAGACATCTTCTGCCTTCATTTATCTGTTTACTACAGCGTGTTGAATTCATGTTAATGTGGATTTAAAGACATTTCGATTAGTGGAAAAAATTGCAGGGGGAATAAAAAAAAGTCTAATCAACCAAACCTTCTCAATTCCCATGCAATGCCTCCGTTGACCGCCTTGGGGTTGCGGACCCCCTGTTGAAGATAGAATGCAAAATCAACTTTTTTATGCTTTTAACTCCTTCCTGCCTTGGAGAAACCAGTGGCCGTCTCTGTCGTATAAAGGAAAGGGTAAGACCAACCCTTTGAGGAAGCACCTACCTTGACCGTGCTGCGGCTGCACAGTAGACAAATGCCCACTTTCCGATCAGCAAGTGGTGATGAGGTAGCGCACCATCCTTCCTGCCCAAAGTTGAGACAGTTACTTTTTAAGCAGCTAATCTGCAGAGTGATACCAAAGGTTCTTTTTTTTTAGCCAATCTCTAAGCTGTGAAAATGTGTTTTTAGCCATAAGAGGCCTTGGATTGCCTTCCCAAGAAAAGCCTACTTTCATAATGTTATGAAAAGCAGCTTTGCCTTTCATATGGGTTGAAACCAAACAATGATGGTTCATGGAAAATACAAAGGAATTCATTCATTATATAAGTCTCTAAAGTTGACTTTCAAAGATGTTAAAAGCATAATATAGGACCTTCTATAGCAGATAAGAAACCCAAATTATGCCTGGGTCATGGTGATGTTGCCAAAAACATATGGTTCCTTGAAACCTGGTGAGAAATATGCACGCAAAATAGATTTTTTAATTTAGTGAAATTCTTTTTTTTTTAACTGCACTCTTTTTATACTGTAGAATGGTGCGAATACATGCTGAGTAGGAGAGTATGTAAACCTTTGAGTGCGCTGTTACCTCAAGCTAAGGTTGAGAACATCTCCTTCTGTGATCACAGAACGGCCTAATCTCCATACTCTTTACTTTGTTGTACTCTAACCTCGTGACACAAACACATTCAGTATAGATGAGATCATACTGGAGGAGAGCAGCACATTTGATGAGATCTAGTGAGCCAAGGGACACAGTGAGACCATAGGGAGACAGTCACATTTCTCTTCACAGCTTCAAGCACGTTTTTCTACTGGTAGATAGAGATCGACGGCGTAGAGTGAATAATCCAGCTCTTGAGTTTAGATCAAAACCGCCTGCAGGAAACATGTGTTTCTAGTTCACACAGTTCAGTGTCATAATAGCAAAGGCCCAGACGAAACCCTTTCACTGACTCCCTTTATGTGGTAGAATCCAGTGAAACCTAAGAACCTGTGTCTGATAGGGTGTGTGCAGACAGTTTATGTTAGGCTTGCAATCACACAGTATTGTGGATCATATATTTTACCGCAAAACATTTTGGCATTCACTATTTAGTCTTATTTTAATTGCCCCTGATTTGATTTATTTGAGCCATAATCTATTTAGGGAAGTAGGCGGAGTTAGTCAGCTTTGATCATTTGGTGGAGTAATAAAATACTTTTCTCCTCCCACAAAAAGCTGTTAATGACACTTAAACATTTCCTTACATCTTACTGGTCTAAACAGAGCTCTTCACTCTCAGAGTGCTGCCGTCCCTCAGTGCTTCTAAAAGTAATGTAAGAGGAATAGTGCCCAGCCACACTGCAGTAATGAGATTTCATGTAACAGGCCAACACAAATGTAGCATGGAGGGATAATTATACACATTTTTTTGTGTGTTGTTGTAAAAGCAACACATGCATTGGAATTCAGCCGCCGATCAGATATTTTGCTTAATCATCTTTTTTTAAAGCTGCAGTTCAGCCAGACTGATTCAGAGCATCTGTGAAGATAGTTTCCACATCTTGTGAATCTGAATCTGTGAATCTGTGGAATCTGACTGGTATATATTATAAAAAAATGACAGATATGATCTAATCCAGTCCAATGTCCTGCAGGTTTTAGAGGTTTCCCTACATTAGCTCAGCTGATTTCAATTGATAGCTGATTTACAGGCTATTGGTGAAATGCAATCATTAGAATCCGCTGCTTTGAAGCTGAGAATCATTGAAAACCTGTACAACATTGGCCGATTTTTGGACATTCCTGTAAACATTTCAGCTGTTCGGCTGTAAAATGAACAACAACGGAGTAAATTTTGTTCAATATTGTTGCAAGCACAGAACTGAAATAAAAAAAACAATCTATCCAGAAATAAAACTGAAAAAACTTTTTAAGCAAAAAGAACGTGTTCTCAGATTTTATAATTTCTTAACAATGCTTTTTAAACATTTTAAAGTTTTTTTTATTTATTTAATTTGTGTTTTTTACAGATTCTATTTTTTCACATTTTTATTTTTCATTTCGAGATTTAAAAATTCCCTTCCTTTCAAATAGAGTTTCACAAATCATCTTTTATTCACCTCTAGGGCATGCTTTCCTCTGGAATAAAGATGCATTTTTATTGGTCTGTTGAACGTTAGTAAAAGCAGTAATTTGGTAAAGAGTGATAGTATTTATTGGGCTTAAAATTAAAATAATGCAATTTGTAAAAAGCATTTGAAAAAAAGCAACTCGTGACTCTCAATCTAAAAAAAAAAAGAAGATAAAAAAAGTAAAAGTTGTAGCATATCAAACTGGTAAAAAAAATAAAATAAATAACACTTTTTTAAAAATAAATATCAAAAAATACAAGATAACATTTTGTATTTAAAAAATAAAATTAATAATAAGTTATTAAAGTTACCCTGAAAACGTCTTTTTTTTTATTACGGTAAGAAGAATTTTAAAGTTTCATTTCTGGATTGTTTTTTTCTTTCCATTTACATACTGTATTTTTTTTACTCCATAGCGGTAAAGAGAATGTTATCTGTAAAATCAAAACAAGTGAAGTTTGTTAAACTCAATATAATAAATATCTTACTAAAATGATTAAATAATAATAAGAAAAAGTATAAAAAGAAAAAGTATTTTACTCTAAAAACCTATTTGCTGATTATGAAGATTTTTCAAAGTTCAGTTTCTGGATTGCATTTTGTTTTTAATTTAAAAGCATGTCTTTGATTAATAAAACTAAATCTACTCAATGCATGAACCACTTATGTCACTTATATTTACACTCCAAATGTGAATCTTGGGAGAACCCTGCTTACCCGTTGCCTAGCAACTGTATTAAAGCTTGAGGATCCTTATGCTACCTGTTAAAGGTAGAGTTCAGAGACTGGCAGAATTAGTCTATAACAAAGTTTTATTTATGGTTTATATGGATTGGTATGTTGTTAGTGCAGGTTGCCTTTTGTTTATTTTATCAAATGTTAGAAAAACCCGCCTGGACTTGTTAGAATCAGATGTCAAAGTTATGATGTTGCTGCCATTGTGTCACTAGGCAACTCATCAAGCTCTTACCAGCATCTCCTTTTAGCCGACTATTTTTTTCATTCTTTTACCATTAAAGACATGATTACTGAGAATGTCTTGGAAACATTATATATTTGGCCAGTTTGGGTGAGAACAACAAAGCTCACAACAAGAAAACATGGTTAAAAAAATTCTTCTAAATACAGTACCAGCAAAAACATTGAGCCAAGACGTTCTCACGCAATACAAACGAAGGAGAATTGCTGTTCACACTTTCAACCAGTACTAGTAGACGGATGTGTTGTCGTTAGAGATTATAGACTGGATCCAAAACTTAGTGAACAAAGAAAGCTTTCATTCCAGAAACATCTAGAAATCCACATTAGAAGCCATAAATCTTTAAAAGAAAACACTCTGGTTCTAAAGAGCAGAGTGGAAGTCAGTTGTTTTATGTGTGAAATACTGCTTTGCCTTTTAGGAACTGTAAAGTAAAAAAACACACACACTTTATTACAGTTCTTGGCGCCCTGCAGTAACCTCTGAGGAATTTGATAAGAGCTGATTTATATCGTTGTCAATCACGTGCCTCAGCTGCATTACTCTTTTTTTCCTCCCAGACTATTTCTCTAGCTCTTCAGTCCTGAGTAACTTTTACTGCGGACATGAGACGTTTGATGAAGTTTTAAGAAGGAACTGCTACTATCAAAGACCCTCAGGAAAAACTTAAGCTACAGTAGCAGCATTTCATAATGGCCCTTCCCAGTCAAACGCCAGCTGAATGGCAGCCAAAATCCCCTCCAACTTCCAGCCACTGGAGTGACCCCCTCCTTCTCCTGGGTGTGCATATTTCTTTACTCCGACTCCACCCTTTCACTGAATTAAAGCAGACCAGCAGATGACGCTTCTCTTTAGATCTTAATGTCCACAAATCATGACACACAGAATATTTTAGTACAAGGATTGATGTTTAAAGTGGTAGGGAAGCGGCTGTTCCAACTGTTGTATTTACGAATTCTCCGCAGTGGTGCACGACTTTACAAGAGTGAATAAAGGGAATGTGATTGGTCGTTTATCAAGGCAGCGGGATTGTTTTGGCGGAAGATTCGCAAGCAAGTTTGATTGTGAACGGATTGTCGGAAGCATCTTGCTAACCAGATAGCAACTTAGTGCTAGTAGGTTCCCAATGGTAAATTACATTGGGACCAATAGGACTTAAATGGTGACTTAGAAACGACACTGTGAAGGAACGCTATGGACAGAGGAAACATGCAAGATGAGGAGAGTTTTGTGTCGGAGGTCATGGATGAGTCTCCGCTGTCATACATTTTCTTATCTAGAAGGGGAAAGTGGGGATGAAGATGTTGTGGAAGAGGACGCCAGGGCGGCAGAAGCTTGGTTTGGTGTAGAAGGCTTACAGCCGTACATATTTGAGCCCTTGCCTCGCAACGCTGCCAGTTCTGTTAGCTCTACGCCTGCTGAAGACACAGACGTCCATCACCATGAACACTGGGATGGAACTCAATGGGAAAGGAAAGGATTATTATTTCTTATTTTAACCGTTGCGTATATTAGCTGTGACATATTAATGAAGATGCTATGACTAAAAAAAATTGATTGACAGATGACCGTTGATATATGATTGGCCGAATTTAGGTGCACAAGTTGACGTATAACTGACTGGCCTGCATAAGATAACAAAAAAAACAACAACACAGATTTTAAGACTGGGCTTTTTTTTTTTAAATAGAAATTTTCCTAACTTTTGGGACAATATCGTTGGATAAAGAGTACATTTATATACATGTTTAAGCCAGAATGATTTGACATTTAAATATGACTTCCTACGACTTTGAAAAAGAAACATAGGGGACCAGCCAAGGGCCCTTCAAGGAAAGTGGGGAAATTTTGAATGGCTACTACTGTAAAACTAAAATAACATATTGTGGCTCATTAATATAAACTTTGATACAAAAGTAAATGTCTTATTCCAATACAGGTTTTCTATATTCCACCACAATCTGCAACAATTTCTAAGAGCATTTGCTGTGAACCTGTTGGTATTTTATTACACCCATACCTTTCACTGTGAATCGAAGGAGCTGAGGTAGTTGGAAAGTTGAGCACCTAAAAGCATTACGCACTCACTTTTGTCCAAACTACTTATTATAACATCATCCAATTTGAAAACCGTGTTAGCCTTTATAGAGCGGTGTAAAAAGATATTTTAACTTCTTTAACTTTTTATATCAGTTTATTATGAGATCTAATATAACAGACTAACAACAACTCAGACATAATTGTGAGCTGGAAGGTCAATAGGACAGGATTCTATTAGCATGACTCCCCTTTGGCCAGTTTCTAATTTTTTTGTATTACCTGTTATTCTTTAAGAAATGTCAAGATCAATCAGATCTGATGGGTGCATCTATCAGTGCATTTTTCTAATCTTTCTATTGGATTTTTATCTTCGTTTGGAGTATATTGATATATGTTAAGCTAGCAAGCTAGCATTTCGAAGCCTTTATCCTAGAATTGACTCATGCTATAAATGGTGTTTCCCCATACACCAAAGCAGACCTGAAAGCATACAAGACTAGATATTAACCAATTTTTTTGTTGCTGTGTCACAGGGACAAGATGCTATTCTATTTTGCTAGATACAGCACCAAGTTGAATACTTCAAATCAACAAAAACACTTAAGCCATAGCAGAAGTAAGTCCATGGTTGCAATAATAAGTGCTCTTCGAATACTGCTGGCAGTAAGAAGCTAGGAACAGGAAGCAGTATGCTTCCTATAGTCAATTCTTTTAGCATAGGGTCCTTCTATCATCCCTAGCCGCTAGGAGCTATACGGGTGCCCACAATCTTTTGCTTTACAGGACAGCCCACCTCACGGAGTTGAACAAAAATACACTATTTCTATCGTTTGTATCTCTGCTGCTTTTTTCTGTCTGCTTCTGTCTCCTTCAACCCCAGTCAGCAGATGGCCGCTCACACTGAGCCTGGTTCTGCTGGAGGTTTTTCCTCTCCACTCTCGCTACAAGCATGCTTGATGTGAGGGATTGCTGTCGAGTCAATGAGTGCATCAGCTGGTTGAAAACTTGAGATGACATACGTTGTGACACATGCAATCGTCCTCACCTTCATATGATTTGGATTTGACGATTAATGAACCTGTACTCTGCATTTGTATATTGCTTTTTATGTTTGTATATTTCTATTTTTTTTCAGAAGGCCCTGGTTCCAATTTGACCGGCGTCATTCATTTGTGTGTCCATGGTGTGATGACGTCCATAATTCGGTAAAGGCAAAGAAATCCAGAGATTCTTTCGTGCCCTGGTTAGTGTTCTTGCTGACCCTGTTAAAGGTTAAGAATAGGAGCTAGGAACAGAAGTTAGAGCTACAGTTTGAGCTATTCAGATCAAGCGTTGTATATATGTGTGCATTATGGAATAAAAACATTGGATTAATTACTGTGTAGCAAATATTAATGCAAAGATAGAAGATTAAATGCACAATTATAAGCAGTAAACTTCTCAGCACTCATTATACTCACCCATTGTAGAATATAAATCCTGAAAATATATTGCTGCCCCAAAAAACGACAAGTATAAAAGTTTTAATTGTAATAAATCCTTGGGAGAACTTGTGATCTAACTTCTGCATTTCACTCAGCCTTTTAATGTGTGATATGGACAACAGACCATGACAATATTTGAAAACAATTACATAAATTAATATATGTATATATTCTTGATTTTAAGGAAAAATTATGATGGGGTGGAGTTTCTGAAGAGCATCATACAAGTACAAAATCCTTACCCTGTACCAGTCTATTTCCCTGCTGGACCAAAAAGCATTTTCACAGCAGAATTAAGCCCCTCCATCTTATTTCACAGAGGGGTTATGTGTTTGGAATGACGTAAGATGATGATATTTTGTCAGACATGGCGGTTTTGTCCTGCCTGAGCAGCGAGCGGACTTTCATATGTTTTTAAGCTCCGCTGTGTGACGCTCTTTTATAAACAGTGGCTTTTTATGACCATATTTGTTTGCACCGCTGCAATATTCAGATTTTCTGCATCCCTTGGTTCTAAGGATGCCGGTTGTTCACAAATGATCTGAAGCAGCAGTCTGAGGTCTTCACAGCTTGAATGACAACTAGTTGTCATCTGAAGTTATTTGGTGGCACTGCATTTAAAAGAACTTTTGATCAAAAGAATATGGAGAAAATGAAATCTTGCCATTCTTTCCTTCCACTTCATAATCACTGTCTTCTTTTATATATATAACCATACAAATAAAACAGCGATGTTCCTGACAAAAGAGAAGAATGAATATGTTCTTGAAGAAACTGTAAACAGAATCACATTTATTATAAGGAAACTAGAGAAGTTGCTCATGGATTGGCCTCTGGATATTCGTCGATTGAGGACAGCAAAGACTCCCACTGGCTGAGATGTTGCTTGTGTTTGTCTATAATTTGGTCTTAAAAACATCCGGATGACCTGATTGTGCCTCAGGGTTATAATTTAATAAAAAGAATGCTTCACAAGCTTGTGATTATCATGAAATTACCAAAAAAGTCTTTTGGTCTGTGGACTTCAGCTGTGGCATTTAATCCTTACAATGTGAACAAGGTGACAATTGATTCCCTTACCCATAGCTCCAAAGGCAATGCGCCCCCCCCCCCCCCCCCCCCCTTTCTCCCCTAGTGCATATTTTTATGTTCTGTGCTGCAAGAACACTGTGTAATTTTGTGGTTTTAATATCTACACTTTATAACGGATCTGGAGGCTGAGAACATTACGACCCAGGATGATATTTTTATTCTCATTAATCTTTTTTTGTAAAAAGCCCCTTGTGTTTATGTTGGTCATGCCTGAATCAAGTATCCCAAATCCCCCCCCCCCCCAAAAAATACAATAAAAAATGATGGAAATCATTACTCAAACAACACAGTAACAGTAGAAAACATCTCGCTGTTTTATTATGGTGGATGCAGGTAGTCCTATGTGGTCCAGCATGGTGTCGTAAAAAGAGCTGGCTGCACGGCCTCTGTAATCATTACTAGGGTTGCCAACTGCCTGAAAAAAAAAAAGGCCCACCTCATGTGCGTGCCCGCTGACCTGATTCCCTTTACCCTCCTGGCGTGGTGATTTTTTTTTTTTTTAGCCCTCTTTTAGTGTGGAATAGTTTTTTTAACTATTTGACTCAAATCTGTATTGAATTAGATGCATATTTGCTGTGTGCTTTATATTATCGCTGACTTTTTCCACCTAGGTAATTGTTTTTTCCCATTCCTCTCTATATTTTCTCCCACTATCTTCTCTGTGAGCAACACTTGGCTCGACCAATGGGATGAGGGTATTCTGGATCATTACATATATGTTGTCAGCTCATTGGTCACAATGCAGGACAGGGCCCGGGAGCAAGTTTACCATAAGTTTTGTATCTAAGGTGCCCTTGTTCTTCATTTTCCATTGCATTTTTACTGAGGATTTTTTTACTCTCACAGTATTACGTGACAAAGTGGGTTCCTTTTCCACTAAATACGGAACAGTTACTATTTCTAAATACGGATCGATTCCGTTTTTCAAGGGACGGTTGGCAACCCTAGTCATTACTATATGGTGAATTCACTTATCTGTCAGTTTTGTACCTAAATTAATATCCTTTTGATTTTATTTGTTCCGACAATGACAATCTTTTAAAACTGGTGAACCAGTTTATGGACGTCAGCCACAAGTCATTCCTTACAGACCAATTTCATAACCCCCAAATAGGAGCCTACTCTAAGAATGTAATAATTAACAACGTTTTAAAGGGAGTCCTCACTATGGTAGACAAAAACTGCAGTTACTGTTGTAGGTGGAAAAAAATGGTAGAAATTGCTGGCCATACAGCTAACTTTAAATTAAACAAACTGAAAATGTTCTTAATTAAGAACATAAAACTATGGAAATTATATATTTTTTTACATTTCTTCTCAATAAAATAACTGTTTATACAAGAGGATGTTTGAGCAGCAACAAAAAATGGTAATTCCTTGTTTTTTTTTTGGTGGTTTGGAAAACATGCTAGCAGACACAAACCCAGCTATCACTTCATCTTTAGGCGACATAGCTCTGCAGAGTAAAAGGACAAACATTTAGACACAAATAACTACCAGAACATTTGGTCCCACAGAGATGAACATTTTGTTTGTTGGTTTTTAATTTCAACATACACTATATTGCCAAAAGTATTTGCTCACCCATCCAAATTATTGGAATCAGGTGTTCCAATCACTTCCATGGCCACAGGTGTATAAATTCAAGCACCTAGGCATGCAGACTGTTTTTACAAACATTTGTGAAAGAATGGGTCGCTCTCAGGAGCTCAGTGAATTCCAGTGTGGAACTGTGATAGGATGCCACCTGTGCAACAAATCCAGTCGTGAAATTTCCTCGCTCCTAAATATTCCACAGTCAACTGTCAGCTGTATTATAAGAAAATGGAAGTGTTTGGGAACGACAGCAACTCAGCCACGAAGTGGTAGGCCACGTAAACTGACGGAGCGGGGTCAGCGGATGCTGACGCGCATAGTGCGAAGAGGTCGCCAACTTTCTGCAGAGTCAATCACTACAGACCTCCAAACTTCATGTAGCTCAAGAACAGTGCGCAGAGAGCTTCATGGAATGGGTTTCCATGGGCGAGCAGCTGCATCCAAGCCATACATCACCAAGTGCAATGCAAAGCGTCGGATGCGGTGGTGTAAAGCACGCCGCCACTGGACTCTAGAGCAGTGGAGACGCGTTCTCTGGAGTGACGAATCGCGCTTCTCCATCTGGCAATCTGATGGACGGGTCTGGGTTTGGCGGTTGCCAGGAGAACGGTACTTGTCTGACTGCATTGTGCCAAGTGTAAAGTTTGGTGGAGGGGGGATTATGGTGTGGGGTTGTTTTTCAGGAGCTGGGCTTGGCCCCTTAGTTCCAGTGAAAGGAACTCTGAATGCTTCAGCATACCAAGACATTTTGGACAATTCCATGCTCCCAACTTTGTGGGAACAGTTTGGAGCTGGCCCCTTCCTCTTCCAACATGACTGTGCACCAGTGCACAAAGCAAGGTCCATAAAGACATGGATGACAGAGTCTGGTGTGGATGAACTTGACTGGCCTGCACAGAGTCCTGACCTCAACCCGATAGAACACCTTTGGGATGAATTAGAGTGGAGACTGAGAGCCAGGCCTTCTCGTCCAACATCAGTGTGCGACCTCACAAATGCGCTTCTGGAAGAATGGTCAAAAATTCCCATAAACACACTCCTAAACCTTGTGGACAGCCTTCCCAGAAGAGTTGAAGCTGTTCTAGCTGCAAAGGGTTGACCGACGTCATATTGAACCCTATGGATTAGGAACGGGATGTCACTTAAGCTCATATGTGAGTCAAGGCAGGTGAGCAAATACTTTTGGCAATATAGTGTATCTATTAACTTAGCTAGTACCCTCTTTCTAGCGGTTAGGTTGGAGAATTTCCTCACTTCCTCTACAAATTCGATCTTGATTTTTTTAGTTTTCAATTTTCAATACGGGTTAGACAAAAGAGCTTTGTTGCAGCTAATAAACAACATCCTCTTCAGGATGTGGAAATCTGAAAAGTTGATTAAAATGATCAGATAGTAAATGGGGTCATGAAGGGTGAATGAAGTCATTTGACATAAAACGAGTGGTAGAAGGGGCATTTTTATCAAGAGCTGCAAGACACATTTGAAGGGATGTAATATTTCGTTATTTTACATTTGCCCCCTGCATATGAGCATTTCTTTGGCCATTTGGAAGGCAGCTAACTGCTCCTGACACTAGTGTTGCGCCGATACCATTTTTTGGCCTTGATACCGATACCCGATACCTGGCTGTGCACTATTGGCCAATACCGATACCATACCTTTGTGAAGCAGGAAGAAGACTAATACAAAGTGAATCCAGTAGAACTTTTTATTGCCTACTTGGAATGGGTGACAAGAGTTGAATAAACTTTTGGCTCTCAAAATGGTATCGGTGCCCTATTTGTTGGTACTCGCCAATACCGATACCACCATTTTAGTGCATCAGGGCCCTGCCCGATACTGGTATCGGTATCGGTGCAACACTACCTAACACCCAAATGTGAAAAAATATCATACCAAACTGCTTGCATACAACATAGTAAAGTTGTGAAATAGAAAAAAAAAAAGAAATGTAAGGTACTACACATGTAAGCTACTAAACGAATGTATAATCCTATAAATGCTATCTAATTTTTGGCACTGTAAGGGGAAACTGGTATCTTTTAAATACAAAATGTCCAGCTTGTTTTATGCAGGGTGGAAAATGAATGAAACCACAAGAGGCAAAACTTGGGTAAGAGTTGATACAGTGGGTGCATTTACTTGAATCCCTGTTGATTCACATCATTATGAAGTCCATAAATATATTTCATGTATTTTGTTAAACATCTGCATTTTTGGGCGTCTATCAACCCCTGCCTGAGTCACCTGTGTCGTTGCGGCTTAAAGTGCAGGCTGCGTGTCGGTCGGGGGAACAGTACGAGTCCCTGCCAAAGGGTCACTTTATTACAGACTCGCTGCCAACACATTTGTCTCCGGTTACTTACACTTCAGTGAAGGCACTTATAAAGTCTTGCTGTGAAGCACCTTTGCAGCCCTAGCTTTGTTTTATAGCCTTAAAAGTCAGTTTAAAGCTATTTTCTTATCTCACTTTAAGGAAGACTTCTTTCAATAAATAACACAAATATATTTATACATCATATAAAGATAGATAACCATGTATCACTACATGCATTTCATATAATTTAAATAATTTATATATACAGTTCTCCTTAGCACAGGCCTCTCCTCCCTCCAACACTCTCAAATGAGCTCTTTCATTACAGCTTGCAGCACATTGGTTTGAAATAGCATTCAAATGGACGCTGGGTTTCTTCAGTCGTATCTTTTGCAGCAGAAAGTTGCTGTTCGCTCCCAGGACACCTAATCCTGTGGTGCTGGGGTTGCTGTGGAAATAAAAATCCCAGACAAGGAGGTGGAACTCCACGCAGGTAGTTATTGGTGGAGCTCACTTAATTTTGTTTCGTCCTGTGACGTTTCCTGGACAACGCACAGATGCAGGAAGTGTTTATGCGTATCCACCTCCATCCCATTTTGCCTCGATCTTCTGTTAGTGCCCGAACAAATGTCTGTGCCGTCTTGCACTTTGAGTTCCAGTTCTTGTTGTCAATTCCCCGACACGTGTTTTCTCGGGACTGGTGGTCCCGACAGTTCGTCTCGTAAAAGTACTGACTGATCTCTTTCTTGTCAGGTAATTTAATTTTAGCCATAACGGCCACATCATTCCCCTGTATGTCCACAGCAGTGGTTTTGTCATTCACCCACATGCTTTCGCTGTCACAGACAGAATACTCCCCGCGGTAACTCTTGTGTTCGGTGTGACGCTTCTTCCGTGTCTTATTTCCCCCCACAGCTCCTTCCAGTTCATTGCTTATGAAGTCGTCCTTGAGGTACAGAGGAGGTGGCTGTAGAGGCGGCCGGTCACTTAGCACTACCCGAGGTGAAATGTATCTCTTGTGCTTTCTCAGGAGGTCCGAGCTGACCAGCATTGCTTGGTGCTCGACAGCCGATTCACTGGTCCCACCACTGCGGCCCCCTTCCCCCCACTGCTCCTCATCCTCCTGATCCCTGAAAGGTAAGTTTGGTTCCAAGAGAGGGGGGAGGGTTTCCTGCTGCTCCGTATCCCGGCTTCTGCCCTGCTGGCTGTGATCCCCCTGGATCCTTTCTCTCGTCAGGTCGGCTTGAAGCAGCTGGATTATGAGGGAATTTAAGGGGTCAGGACTTGGCGACTGCTGATGCTGTCCCTGGCGGCTGCTGTTCATGCTGGATGCCTGGATACCATATAGGTACACAAGGGCCATCACATAGAGCAGGATGGACATCACTAGATTCACCTGCAGAATCTGCAAAGACAGGAAAAGAGACATCTTCAGGCGGGTATACACACATATGCAGATGATATGTTCTTTAACCCTTACAAAATTATCCCATGGATTTCACATGTTCATATGTGATTCCCATCTTCTACATGTGTTTCCTGTTTCCTCACATTAAAATACCACACATTTAACATATGATTCTCATCGTCCATTATCCCAGATGTAGGTCACATTCAGGCAATCACTCAGTCACTTTTATTTGTCCCCAATGAGGCAAATTGTTGTGAATCAGAGGAAGCAGCAACATATATTAGACATAGAAAACACATAAAATGACATGCCTATAAAAACATACATATATAAAGGAAAAGAGTGAAAACTGGTCAAATACAGGCAATCAACCTTTTCCTCCTGGAGTTGTTAGTTTTGGCTCGTCGGAGCCTGAGCAATAAACCGAATGGAAGGAAATGGAACTGATGATGTAAAGGATGTAAACAGTCAGACGGGGTAAATCCTGCTTCCTGAAGCAGCTTTTTGTTATACAGATCCTGCATAGTCTCTTCAGTACTGTACTTTTTTTTTTAGACATGGACGATCTTATTAAGAATATTCTTCTGCTGCTGACATTTCATGTAGATTGTGTTATTATTACTCTTAAATGTCAGTTTATTTTCTATTTTTATCCCTAAGTACTTTTTGGACTCTACAATTTCTACATGCCGGCCATCAATAACTGGTTTCAGGAGATGGATGCAAATGCCTAAAATCAATGCATGTCTTTGATACATTCAGTTAAAAAGGAATCCGGGCACCACTTTAAAAAATAATCAACCACAGGACCATGAGAGAATTTAGAACAATTTAGGAAGTTCAGAATGATGGTACTGTTCAGTACTTTCAGAGTATGATGGGATTTTTTTAATATCAGTTATTACTGGACAACAAACGGAGAGAGTACACAACCCTCCGTTGAGCCAATAGATGTTAAGGATATATCAGAGGAATGTTTATTTATTCAAACTCTCTATGTTCTGCAAGTCAAAAAAATCCAGAATCCAGCCTACAAGGCTATTAGAGTTGTTGATTAATCCGGATTAGCAGATGAGGCAGAGTATCATTAAAGGCGGAGGAAATGTCAAAGAAGCCAGTGTGATTATTGGAGGTCTTCAGATGCTAGACAGTGTTGGGCATGAACGGCGTTCACTGAATATGTTCTTATTTTTAGTGAAAGGTGAACTGAATGGATCTGTTTTGAAGTAATGAACATGAACGAGAGCGACGTTCTCTCTGAGAATAATGAGCTTATTATCGAAAACAGCATGACAGACCAACATGTCTACTGCCAGTCTGCATGATTCAGACTAATCTGCTGGTATTTCTGATGCCAGTTCTGCAGAGCGCTTGGCAGAGTTTATAAACTAACAAAGGAAGAATCGAACAGCTTTTGTGCAAACTGCGCACATCGTGACTTAACAAACAAGTCCATACGTCAGCCATGTCCATTTCAAATTTAAAGCGAGACATCGAGTTAAAGCATCCAAGCTATCTTGGGAAATATCTGCTACTGAATGAGAAACGTAAGAAATTATTTTTAATCCAGATCTTTTCAGCAGAACCTGAATGTTCCTCTATGTTTATGAAGTTCTGTGTAATTTGGCTAAATAAAGGTTTCACTGCACATCCAGTATACATTGAGTGCATCAAGTATTTTCCATTTCTTGACCTCTTGACCTAGTTCATTTATAGGTTTGGGAACTGTTCTTTCTATGAACTGCAACACATTGCTTGTAGAAAAAGTCTAAAATGTTTGGGACATTTTCCACATACGATCAGTTTTGTTTATGTATTCCATGTTCCATTCAACTGTGGATCACATGTGGAACTTGTGATGGCATATTTCTCAACTGTGCATCACAAATTAAGATTTTTTCTCATGTCAATATCATTAGATTGTCCTCTGTGTAATATCCTTTTAAAATCTGTCAAAATGTATTTATCTGTGTGTCTTGTATTTCTATATGTTTTCTATGTAAACATCTTATAATGTTACAAAAAAAGGAATAAGGAGTTTCGAAAGTAAACACAAATTTGTAGTGTCAACCAGTTATTCAGTTGGATTTCCCTTTCATAAATCCCATGAATTTAACATTTTACTGGTCACTGGTCAAACCCATGTAGCAGATGTCAAACCATGAGGTAGACATGCAACTAAATTACATGTAAAAGTATTCAAACATGTGGATTTGGGCCAATTCCTGTTAAAAACTCATGTGATTCACATGCTAAAAGTTGTAAATCCTAGTGCCTCAATTGGGAATCGTGAAAATATGTGTATCACATGTTTTTCACATTGGATACACATCTCTTCACAAGTGATTCCTATTTAGACACATGTTGCTTACAGGCAAACATGTGAATCACATCTGATACACATGCAAGTGATCCCATGTAATTGCCGTGTTATTCACAGAGGAATCACTTGCCACCACATGAACACACATGCTGGTAAATGTGATAAACATGTGGTACATGGTTCAGTAGGAGAATCTGTTGACAGGTACTATCAGTCCAGCATTCTCCAAACCCTGTCCACCTGGAAGAGTTGCTACTGTCTCATTTGTTGGATGGTGTGCTGCAAAATATTTTTGTTTTGGTTGTCAACATGGGAAACCCTTTCTTGTTCCCAAAATCCGGAGTAATGCACATTGCCCTGAACACACTTAGCTTATTGTGAAACATGGTGGCAGTGGCATCTTGCTATGGGAAAGGATTGATACAGCATGCACGGAGAAGTCGATTGAAGTTGATTTGGGGGTCTTAAAAAGGTTCACCTAGGGGCTCAAATCTCTAAGCAGATGTAAGCCCCTATAAAACCAAGACCTGTCTCTACACTGGAAAAAAAATCAAAATCTCTATCAGTCATTTTCTCTTAAAATAAGTGCATTTGTTCTTGGATTGAGCAGGTAAAAGAGACATCTTGCCAATGGAACAAGACAATTTACACTTAAAATAAGAAAACACAATTGCATCGTCTTAAATCAAGTGCATATTATCTAATTATCTCATTTTACACTGCAAAAACGATCTAGAAATGAGTAAAAATGTCTTAAATCAAGTGTATATACCCATAATTTGAGCAGATAAACAACATGATTTGCCAATGGAATTAGTATTTTTACTCTTAAAATAAGATAATTAGATAATATGCACTTGAAATGAGCCAATACAATGGCTTTTTCTTATTTTGAATGTAAATTGTCTTGTTCCTTTGGCAAAGTATCTCCATTTTCCCCTCAATTCAAGAAAAAATGCACTTATTTTAAGAAAAAATGCCTTTATTTATACTATCTAATACCTTTATTTTAACTATCTAATTTAGCTACTCAAATAGAATGGTAAATACACTTAATTTAGGAAATTTTTACTTTTAAAAATGTTTTTCCAGTGTATATAAAAAGCTGCAGCAGATGGGGTTTCTTTCTACAAAATACTGACCCAAATGGGCCGATTTTCCTCTCTTTACATAACGTTTTGGAACCAAATGTCAAAACCTTGTGCTTTTTTTTCTGTCTAATTCACACATATTCACTAATTGTTAATGGGTTCAGCTTTGAAATACTTTGTTGAGGGTATACTTTTGCACTAACTGCAGACAATTACAGCACAGTTGATCAGTTCCTTTATTTGATTTTCTCTTCTAAAAAGGTTTTTCAAAACCATCAGGGTGACTTTGTCGTCAAACTGGGAAAATATGAGGCTCAGAAGTTCAATTCAGTTTTTAGAAGAGCTGAATTTGAACCATCTGGAGACTAAAAACAACAGATGTATTCCACCAGGATGTGTGTCACACTATAGCATGTTTGAGAATTAACATGAAGTAACTTGTGCAAACATACCAAACTTGCAAGAAACATCCTTAACTGAAACCATTTTGGCCGCCGGCTCTCTAAAAGAGGTTGTTGACATCGCCTACCGCAGCATCTTCACTACTTTGAACAGCTTTCTCTGCGGTGGATGTTTTCCCACAGACCTGAAGATGTTCTCTAAAGAACAAGGCTTTCATTTTATTAACAATAAACAGAACCAGAGAATTTCTATTATTTTAAGACTTTAATGCTGGTTTCTTGTTTTCATTTCTTTAAGTTAGGGTCTTACCTGCTTTTTGCAGGGTAAACTAATTCCTTTAGTAAAAATAAAACAAAACATTCAATTACGTTCAAAGACTCCTGTGGTTTTTGTAATTTGAAACCTTTTTCATGCCAGTTTTTTATGGAGTGAATTCTGTTCCATTATTTATAACATGTTTTGTAAATTAAAATTAAGAAAAATGCATCCTAGAAATCATTCTTTGTTTAACAACTTTATAATTGGTAAACTTAAAAGTAAAATATTTGGCATAAAGGTTTTTCTGGCTTGCTTTTTTTTTCATTTTCATTCACAAAACCTGTTATTTGCTTGTAACAATAACTTTATAACTTTCTTTTAAAATATCTAGTAAAAAAAAACACATAATCTTTTGTTATGATCACTAAATAAACATTGAAGGAGATTTATTGTTGTAGCTATAAAACCAGTGTGTTTTTTCTATTATGAGTAAAGTTCCACTCCTAATCTGGCTGAGTGAAATTCAATTTTTCTCTTTGTCTAACCAGTCCTGTAACTCTGGCTGGGAAGTTTCAGCTGCTGTTCTTTTCATTGGAAACTAAAAGAAATCCACCCTTGGTGATATTTAAATGAGTCGTCGTTGTCAGTCTGTACAGCTTGAACTTTTAACAGCCACACTGTCAATGTTTGTCATTCCCCAAACTTCCATTTTTTTTCTCTTTTCTTGGCTAAAATGTTGCAGTAGTTAAAGAAAAAGGCAAAAAAAGAGCAATCGGATGGATGAACCATCGAGTCATCTGAATTCTGACTGTTCTATAGATGCTAATTTCAAGGGCTGCAACTCAACTATTATTATTATTATTTTTACTCAGCTGATTAAAATATTTTTTTCTTTTCTTTATAAAATAAATCAAGCTGCTGTGTACGTTACAGCAAACATGTTGAGCCCAATTTGACCTTAATCATGGTATCCCTAAAATAAAAGGATGGACTTAATAACCTGTTTTTCATTTATAACAGTAAAATAGCATCCTTTATACAAACAGTGGAAGTGGCTTGTTAAGGAAGGAAGGAAGGAAGGAAGGAAGGAAGGAAGGAAGGAAGGAAGGAAGGAAGAAAGAACGGGAGGAAGAACGGGAGGAAGAACAGGAGGGAGGAAGTGAGGACCGAAGGGAGGAAGTAAGGCAGTGAGTGAGTGAGTGAGGAAGAGAAGGGAAGGAAGGAAGTGAGTGAGTGAGGACGGGAGGGAGGAAAGAAAGCAGTGAGTGAGTGAGTGAGGAAGGGAAGGAAGTGAGTGAATGAGTGAAGAGAGGAAGGAAGGAAGGAAGGAAGGAAGGAAGGCAGTGAGCGAGTGAGGGAGTAAAGGAAGGAAAGCAGTGAGTGAGTGAGTGAGTGAGGAAGAGAAGGGAAGGAAGGAAGTGAGTGAGTGAGGACGGGAGGGAGGAAAGAAAGCAGTGAGTGAGTGAGTGAGGAAGGGAAGGAAGTGAGTGAATGAGTGAAGGAAGGAAGGAAGGAAGGAAGGAACAAGCCAGTGAGCGAGTGAGGGAGTAAAGGAAGGAAAGCAGTGAGTGAGTGAGTGAGTGAGGGAAGGAAGGAAGGAAGGCAGTGAGTGAGTGAGTAAGGAAGGGAAGGAAGGAAGTGAGCGAGTGAGGACGGGAGGGAGGAAAGTGAGTGAGTGGGTGAGTGAGGAAGGGAAGGAGTGAGTGAATGAGTGAGTGAATGAGTGAAGGAAGGAAGGAGGGAAGAAAGGAAGGAGGGAAAGCAGTGAGTGAGTGAATGAGGAAGGGAAGGAAGTGAGTGAATGAGTGAGTGAATGAGTGAAGGAAGGAAGGAACGAAGGAAGGAAGGAAGGAAGGAAGGCAGTGAGTGAGTGAGGAAGGAAGGGAATAAAGGAGGGAAAGCAGTGAGTGAGTGAGTAAAGGAAGGAAGGAAGGAAGGAAGGAAGGATGGAAGGAAGGCAGTGAGTGAGGGAAGGAAGTGAGTGATTCCTTCCAGAATAAAAAAAAAAGTTTACTTTTTTTACGTTTGTAAAATCACATGTTATCTCGCCAGGATCAGCCACGCTGATGGGCTGGCAGCTTGTGGCTCTCCACTGAGCGAGAAGATTTGCAGCATGGTGGATAGAGCTGAGCTTATAGCTGCATCCATGTCAGCACATTATGTTCGAAGGTAATTTCACAGGTTGGAAGACTAATTCGTTCTCACCCCCAGATGTACATCTGCCCCAGATATTCATCCGTGCAAACGCAACATCAGAAAAGATTAGTAGAGTCTGGCATTAACACAGCACGTTAACGGCCACCATTTATTTATACTTATATATATCTATATATATATATATATAGATATATATGCAATAATTAAAACTAATAAAACACCAAATTTAATGCCCAAATCTTTATTAAATTAAGAAGTTATTAAACATTTTGTCTCTGGATCGCATGTTTTCTTTCCATTTATAAAACATGTTCTTCGATTGCAACAGTTGTGGAACAAAATTCACTCCAAAAACAATGAAGAGCAATCCAATCAACTGAAACCATCTGTTTTTGGATTATTGAATAGTGTATCATAGTGTCTGACTGTGGAGCCCAACCTTTATTATATATAATTTAATTACGGGCTACTGGAAACCTCAGCAGTCCTTGTGTTAAGGTTATTTCACAGATGCTGGTATCCTGATTGTTCAACTAAAGCATTGGATATGCTTCTAACTCTGTACTAACCGTTGCGGGGTGCGGGACTGACTGAAATAATAAAATAAAAACACACTGATGAGCAAGTTAGCGGTGGAAGGAATTATTATTTCAATAACAACAAATCTGAGCTTAGCCATGTAGGCCTGGTGTTCTTGTCCAGCATCAGTGTTTTATCTTGCAAATGAGCCTCTGTAAAAAGGGTCAAAATATGCCCCTAATTTTCCCTCCTCTAAACCTTGTAGAAACGTAAAACATCTGAGTCTTGTACAGCGACACATGGTGGGCCAATGTCGTATTACACAATATTAATGGGATTTTACAGAAAACTTGTCAACTCTGAAACTTATCTCACGTGTTATACATGATATAGAGGTAACATATAGACTTAACATTGAATAAATGAATAATTATACGTCGGCTGAGGGGTGCAAACTTGTTGCAAATACACAAATGTGCAGCACATTAAAATAATGTAATGCAAAGAAAAAAATGAGGCCTGATAACACAAAAATTCGACCAACACACAAACAAAAACACATGAAAAAGAGAAATGCTCCAGTCAGCAGCTAGGTGCAGCAGCTAGCAGCAAACACATAAAGAATGCTAACACACAAAACATTTGAAAAGGAAAAACGTTGACATTAGCAAAAATGACTACAAGTTAAGAAAATATTCCAACCAAATCCACTTTAACACAAGTTCTTCCTTATATATTAGCATCAATGGACTCTTATTTTCTTGCTACCAGATCAATAAATAATTGCAACCAAACTAAAAGAGGTTCTGCTTTAACCAATAGGGTAACACATTGGGGAGTGTTGGTCTAGTGGTTAGAGCAGTGCTTTTGTGCTCTAAGAAGGTTGAAATTACCCGGTTCGATCCCCACAGCCTGCACTCTGAGTCCCTGAGGAAGACCCTTAACCCCACACTACTCCCTGGGCGCTGCACAATGGCAGCCCACTGTTCCCAAAGGGGATAGGTTAAGTGCAGAGAGTTAATTTCCTTACCCTGCACTTGTGACGGTGTAATGACAATAAAAAGCTGAAAAAAAACTATTTTATCATGTCAACATAACAGATCCTAAAATATATCGGAACACCACTGAAAAAATGGAAAAAAGAATGATACATACAGCAAAATGATCAAACCACTTAATTACTTTGAACATGAGAAACAAACCTTGGCATGTTTTTTGTTATGATATTTAATCTTTTTCTTTTTTTCTATCCTGTTTATTTTGAATCTGCTCTGCTTCTGGGTGAGATTTCCTCTGAAAAAGGAGCAAAGACGCTTCGGTTGGCACTAAAAGCATTTTAATTGGTCAAAAGCCTTGAAGTGAAGAGGATTTGAAAAAATGCAATTTTGAAAATGGAAAACTTGAAAAACAATTGAAGAACTGAAATCTGAGAAAAACAAATTTTTTTTAAAGAAATAAAAAAATATATATATATTTCTAAATTGCATTTTTTTCAAATGTTAATTTATCTAAAATGTGTTTTTGCCTGCAACAATAATGGGATAAAACTCCCATTTTCCATATTTTTTCCATATTTTACTATATTTTTTTTACTATTTCATATTCCATATTTTTGCAGCACTTTTGCACCTTTTGCCACAGTAAAAGGCCTGAGACTAGAATCAGCAATAAACTCAGGTCCAGAGTGTGTTTCTAATCTTAGTAGGACATGATTTAAATCATCATAACACTATGGAGGAACATGAAGCAGCTCTCAACTGATTTCAGAACACTTGTTTACAACAGTGTTGTACTTCACACTGTTCTTCACACTTAACTGGATAATTGTTCGATTTTTCATGTGATATTCAGATGCTACTGAGCCTGCAAATAGTCACAGAACTGTGAAACTGGAATGCAGGCTTTTCGAAAATTCTCCCTCAGCCTAATTACAGATGACTTGCATTAATCTATCATGAACCACCAAACTATTTTTCTTTGTAAGGGAGCCTGGGCCTTATTGACCAGGATTCCAGGGCAAGCCTCCAGCAAAAAAATACCGCCTTAATGAAAAGTGCATAAAGCCAAAATATTTCTTGAGTCTGAGTTGAAATCAGTTGTTTTAATCAGGCTTCTCTTTCTAGACAAGCAGTAAAACGTTTGTTTTAGAGAAACAAACAGCAAACTATTTTGGATTGATATCGACAGTCCACCTTAAAAAAAACTCTGATGTTTATCTAGAATATTAAACCTTGAAAGATTCTGTAAATATCCATCATACCACGCAGAAGTATTCACACCCTGGGTCCTTTTTAAATCAAATCATGTTTGGGTTAAAGATGTGATAGAACGGCACAAGGTACTGCATGTTTTTAGTATCTGTAGTTAGCGTCCCTCATCATAACACAGCCTCCCCTATGTTCTACTGTAGAGATGGAGTGTTAAGGATGCCGTGCAGTGTTACTTTCTCTTCCATCTGCCGTCTCCTGCGCACCTATTATGTAAACTGATTATATTGACGATAGTTTTCTAGATTAAAGCTTAACCTCTCTGAGCTTTGGATCTCTGCAGCTCCTGAAGAGTTTTTAAAGTCACACAGTTGATCATTTAGTAGCTGAGTGTTCTATAAAAATCAAAACAAGGGGGGCTGAACCAAAATTCAGATCACAAATAAATAAATGATTAATTAACCTTTTATTCCATTTGCTAAATTCATACTTGCTCAAATAGAGTAAAATACACCAATATGAAGAAACTCTTTGTACTTCCTATTACTATTACTTTTGAAGGTCACTTTGGGTCCAACAAAAAAAATCCCTGCTTTTAGGGCTTCCAGATGTCTTTAATTGCTGCTGCAGTCAACAGCTCTATATGGGTTTATAAAGGACAGATGTTTCATGTTTTCCTAACCAAAACTGCATTTATTTCAAGTTTATTTTTTCAAGTATAAAGAATACAAAAGTATATATGTTCCAACTTATTGATGTAAATACTAAAAAGATATACTTCTAGAGACAATACTGTCCCACTCTTTCTATTTTGAAGTTGTCTTTAAGCTATACTTTTAATTGACTTTCAATAAACTTCCTGATCTACTTTTAGTTTACGAAAACAGACTTTAATGTATGATTAAGGTAATCTTTAGAGGTAAGCAGTTATCGTATTGTTTATCGTTATCTTGATACATTTCAAGTCATGATAACAATTTTGATTTAATGGTACACAAATATTTATAATTGGTGAAGAAAAAAATCTTTAAAAAAAATGGTTGAATTCATTATTTATTTTTTATATTTTTCTCTTTTTATTATTTGACGCAAATTAGAAGAACATGATTAAATTACTGCGGGATGTTCTGTGATATAAATCACTCTTCTTTATGTAGCTGGTGTCCCAAAGAAACATTTTTTTAAAATTTGAATAATTTTTGAAGAGTAGTCTGTGTGATTGAGGGGCTATGATTACTGAGAAATGCATTTACAGCTGTACTGTTTTATAGGAATGTCTGCGAATAAAAAGTTTTTTTATTGTAAATTTTATTGTTATCACAACAGAACCACAAAAAGTGTAAATGGTTAAATGGTAATGAGGTTCTATGGATCTACAGCCAGGCACTAAGCAGTCTTCAAAGTAAACCTTAATTAATCTGTAAATCTTCCAAGTCTACAAAATAATACTTTAAAGTATACTTAAATTAGCCTTTTATTGAAATAAAATGAAAGCACTTTGATGATATAATCTTATTCTAAACAGGAAATAACGCACTAGCTAGCAAGTGCAACATCCTTTTTTTTTTTACTGATTTTTTATTTATATGTTTTTTTTTTTTTTTTTTAAATGTGTCTTCGTTCCTCACCCCATAGGAACCCTCAGAGGTAAGGAAAATGTGATCTGAAAAAACAAGTCTAGAAAGATTGTAGTTCATTAAAATCAATCCAAAAAAAAAAATGAAATCTTTTTTGAAAGAATAAAACCTTTCAAAATCACATTTCTGGATTTAATTTTTTTTCTATTTTCATTTACAAAATGCGGTCTTTACAACTAACAACAAAATTCACTCCATATTTAACTGTGCAAATGAAATGTGTTTCTAACAGACTTCAGTCATATGAGTAAAGTTGCAGCAGGTATTATTAGGAAGAGCCTCAATACTTGTCTGCATCATTTTCCAATCAGTATCTATCAGCACTTCTACATCTTTTAGTTTCTTTAAAATTTTGTGTAAATTTCACAATTAGCATTTCAAATTTGTAGCCCAGTAATCTGTAGATAAGTGGAAAAAGAAACGTGGTTTGACATTAACCGACCAATAATAATAATAATAATAATAAATCTATTATTATTATTATTATAAGATAATTATCTAAGATTTTCAACTACAAACTTCAGTGCTTTTCTTTTGTTTTCTCGCGAGACTAACACAAAGTATGAAATTCAAAGGAAAAATCAAGGATCTTTTGAAAACTCTTTCATCTTCCCCCGTTTTTTCTGTCAGGCTCATGCTGGGGCGGGTGCCTATCTCCGGCAGTCTGTGGATGAAATGCGGGGTAAACCCTGGGCAGGTCACCTATATGTGGCAGGGCAACACAGAGACACACCCACACCTCAGGAGGAGGAGCTCTAGAGATTCACACCTCAGGTGGAAAAACCTCTCCCCAGGAAAACTATTAGAGGTTTACTCAGTAAAAAAAACTTTATGGATTTGCAGGAAGGATGGAGACCATTGAAATGAATCTAAAACATATAAAGTTAAATGTCTCTTACAAGCGATATGGATTACCCACAGAGTCAACATGACATCCTGTTCCTATGATGAAATATTGTGGTGGCAGTATCAAGGGCGTAGGAATATGTTTACAATTGGGGGGGACACATGTCGGAAATCTGAGATTCATAAATATCCAACAGAAACATATCTTAAGTACGCTACTTAAAAAAAGGCTATTTAATCTT
The DNA here is from genome assembly GCF_016077235.1 of Cyprinodon tularosa. Taxonomy (NCBI): domain Eukaryota; kingdom Metazoa; phylum Chordata; class Actinopteri; order Cyprinodontiformes; family Cyprinodontidae; genus Cyprinodon; species Cyprinodon tularosa. The sequence goes on along the minus strand of NW_024038589.1, from coordinate 851,899 downwards.
TTACTTTATTCCTTTATAAATGTGTTTGCAAAAATAATGCATTTAAAATTAACATAATGCATTTGTTCATAAGATGTGAGCATATCACCAAACAAAATGACTGGAGTCTTTTATTAAGCAAAGGGAGATGTCTTTCAAGGGCTTCAGCCCTTGGCATATTTAGTGTCCGCATACGCACTAGAAAATCAAAACAATTCAGTAGGCCACACAAGTGCAAAGTTTGATATGTTTTATTTTGTCAAACTTGCAATAATGGTCAAAAATGAATTTATATAGGTTGACTGACAGAGGGAGCTGACAGTGTGTTGAAGAATTACGGACAGGGCGCTTTGAAGCATCTGGTTCAAAAACGCATTATCAACCTTTGGTAGAAATCCATCCATCCTTCCATTTTCTGTACACCCTGTCCCTTAGTGGGGTCGGGAGGTGCTGGTGCAGGGTCCACCCTAGACAGGTGGCCAGTCTGTCCAGACCTTTGGTAGAAGCCTGTAATTCCAATTTGCAGTACAGAACAGAGAAAACTACAGAGTTGTCAATGTTGTGTTAATCTGTTTATAGTGTAAAACGAGGAGCCAGCAGTTTATTTGAGGAAATAAAGATGCAGAAGTTAATTAGTTGGTTAATTAGTGGTTTTGCAGCAGTCCACTGCACGACCAATGCGGCCGCCGCTGCTAAGAATTAGAATTAATTCTCCCTGTGGTTAACTAACGATCAGGAGCGCGGCAGGTATAACATCTGTCCATTTCGGCGAATCAAAACCATGCAAAAAATAAAAAATCCTCGTAAAACGCACGCCCAGACCGGGCTAATTTCAACACAAGTTGTGTTAGGTGACTGTTACTCACACTGACGTTTCTCTTTTAAAAAAATCTGAGTAAGTCCTACTGCTGTTTCAGCCTTTTAGTTGGTGGTGGCATTGTACTGAAATGAGATATAAAAAAAAATATATAAAAAAAACATTTTGGCTAGCGTGGCAAACGTCTAGAGAAAGTTAGCAGTTAAATATTGGATGAGTGATCAGCCCAAGACTACGGAAGAGGATTAGGGCCACTGGAAAAAAAAAAGTTAAGTGATTTTTACATTTTATTTCAGTTTAATACGGGAAAAAGTCAGAATTCTGACTTTTATTTTCAGAATTAAGACTTTTTTTCCCTCAGAATTCTGACTTTTTTTCTCAGAATTTTGGATCTTAATGTAGATGGGCACCATGAAGGTAGAGATGTGGAGCACTCAGCTTCACTGACAAAGATGTGAGTTGTTTGAGAGAGCCAGTGACACATTGGTGGAAAATGACAGAATTAGGCAACTTTTTATGCGCCCGAGGGGTCCCCTCATTAATGGAGGAGCAGAAGGTCATTAAAACAAGAGAGCTAGTCTCTAAAACAGACACGGCTATGGCTTGATGCTAGCATGTTTGTTGTTAAACATACTTTTGTTATATTACATTTGTGTTGTGTTTTCCAAATAGTGTAGAAAATTAATGGTGGGTTTATAATGTTTACCTTTTATGAGCAGGACAGAAAGCAGAGAAGTGTAGCATTACCTCCAACTAGTTAAACTCATAATTATGAAGTTATTCAACAAATTCCTCAAGTAAAAAAGTGCAACTTTTATTTTTTTTTTTTTTTTTTTTTTTTACCAGATTTGTTGATTAATTTCAGAATTATGTATTCCTTCCAAATTTCCAAATCTGAAGAATTTTTTAAACCAATATCTACATTATTTAACATTTAGTTTGTTTTAGCAGTACTTCCTGTTATATTTCTTTATATGTATATTTTACATTTTCTTGCACAGCAAGCTCAGCAGATTTGAAATTGTGTGCTTGTGTAAACACAAGTAGTCAATCTTTACTCTAAACATATATTCTGGTTATTTTTTAGTGAGACCTTCTTGTTTTTATATATCTGTATAGTACCAACGCGCCCCCCCCCCCCCCCCCACCACCACCAAAAAAAAACTGTAAATTGATTAGAAACATTAATCATCTGTCAGATTTCTGAGAAAAAAGTCAGAATTCTGAGATTAAAGTCAGAAATCTGAGAAAAAAGTCAGAATTCTGAGATTAAAGTCAGAATTCTGACAAAAAAGTCAGAATTCTGACTTTTTCCCCCCATGTTAAACTAAAAAAAATTAAAAATCAGTTAACCTTTTTTTTTCAGTGGCCCTAATCCTCTTCCTACAAGACTAAGATGCCTAAACCAAAAAGATTCAGTTTCTATATATGAAAGTGAACTGACAACAAGACGTTATAAGTAAGCACTATTCATAGCAGCATTCCCGACAGACCATTTTACCTCATTCACAAGTTTCTGACTTTCTGTATCACTGTTTCCCTCTGAGTGCTCAAACACTCAACAGTTCACAGAGGGGAGGGGGAGTACAGTGACGTAACGCCATGCTGCGCCTTCAAAATAAAAGCACGATAGTTAAAAAATTGTCAAAATCTAATATTTTGCGGTACAATTTTTGGGGGGGACATATCCACCTGGCTTTTATATTGGGGGGGACATGTCCCCCCCGTCCCCCCCGCTTCCTACGCCGCTGGGCAGTATTATGCTGTGGTGACACTTTTTTTTAAAAGGGAAACTTGGTCATAGTGGTTTGGAAAATAGATAGAGTAGAACAAAAAAAGTAGTGAAAAAAGCATATACAGTAATATCTCTGGGCTTTGAAAGGTATGGAGTGAATTTTGTGTCATATTTGTTGGAAAGAATTATGATACAAATTTTAATCCAAAAGAGTAAATTTGCTGCTTTCTCAGATTTTACTTTCTCCAATTATATATATATTTTTTCCGAATTTTTCTTCACATTTTCTCTTTTTTAAATTTTTTTCAAAATTGTTTTATGGAAATATATAGTTTCAAATGTTTTTTTATTTTTTTTTATTTCTCGTCTTTTCAAATTCCTTTCTACAGATCACCAGCTTCTCACAGATCTTCACTTCAAGCCCAAACACAATTGTTCGCTCTAAACCAGTAAGAATATTATTGTTGATGTCCATCAGACCAATAGAAATACTCCTTACTGCAGAGAAAAGTCCGCCTTCAGAAGTGAGATGTTCATTTACTAAACATGTTCTTTATTTTTTTAAATAAAACGGAGAAATTGGATCTTTCTTTTCCAGACAGAGCCACCATGGGAGCTAGTTTACCATTACATTTTCCAATATCGAAATTATTTATAGATCAGTGCCACAGTGTTATATAAATAAACTGAATGCTATATAAATAAACAGAATTGCATTGAATTACATAAACTACTGATATAAATAATATTTTAATAAATTATAGACTTTCTTGGATGATTGAGCATCATCTTAAAAGTGTGAAAAAACTAGCATATATAGAAAAAAAAGGTATAAAGATTTTAAATGAATTTTTAAAGAATCCATTAATTGTAACTAGCAATGAAACGGAGAACTCAAAAAAATAAACAAAATGAACACTGAATAGCATCCCTAGAAATATTCCTTTGTAGCACCGTCTTGCTTAAACATGCCCCACAAATCCATTTCCTGTTACTGAACATCCCAGAACACATAAACTGAGCACAAACCACTGGGGAATGTTTTGTGTGCACACACCTGAGGTTAGTATTTCAAGAAAACAATAAACTTTTATATAGTGATGCCCCTAAAACAGTTTAACTGGATGTTATTTTATTGAAAACAATAATCTATTGAGAGGCTAACATGATGCAGTGAACAGTTAGCACCTGTTCACTGTTCTGCAGAGTTAAGATAAGGACTTCTCCATCCCTTTTAACCAATCAAACTTTAACCAATCAAACATCCAGTTACTGTATTGTTAACAATATGATTTATGTATTTTTTTCTATAAACATAATAATAAAAAATATTAAAAATAAATAGTGTTTTTTGTAACCATTTCATGTCCACATGTCATATCATTATCAACTGGAATTACCCCTTAAATGTGTCCTTCTAACGGGAGAAGGTGTTGGTTTATCTCCAGACCCACCCTGAAAATCCAATATGGCTACTTTTCATACAATAGATGATTAAATTTGCTATAATAAAGTCTGTCTATTTCATTGGTCTGTGTCCTATTAAGTAATTGCTGCGGTGCAGCATAGTACTGTATCATGTGTCTATTATTATATTGGGAAGTAGTAGCAGTTGGCCTGGTCAATGAATACAACTTTACTTGACATACCAAATACTTTTTTCAAATTAAAGCAGACATAATAAATATCAAATGAAAAAAGCAGCATGACATCAGACAAAGACCAGAATGTAGCATAAATAATTAGAAGATAGAAGACGCATTTGTAATTATATAACAATACACCCACTAAACTTCAATGCTACATAATGTGTAGTACTATGGTGTAGCTGCTATAAGACACAAAAACTATATTGTTAGCATTCAGATATGGTCTGAACACAAATTACAAAATCGTCCACATTGCTTACAAAAATTATTCTGCCAAAAAGAAGTTCCATCTTTTTTCTCGCAAAAACAAAGCCTTTATTATTCAGAATAAATTTGAATTTCCACCCCAGGCACTGACCTCTTTTTGTTTGCTGCCAGCACTAATCATAAAATGGGGTCCATATAGCACAAACTAACAAGTAAAGACATAATTTAACACAAACCTGAAACTTTAAGCCTACAAATGTATAGCTATACTCGTATAAGAATTAATAAAATATTAAAGGTAACTTTTTTAATATTTGCACATTCTGAAAGGTGCTTTATTTCATTTCTTTGCATCTGTTTTTAAACCTTCACATTACATTGCTTAAATAAATATACAACCCAAAGATCTTATAGTAAATATTTTTGCAACATTCAAAAAGTCCACTATAAACAGGAACAACTGTTTTCAAATTACTTAGTGAAAGCTAAGTAGATATGGATCAATGTGATGAGCCAAATTCTAATCAAATCATTTTATTTATATAGCACCAATTCACAACACGTCATCACTTGGTGCTTTACAGTTCACCACAAGTTTTTACTAAATTTTCTATCTAAGGAAAACCAGTTGATTGCATCGACTCACTGACTCGAAGGCAATCCCTCACACTAAACGTGTTTGTAGCGACAGTGGAGAGGAAAAACTCCCTTTTAACAGGAAGAAACCTCCAGCAGAACCAGGCTCAGAGTGAGCGGCCATCTGCCAAAAGGCCGACCAGGGTTCAAGAAGACAGAAGCAGAGATACAAAAGGCAACTGTAAAAGGCGGCCCCATCCAGGAAACACACAGCCAGGCAGACCAGCTCCCATGTCAGAGGATGAAGAGAGCATATCCAGCCAGTCACAGTCAGAGAAACAGGACTACACTAAAAAACAGGCCGAACTCCATAATCTAATTGTGCACAATAGGTTTAGTTGTCTGACTTATGTTATATAGGCCTACAGGTGGGTCACAAATAATACACATACATGACAAGACATTCATGTAAACTACTTCCCATGCACACTTTAAACATTTAATACTTGTAGATTTAACACCATTAGACCCTAATTATATCGCAACCATGAGTGAAAAATAGATAAATGAAAAATGAATAAATAGATAAAACAGAAATTGAGAAATAGATAATCTGAAAAATAAATAAATAAAAAAATTGGCTTAATGAAAAAGGGAAATTGAAAAGTGGTTAAATGAAAATTAGATTAATGAAAAATGGGTAAATGGATAAAGGGATAAATGACAAATAGATAAGTGAAAAAGAGAAATTGGGAAATTGATAATATGAAAAATAAATGAATTAAAAATTGGTTTAATGAAAAAGCTAAATTATTTATTTAACAATTTTTTTTTATTTATTTCACTCATTTTCTTCATTTTTTGATTTTTTTTAACTCATTTTTTATTTATTTCACCCATTTATTTATTTAATTTTGGCTGAAATGGCTCTCCATACATACGTGCCTAGAAGAGAATCTGAGGCACATAAAAAGCTAGAAAAGAAGTATTAATTAAAGGTGTTTTAAATATATTGGGGGCTACATTTTATAGCATTTCCACCAACATGTTTAAAATGGTACTGTATGTGTAGACTAGTTTACATGTGTAAATCATAGTTTCCATCCATCCATCCATCCATCCATCCATCCATCCATCCATCCATCCATCCATCCATCCATCCATCCATCCATCCATCCATCCATCCATCCATCCATCCATCCATCCATCCATCCATCCATCCACCCACCCACCGGGTTAGCAGGTCAGGAGGGTAATTAAACATCCCAAGCTCTTTCTAGGACCTCAAACATTCCTGGATCTGGGCCAGGGTCTCCTCCCAGCGAGGCATGCCTGAAAACGCACGTAAAGGAGTAATCAGCAGGCAACCTGCTCAGATACCTTGAGGGAAAGCTCATACTCAGGCTAATGTTCCGCTTGTTAATCTTTTAGTTGAGATCCATATCTCATCACCAAAGGTCAGGATTGAGGATTGTTACATTAAGAGATTTGATTTTTGGATTTTCTTTCATTATGAGTTTAGTTCCAAGAAGGGACAATCCATCTTCTGCTCCATCCTACAGTGACTTGTGAAAAAAGACAAACAAAAACCTTAAAATCTCAAACCAAAGGCAGGGATGGCACCCCTGCCTGGAATTCATTAAGTTTAGAAGTGGATAAAACAAGATCATCCACAAAAGGTGAAAACAAGTTCTTGCCAATCCCTTCTTTTCATATTACTCTATAAATTAAAATGTCAGACGAAAGCCAACACAGGGAACAAGCCATCCATTAATCCTTAAACACATTCCTGGCAAGACTTCCTCTGAGATGGAAGGTAAGATTTAGGGAAACATGGTCAATATCTTTATTTTAATCACATCCTCTGATTTCCTGACAATCTAGCAATGAATTTCAGCACATCTAAGAAAGTTTAGTTACCCTCAACTGTTCATAGAACAATTAACTACAGTAATGATGTCCCAATTCTACTTTTTCATTTCCGATACGATACCAATATAGCAGCTCTGATTACTGACCAAAACCAATATCAATCCGATAAAATATCAGCACCAATCATACATAAATGTTTTTCTAATTTTGTGGTGTGGAACGTTAGAAAAAATGTTTCTCAATCACAGCTGACACCAATAGGTATTAGAACACTTGATCCATATATAATCATTCAATGGGTTACATAAAGTTAAAACATAGGAGGATAGAAGAGCAGTATTCATCTCAATATGCTAATATAAATATTTTAGATGCAGTCCAATTTATCCTAATATTATTGGCTACCAGTTTCCTATTTAAACATCTGTTTCTGCTAAAGCAAGAAATTAGATAGGTTAGATTATGCTAGTTAGCATTTCAAATACTGAGGTAAGTAACTAACAAATATTTTATTTTAATTAAGACTTTTTATTTTTTTTTTTTTTTACATTTAAACCACTAATATTCAAGGCAGATACATTTTTAATTATGTTTTTATGGAAGAACAGGTTACATGATTATTTAGTAAATGCAAATTAAATCTTATGGGATCATTATTACAGGAGTCGTTTTTTATGTCTTTGTAGGAAAAATAAAAAAGCACATTATTTATGTTATTATTACAAAGAAAAAACTATTTGTACTTTCAAAACTGGAAATATTCTAATGTTTCGCTGACAGTAGGGCTGTTTGAAAATGTTCTTAATGCCATTTAGAGTTGATAGTACAATTGGTCATTATTCAATTAGGATAATCATATCAGCATGTACATGAATTAGTGCTGACCCTGAAACAAAACGCAAAACCAATCAAACTTCCATCACAAGACCAGCAATAAACAGACTTTTTCAGGTCAGCTATGAACAGTTTCGAAGATACTTCCTGCTTAAATGAACAGCAATCTTTTTAGGGGAACAATATTTCAAGGAGTATTCGTCATGTTTTTCTACTCTCATTATCCTCTCACACTGCAAAAACGATCTAGAAACAAGACATTTCTTAAATTAAGTGTATTTACCCCTAATTGAAGTAGGAAAATAAGATAATCTGCCAATGGAATGAGTATATTTACTCTTAAAATAAGATAATTAAACAATATGCACTTGAAATAAGACAATGAAGTTGTTTTTTCTTATTTTTTTAAATTGTTTGTAATTCAAGAAAAAATGAACTTATTTTAAGAAAAAAAAAGACTTTTTGACATTCTTCTTAACTCTTATAAAAGGTAAGAGGTTAACTCCGATCCTCAGGATGCAAGCTGCAAACTTAAACCGAAAAATTGGTAATGAAGTTTTGTTTTTCATTCAAAAACAAATAAAATTTTCCGCCTTCCTGCACCTCATGCCTCACTCATTTCCCCTAACAACTTTCTGAACTCTTTAAACTGAGTTACAACATAACATTAATGTCAGGTCAATATGGATAATTTGCTTTACGTACCCCTACAAGGTTACAGTAGTAAAGTACATATGGTGGAATGGCTAAATTGTGTCTCAGTCATTTAATAGGTCAGAGGCTAATTTTGTAGATTCACACCATGTGAGCTTTAACACCTAGTTGATAGGATCGATGAGGATAATCACCCCTTAAAGTGGCAGCATGTTAGCAGGAACACTCGGGTTTCCTGACTTGTTTTCTCTGTGTGTTTGCTTACAAGAGGTGACGTAAATCTGATCTCTTGTTTAATGCAAATGAGGCACTGCAGGTGTCAAAGTGGGTTGAAACATGAACAAATGCCAGCGTGACATTCTTTGAATGTTCAGGGATGTGTTAGAACAAGGGTTCCAAAATATTTCAGCCTGTTAGCCAAATATAATATTGTTACAGACTGGAGACCCCTTAAAAATACATATTCACTTGATTGATTCACTTTACCTTAACTTATATATATATATATATATATATATATATATATATATATTTATATATATATATATATATATATATATATATATATATATATATATATATAAAGGGAAATAATTGTATTAAATACAGTTTAAGAAAAGTGATTATTTAAATTATTCTGAATTTGCTTTTAATTTACAAATTAAAAAAATAAACTCTGAAAAAACAAGTTTTAATTACAGTAATTATATTCATTTTTAAATAAATTATATTAAATAAAATTGGATTATTTATTTCATAGCTTTGAATATTTTCTATTTAATAGCAGGTATAATTATTTTGGTATGAATTTTAGAATTTAATGGCATTTAATTTTTGAATCAGGTATAAAAAGGAATAATATTAAATCTATTTATCCCTCGAGACATTTACGTTTTCCTTATTTCAAAGAATTTGTTCTTTAAAACACAACTTAAAAATAATTTAATCTGTAAATTATCATCTGAAAAAGAGACTTCAAAAAATAAAATATCCAAAATAAAAAAAAAGAAAAATGGATTAATTTAAAAAAAGAAATCAGAGAAAACCAAATAGTTACACTCAAAACCTTGTTTAATAAAGCAGTTTTTCAAAGTTTAATTTCTGAAATATTTTTTTTTTGTTTTATTTCCATTTGTAGACACTGAAATTAGAAAGTTCAACCCAGTTCAGACACAGAGATGTTTAAGTGAATTGGATTGATCTTTTTGTTATTGACAGGCCGATACAGCGGTCAGCAGATATTTTTGGCTGATATTAATGTTGCGCCGATGCCATTTTTTGGCCCCGATACCTGGCTGTGCAGTATTGGCCGATGCCGGTACCATCTGTTTGAAATTGATGTGTGTGTGTATATGAAGAACTGCATACTACTTGGATGTAAAATAATTGCCATCATGGCTTTGTCAAGCTGCTGCCTACCTTTGAGAAGCAGGAAAAAAACTATTACAAAGGGAATTCAGTAGAAACTTTTATTGCCTACCTGGAATGGGTGACAATAGTTGAATAAACTTCTGGCTCTCAAAATGGTATCGGTGCTCTATTTGTTGGTATCGCTGATACCGATACCACCATTTTAGTGCTGGATCGGGGCCCTACCCTATACTGGTATTGTATTGGTGCAACACTAGCTAATATTAAGATTGCTATTTTCTTTTATATGCATTGGCCAATACATGCATGCATGAGTTTGTAGATTAATTAGTGAAACAGATGCATTCTTTCATGTTTCTAAATAATTTGCCATACTTTTTTAATGTCTTGTTTGATTTGTGCATAAAGGTTTTTTTTCTGTTTTAATTCATTTGTTTAACATTTGTTGTAACTGCATTTTTTCAAATAATTAATCAAAGAAAATAATATTGGCTTCAGAAAAATCATCCAAGTTTGTACTACTGCCATCCAGTCTGTGAACAGACGCCAACACGTAAATTTTTTTACGTTAAATAACCGGTTAAGTACGCAAATTGAAACATGAGTCTTGTATATTAGTATAGGAGCCATCATCACCTTCTCTATAGGTGAGACGACTCAAATTTCCGCTTGACGCAACCATCTCTCTGACATTTCTGAACATTATGACACACCTGGTTGCACCACATTAGATGATACTTCAGCGTGTGTTTTACCGCTTTCAAAACATTCTCAAACTACGTCTGCACACCTTTCTTGTCCAGTAGAGAACACTTAATAGCTTGCTATTAAATGTTCTCTACTGGAACGCGAGCTGTGATGCTCTGGTATTTTACTTGCTGCTCTTACCTCGTAAAAATGAAGTTGGGAAATGATGATAGCAACTGCTCTCAATTTGTTTTTAAAGATTATTAAATGAAACAAATGTATTTGCTTTTGTTGTTCCATTTTAAAACAGAATCAACAGATGATTAACAGCTTATTTTCTCCTTTTGCCTCACGCTATATCATGGTGGCAAAGGAAAGTAACACTATCAACACAATTAATGATGGTAGTGGCAGCATAATCATGGTGGGAGGCCTTTTTAATAGGCAGGTAAAACATCCATAGTTTAATGGAAGGATGGATGGAGATGAATAAAGAAAAATATAGATAAGAGGTTGCCATAGGTGCAAAAGACTGGAGGTTTGTATTTTAAACGCTTTATGTGTGCAGATTCAATAGAGGGATGCCCTGATATATCACTAGTATGAGTTCATGCTCCTTTTCCTCTACTTGGGACTAATTTGGACCTCTTTCAGTGCGGACCTCTCAACTTTTTTCACTTTGAGGATAGAGTGACTATATATCCGGCATTGGGCCGGACAGTCCGTATCTTCATTGCACTGGCATCCAGCCGGAAGCCTATGTTGCCCTCCTATATGAGGCACGACGCTTGAAGAGCAGTTTCCCCCCCACACATTTTTGCTCGGTTGGTACACCATATCCAATAGGAGTGTTAAAAATGTATCGACTATCAGGTCTAATAGATTATTGGCTAAGAGTTGTGCAGTGTCAGATAAATATTTGCTTGTCATTGGTTAAAAAAGTCAAAAAAGGATCTGAGTGCTGCTTATAATAATATTAGTTGAACTTTATTGATCTCACACTGGAGAAATTTACCTCTGATATTAACCCATCCCTTTGGGGAGCAGTAAGCTGCCATTGTGAGGCCCTGGGGAGCAGTGTGGGGTTAAGGGCCTTATTCAGTGACCCAGAGTGGAGGCTGTGGGAATCGAACCAGATACTTGCAACCTTCTCAGAGCACAAATGCACTGCTCAAACCACTAGGCCACTTAGCATCATGTCAAAACGTAAGACATCATTTAAATCCGAACAGACAAAAGAGGATAAATTTTTAACAAAAAGTAGTCAAGACTAATTTTATGGCTCCTGCACACTGTCGATGCAAAGCTGTAATTGAACAGCATGCAAGATAAACATAGAATTAATTAACATGCGGGAGGTACCTCTTCAAATAGGCCTTTTTTTCCATAAAGTTTTGTCGCCCATAGATGCCAAAATAACTGCCGATTCATCTCAGTGGTCACTCTTTGAACACCACAATGTACCGAATAGCCGATAGCGGCCGTGTTCCTCCGATACTTTTTAACAAAGGTTTTCTCGAGAAAATTTTTTTTTCAGTATCTAAAGATAATGAAAGCCGTTTTTTTTGTGATAATGAGATGTTAACTTTCTCATTATAAAGCCAGTTTCTCGTTGTAACGAGATGATTGGTGGGAGATGATTTATAAATCATGTCAGCCTATGTGTAATTCTGTAAATAATCCTGTATTTAACTTTTAGGTAACGAGATGACGTTGCTGGTTTGATAATTTGCCTTCACATCTGATTAATAAGCAATTAGACCTATGCCTCTGTCGCCTTAGGTGTTTTCTAAACAGCCCTGGTATTACGCCTGTAACAGGTTTGAGATGCATGGACCCCCAAAATGAGTCCAAATAAAGGTTTTTACTTAAAAACATTCAGATTTGTTTCTACTGTATTCCATGCAATCCAATCATCCACCACGATCTGACAATGAGTCAAAAGAATTACGAAACCAAAAAACTGATTTGTGCACACGTTGTACCGCGATTGCGCAACTACAGGCACCGCAGGCATGGATAGACTGGGAATCCAGGGCTGTTGGCCAGCCTCATTCATTAGCTCATACAGGTTAATCATCGCGTTATCTCAAGAAATCAATAACTGGATTCTCGTGATAACGAGGTCATTATCTTGTTATCTTGAGAAAACAATTAATGGTTTACCGTGATAACCAGATAGTTTCACTATCTCGAGAAGGCAAAGGAAAAAAAAAAGTTGAGTACGACCACTTTCGGCTTCCATAGAATAAATAAAAATACTTGCAAATACTTTTTGACTTTTCATTAATATTTTTTTCCTATTCAGCTACACAAGTATCCTCTTTAAACCCCTCATAATCATACTATAAATGAGAGTATACCAGATTCTTATGTACACTTTAGTAATCCACTAATATGCTGCCTAACACTACCTTCTTTTTGGTGGTATAGAAATAGTCACCTTATTTTAGGGTGAAATCAGCAGGAGAAAGTAAATAATTTTGATTGTCTACTTTTCATTAAAATCTTAAAATAGGGCTGTCTGCTTCCTAGCTGCTACAATTAATGTTAGCTTGCTGCTGCTTGACATGAAAGATAAAAATGCTTAACGGAACGATGGAGACAGATAAGAAATTTTATGTCTGTTTTCAACTAGAAACAAGAGTTCTATGTGATCTTTTTGTCAGGCTGGGTGGAGGTTTGAAGAGGACCAAATGCAGAGACTGAGGCTGAAGTGGTTTCTTGTAAGTTTCATAACAAAAAGGGTAATAGAAGCAGAAATCCACAGCATCCAAAAATACTGAAAACCAGGAATACTCACAACGAGGGGGCAAAGAAATAACAACAAACCAGCAACAGTGACTGAGCAGGAGGTACATATATGGGAGAGAGAAACAAAGACCAGGCTAATCAGCAGGCTGGGAGCAGGTGTGCACAGAGGAGTCTAGAAGGGAGCTAGGGAGAAGGACACTGACAAAAGAGGACAAACAAGAAATACCTAAGAACACGAATACAATCAAAAATAACTAGAATAACAAATTTTAACTCTTAAAAAGAACACCTGTGAGTCTGAAGATGCGTTTCTAATGTTACTAGCCACAACTAGGTGGAAAACAATACTGTCTGAAGAGGTGGGATTTAGTGAAAAGTAGCCAATCACAGGCAGTTTACTTTCTCAGGTTGGTTGGACCTTCAAAGTGACAAAAGTTGACAACATTGCACAGGAACGGGTCCACACAGGATTACTAGAGAGGCTTTAGATGCATGAAAAACTAGTGACTAGCACAGAGAAGGTGCATTTGGGGGCTCATGGTACTGAACTTTCACTTATAAATGTTCAAAATGCAGATAAAGTTGTTTCTGTGTGCGTTTTAAATAAAACTGCTAGTTATTATCATGTGCACCGACTTAATACAGACGTTCATCTCCGAGGGTGACAATAAACCTTAATAAACTGGAGCTCAATGATCACAGCATGTTCAATTATAAAAACTAATTCAATAAATCTGCTGTTAAAAATGTTTTCAGTCAGAGATGGAGGCTGTAACTTCCAAAGAGAGGAAAACCTTAGGATTCTGTCAGAAGACTTACTGAAACTTTTTTGTTTTCAATGTAGTCTAGAGATACAGGAAGGTACAAATGTCACCCAGTTTCATACATATTTATGTTATTTTTTCTTTCTCAAGTGATCCACTCAAACATTTTCTATGTTTAACGTGACAAATACAAATACAAATAAATAGAATCACTTCATTAAATGATTTGTTCGTGTCTCAGATCAGTTGAGGTCTGAGAGTGCGTGCAGGTTGGGAGTGGGGGCTCCTGTGTTCTGTGACTCACAATGGCAGCAGTTCCAGTACTAACTGCTGAATCACTCCTCAGCAGTGGATTCGTTAACCTACTGAACACACACAAAGCGCATCAATAAACTGCATGAGAAGAATAATTAATTCAGCGAAACGTTTCATTGAATAATTTTCAGAAACTGAATGCAGGGATTCCTTTTTTTCAAAAGAGCTGATCCATCATGCAGTGGAAATGTTTATGTGCATTTATGTGTGATAAATAGAATATTATTTTTGGGGGAAAAAAACTCATAAACAAATGATGACAAAGTAAGATATTCTTTAAAAACTAAAACAGATGACATTCCAATATTGATTCAGTGAGAAAATCCATTCAATTGAAGAATGCTTCCCACATAATTAACATTTTTAAAAATAACTAATATAGAGACTGTCCATTGAGTGGAAATGTTACGAAAACACATATCTAGATTAAAGAAATGTTCAACTGTTTAAAGTGGTTTAAAACCTTTGCTTGTATATTTTTGTATTATCAAATAAAGCAAAAAGTCCAGCAAGGCAAGTATTAAGTCTGGTACGGAGCTGTGATGGCTGGCTCTTTTAGTCATTAAATCTACACTAGTTATACAAAATTAGCTTTTTTTTAATGTTTTTTTATTCAGCAAATCATTAAAAGGTCAATAAATATCAAACAAAACTTTCTGGGGGTTGCTTATTCAATGCAAAACGTTCTGAAGCTCGTAGCGCCCGTGGCAGTACAAGTCACGTCATGTCATCAATTTGAGTGCGTGTGATTACGGGATGTTTATTTATCAAAAGTTGGCTGAATACTGAATGAATCACCACACCTCAACAGGGACGTGAAAGTACTTTTCTCATGCTCCCTCTTAAAGAATAAGTATAGGTGCTAATTTAAATAAAAGTAACATTTTAGTGCACCATATGTTTTTTCGCATGCAAACTAATCTTAGGTTGTTCAAATGTAAAAGACAGCAAAGGGAATTGTCTTCACCAGTAATTCGGCCTCTTTTTAGAGAGATATCACATTTTGTGGCGTTACTTAAACGTGTATTATAGCCGTGTGGCATATAAAGGGCTAACAGTGTTTTAAAGAAACCTCTCCGTGGTTGCACTCTTTTCCATTCTGCTTCTCCAACCAATCTTTCCAATTTGTTTCTGACCTTTTCCACCAGGAGATCCTTGACAGATGGCTTTTTAAGGATCCTATAAATTAGCATAAAAGCAAAAAACTAAATATTAATCAACTTTCTAAACATAATGATATCTCAGTATGCTTGGATATATAATGGTCCACCAGAGCCGAGCCAATGGTTACAGCACTTTCTTTACAAAAGCGTTTAAGCATAATTTCTTAGGAAGTTGCCTTAAAAAATGTGCATATTTTCTATGTAGTGAATTTTGTTCCATTGCCCGCAAAAAAAACAACACATTTTATAAATGGAAATTTAAAAACCAATGCATCTTTTGTAAACAGTTTTAAAGAATGCTAACCATAAATTTAACTTAGAAGAGTATGTTATTTAAGGTCTTGAGAGAAACTTTGCTATTTTCTCAGATAGTATTTTCTTCCCCAATTTGTTTTTTTTTTGTTGTTGCATGTTTTACTTCTTTATTTCTTAACCCTTTTTTCACTTTTTTTTTTAGATTGAGTTTTGTGAATTGCATTTGTTTTATGACCTCTTGCTTCATTTCAAGTCGTATCCAAATGCAATCTCTCGACCAATAAAAATGTTGTTGCTAACATCCATGCCTGCCAAGAGAAATGCTTTGCTCCTCACTCCAGAGGAAAGCCTGCTGATCTGTAAATCACAATTAGAAAATAATGCAATTCGTAAAACTCAATCTCAAAAAGGCTTTTAAAAAACTCTTTTTCAAACATAAAATCTGCAAAAAAAACAAAAGAATGTGGACGTACTCAAAATTCACTCCATATTTTTTCGCAATTTGTTTGCAACACAGTTCAAGTCGAAATTTCTGTTGAAAAATATGTTGTTAAGATCTTTTATAGTGTGTAATTATTCAGATTTGCAGAGGACATTGTGATCTTCACAGCAAACATGTTATTTGCTACTTGGGATGGTAATTGTCTGCAAATTGTTAAGTCTTGGGAACCTAAAGGTGGAGGATGGATGATAAATAGGGTTACAATTATTGTATTATCAGCTCGACTGGTTTAACTCGGTTCCACCTGGGAGATGCAGTACATGCTGTACTTTGTCTGTTAGATTTTTTTGCCTGTGTAATCTCCAAAAGGTGAGCGTCTTTCATTTCTCTTTTTAGTGAGGTGCGCATTAAAATTTTACCGACTGTCCTTTCAAAGATTCGACGTGTCTGATCATGCCTATTTGTTGCCCTGTTTGTAGCAGCACCGTAACCTGTTGCCTCTGTTGATGCGGGTTAAAAATGGCTTATGGCTGTGCCCTGCGGATTAATTTAAACAGACAGGAATCAAGGTGAATGATGCCAAAGAATTTAAATACCAAGGAACCATTGAAAGCCCAGAAGGTGTGATCCTTATTCTGCGAAACTAAAGCCTAGGAAAGAAGAAAACTCACCTTCAACTTCACCTCACTGCTTAGATCGTGACTTACTAACTAAAAAAAATAAACATCTGGCTCCGAAAAAAAGATTTACAGCCTTATTAGGGGGTTACAGAGTGGCACTATTTTTATTCTATCCTATTTTAACTCAAGCAAATGAGTCATCCTTCAAAAAATGACTAAAATAAAAGTAAAAATGTATTTGATAAAAGGTTTACTCAAGTACCGAGTAACTCATCTACTGGCATCTGATTTCATATTTTAAAACATAACGTTACAAGCACATTCTGTTGTTTCAAAACATTATTTAAAAAACAAATAGGCAAAAAAAACAGTAACTATACAATTAAAAACGTTTTTTTTTTGCTATAAAACATGAAACAAAGTCTTGCAGTATTACTTGCAATAAAAGTATACAGTAACATGTTTACACTAGGGGATCCACAGATATAAAAGTAACATTAAACCAATAAAGCTTAATTTAAAAAAAAGAAATCTAACATAAGCTGATAGTTTTAAAAGTTTATTTTAAGTAAATGTAACTTAATACACCTCTGACCATTATCAAAGCACATACTGGACCTTCGAGGAGCATAGGGAGTAATAGAGTTAAAAAATAAACATAACGTGAAAACTAGGGGTAAGCAAACAAGAAAAAGTTTGAATGCTGACACAGCACTGGAAATGACACTAAAGAGTATTAAGTAGAAATGGGAAGCAGCTGTGGCAAAAGGAACGCACTGAAGCTGAGGGAGTTTTACCATTTTACCAATCAACCATCATCCTAAGCTCCTACTTTACTTTCTTTGGTTCAGGGCAACAATTAGGCCATGTTTTTTTTTTTTTTTTTTTAAAGTTATTAGTTAGTTTTTCATAAAAACAGTTCATTTAAAAAAATATAATAATCCACCGAATGTCCAAAATGGTGCAAATTAAAAGTATTAATTTCCCTAAAAAGAAATATGGTATATAAATAATTGTTTTATACATTTTGACAAGTCCAATATATGATCAAGGGTTGGAATTAGCATTAGCCGATCTAGCAATTAGCTGCCAAATAGCTCCATTAAAGGTTGGGGAAAAAATGGGAAAAGATAATTCTGCCACTTTCTGGCAGGGGAACTTAAACCTGCAGCTATCGTCTAGAACAGGGGTGACCAACGCGGTGCCAAGGGGCCCTCAAGGACCACATGGGGTGCCCTCTTTGTCTTCTGAAAACAGAAGAACTCACTCAGTGGGTTAAGATTAATTTTTTTTTTATTCTGTTGCTCTTCTTTTTTAATCATTTATGTATTATTTCATCATGTTAACTATTTCATCATATTTCAGTGGTTTCAAAATGACAATATTAAAAAGAAAAATAGAAATGAATAAAAGAATAAAATAAGAATAAAAATGAGTTTTTATGGATGAGATTTACTGTAGGTGAACACTGATCCCTCCCGTTCATAGGTCAGTATTGGTAGCCCTTCCTATGACTCGGTAGCCATGAAGTAGCCCTCAGCCTTTAAAAGGTTGGTGACCCCTGGTCTAGAAATATCGCTGAACCTCCAACATGTCACCACACAAAGGAAAAGAACCCCATGTGATTGGTAAAATAATAATGCATTAAATTATGTGTTTAATACAAAAAAAAAATGGTAAAATGTATAATATAAAGATAATTTTCTGGTTCCCTAACTTCCCCTTAAAAAAAAAAAAAACATCACAATTTAACAAGCTCTCTTTTATTAAGATAAAGGGATGATTAACTCTTAATCTGGCATAATTTGAATGCTTCCGGGGGTAGTGTGGAAAAGGATTAAAGGATTTGGGGATGAAACGGATAGTGACCAACACATCACTGTTTTAACCTCTGAACTAATGGCTGCCAGATTGGTAATCTGCTCAAGATACTGCTTTAAATGAAACACCAGCTGCTGTTCAACGCTATTAATGGGAAAAAGGAAAAAACGTAATGGTGAATTCTAGGACTTTGCTCCACATGTTCTTTAATATCCATCTGTATTTCCTTTCCTTTAGAGCTATAATTACCTCCGCTAAGAAGGGTATGTTTTAGTCGAGTTTATGCGTCTGTCTGCCCATCTGTGTACAGCATGACTTGAAAAGCTATGAACGGATTTGAAAGACATGTCTACCAGAGTTGCGCCTCAATCCAATGAGCAACCAATTAAATTTTGGTGAGGGACCGCATCATAATCCGGATGCAGGATTATTTTTAAAGGATCCTTTAACATTATTTTACAGAGCAAGCAGTTCCCCCCTAAACCAGAGGGTGGCAGCAGTGACTTTAACAGCTTTAGCATAGGACTCAAAAAAGACCAGAAGTATTATGCTGAAGACAAAAACATGGTAAAGATGAGCCTAAAAGTCTTGATCTGCTGATCAAATAAGAAAGAAGAGTGAATGAAGAAGGAAAGAGCAGAACAAACACCAGAGGCTGCAGACACACGCTGCATGGATGTTAAGGACATTGTTACCAATGGTGCACCTCATGCCAAGGAACAATTAATTAAAATTTGGTAATTATCCAGATCATGTATTAATTCGGCATTCCCTGAGAGCTTTTCTAGTTCCAGTCTATATGAATCAAACTATATTTTCATGTTTTCTCTTGAGATTCACTAGTATTCCCCCAGCAGTTTAAAACTGTCTAATTTCTGTATTCGCGATTAATTTTCCTATATTATTCGCTTTTTTGCTGTGTTCAAGCTGACTAAAGCAGAAAGTCTCTGTAAAGACATCTGCTAAAATTGGCTTTTGAATTTTCATCCTAATTAAATCAACATCTCTGTTGGAAAATGTCAGCATGAAGCTGTTGCTGAAGTAGAGAGCTCCTTCAGTGACAGACTAAATGCATCAGGGAGCGTTATCACAGATCCTTCCTCCCAGCAGCTGTAATACTTTATAACCACCACTGTTCTCAGCAACCTCAATAAGTTTCTATCTTTTTTCAGTTAAATAACATGCTGCTGTCATTCTGCACATCTCTGATGTTGCTGCTATTTTCAAATATCCATTACTCTAAAAATATCTGTAGCTGTATATTGGTTATTTTATTCTCAAGGTGCACAGTATTTATATTGTTAAAACACTTTACAGTACTATTTATTAGTAGTACTTATAGTAGTATTTATCTATTTATTTATTTTTGAATTCTTCACTATTATGTTCTTCTTATACACTTTTCTAAGGTCTGCATATGTCTGACAATTTTTTCTATAATCTTTCCCGGTTGTGGGACAATGACGTGATTTCTGTTCTATCTAATCTAAACATGCAAAGGCAATCATTCCAAATAAGTATGCAATAAGCATTTTATTAGCTAACCGATTATGAGCAATGGAAAGACAAGTCTAAACTAGCAGTTCTAGCAGAGAACAATATTTCCAAAATCTATCTTAATTGACTCATCACACCACTGCGGTAAGCCTAGCAGTAAACTTTAAAGTTATAATATTAGATCTCATATATTAGCCGCTAAATGTCACTACCTGTTTCAAATAAAACCAGAAGTTTAATATTATTGCCTGTGCTGCCTGTTTATAATAGATTTACATTGCATGTTGTTGAAAAAAAAACTGATGGATTAGTGCTCCAGTTTTCTTCTGTGTATCTTCTATTTTTTATTTTTTTTTTATATTAATTGTCATATCACTTTCTACGGGTGTTAGAAGAAAAAAAAAGTTTTGTCAATTAACATGCCAAGATTGTGATGTTTTATCAGATGATGATTCAAAATTTGAGATTCCAAATACCAACATCTTGATACTTCTTTAGACAAATATCTCGATATTTCATCAGATGGTGTTTGTATAGATTCTAAATGTTTCATTGGATGATATTTGCACTAAATCGAAGCCCCAATTCTCAAAGTTTCATCAGGTGATATTTGTATAAAATTAAAATACCAGTTTTTTGATCATTCTTCAGATTATATGGGTATTTATTCACAACACCAATATCACAATAATTCATCAAACATAATTTATATTGATTCACAATATGGCTGAATAAATCTTAGAGGTTGAAAATGTTTCTAGGAAACTTTAATTCCATTGTCTCACGTTTATATCACACTTACACCCCCAGCCACTAGATGGCAGCACACCACCCAAGAGTCTATTATTCAGCTGCTCTGCACCGCCCATGTCAGAGCAACAATGAGATTTTGTGATGTTTTCTAGAGCTATATTATCATTTACAATTGCAATAACGTCCTTGATACTGTATCGCAGTATATCAGGATTTATCGTATCGTAAAACATGTGATACATATCGTATTTGTTGGGAGCTGGAGAAAATCCCATCTTTCTCCAGCAGAGTCCGCCGTGGATCCTCTGAGGGAGCCTCCTGCACAGCTGCAGCTCATCTAGATCATCAGAGGATCCACTATATAAGCTGTCTTCAGACCTTGCCTCAACGCCGCAGTGTTGCTCCAGTTGGTCAGCGCTAAAGCCTAGATCCTTGTTGTATCTCCATGACTTTGAATCCAGGTTGGATTCTAACCTCTGTCTCTGTGTTTCCAGGAAATCCGTATCTCCTCCGTGAAAGCTCTGGAAGAGCTAATCTGCCGAGCCGACCCTCAGAGCCAAACCCTGAAGATTCTCAGAGAACCTCCAAGCAGCTCCGGGCTAGAGCTGGGAAACCAAGGCTAAGGTCTGCTCTAGCTAGACGTAAGACGCTGAAGCAGCAAACGGACTCTGCTGAAAACCTCTTCTCCAGAACCAACAGTGACTCTCCCAAATTAAACCTCAACAACCCTCAAGGTACAATCAGTGAACCTTTGGAATTCAAACCCTGTCAGCAGTTACTAACTGTACTGTCTCTCACGCAGACTCCGGTGAACCAGAATCCAGACCAGAACCAGAATCAGTACATTCTGTGTATTGTGCTTTAAATAAACTGTTAAACTTTCCATCCTTGTGTCAGTGGTGTTCTGCATAACTGGGTCTCCATTTGAGAACCCATCATGACAGTATTACCATATTCTTGTCATTGTGCATTTCTAAAATTTACTATGTGATAAGGCATAGTATGATTCTCCCAATCATAATATGTAAAATCCATTGAAGAGGATATTCTCTGCAAATAATAAAACTACATTAAAGTCTGAATTGCCAGTGATGTATTCTTTCTAATGTTGGTCGTGATATTTTCAAAATTGCTGGAAAGAAACCTTCATTGTAAGGTATTTCCTAAAGCTTTAACCAGTAAATGTCAAGTCAGATATAGCTTCCAAAATATCCATTTTAAACACTGAAATATCATCATGTTAAATCACAACAGAGAGGAAGTTTCCTTATAATAAAAAAAAAAAATTAGGATTTATAATATATTTTATGGTATCATCCACAAAAGTGACATGTGATATCTTTATCCCGATTATAGCTACAGGAGGTAAATTTAATATATTTTCAAAGGCAAATGAAAGATTGTATGTCTTTTTGTTGTGATAAATTGTTAGAAGTTGTGCAGTAGTTAGCTTACTGTACTTTCTTTATTTAAACAAAATACTAAAAAAGAAACTCAAGATGGGACAAAATTAAAGCATGAGTATGATCAGAATGAAGAACAAAATGTCTTTATTAGGACATTTTTAGTCCAAAGCTGTTCTAATCTTTGTGTATAACATTCTTTTATTACCATTAAATTGATTAGTTAATCGATATCCGTATTTAATTGAAGGAAACTGACTTTTGTTGAGTCTGATTGTTCAAAATTGAATTAGGTTTCACTAAAACAAACTGGTTAAAATCGTAGAGAATCAAATTACAACAACTACTTCAAATAAACATTTCTCCACAAGAAATTTAACAACTAAAATCTGTTGAGTACAGTTTTGAACTGTTGGTATTTATGAACAGTTGAATCAACTAATTAAAAAAAAGCAACAGATATTAAATACCAATAGAAACTATAGATTGTTATATGGTTTAAAATATACTCCTATGGAAGGGTAAGGCTGTGCTTTAGAAAACCTTGAAAAGAAGCTCAAGGTTTATCTACCGAAATCCCTACGATTAGTTCTGTTGGGAGGATAAATCTGTCGTGATGAGGCTGGATTGGCAGTCAAACCACATATGGCTCAATTTAAAGTCAATTAGATAATGTAAAATACTCAGAATAAATTAGCTGGTTGCTATTGTAGCACACATAATAACACAGTATGGCTCATCTTTTTCAAATAAATGAATACATATTGTTAAACTAAGAGTGTCAGAGCATGAACTTGTAACACAAAACTGATATTGGACCATTAATGAAACCCATGTGTGTTCTGATAACATATGCTAGTGACCTTAGTCAAAGGTAATTATCATCAGATGATTTTCATATCAAACATAAACACAGAGTAGACGTGCTTGTTTAAGCTTAGCTCTTTTGGGGAGTTGCCACTGTTACTTGCCGTTTTAGGAAACCACAGCTTTATCGCTGGTGGAGGTGCCACAGAGAAGCCGCTTCCAGCCCCAAACAACCCCCCTCCCTGTGCAGTTGGGAATGCTTAGTGACAGGCTTAACACTGTTAAACAGCGTGCCAAGACCAGCAAATCCTCCACAGGGATTTTCACCCTGCAATGTCTGAGCCCTACCCCTGCTGTCCAATAGACTCCAGATGTTTCAGCACATATGAGCCACATCCAGGTCAGTTTGGAGTGTGATTTCCAGCCAAGCATTTGTCCCACAAATAGTAATTCATCATAACAGACACAAAGAATGAATGAATGTAAAAAAAAAAAAAGGCAAACACTAATGCACTGACTGAGGGCTACCCAAATAAGCAATAAAAATGTCAGAAGTCTTTGCCCTAATCATCTAATCATTTAAAAGAATCCCTTAATGGTTATAGTTGATTATGCAGCTTTTTACAAACGGCCATTTTCACAGGTTACTGGAACTCTTAGAAAACTAAAAGTTAAACATTAAAAATGAGCGTCATCCATTTGATTTTCTCTACTAGGCATGATGCATGAAAACGCCATTTCAATCTGGAAAACTCACATGGTGAGAAAAGACAATTAGAAGAAATGTATTGATACAATTGCTTAAGTATTTGGTGCTCAGACCTCGGGAGGAAACAGCACTAAATTATAATTGATTTGCATGAACAGGAGTAAAGATAGAGCTGTTTCCCCCCTGAAACTGGTGGTGGAGTGGAGATAGATGAAGTTGGTCAGTCTGTAGACTGCTGGTTAGCGAGACGGTATGCTGTGCTTTATGAGGAGATGCAGTGGATTGGAGATGATACTAGAGCTTCACTCAGGGACGTGGAAGATGGAAGTCCAGGTGGATAATACTGGTTGTGAGAACCTGTCCATGATAAGCAAGCATGGAGCGACAGTGGAGAGGAAAAACTCCCAATTGGGAAGAAACCTCTGGCAGAACCAGGATCAACTTGGCTGTCTTCTGCCGGAATGGTTAAAGGAATGAAACTCTGATAAAGTTTTAGTTATGATGGTTGAGAAGGGGATGGAGGTGGGTGAAACGGGATTATCTAAATAAAGTCAGAGGAGTTGCGGATCGAATGCCTTTTAGGTGGAACTTTGGATGCTGATTGGCTTTCGTAGAGGCATGGTTTAAAGCTGATTGGCTGTGTTGTAGGCGAATGAAGGCGACTAATCAGTTTATTCAGATGAACTTCCGCCTAGGCTCTACTCTAAGGTCTTTAGAGCAAAACTGTTATGGCTTAGTTTTCTACCACACAGGGTCTAATTACTGAGTGCAAGCTAAATCAAGAAATCCCCTAAAAAGAACCTGTCTGACAACATGAAGTAGGCTGAAGATTTTGGCAAAGTTATTCACAAGGAGGGTTTGATTGAACCACAATGAGAGGCTTTATTCACAAATATATGAAATCATGAAACAGCAGGAAACCTTCTAAAAGTTAAATACTAAAGTTATCCCAAGAATCCATTAATGACTCACAAAGGAGGTTTCTGTTCATAATCATAAGTAAAATAATCGGTAATTATGCCAAAAACTACGGCTGACCAGAAAGAACAACAAGGCCAGTGTAACAGCACTACTTAAAAAATGCTAATGTATTATTGACATAGGAATAGAGCCAAAGGTTATATTACCCGGTCAATAATACACTCTTAATTGATGCTTGTCTTCTGTGTGAGTCTCTCCTGGTTGAAATTTAGATGTGATGCTGAACAAAGATGGAGCAAATCTGTAAGCGAACAAAAAAAGATTTTCATAGAAGTAATTCCTATTTCTAAAGCATTTCCCTTTTTTGGATTTTTAAGACTACTTTATGGAAAACGAACAGAATTTAATATTAGTTTTTTAAGCAGCTCTCATTTTTATAAAGTAACCATGGAGTCTAACGGACTGTTATCAGGTTTCTTAATAAGTTGGTATATTTGTTTTCATTCAGTCAACTCTTCAACACTTATACCGCTCATAGCTTGCCAAATATAATATCTGTGACAGATGATGAGCAGTCTGTTTTTCCTACGACTCGACTAGTCATATTTTTGAAACTTTTGAATTCATTCCAAGCTGAATTTTTTCTCTGATAAAAAGAGTTTTAGGTTTTGTTTTAACCCTGCTGGTCAGCAACATGTGGGAGCGGGGGGGTATAGAGGAAGAAAATTCTGATTTCTTCCAGGTATTTTAATAAAAACACTTTAAACTCAACTTTATTCTATGGATGCAACATATTTATTGAATGAAAATCCCTGGTTTGAATCTCCGCCTGGTGACCTTGTATGTCTCTCCCTTCTCACTACTCCGTACTTTCAAAAGATTTACCAAACTAAAGGCCACCTGAGCCTAAAAAACAAATTATGTAATTTCTATCACTAAAGTATGCAAAAATTCATCTATGAAAGAACTTTTCAGAGAAATGTTGATGTGATTTATGCATTACGACATGACATCTTCATCACACATCCTCAGAGCAGTCAAAACAGCATTACACCATGTTTATCTGCATTTTTGTGGTGCCTTCCTTTAGATTATGTACTGTAGACTATAAAGTACAACAAAAGGCAAACATGAAACTGTTGGGAGCTGGAGAAGTACCACCTTTCTCCAGCAGAGTCCGCCGTGGATCCTCCTGAGCCGAGCCTGCGACGCACCTGTGGCTCGTTCCATCATCAGAGGATCCACACTATAAAAGCTGTCTTCAGACCTTGCCTCGACGCCGCAGTGTTGAATCTCGTTGGTTAGCACCTGAGCCAAAGAACCTTCTGAGAAATCTAATTGTTCCTTGAGTCCTGCTAGGATTCTAATCCTTTGTGTCTCTGTTTCCAGGAAACCAGTTTTCTCCGTAAGCTCTGGATGAGCTTAGGCTGCCGAGCCTGCCCTCTGAGCCAAACCCGAAGACTCATCTCTGGATTCCCATGCAGCTCTGGACCAAGAGCTGGAAACCATTTACCAAGGTCTGCACCCTGATCAGAAGTAAGACGCTGAAGCAGTATTCGGACTCTGCTGAAACAAACCTTCTCTGGACCCAACAACTCCTCTCTCTAAGTTCAAACTGGAACCCTCAAGGTACAAGTCTGAACATCTCAAAACCAAACCCCAGTGATCCTAAGCTAACTGCTCTGTTATCTACACAGACTCCAGTGAACCAGTCCCCAGGCCTGAACCAGTTCCAGTCATATTTCCATGTGCTTGTGACAATAAACTCTGTTAAACTTTTACTATAGTTTCCGTCTCCGTGGTGTTCTGCATAACTGGGTCTCCTCAGTGAACCCATCATGACAGAAACCCAAAGTTATTTTATATAAAGAACCAAAGCTGAAAATATTAGCTGCCAGAAGAAGGGTAGTATACCATTTCTGGGACATACCGGTTCAAAAGCATAATAAAACACATTCTAATTTACTACTCTATTATGGAGAGAAAACTTTTTATTTCAGTCTTTTTTATAAAGTATATTCGGGGGCAAAAAGGATGTATTTCTGTTTGAGCTGATGATAAGAATCAGGGAAGCAGTGTCGCTACCCGATCCATCCGGGAAGCACGATCCGAACACCTAAATGAGATTTTTTCCTCCCCAAAAACAGTAAACATACTAAAATATAATGTGTTAAAGGTTATTAATGTATTTCCTGAGAAAATGAATCGCTTAAAATCCTTTCTGTTTTATCACTCGTCTCTGCCTGATCTGCATCGGAAATAGAATCCTACGCTTCTTCCAGTTACATAAACCCAGACTAAATGTGAGATTAAATTTGTAATTTAGTCTGGCCCCAATGAATGAGACATCAGAAGATTGTTGATGAGAACAACCCGTTGTTTTTCAAACCATGTCTGTGCCTATTAGCCAACGGTCTGACCAATAAGCGCAACTGAATGTGACGTAGTAAGCGCCACAGAAAGCTGGTGGGGGAGTGGAAGCAAACAGCCTGTCGGTAAATTAATAAGTCCTTCTCAAAAATGAATGAGCATAGAGCCTCTTCCTGCTTTCCTTTCAACAAAAACCCCAAGTCTAATCCTTCCAAAACTGATTCCAAAGCTAAGTCAAAAATCGCCATCAGAGCCAGTGCCAAGAGAGGGCCGCTGCAGACGGGCTGCCGTTAGCCCTGGCTGCCTTTAGTCTCGGAGGTCCGCTGGTTGCCGTGGTCCTCTCAACTTTGGAAATTGTTTTTTGAAATTATTTATTAAATCGGTAAATGGACCATGTAGTGATGCTTTAAAGTATAATATTCTCACCTTAAATGATCTTAAAACATACTTTTATTGAACAACAGCAACAGAAAAGAGAACTTTTAACTTTCAATGGAGCGCACCATTGAAAGCTGCTTCGGCCACAGTGCATGCTACTGTTCAATAGTTGTTGCCATCTTCCTTGTGCTTTCTCCAGTGTCGTGCAGATTTGATGTCACACCCTCAAAACCCGGGCCGCTTTGCAACCAGAAATTCAAAACACATCTCTAAGTTGTGATTGGCCTGCCAGTTCTAGGGCTAACTAAAAAATGATTTTGGCCACTGGCAGGTGGGGCTAGTTTACTAGGCTAGTCTATTCAAGTTTTATGTTTTTTCTTTCATATTAACATTATGGTATATGGTGCGTAATCTAAAGAAAGAAACAACTAAAATGCAGATAAACATGTTTTAATCCTATTTGCCGGACTGCACTGAGCATGTCCGATGATGACGTCAGAGAAGCTGTTTAACGACGGAAATGTAAAAAGCATCAAAATTGTCTCACAAAAGTCATAAAACATTTTTTAAAGATAAGAATTAGCATTTTTTGTGAGTTAAGGATAGAAATAAGTAATTTTAGAACCGTAAATACATTGTTTGTAGACACCCTGATGTATATTTGTTCGCGCATGCGCAGGACGGATCATGCTTACGGGACAGATCGGGTAGTGATAAGTAGGTTAGCAAGAATCTACAGAAGTTAGCATGGAGCTAGTTAGCAAGAGACGTGGAACGCTTATAAAGAGTCTAACATCTAGTAGTAAAGAAATACTAGTACCATCTCCTTAACTCAGCTGTTTTAGAAATCTTAAAAAACACAAAATCACAACACAGAAATGTTTAAAGTTGTGTATTAAGATAAACTGCTTGAAGACATGAAAGTTTAATGTGTTTTTTTCTGTTTCAGACATGTAAGAGGTTATTTAACTGCGTTGTACTCAAACATCTGCTGGCAGTTGAACTCTTACTTTTTTCCCACCAAAGCCTCAATAAACAGCTGCAAGCTACGCTTTTCAAGATGACCGTATTCTGGCGGCTAAATTCGATCCAACTGAACAACTGATAACACGTTCAATCAGAGAGAATCTGACACCGCTGCACGCACACATGGATTTAGCTCTTAGAGGTGCGTGGCTTTTCCAACTCTCACCCCCGTCTTTGAACCCCCCCTGAGGGTGTCAGGGTGAGCGCAGGGAAGGGCAGAATTCCAGTCATAACAGTGAATTACCCTCTGAAAGTTTCGCAGCCCTGAGCCAGGTGACTCATCTGCATTCACCGTTGATTATCTCTTGAGAAAACGGGTTTGTGCCCATGCTTGCGTTGACGCAGAAAGAAAATGGCATTGTTGCAGGTGTTTGTTAGCGCCTCAAAGAAGGGGAAAGTGAAGCCAGGGTTACTGAGTGGGAGCAGGAGAAAGGATGTCTCTAAGCCGGTGGATTTTTAAAGTAACATTAAGACAGAATGTGCGTCCATGCACACACAACGACACGTCCATCTTCCTTTATGTAGAGGATAACAAGTCAGAACCCACACCTCCCAGCAAGAATGAGTGGATTAACTTCTAAAAAAGGGCAGAAGAAGACATTCCTGTCATAACATCATGAGATTCATACTGATTAAGTTAAAGAGCAATTTTTAAGTAGGGGTGAAAAAAAAAAAAAAACATTGGCTCTGTTAAAATAAAACCAATTTTACAAAAAGTGGGTAATTTAATGGAGTCCTTCATAGACTCACATTCCACTGCTTTAAAAGGTACGATTGAGTAAAAGTGAATTTATGGGATATTCTGCGACCTGGAAATAATTTGAACTCTGTAACTTCTTTCTGTCCGTCAGCAGGTTCTCCTGCTTGCAGAAACAAGCAGTCAATTATAACAAACAAGAACAGATTCTAACTGTAAATATTTAAAAGATGAGTAAAAGATGCCAGACTGCTTTTTTTCTCTCCTAAAATGATCTCCTAAGTCAGCTTTTTCAGCTTTGGAAAAGGCTTAAAACTGCAGCTAAAGGATGAAAAGGCCAAACATAATTAATCTCCTTCAGCTTTCAATAAGTTTCTTACTAAATAACAGAGAGTTGTGACTTTAATGACAGAATAAAAACCCCAAATACTGCTCTACATGTAATATGGTTAAGATTTTAACCCCTTGAGAGTCTGCTCTCAGCTAAACATCAGCTCCTTAAGCTTCCAAAGCTTAATGGACCCAGTTAAATCCAAGTATTTGCATTGTATTATAGACAAATGACATATTTCTTTCTTACATTTCTGACACTAAAACTTGTGTTTTAAGTTTGAAGGATCAATAAAATGCCTGAATAGTTTAGTAAATGCCAGAATAACAGCAAAGATTATTTAATACTTTCTCTAAAGTCTAATGAGACATACGGTAAGGAGTTTTTAATAGATCATATGGAGGGAATTTACTTTCATAATTTCTGAAATTGAATAATATGTTTTGTAAATGGAAATTTGAGAGCAATTTCTTTTTCAATTTCTAATCCTGCGTTGCTTCTCTCTACAGAGGAAACCCCACTCCAAGAAGTAAATAAAATGGGATCTGTAAAATTCAGTTAAAATATATATGTATATATTTTTAAGACTCAGTAAAAAAAGAGATTTAAAATTATTCAGTTTACAAAATGTGTTCTTTGCTACCATTAATATTGGAATAAAATTCACTCCATTTTGGTATGATGGCAAAGCCAACAAAACAGAAAAAAACCATAACATGATATTAAAATATTGAAGTACCATCGCACAACATTAGTAGGGAAATTAGGTTACATTCAAATGATTAGATCAAATGGATAATGCAATTAAGACATATTTATTAAAACTGTGTTTTAGGACTACAAATGCAAGCGTCCAGAGCTGTATGGTAACCAATCAGCCGGCTTAAATAAAAATAACATGAAACCATTAAACATATTTTACAAAGTTAGTAAAAAGTACTCAAAAATCTGAAATTATTGCTATTTTCTAAAAGCAGATCTAGAAAAAACAAATTCCGATGACCAAATTATTGAAATTATTGGAAAACTCTTAGTAGAGTTAGAGTATATAAATCAAATCATATGCTTTAGTTGAACATTTTGAATCTAAGACTTTTTTGATTTATCTGCTTTACAAAGAAAAACAATTCTGAACACGTTTTATATTTTGACACCAAAAACAGCCACAAACATGAACAGGAGATGCATGTTGTTTGTGTTTTAGACTAAAGTGGTGGCAGTGTCATGCTGTGGTCATGCCTTCTTTAAAGCAAGGAAAATGGAGCCTGTCAGAGATGGTGGGAGGATGGATGGAACTAGAAAGAATAGTGATTAAACGGCATGCAAAAAAGTTGAGGCTGATGCATATGTTCACCTTCAAGCAATAGAACATACACAAGCATTCCATCGATTTTGTCTCAACATGAGTAATTTCGCATGGAGGGATGGAAAGAAAAATAAATTCCTCTGAATGTAGAAAGCTAGTAGAGACATCACCCAGACAGACCTGCAGCTGGAACTGCAGGTGTTTGGTTATGAAAGCCAAATAAAACACAATAAAGTGGATCAATCTGGTTAAGTATGGGGTGAATTTTATGCCATTATTGTAGTATAAAGGGAATTTTGCTCCGTTATTGTTGGAAGCAAAACACTTTTTTTTTTGGTGACTCAAGCTAAAGTTTCTGAGATTAACTTTGCTGTTTTCGCAGATTTTCTTTTTTTCCAAAAAATAAATAAATATTTTTTTCATAATACATTTTTTGTTTTGTTTTCAGGCTTTATTTTTTATAATCTTTTTTCTAATAAATGTTTTTAATTATCTGTTTTGGGTTGAGTTTTACGAATTGAGTTGTTTTCAAATTCTATCTTATAGATCACATACTTCCCTGCTAGGGGCGGGCCTTCCTCGTTTCAACTGTCTGAATGGACGCTAGCAACAACATTTTTATTGGTAAAGAGTAAGCGTTTCTATTGGGCTTGAAGTAAAGAGTGTGTCATGTAAAACAAAGTTTTTCAAAAGAATAAAATTCATGAAAGTTAATCTAGAAAAGTGAAATTGAAAAAGATAAAATGTGAAAATATAAAATCTGTAAAAAAAGAATTATTTGAAAAACTAAAATATGGAAACAAAATAAAAAGAAATAACCTTAAAACATAAAATCTGGCAAAACAGTAAAGTTACTCTCAGAACTTTTTTTTGATTAAAAAGTTTTATTTCTGAAATGCATTTTTTTTTTTTCCATTTACACAATGTGTTTGGTACTCGTGAGAATAATGGTACAAAGTTCACTCCATAAAACTTTTCCAAAGCTCCACATATTGAATTCCTACTTTGTCAAACCCACCCAGCTGAACATTTCCTTTGTTTTTCCAAACTCACAGTTTATAAATGCGCTAATGAGAGGTTACCACCGCTCGAATAAGATCACGATGGTGAGGAAACATACTTTGGCTCTCAAACTTCAATCAAAGAAGGTTAATTCAGTGAAGTGAAAGCAGCTGGAGGTTTTTTTTTAAGGCAAAGTAAGTCTGTTCACATGCTGAGAGTTATCGCCATAGTTTGGTCTGCTGGAAACACAAATAGTGATCATTGGTTCACTCTGTTTGAAAGAAAAGACAGAAAAGTGAGAGCCCTAATCCATGTTTTTCCTCATACAAACAGACTGAACAGACACACTATGGCTGGTTTGGGTTACATTTCTGTGGTTTTCTTTAGGCACAAAGGAAAAGGATGCCTATGTTAACTTGATGTGGTTCCCTTTGTGCTCAACATCTGACGGAGATCACATTGACTGACACCCCACACACCTTAGCTGATCAGTGGTAACAGTCTCACTTCTAGTCTGCCAACCTTTTTGAAAATTGATCTCCTGCTTCTTTTGTTGTTTCTCAGTAGTAAGGCGAATCTTGGAT
The DNA here is from genome assembly GCF_016077235.1 of Cyprinodon tularosa. Lineage (NCBI taxonomy): Eukaryota > Metazoa > Chordata > Actinopteri > Cyprinodontiformes > Cyprinodontidae > Cyprinodon > Cyprinodon tularosa. Next base: position 819,600 of record NW_024038589.1, on the reverse strand, counting down.
TACATCCCCTTTAAACCAGACCAAACCAACGCAGGGCTGAAGGAAGACTAAAGATGGGGGGGGTTGTCCAGTCTGCAAACTCGGTAAGATGAGGGTAAATGGATTGGCTCTAAAGGTTGTGCGAGGTAGAGGAGCGACAGGGCAGTAACAGTTTACTAAACGAAATAAGACAAAGAGATCAGGGGAGCTAATCCAGCATCAAGCCCTAATATAATCCCTGAAGCAGGAATAGACTGTGGGGCTCAGCAGAGGATTTGGCTCAGGTGTGCATGGACTCACAAATGGTTGAAGCGAAGAACTCCCAACAGTCCCTAAAGGTTTGGCAGTAAATGACTCCAGCTGTGGTAAACCGCAGATCTTCTTAAAAGTAAAATACTACTTCATGATGAAGCTAATCTAATATTAGGATTAAGCATTGTTAAAAGTTATGATATCAAGGCCTGTTTATATTCCCCTTAGCTACAGGAGTTCCCCATTCGCTCATAGTCATAAAAGGCAAATGCTTCAAGCATTAAGCATTTCTGAGCAGGAGATCTAGTTTTACAGCTATAGTAAGGAGGCTTTTTCTACATCAAGATCACTATCATAGGTCTGGCATGTCTTAAACTTCGCCTGACATCTCATTTCATTTGGTATTTAGTGAATAATGTCAGATTTCATAAATTTTTTGCTTATTTAAAAGAATTGGCATTGATTTAGTCACAAGAAATAGCTCTGGTTGTCTGCTCGGTGAACAGTAGCTCAAATGGGAGCGCAGTGCCAGAAAAGTGTCCTACATTTGTATGTCACATGCAGTTTCTTCCTGTTTATCTTTCTAAACCAAGAAACTGCTTTGCAAAACAACATCATCCAACAGAGAGCAGACTTTAGGTTGAATAAACATCATTTTTTTCATGAAGTTCTCATGTTTTGAAGAAAATCTGACATTGAAGGACCGGGAAGGGTCTGTGGTCGCCAATGGCTGTTACCAATTCAGCAGATCTGGGACGAGCTCACGCTCCAGCACCGGCGAAGGAGGATTGTAAGTCTTACGCACAACACAATCTGTATTCTATTGTGATCGTGATCTTGTTAATCTCCAGAAAATCCTGCTGTCTCTCGTGCCAACTAGCAATAGGGGTTAATGGAGGCGGGTCTTCTCTCTCTCTCTCTCTCCTGAGGCTAAAAGGAAAGTTCACCAAGATCCACAAAACTCTGAAAACTCATCTGGAGATCCACATTTATACCATAGCTTCCAAATAGCATTTGATTTTCTGGGAGTTTCTTTTGTGTTATTGCTCTAAAATTGTGTTAACAAACATTATCATCTCTAGAACCAGTTACTTTAAGATCAACTGAGACAGTTACACTCTGATCAGTCTTCCTCAGATTAAAAGATGAACCAAAAAAGGCTGCATGCTTAATTCACATTAACCGCATTTGTAGAGCTAAAACCACGCTGGATTTTACAAAAAATGGGAAGATATCTAGTAGGTGTTTTCTGACGCCATCCTAAATATTGGGTCAGGGTTTCGAAACAGCCTGATTTTGTCAGCAGCACCTAAACAGAGTTAATGTTAATGTCATATTATATTTGCAATCAAAGAAGACATTTTGTAAATTTGAAAAATATAAGATATATATGAGATACCTGTTTTTCTATAAGATTTTCTTCAAAGGTTTATTTTTTTATGGATTATATTTTGTTTTTATTTCAATTTAAAAATAATAGTTTTTTGATTAAAACATTTATGTAACAAATTTCACTCCATAAAAACAGGAACAATCCAAACAAAATGAATTCAATGAAAAAAAACAAAAGACCTCATCTCTCATCCTTATTAACAGTGATTTCCTGTCACTCAACCGAGAGAAACACCTAAATGGAGAACACCTGGAAGAGTTGAAGAAGCCTTCAATAGAGTTTGTTTATATTCACAACACACATAATTTCAAGGCTCCTTACAGCTGAACCAGATGTTGTCAGGAGTCAGATGTTGTCTTTTTGACTTCTGCAATTCTACACAGCTCAGTTATATTGCAAAGAAATCTTCTAATTTGCAGACTTACAATATTTATTATTCAATGAGAAACTGGATGATTGGGAAAACAAATACAGTGTAAAGTATTGTTACCTTGAGATACTTTCATCTGTTAGACAAAATCTCAAACCAAACACAACTCTTTGTCACTCTAAGTATCCAGATGTTACCTAGAAATGTGCTTTTACCACTAATGACTCCACCCCCCTAAACACCAAAAAATAAACGTTATAATATCCACAGCAAAGTCTGAAATTTGTTTAAATAGGACATAAATCCTTTTAAATTGCATAAAATAGACAGCAAAAATGTGTATATTAGCTTAGCGCTTTACTGCCCTGCATAAAAATACTGTGATTGATTGTTAAACATGTTTGCTGAATAAAAACGATGCAGAAACATCATTAGGTAGAATTGATCAAGCTATTCAAGTTTTAGTTGATCTGATCACACATTACTGTTATTTCCTAAACCCTGCTAACCTACATTAGAACACGATTCTAAGACTTTTCTGCATAAAACTCCATGGCAAGAAAATTGGATAATGAGAGACTTCAGTGTCCAGGACGTCATTGAGCTAATGTGTTACACTCACAATACTGCAAACAAGATTAGTTAATGACTTGATTTGTGATAATTAGATTGATTTGTTTTGTCTCACAGAAACCTGGTAGCAGCAAGCGGATTATGCTGGTATAAATGAGTCAACTCCATCCATCTTCTGCAGCGTATCCATAAGAGTCATGGGGGGCTGGTGCCTATCTCCAGCAGACAGGCACCAGACTAAGAGAACTTAGAGACTCCAATTAATGTTTTAATCGTGTTTTTGGACGTTAGCGTACTAGGAGAGGGGCTATGGATGAACTGGAAGAACAATACTCCCTGCAGAAAAAGCGATGCATGCACCTGAAATCAGACCCAGGACCCTTGCTGCAAGGTAGCAATGCTACTAAATGCGCCATCGTGCAGCTGAAATTTTGTCCTGTCCAATATTGCTTTCTCCTTCTCCATTTACATGATAAGATTGACACAATGATAACAATTGTTACACCAGTCTTAATTTAAAGAAGAAGAAACAAAAAAATGTATTTCACTTCATCTGGATGGTATTACATCTGCCTCAGATAAAATATAAAAAGACATGGTGTTATATTTGATCCGGTCTTGTCATTTAAATACCATTTAAAAGGTTTCCAGGACTTCCTTCTTTAATCTCCCGAATATTGCAAAAATCAGACATATTGTGGTACTTCAAGACTGGACTATTGTAATTCTTTAGTATCAGGATGTCCACAAACTGTAGTTAAAAGCCTTCAGCTGATCCAAAATGCTGCAGACAGAGTTCAGATAAAAAAAATTTAAAAGCAAGGTCATATTTCCTTTGTTTTAGCTCCCTTCATTAGCTTTCTGTTAAATTCAAAGTAGAATTTAGAATCTTTAAAGTCTTAAATGGCCAAGCTCCATCTTATATCAGAGATCTGATTGTTCCTTATGTTCCTAACAGAGCACTTCGCTCTCAATCTGCAGGTTCACTAGTGGTTCCTACAATTTCTAAGAGTAGAATGGGAGGCAGATCTTTTAGTTATCAGGCTCCTCTCCTGTGGAACCAACTACCAGTTTTAGCCCGTGAGGCAGACACCTTGTCTACTTTTAAGGCTAGGCTTAAAACTTTCGTTTTTGATAAAGCTTATAGTTAGAGTGGCTCAGGTTATCCTGAGCTATCTCTATAGTTATGCTGCTATAGGCTTAGACTTCTGGAGGACATAGGGACCCCCATTTCATCATTCTGCTTCATTCTATCTCTATTCTCCTATTCTGCAGAATCTGTTAGTTCAATCTCTAACGTTCTGCTCTCTCTGCTTTCCCTCAGAGTAGCTTTGCCTCGTCTGTTCCTGTTTGGCTGTGACGCCATCCTGGAAAGAAACATCAGCTGTGCTGCTTCCATCAACACCCATCAGTCCTAGTCAGTGTAGCAGAGACATTGTCCACTTTTAGGTCTAGGCTTAAAACTTTCCTTTTTGATAAAGCTTATAGTTAGAGTGGCTCAGGTTATCCTGAGCTATCTCTATAGTTATGCTGCTATAGGCTTAGACTGCTGGAAGACATAGGGACCAGTTTTCATAATTTTGCTTTATTCTACTCCTATTGTTGCATTCTGTGGTGTTGGTTCATACACTAAATGTATGTTCTCTCTGCTTTTACTAGTAATCATAGCTATCTGGCAGGGCACCCTGTTCATCCTGAAGGAAGGCATCAGCTGGACTACAACTACCAAAACTATCATAATAGATGGTAGTTGGGACTGTTTTTCAGTGCTTGGTCCTTCTTCTCTCCTAGCTGTGGAATCAGAATTTACTATGACTAACTGTATGTGCTCTCTTGTATCCGTTTTGATATGGAAACTGGCTCAGAGGCCATCTGCTTGACTGTTTCTTTTCTACTGTTGTCTTTTCTCCCAGAAAGTATTTATGGATCTGTGCCTCTATGTTTCTCTTGTATGTCTACTTATGTGTTATTAAAACCCAGTGAGGCTCTGCGGAAGGCTGTCACTGAAATGCTCTGTGTGAGGGATTGCTGTAGAGTCTAGAGAAGTGGATCCTGAAAAGTCAATGACAGGATAAAATCAGCTGGATTTCCTTGTGTAGAAAACTTTTACCAAAACTGACTGTATGATTGATTAAGTTGTCTTTGTAAATGGCCTTGAGGTGACAAGTGTACATTTGTGCTACATAAATGAACTGAATTAAATTGAACAAGAAGTCCCTGAAACTGCCATGTCCTGAAAATTAAATGTTCAGGAAATTTCCTGACCTTAAATAACAGATTAGTGTTGCAGCCAAAGGAATCCTGAGTCTTAATGTTTGGTGATTTATGAGTTTGCTGATGAAATAATTGATTTTACTTGTCAGAAGAAAAAAAAAACTGAATGTAAAACGTGATTACTGTTTTCTTAGCTACTATTATCTAACAGAAATAAGGAACACAGTGACATGTAATGAGGAGAGCAAGGCCCGTTTCAGCAAATACTATTGAGCTTGTGAAGCCTGATTACTTACTTGTACTTAATGATTTATGATTGTACGGCTTAGATGAATAATATAGGCTGATTTTTCAATGTCATATAGAAAAAGAACAGAAATACAGTGAGATTTTGATGGTAAAGAAAGGGGATCAAGCTGTAAGTTCAGATAATATACCTTAACTTTGTCTGTTTCGTTAATCTTTAAAAAAAACAAAAATCAGGTCTTTTTGCTCAACCAAGGTCCAAAAATGCAACTCTCATTTTAGGATTATTTGAGAGATATCTAATGCAGTCCAAATGGGTTAAAAGAATTAAAAGAGTTTTGCTAAAAAATAGGTAGATTATTGATTTCAGAAAATGGGGATTACCCTCTGGTATAAATTCCTGGAATGCCAGAGATTAACCTTATGGAAAGAAAGTAACATAAAATGTAGGCCTCCTGTGTGGGGTGACTGCTTGCCATTCATCTCTGTCCTTTTTCCTGCTTCATCATCTTAATGCTGTTAAATCTTGACATAAAGACAGGAAACACATCACAGATTCATATACCGTGACCATTAAAGCTCCCAGGGATCTTCTCGTCTTAGAAGACATCCATCACAGGATGGACTCCTTACAGCTCTGTGATTAATGCTTATCATACAAGACAAATTTAAGTACAGTATAAGGCAGCCAAAATCAGACTTCTAACTAAAAAATAAAAATAATGGTTTGCATGCTGATAAAAGCGTTCATTTTTATTTTAAACGGTTTAGTTTTCAAGGTTTTTTCAGTTTTAGATTACAGGTAGGATTAGTGTCATGTTAGCGTCGAGGTCCAACCAAATATATGAGCAAGAATAGATGATTGGATATTCGTGCTTCTTAACAGCAGCCTTCTACCCCTCTGGTCATCCTTAAACATCTGCCAGATCAAATATCAAAGGTGGCCACATCAGTCTGTGCATGTGTCACACCAAGGTGTATCTTTCACGGGAGATAATGTCTGTTGCCTGTTAGCATGGTGTTTCAACTTAAAGGAACCTTGAACACAGCATGTGGGGTGTTTCTGCAGGGAGGGGTCAACAGGGTGAGAGTTCACCACGAAGCCCTGCAGGTTTTCTATCTTTGCAGAGATAAAAAAGAAAGAAAGTGATATTTTTAGCTAGAGGGCAACACTTTTTCTTCTATTGATTTTTGCATTTGCCAGAATATAGATAGTAGCGCAAATAAATGTTTAAACAAATTTCTGTAGGATATTTTAAAGATATATATACAGTATATGACCTATATAATAGGAAGCATCAGTTGTACCTGAGAATGCAAGAAAAGGCAAGTATGGAGGCTTTTGGTAATTGATACAGTAAATATTTTGGAATAATTCACCTACAGGGTTAGGGTGAAGGTTATTGGGAAAGAAAAGTCCAGACATGTGTCCTCACACTTTCACTGAGCACAAAGATCAATCTACTCCACATCCTTGCAGTGTGTTTGGCTCTAACTAGTCATAAGAATGTGCAGCACATAAACACTGTGCTAAATGTGTAAACCATCTCAGGGACTGCAAAACTGCAAGTGTTGGATTGGAGGAAAAGCAAACACAGAGGGAAGGATTGAAAATTTGCTGGGAATAATCTCAAATATCAGAACCACTGAGGGAATATAAAGGTATTGTGACAGGAAACTTATGGAATCTGCTAATAACAACACCATCATTGTATAGGTGCTTGACCCAGGACTGTATTGACATAAATCTTTAAATTGTTTTAAAATACTTGAGCCCCACTTGACTTTATTTTCAAAAGGCTTTGGCGTTCAGAAAACCAATGACAACAGAGAAGAACCATTGGTGAGTGCTTTTAGAGCCGTAGCGAGGGATGGGTGGACTGCTGCTCTTTCAGAGAGTAACTTTACTGGTTTAGACACTGGTATATGGGGTAAGATTACTGTCAAGATTACTGTCAAAGTTAACGCATCTGCAGCGTAGGGGTTTAAATTTGTAAATGTAAAATAGTGTAAAAAGGTTTAGGTTTGTGTTTGTTAGTTGTCACGAACTCAAAGATACATTTGCCATCAGATCATCTGTGAGAATAAAAGATAAGAACCATGAAGTTACAAAGTAACAACTTTACATCACTAAAATTACAAATACAAACCAGAAATCATCTTGTATTTGTAAATTTGTGATTTTTATTCCTAGACTTTTGATTTGTACTTAAAACTTTCTGATTCTTACTCATAATTTTGTAAGTCGTACTCATAAATAAGTTTTTTTGTATGTTCAAATTTGTACTCATAGATTTATGATTCACACTTGTAGACTTGCAGGTTGTACTTGTACATTAGTTACTAATACTCGTAAAGAATCAACTCAAAAATCGTTTTATTTGTAATTGTAAATTTGCGATTGCTCTCACAGATTTATAAATTTACGCTTGTAGATTGTACAAAAATGTAGTTGTAAATTTGTGATCAGTACTTAGAAGTTTGTTTGATATATAATACATATATAAGCTGTACTTGCATTGTTGATAAGTGTTTACTTATTCATAAGATCTAAACTTATCTTATGTCACATGTATCTTTCAGTTGACGACAAGTAACAATCCTACTTTAATTACATTATTAACTCTCATTTAAAAATTCAGAACTCTACGCTTAAATTTATAGTCTTGGTTATATTACCTCATACTGGTACTTCTGCTGCCTCACTGCCATTCTGGAAATCTCCTTTTATACAATTTCCTAAGTGCCTTCAGTTTTGATTGATTGCTAAACATAGCTAAACAAATAGCTGTATCCATTTTATATATATAATTTGTTAGTGTTAGTTTGTAAGTAACAGTATTTAGGCTAAAATTTAATATATACTGCAAAAAGATTAGGTAATGAGAGCTCACAAATTCAACAAAACCTGTTTTCAGAAATTGAAACTGCACTTCAAGGGTTAAATAAAAATTGAACACCTCTGCAAAAATGGATGGATGGATGGATGGATGGATGGATGGATGGATGGATGGATGGATGGATGGATTGGTGGATGGATGGATGGATGGATGGATGGATGGATGGATGGATTGGTGGATGGATGGATGGATTGGTGGATGGATGGATGGATTGGTGGCTGGATGGATGGATGGATTGATGGATGGATGGATGGATGGATGGATGGATTGGTGGATGGATGGATGGATGGATTGGTGGATGGATGGATTGGTGGATGGATGGATTGGTGGATGGATGGATGGATGGATGGATGGATGGATGGATGGATTGGTGGATGGATGGATGGATGGATGGATGGGTGGATGGGTGGATGGATGGATGGATGGATGGATTGGTGGATGGATGGATGGATTGGTGGATGGATGGATGGATGGATGGATTGGTGGATGGATGGATGGATGGATTGGTGGATGGATGGATTGGTGGATGGATGGATGGATGGATGGATGGATTGGTGGATGGATGGATGGATTGGTGGATGGATGGATGGATTGGTGGATGGATGGATGGATTGGTGGGTGGATGGATGGATGGATTGGTGGATGGATGGATGGATGGATGGATGGATTGGTGGATGGATGGATTGGTGGATGGATGGATGGATTGGTGGATGGATGGATGATGGATTGGTGGATGGATGGATGGATTGGTGGATGGATGGATGGATGGATGGATTGGTGGATGATGGATTGGTGGATGGATGGATGGATTGGTGGATGGATGGATGGATTGGTGGATGGATGGATTTGTGAATGGATGGATGGATGGATGGATGATGGAAGATGGATGAAAGATGGATGGATGGATGGATGGATGGAAGGATGAAAGATGGATGGATGGATGGATGGATGGATGGATGGATGGATTGGTGGATGGATGGATTGGTGGATGGATGGATGGATTGGTGGATGGATGGATGGATGAAAGATGGATGGATAGATGATGGAAGATGGATGGATAGAAGGATGAAAGATGGATGGATGGATGGATGGATGGATGGATTGTTGGATGGGTGGATGGATGGATGGATGGATGGATAGATTGGTGGATGGATGGATGGATTGGTGGATGGATGGATTGGTGGATGGATGGATGGATGGATGGAAGATGCATTGGTGGATGGATGGATGGATGGATGAAAGATGGATGGATAGATGATGGAAGATGGATGGATAGATGATGGAAGATGGCTGGATGGATGGATGAAAGATGGATGGATGGATGGATAGATAGATGAAAGATGGATGGAAGGATGGATGGATGGAAGATGCATTGGTGGATGGATGGATGGATGGATTGATGAAAGATGGATGGATGGATGAAAAATGGATGGATGGATGAAAGATGGATGGAAGATGGATGGATGATGAATAGATGGATGGATGGATGGATGGATGGATGGATGGATGGATGGGTGGATGAAAGATGGATGGATGGATGGATGGATGGATGCGTGGATGGATGGATGGATGGATGGATGCGTGGATGGATGGATGGATGGATGGGTGGATGAAAGATGGATGGATGGATGGATGGATGTTTCCTACACTGAACATCCCTTCAGCCATACTGGTCTTGTCTAAAGCAGCTGAACTGGTCATGACCTTATTACCAGTTATCCAATTTCAGCCCCTCTGGCCATTAGTCACTTCTATCATGAACTTCAGGCTACCGTTCTTTGAAGCTTGGACTTCAGAGCTGTTGTCCCAATTAGTCCTTGTAACTAATGTTTAGATGGGATTCCCCTTTACTGAGGAGAAAATATCTGAAAGAAATCTAATTTTCCTGCATGAAGGCAGTCATGACATGTCATGATCAACTTAAAGCAGTCTGCCTATTCCGAGGCATTTTCCCTGTGAATTCCAGGAAATGGGAATCATGCCTTCTAACAAGCAAGCGACATGGCGTAAAACTAAATGCAACTCCTCACACACAGACCCAGCCGTTTCTGGGAGTGTAACTCTGAACTAATAACATAATAAATACGTCCATTACTGTTTGTTCAAAGTTCAGTTACTGAGACCATTTCTATTGAGAACCAGTTTGCTCTGTTCTTGATCTTTGGCCTTCTTACGTCTCGGCACAGCCGGCGCAATCAGCTAGAAAGTTACACATTCCTGTTTTTTCTTTGTACATCTGACGGATTTACAGCAGCTAACTGGACATCCGGTGCCTTTACTAAAGCATTTTATCAGGTTTCAAATACAAACTCTTTATTACTCAATGGATTGTGAAATAAAGAGAGTGAAATAGAGTCATTCAGCTAAGGTGTCAGAGGTTTGTCTGAGTAGATTAAACAGTAAACAGCTTCATAAAGACATAGAAACAGGACAGATGAGCGAGGGAGAAGTTAAAAGCATATTTCCCATAATTCAACCAACAAAAATTTGATTAAATTCAACATTAACCTCTTACACCCTCAGGGGGTATAAATAAATTGCTACCTGACAAAAACACACAAAAGTAAATAACTTATAGCCTCACAGCTATTAGATTTAAGAAGAAACTTTTGGTACCTCTGTAAAGGTAAGATGTCATATAATGGTTTTCTGGTGTCAGCACCATTGTAGCTTTGACCCTGCCTGAAATATTAGGGACAAAATACAAAATATTTTGCATTTTTTGAACCTCACCAAAATTTTCTTTGAAATAAACATTGCAAAACACTACCAAAATATTATTTATAGCACAAAAAAGTAGTACAGACTTTTAAATCTAAATGTTGTGTAAAAATATGCCAAATTTGGACTCAATCACATGAATAATATTTATTTTAGAATGGTATTAGTGAGAAATTTCTTAGGCGGAGAGGCCATTTTGGCACATTTATCCAAAAATGTCACCAAACTGTGCCAAATGTGTTTTTTACATCAATACTGGGGGTTTGTTAAAATTACGAGGTCACGTAGCAGCTGGACCCGCCGGTGGGTTTTACAAGATGTAAAACATTATGGCAAACATCTAGTCAGTTTTTAAAGCCTAAACTTACTGTAGAAAGAACCCTAATTACAACATCCTCTTGTTAGGACATAGAAGTGGAAGTACCATGCTGTGGGAATGCTTTTATTGCAACAGTAACTAGCACCTCTATATGTCCCAAGGTTATCCTTTTCTGTAGAAAAGCATAAAGCGGGTGCAGCAGCTGATAAGAGTTGATGGAGCTAAAAGCAATCCTGTCCATCAGAAAATATAAAACCAGGACAGCGGTTCAACCTTCAAGCCAGACAATGACCAGAAACATACAGCAGGAACTAAAAAGAAGTGGTTTCAATCAGTTTATAGACACATCAGAATGAGGTTGAGTTTTTTTCTGCAAAGAGGAGAAGATCTATAATCACTAGATGGAGATTTATCTGAAAGTTAGATAAGAACTGAATATGCTGCTGCTCCTTTAGGTTTAAATAAAAAAAGCAATGAGTTTTCTTCCCAGGAACTTCCTATTAGCTCCTCCCATAATGTATTGAAAACCCCAGCTCTCCATTTTGTTTTCTTTCCATGTGTTTTAAAAGCAGCTGGCTCAGAGGGAGGGAAGCCATTACTGGAGTAATAGTAACAGTCATCTCCTTCCTTATTTTGCCCCTAAGTCAACTCATTTGGAGGCATCTGCCACAACAGAAAGGCATCCAGCTAAAGGGGCCCCCGACGCCCACTCACGCGCGCCATTACGCAGAGCGGGTTACATTACTTTAACTTTCCCATATTTACTTTTCTGTTTTTCTGTTCTTTTTTTTATGTTTTTGCTCGTTTTTATGTGCGTCATGTTGCACCTGCTGCAAAAAAAAAAAAAAAAAAAAAAAAGGTTCACTCTTGGAGCCTATTTATCCGTTCTGTACGACGGAGTATTAGGGCCACACATGAAGAGAAAAAATATTTTTGCCATGACGAGATTAAACTCGCCATTTCGAGAATAAAGTTGAAATGTCTTGTTGAGTTTAATCTCGACGTGTCGACTTTAAACTCGCCCTGTCGACTTTAAACTCGCCATTTCGAGAATAAAGTTGATATATCGTGGCGACTTTAATCTCGACATTCCAAAGTTTGGAGAAAAGAGCAACCGCGCTCCACAGCTGCAGTCTGCGTTTTAAGAGTGAAGGTAGTCTTTGACGTGCTGCAACTGTATAATCATCACAGGAAGTACAATTTGACCAAATCATCTACACAAGGCATGTCTGATTCTGGATTCTGTGCATGTAACCTGTGCAGCGGTTGGCTCTCTTGAACTAATTTCAACTTTATTGTCGACACGTCGAGATTAAACTCAACATGACATTTCAACTTTATTCTCGAAATGTCGACTTTAAAGTCGACATGTCGAGTTTATTCTCGTCATGGCAAAAATATTTTTTCTCTTCATGTGGGGCCCTAATACTCCGTCGTAGTTCTGCGCTCTTTGCTTTCACCAATATTTATTTAGTAGGAGCGGGTTTAGAGGAGAGAAGAGATATCGGACGCATACAGAAGTTGTTTGGGGAGTCATCAGATCAGTTTTCACACATACTAACCTCACACAGGGGCCACAATTAGCGCGTGGGGGGGGGGGGGGGGGGGAAGCGGCGCAACCTGAAGCGCTTCCGTGCGCACTCAGCCAAATCCTCTCCCAGCAGCAGAAGCAGGCAGCACCCGCCTCACGACTGCTTTGGCTTTAAAAACAACAACAACAACAGAGTCCCTGACTTTGGTGTGCATGTGTCAGGGTGTGTGCATGTGTGTGTGTTTGGAAATACCCATCCCTTTTGTCTACCTGTACACAGCAGGAGAGGCGAGTAAAATGAGTGCGTCCCCGCTGTCCTGCCTTGAGGCGCACGATGCGCGTCTCACATTATACTTTCTTTTCTCTCTGGAGTTTAAAAATAACTTTGCATTTAGTGTCTCTTTTTTTTATTAAATTTATAGGAACATCCAAAAGAAAAGCATTTAAAGTATTTTTCGAGCCAGAACTGGATTCCAGAAACTTTTCTCAACCTTCAAAACTCCAACTCTGGCTAAACCAGCTGGCATTTAAAATAAAAGCGCTTTTCAAAAACTTTTTTTGCAGAAATAGTTTCTATTCTCTGTTTCTTCTTGGTCCAGTTTTAAAAGGGTGGAAAAGAAGTTGGCGCACAGAAGAAGCGCCGCAGTGAAATAAATAAATGACAGCTCCTACCGTAATAAAGGTAACCATAGCATCGGCGGGTTAGTATCCAACAGAGTCGACATGAATGTGATTAATTCTCATACAGAATCTTTTGGCGAAAACGTCTGAGGACTGCCTCCTGTCAGTGCGCCACACTGGATCTGAGTGAGAGAGGAGAAGATCAGGGTGTGCGCAATCCTCTTCTCTCTCTCTCCTCCCTCTCCTCTCTCTCTCTGAAGGACAGATGGCTGTTGGCGCAGATCAATGGCGCATCACCTCTGGCCGTGGTGTCACTGCAGAGCCTGCTGACAGAAATGAGAACATCCAATTAGAAACGTGTGTTTGAAGTGAGGCCCTCATTTTGGGATAAAACTAAAGTCACGCACACAACTCTTTAGTTGTTGTTTCTTTAGGCTAAACGCAGGGGCGGAGCTAGATGGGGGGCCAGGGGTGGTGGCAGTAATACTCTCAAGTTGAATATTCACTTTTTTTTTTTTTTTGGTAGCTAATTATACACATAAATATACTAACTGTTAGGAATCCAGTTTGTGTGGGTTGTTTTGTGTTTGTCTCTTCCTCCACCACCAGGTGGTGCCCTGTCCTCTTTGGTCCTCCTGCACACCTGCAGCTCATTGGTTCATCACTGAGGAGTATTTGAGCCATTGACTGCCGCTACCTCGACGTCAGAGTGTTTGCCAGTTTTGGGTACTCCAAGCTGTGATTAGCTGAGTCTAACCTGTGCTTAGTGTCTCTGAGACTAATTGTGTTTTTTGTCTTTGCTTTTTGGCAGGAAGCCTTCCCGCTGACTGGAAGTTTTGGCCTTCTCCCCCAGGAAAGATATTTTGTGTTCACACTGAGGTGGGGAAAGGTTTCCACACGATCCGTTCAAGTACAGTAGGAAAACTAAGTGGCAGTCCGCTCTCATACTCCTCAGGGTCCAACTTTACCAACCTGACCTCCCTCCAACGAGTTGCTCTCCCTCTGGAAAACTCACACATTCTGGATTCAAGGCTTTGACTGAGATCCCCTCCTATTTGAGTCCCTTTTCCCTCCATGCTTAAAGGAATAGTACACCCAAAACTGTAGCGTCGTGAGCGCGCATGTGCGCGCTTTCAGGAAATCCTATACACTACTGTTTATGCTCTAAAAACATTCTAAAGGACTTCGTTTCGAGTAAATTCTGGATCCTACCCACTCAGGACAGTTGGAATACATTGGACGAGCAGTATGGAGGAATATTGACACGTTTTTTGTGGACTTTTATGGACCTTTCTGTCTCGGTCACCATAGACCTCCATTATTTGAATGTCAGCAGACAGCAAGAAGCCTCCCAGATCTCCAGATGCATTTGAGATATCAAAAAAGTACTCCAGAGTGTTGTTCAGCATGGGGGTGAGTAGAAAATGAAGGCTAATCATGTTTTGGGTGTACTATTCCTTTAAGAGCTCTGTTCAGTTTCCTACGGCTATTGACACCATGTCTTCTATCTAGAAATGACAGATGTTTAAAGATAAGGCTGTAGGAAAGTATAGTTTGTATTTATTTCAAAAATATGGATGTTTATCTCATTTATTTTCCTGTTGAAACAGTGTAGATTGACCCTGAGATTCTGGCACCTATCCGCTTTCGGCCAACCCTCAGTGTACATTGGTTTTTGCCTGGCCATCTTTTTAAAAAATTTCTGGCTACGCCCCTGCTAAAAAGAACAAAACCTTACTAAAAAGTGTGCTTATTTTATAAGCACACTTAAAAACATAATAATAAAAAAAAGAAAATAAACTTTCATATTAATAGTGGAGTACTATGATACTTACCTAAGTTAGTGGCTTACATAAACAGTCAGGGGCGGAGCTAGATAGGGGCACTGGGCTCCCTTACAGCATTATCATTGTCCTATGAGGAGGTGGAAATAGAGCAAAAAATATATTAATAAATATATATACATTATATTATTATAATCAGTTCTCATTAATAAGAGTAGAAATTAAAAATTTGATAAAATAATGGTTTATACGGAAACATTATAAATCAAACTATTCCATCACTTATTCATAAAGGCATTTACATGCTTCATATTTTAGTTTTGTTACATTGTTTATAAATGGCAAATTACAAACATAAAACACAAATGTACTTAAATATGTTTGAATATATATTGATTTATTGGTCCATGCTCATACTAAGAGCAACTGTTCCTTTTGGGCTTTAAGTGGAGAGAATGTGGTCTAGAAAATATAAATTTGAAATTAATGCAATTTGTTAGACTTAATCTGATCAACATAAATTTGAAAAAGTAATATTTGAAAATGTAAAATTTGAAGAAAAAAAAAAGACTTTTGAGAAAACATCACAGTTACTCTCAAAACCTTTTTTTTTTTAGGAAGTTTTCCCAGTTTGATTTCTGGATTGCTATTTTTTTTTATATATATATATATTTATTTATTTAGATTTACAAAACCTGCTCTTTACTTGCAGTAATAATGGAATAAAAGTCAGTCCATACTCCATTATCAAGTGCATAACATCTTAGTTTAAGGGCAAAAATACTAATTTCATAGGCTGATCGTCTTATTTACCCGCTTCAATTGAGGATAAATACAAATATTTAAAACCAGTTTTACTTATTTTTAGATTAGCTTTGCAATGAAGTACTGCCGTGGAGGTCAGAGTTTTTTTTAAATGTCTTTATTTACATTCATAAAGGTATCATAAACTATTTGTGATTTTTAGTCCACAATTCTACTCTACCTTGTTTGATTATCAAAAAGAAAAAAAGAAAGAATACCAATGGTATAGTTGTAGTTCTGTGAGGGTGTAAATATTTTTATATGTTGCAATTTGAAATCTTAAATATCCTGACCACTGACTGCTCCAACACATGTTGTTATAGAGAGGTTTGTTTTCCTTCTTGCTTCATTGATTCATGCTTGTGGTCGATGTATTTGTTGTCGTACGGATTTGTTTGACTGTTTCTGAACATCTGGCTTTCCTTTTAATCTTATCTCGAGTACACATAAGGTACAACCATGAACACGCCGTTCCAGCCTGCTGCCTAACTGACAAAAGGATATTGTAAAAGGCAATATGACACCTTTGAAAGTTCCCTATAAATGTACAATGTGGGTAATAATTGATATTACAGGATTTTAGACATCATGTTTGTATGTATTGATACCTGAAAGACTTTGGCTTGTTTGAAAGACACTAGAATTGTTTGTTTAAATTAAATTTAAATCGATTTAGCCTTTTTATATTGTGCCAATTTACAACACATGTCATGTAAAGGCATACATTTAATCCAATCAAATTGTACAGACTAGTTAATTTTTTTTGTATGTAAGGAAACCTGGCTAATTGCACCTAGTCATTGATTTTGCAGTCAATGATTCAAGGCCAACATGAGTTGAAGAAGACAGAGGGAGACACACAAAAGGAACATTGCAACATTGATCCATAAATACTGAGAAGGAAATGGTGAACTAGCCCCACAGGTGGATCTGTGTAGGATACACACAGTTAAACAGATGACCTCTGAGCCAGTTTTCATGTCAAAGGGACATCACAAACAATTAGTTACAGTAAAAGCTGAGCCCATAGCTATGTCTAGAAGAGAAACAGGCATAAAAACTGAAAAACATCTATAATCAAAAGTAATGCCATCAGAAACCCACTTCAGGATGATCTCACAGCCAAACAGAACCGGGCCAGATGAGGCTACTGTAGTATGACGAGAAAAAGCAGAATAGAAGAGTAAAGCAGAGTAAAGGGCTGGTTATACTCCTGAAGCAGCAAGAGGGACAATCATGAACTAGCTGTGGGTCAAGATACGGCAAAGGCGGTGAGGAAGTGGAAAAAAATAACAACTGAGGGACATGACGGCGAAAAAGAGCATGGATCCAGGTGAAAAAAGAGTTCCAGCGTACTCACGCACCTCGCTGTTCTAGCTGGTCCACCTTCACCAGTCGTTTTCTACTATGGTGGTCATACAAACAATACAAGCTGGTAAGGTACAGGAAATATGCATAGTATAGAGCAGATGTAGATTTGACCAATCAGAGGCCTCCTGTCTGCTGCACTGTCTGCGCTCACCTACAATTTTGGAGAGCTGCAACTGAGTGTCTTCGGACGGGGCAGAGGCACGTTCGCACTCACTAAGACATACGCAGACCACCTGGTTTCTCCAGCCTTAAGGAAAAGTGGTCCCTATGTCCTCCAGCAGTCAAATCCTATAGCAGCATAACTATAGAGAGATAGCTCTTTATAAGCCACTCTAACTATAGCCTATCATATGAGCCTGATAACTAAAAGATCTTAGACTTAAACTTTATTTAATCTCATTTATTTATATTAAAAGGAAATGAATTAAGGGGTGCTATAAAAAGAGAAATATGATCTTTTATTTTTCATCAGAAGTCTGGTTGTATAATTTTGGATTAGCTGAAGGCTTTTACAGTTTGTGGAATTCCTGATAGTAAATAGTCCAGCCTTGAAATAACAGATGGATGGACTGTGATCCTCTGCATCACCCTTGGACAAGATATTTCTTCGTTTTGCAATATTTCAGAAATTAAAATAGGAAACTGACCAGATGAAGTGACTCACTAGACATCAATTACTTTCTAAAGTATTTCATGTTACATCTTTTACTTCCATTTTTAATGATCCAAGAAGTTTTGGGGTTGGCATGTCTGGTTTGTTGCAGTTCGCAGTTTCTGTCACTAGATGTCACTATAATTTGACTTTTAACTACTATGCCTTCTTTTTAAAAAAAAAACATCTATTGTCTACACAAAACATGCTCATTAAATTTTTTGTATAGACTGTTTTCAAACCTCGCCCCTAACCCCTAAATCCCTCAATCACTACATAGAGCGGGGAATATAAGGTGGACTTTCTAGTGAACTCAGTTAACTGACCGTTTGAACAGATGATCACTGCTTTTAGTTCCCCGTTGTTCACGTGACTCCGCCTCCCTGCATGGTGGCTATCACCATCTTTGTTATTTGTCATAGTGACAGTAAGTCCAATTCAGGGATATATCCGCTCGTCTAGTGACCATGGATGATCACTGCTTTTCAAGTTGCATTGTGGGAAATTTCAAGTCCAATACTTTTTCATCCACTAGACATTCGGACACTAATTTAAAATGCCGTAACCACTATATAGTGCCCTGTATAGTGATTAGGGCGGACATTCTCACACACTTATTTATCAAGGTTTCACCCCCTAAGTTCCACCTTTTAATCTGTTTTAGCGCTCTGTCACTTTTATTTAAAGAAGCTTTTGGTTGGAATTGATTGTGTTAAATACGACCACAGATACAAGCCAGGTATATGTACAAGCCTTTAATCTAGCATGCAAATAACATATTTGTAAATAAAAATCTAACAAAAGGAATGTGTTTCAAAAACTAAAAAATCACTTATTTCTATTAAAATGTAATTTTCATTTTTTCTGTATTTGAATTTGGTTTTCTTTTTCTTTTTAAATTGTATTTTTTAGAAACTTATTTTCAGATTGATTTTCATTTTTTTTCAAACAGTAATTTCATACAATCACATTCGCTGCACTTTAAGCCCAATAAATACGTGCGCTTTTGATGTGCACATTGACCAACAAAATTTTTTCGACGCAGAGAATTAGAAATGATTCTTTGGTTCTCACTCCACAGGAAAGCCACCCCTAGAAATAAAGAGGATATGGTCTTAAAACTGCTATATGAAAAGAATGCAATTTTTAAGACTCTACAAAAAAAAAGAAAAAAAGAGAGAAAATAAAATTTGAAAAAAATAAAATACACATTTTGCGGAATAAAATAAATCTGAGGAATCAGCGAAGTTTTCAAATCCTTGTTTTAGTGTATCCTAGTTAATTTCGATCTACAAAAATGTGTTCTTTCTTTGTGACAATAATGAAACAAAATTCACCCCATACTTAGCTGCTCCCCGAAACACAATTTATACTTTCCTTAGCGATCTTGTTAGGATAATGCGATCAAAACCCATGCAGCCCTGTTCTCTATAGCTGGGAGAATGGACATGTTGTTTATTGCAGCCAACAACAAAACATTTGACCTTTACAGCAGCCATTGTAGTGTGCATACAGCAGTAAAACCAGCTGACCCAACACTGTGTTCTGCTAACAATAAAGTGGGTGGAGTTCTGCTTGGGTTGCTAGGTTGGGTTCGGCTGGTGTTATAAGGTGAGGGTCAATGGTGACGAAATAATCAGACACTAAGAAAACCTTAAAATTATGACAAACGAAAATAGCTTGAAGTGATTCTAGCAGCAGTATAGACCCAAACTGAAGTACAAAAATGATACCCCCCCCCCCGAAGTTTGTGAATTATTGCCACTCTGCTTCCTTTCCCGTGTATGACTAAGCATTAGTCATACATCAGAAGAAGTCCCTAAATGCAGCCTTTTGTTCAAAGCAATGTAAATCTTTTATCACAACAGAGAACAACAGACATCTTAAGCTCGCAGGTCCTGGAGGCTCTCCACATGACATGACGACCGCAGTATTACACAGAGCAGAGGGGGAAATCATTAAATATGTAAGAAGGAGAGACGTTTTAGAGGCAAGGAGGGGTGTTAGGCGCTCAGACAGGAGACATGAAATCATGTGATAAAGGATGAGGACTGAGAGATGAACAGAGGATGGAATACAAGAGCTACACTGAAATTAAAGCGCTAAGAAAATAGAAGAAAAGCCTATTGATTTTGAAATAAATTAATTTATTTCGCTTTCTATTGTAACCAAAGACATTGTAAAAGACAACTTTAACCCAATATAGGAATATTTCTTTGTTAAGGTTTGACAATCCAAAGTCGACAGGTGTAGGTACCAGATCTGCTCAGGGCCCCTGCTGATGATGTCACTATATGGCAACATCACTCAGACAAAGGCTGTGTAACATCCGCCCGAAACTGTATATAGGGCACTATATAGTGGTTACGCCATTTTGTCCGAACGTCTAGCGGATTAAAAAAGTAGTTGACCTGAAATTTCCCACAATGCACCTTGAAAAGTATTGATCATCCATGGTCACTGGATGAGCAGATATATCCCAGTTTGCTTTGCAATCAACCACGATGTCAAAGATAGGATCTAGGTAATGTAAGGAGAAACCAGAGGGGTAAGTTTAAAGCTTCTAGGAGCAAAGAAAACAAGAAAGATGAGAGTTTGATTACAACTCAGGCTGGTAAAATAATTTTTCATCAGGCTCTGGCAGGGGCGTTGCTAGGCACAAAGCTTTACTGGGGCACTGGCCCCCTACTGCATATGCCCCTCCTTCCATACATAAATACAGACAAGCACACTGCCCAACCCTGATACATTCCTACCAAAATTACCAGTTGAGATATTAATGAGTATAAGAGCATATTTGTTTTAACAAACATGAACATTTTCAACATTGCAGCTATAAAAAATAAGACATCAACAACTTTGACAAATAAAAAGTTTCCTTATACACATTCTGAAGTAATCATTAATTCCTAGGTTACAGAGTTTTAGTTCGGGGGAAATTTTAACTCGTCCTGAGCTAAGTTTTCCTTTTATTTTTTTAACATTAAAGTGTACCTCATATTTATCATTTTTGCAAAGTGGTCAATCACTTGTGACTCAGCTTAGAAAGTTCTTCCTTTTCAACTGATAAAATAGCAAGATGATGGAGCCTGTCTTGTCCCATTGTGCACCTCAGCCAAGTGTGGATCCTTCTCAACACACTGAATGACCTTTCACAACTCCATCTGTAGACTGGGATTGTGAGGGAGATCTGGATGACCTGCGTTAGTGTTGGGAATATGATGTTATCAAGCAAGTTGAAAACACACTGCATATCCTTGATAACAAGGCTTTCTTTTTTAACCAGGAAAAGCTCAAACCATTTTGAATTAAATTAATGTTTTTTTACTCCAAATTTGTGCTGGGGATGGTGGGACAACTTCACTTGTTTAGGACCATCATGCTTTCCCCCTAAGTCACTAATGTCCCCTTCTTGTTTGTGGAAGCTGGTTGTTGCATCCTCATCACCTTCATGGTCCTGTCTCTCCTGTCTCTCACCTGTCTCTTGCCTGTCAGTCTCGCCTCCTCCTCCCTTTCCTACTCCAGCACCTGCATTCTCATTCTCTACAGCAAACATAAAAAAAACGTAAATTTATAATTATGTAAATATCTATCATATTACTTATAACGTTCCTAATGTAACTGGTTACATTAAATCACTAATTCATTACGGGACCTTACCTCCCTCTCTCATCTTGTTTTACTGATTCCCTGTCTCTGCTTCGTGTGAGGAATTTCCTGATATCCATCTACAAACCAATGCAGTAATTTTCAGTTAGTAGCCTATAAATCATCTGGTTTCACTGGGAAAATAATAAAATTGACAGGTAAGAAACATTACCAGAACTAAAAATGCGTCGTGGCCGCACAGTGTCCCATCCAACTCAGTTGAGAGCAGCGCGTTAATTTACCTGCAGTTCATGCAGTACCATGCGCTGACGTGGGGGCGCTAATACATCCTCAATTTGGAGTTAACAACACACTTGCTCCGCATTTGAGTAGAAATATACGTCTCCTCCCGTTAGAAATATCTAAATTGATGCATTAAAAAAATGTAATACTGTTGCAAATATTCATGAGATTTATACTGGGGCACAGCTCATTTATACTGGGGCATGTGCCCCAGTAAATGGGGTCTGGCGACGCCGATGGGCTCTGGAAAGCAGCTCCTCTTTAAGCTCCTCCTGCTGAGCCTTAACTACCTGCAGCTTGGAGATTAGCTGCTGGTCACCGCCTGGAAGAAGAGGAGGTGAGACCAACCCTCTGTGGATGTGACACAACATCATGTTATCTTTAAACATCTGAGACTATTAAAATTAGGAAAATATCCTCAAACACAGACTATTGTTAATAAAAAAAACGGTTATTAGACACTAATTTAAATGATTATTGTTAGTGTGATCATCAAGCAGTAATTACATGTTGGAGTTGAGACAGTACCAAGATAAAGATTAGGGTTTTATCTATTCCTTTAAAAAATTTGAATTATTAATCCGCAAAACAGACAGTGAAGTATCGAATAGTAAAAGTATAGTGTGTGTCCTCTTATAGATTTCTTGTTTCTTCTTAAATATTTTTTACATCATAAATAATTGTTTTCTAATGCCATAATGATGAACTGAGTAAATACAAATTTATATTTTAGAGGATTTATTGATTAAAGGAAGGAGGAGATGACATGCATTAGTCTAGAAAGTGTAAAATGCTTTGATATGTTAGCGAACCCTGAGCAAGATCTAAATGCCTCACTTGCACCATTTAAGGTGAACAAATAGGAATTCAATGGGAGAAAAATTTTAAATGTCAAAATTAGGCATCGAAATTAGAACCTTGATGATGATGAAAACATCCCATTTAGATGACAGGGAGTCAAAGAAGTATGGTGACAGTGGGATGGTCCATTGGTTTCTTTAGTGCTTAGAGGAGTGGTTTTAACCTTGAGGCTGATTGAGTGATATCAGAAAGCTCTGTTCACTTCTGAGTGGCTATGGAGTGAACTTTGTTACATTATTGTTGAAAGTGAAGAGTGGATTTTTTTTCATATGGAAAGTTGGAGAAAAAAATGTACAATTTGGGATGGTACTGTTTTGCAAGATTATCAGTCTTTCTTTTAAAAAAACAACAAACATTTAAATGAATGTTTCATTTTTTAGAAATTTATTTTTTTCAAATTTTTATATTTTGAATTTGTTGAATTCTTTTCAAAACTCATTTTAAAAATTACATTGTCTTTCAATTTCAGTGAGAAGTGAAGATGCATTTTCATTGGTTTGCTGGATGTTAGGAAGCACATTTTTATTGAGCAAGAACGAATGTTTGCATCAGGTGAAGATAATGTGATCTATGAAACACAATTGCTAAAATAATAAAATTTTTGAAACTCAGTCTGAAAAATATACACTTGAAGAAAAAAAAAAGTACATTTAAAAGTATAAAATCAGTAAAAAAAAATATTTTTTTGAAAGATAAAAGTTTAAAAAGATATATTTTAAAAAGATATAATCTAATAAAACTTAAAAATGATATGGGAAAAATAGATTTACTCTATAACCTTTTATCCTGGTTTACAAGTTTCACTGTCATAAAATGGGACAGATGGACCCAGTATTCAGAGTGAAACAGCCAGTAGGAAATTTAAAATGTTTAGTTACATAAAACAAACAGAAATAGAACAGGAGGGCAGGGCTGTCGCTCATGGTGACTGCAGGAGGGGCGCGGGGCTCCGCCCAATCACAGACACTAGTTTAACCGATCGGTCCACTCAGGAACGGACAGATCCAGCTTCCAGGAATTAATCAGAGTGTGAAGGCAGGTTCAGAGTCCAGTGCGTCGAGCATCCAGCTCACACAGAAACGCACAGACAGGATCCAGCAGGAGTCCTACAGAGGTTCAGGTGGGCAGATTAGATGGGGCCAGACAGGGTCAGTGGGTGAGAGGGAACGGAATCAGGAAAAAAAAGAATCACTAGGAAATGCTGAAACGCTCTCACCACTGGTTAGGGATTAAAACTAGCCTGAGTACATGGGCTGAAAAATAATCTTCTACTGGAAATGGGGAATGAACATTGGAAAAAACTATAACTGACAGACGGGCCACTAACAGAAGGCAAACAGGGAACTAATACAAATCCAACAAGGCCATGATAGCTGGAACTGAGTAGCCTAGTAAACTAGCCCCACTCGCCAACGGCCAAAATCCTTTTATCCTTGCGAGTGGTCTGGCCTCGATCAATGCCCCAGGCCCTAGAACTGGATGGCCAATCACAACGCAGAGATGTGTTTTGAATTTCTGGATGCAAAGTGGGCGGGGTTTGAGGGCGCGACTCTGGAGAAATAACAACAAGGAAGATGGCAACAACTATTAAACAGTTCTTGTTTGACTCAGCTTTGGAATCAGTTTTGGAAGGATTAGACGTTGGGTTTTCATTGAAACGTGAGCAAGAAGAGGCTCTATGCTCCTTCATTTTTAAGAAGGACGTATTCGCCGTTTTACCAACAGCATGATTGTTTACACTTCCTCACCAGCTTTCTGTCGTGCTCATTGGTCAGAGTGTTGGCCAATAGACATGGTTTGAACAATGGGTTGTTCTCATCAACAATCTTCCAATGTCTCATTCATTGGGGCCAGACTAAATTACACAGTTAATCTCACATTTAGTCTAGTTTATCAGGCTAGTAACTAAGCCCAATATAAGGGAAACAGGCAGGTGGATGAAATGAGTGACAATTAAAAACTGGATAGAGTTAAGCAGGTGGAAGGCATGAGCAATTAAGGTGAGCTATCAGGGCAGATCATGACATTCACTTCTGGATTGCATTTTTTATTTTTTTATTTTTTTTTTATTTTCCATTTATCAAACATTTTCTTTGCTTAAAAAATGTTGGAACAAAATTCACTCCATACCACAGTTGCCACTGCATATGGTCCCAGTTTTTTTTAATTTACATTAGAAATGTGTATATTGAAAATCATGACCCAGTAAACAGGTCAGACGACCAAGTTAAAGTTAAAACGGGAGTTTAAGACAAAAAGAGAGAGAAGTGAAGACAGGTTGGTTAAAAGAGAATGTAAAGATTGTTGCATCTCTCTGCTCCATTGCCTCCCAGACATGTGGACAAATATACAGCGGAAGTGGGGAGCTGTGTGGTATGTGTGTGCGTACCAAAGAACATACTACCTATGGCTCTAACAGAGCGAAACATGTTTAACATTTCAGATCATACACAGTGCTTCTATTGAGGGAACGTGTTTGTGTTGACAGGAGCTCATAATGAACCACTGGTCCTTAGGAAGTAGGAGAAGAACCATCAGCCAGTCTCTGAAAGTGTGTGTGCATTTATTTTTCTTTTAAGGTCATTTGTCTGGATAAGTAGAAATAAGCCCAAAAAGTCTTTGCAAAGAAATTTATGACTTGGATTTCACTACAAATTGAATTGATTTAGCTGCTACTTAGTGACACCCTGCTTTGCAGACTTGGTATAAACCATTTATCCCGGACAGTATTAAATCTTCAAAGATATTCCATAAGGGTGAAACATACAGAGGTGATTTTTGACATTACCTGACAGCATAATCTCTTTAAATCCTCCCTAATGTTCTCTTCAAATCAAGCTTTCCATGAGATCTAAACGACCATGCATGAAGTCTTTTAAATAAAGCTGCTCTTAGCAGTATTTATGTGCATGTGTGCACTTTTGGCAGAATTCTAATTTCATGCAACTCTAAAGTTAGCATCTGTGTGCGGCCCCTAAACTAGAAATATTTGTATTTTTGAAACATTCTGTATTGCATTTGACCTTCTCTAGTTGTTTATCTATTCATTCTCTATAGCAGCCATTAGTTTGAAATCTGATTAGTTTTCCCCAAATATGGTTACATTCCTCTCCCTGATTTTAGTTTTTTTTACTGCAGCCAATGTCCCACTCAACAGGCGAAGATCACAAACCCTGAAAAAAATACACATGATTTTATTGTATTTTTTTTTTGTTTTTCACTTAGTATTCAGTATAATGTTGTTTCTGTTAAATCAGCAGAGCCTGTAGGTTCACATGGGAGCCTGCTCCTTGTATCCCAACTCCCGTCGGGTGCTGTTTTCTTTCAATCAGTCCATTCCTGACTTTAGCCAAGTGCTTTTAGTAGTGAAATGTAATCAAACTTCAGTAAAGGAGGGGGTTATTGGCTAGCAGCTCTCTGTGCAGCAGCCTTCCTTTCTTAAACCAAGCCCTTCATCCCCGTCTTCCTCTTGTTGTAGTACTTGTCCATTAGCTATCCCATCTATTGAATCAAAAAATGGGTTTGTTTGTACTCTGCTAATAGGCTGCAGAGGCTAATCCACATGGAACATCTACCATATCTCATTAAATACAAATATTTTCCACAGCACCTACACTTCTGCAAGAGCCAGACTGGCTAAAGAGCAAACAGACCCAACACTATAATAGCACTTGAACTACAGGCGAGTGAAAATCTTGTTTGGTACATCTAAACCAAACAAATCTATATCATTCAGACTTTTAGTAAAGCAGCAGTAACTGTTATCAGAAATGTTGATCAGAACAAAATATCTGATGAAATAAAATGACGGTATTCAGTTTTGGTGCTCTTTGGGTTCTCAGGCCGGCTGAAAGTATGGCACAACATTTTTTATGTTGTAGCACTGAATCTACCGAGGTACAATTTGAACTAATGAGAAAGATAAATATGTTGTCCCACCTTGGGCAAGAAAACCCAAATATTATGCTCTTTGTTACTTAGAGTGATTTAGATCTAATCCCTTAAAGGGACAAACTGATTCCTGTATAGCTCTTAAATTTGATGATCATTATATATTCCAATGATGAATACTAACACTGAATCAAAAGTTGCTTCTATAAAGTATTTTGTATACAGGATATTTTATTGCATATAAATTAGGGGTGTGCAAAATAATCGTCATGATGATGCATCGTGATTCTAATTTTCGTGATCTACTGCATCGATTCTTGACGCCAAGTATCGATTATTAATTTAAAAAAAATGAATAAATAAAATTGCATGAATGGTTGGCGAACATCAGCCAAAAACAAGTGTATTACAAATTCCAGTCCAGTAGATGTCGCTGCGGATGTGTTGACGCACGCTGCCTTGTGTCACAAGCATTTCCGGCCACGGGATACTGCGCCGAGTCATTCAAAAACAAAACATGGAGGAGAAAATATTGCAATGCATCGCAATAATTCAAGTATCGTGATGCATCATGATAGAATCGCATCGTGGCCTATGAATCGTGATTCGAATCGAATCGTGACTTCTTTGGCAATACCCACCCCTAATATAAATGGGACAAAATGTTTGGCATACATTTATTTTGACAATAATAAAGGATGTGGTTTTTCAATAGAGAGGTACAGTCTTTATATATCACTTTTATGAAATGAGAAAAGGTAACTTTGTCTTTACCACTCTTCATAACTTTAACAACAAAGGGAACAGGGAATAAAGGTAAAAAAATATAGGACAACAAAGGTTGGAAAAATTATAAAACTAAATACCTAATAGCCAAACTTATTTATATTTAGAGTCAAATAGAATCAAATAGAATAAAAGGAAATAAATCATGTTTATTATTACTGCACAAAAATGAACTGAATGTGAGTGGGCATAAAACAAATTGGCACAGTTCACTTAGAGAGAATTACAGTACCTAAAAAGCTAGCAAAGTTGGGTCACCATAGGCATCATACACCATCTACACGCCTACAGGATGTTTCAGAGGCACCCCCAAAGAAAAGCCCTTTTATTCGACCATAACAAATAATGCTTTCAATTAGTTTTAACTGAGTCTGTGTGGTTTGGTCAGGTGAAGCCACAAGTGAGGGTTTTGGAAGCAAATACTCAAGCCTTGGTATAAATCAGAAGGGCTGTTGGGTATGGTAGAAAACGATATGGGTGTGCTTCGGTGGTGCAGTGGTTAGCGCGCACAACCCATGTAAGGAGGCTTTAGTCCTCGATGTGGCGGACCCGGGTATGAATCCGACATGTCGTTCTTTGTCGCATGTCTCTCCCCTCTCTCATACCCCCTTTTCTGCAAGCCCACTGTCGAAAAACAAGCCACTAATGCCATGAAAACTTAAAAAAAAAAGCTATGTGCTGCTGCCTTCACTGGCATAATTTCATCCTCTCAAGACCCTGTTTACATAACAAGAGCATGTTCTTTGTTCTATTAATAGAGAAGATTTGTGGAAGAATACAAAAAGGCAGGAATAAAAGTCTAATGTATTTTTTGCAGTGTAGTCGGACGAATTAATCAATTATGCAGAGTTTAGATTTACATTACTGGTATTATAATGGATAAAGAAATGCTTATTTTTCGATTTTAAAATAGTTATTTACCTAGTACTGTTTTTTCATATCACTAATGTGATTAAATGTCACGGAGGAAAATATCATAGCTATCAGAGATTGACAAATGCTTTTACTGTAATTTTACTGTAAATGTAAAATTTACAGTTCTATATTACAACAATATATGTTTTTCTGCAAATTGTGCAAATTGTGATTTAATTTGCCATTCGGTGGCCTATCTGTTATTAAAGCTAGCTGAATATAAGTAAACTTTTGGTTAGCTGTACTCAACATTGTCAGAAAGCATTATTGTCAGATAACCAAAACATTTTAGCTTGCACTTTAAGCTTCTTTTTTATTAGAAAAAAAATAATAAATTGCTCTACCTTCGTCTGGTTTCTAAAGGCCCTGAATTACATGATTTCTGAAGGTTAAAAGTGAACTTTATGACTGAAGGCATGATTACTTTTGAATGTCTGCTAGGTGTTAGCTCCATTGTCTTAATAAGGAAAGCCTAGCTAACAAGGCTAAAACATTTGCTGTAAGAGTTTTTAATATATGTAAGAATCAGCTATATATTGAATTCTTATTAGGGCAGTCATTTAAGGAAATATTACTTTCCATAATAATGTTTGTTTACCTCTTGGATTTGCATTGTGAAATGGTTTAAACTCCTTCCTATTGCTCCAAATTAGTTTAAAAGCTACCTTGTCCTGATTAGTTTAGTTATGTTTCATTCAAAGAGTTTTAACTGAAATTTGTTTGACTTGGAATTTAATGTTTTTTGTTAATAAATTCTTATATTTTAAATGGAATCTGTTGTAAATGTTTCCCATATGAGTCCAGAGTTAACTTTTGGGCCATTATTTGAGTTTGAATCACTCTTTCTCACAGCTTATGGGGCGTGCTTTCACTTAAAACATTACAATCCGATTTGATTAAATATAAAGTGAGATAAATTCACTGCAATAATTTATTGCATAACATATTTTGGGGAGGTTTTGGCCTAGTGGTTGAGAGTTTTCTTGTGCTCTGACAATGTTTTGAGTACCCGGTTCCATCCCCACAGCCTCCACTCTGGGGTCCTGAGCAAGGCCCTTAACCCCTGATTGCTCCCCGGGCGCCACACAATGGCAGCCCACTGTTCCCCAAGGGGATGGGTCAAAATGCAGAGAACGAACTTCTCCATTGTGGGACAATAAAGAGATTTACATTTTTTTTTATTTTTTTTTTACATGTTTTGCTTAACTGTTTTAAAAGAATTTCCCAAGAGCTCCTTTTGTTACCCCATCTCTTGCAACAGGTTATTGAGTAAATGTGTGTAGCTGGGATCATTAGCCTAAAGCTGAGTGGGAGGACAGGCGGAGATAATGTAAAGCAGAAAAGGCCGGTAATTTTGTTTGCTGGAGGGTTACAATACAGGGGCATAAGAGTCAGAGCGAGGGGGAAAAACATGTTGATGGATTGTCAAGAACAAACAGGATGACAGAGGAACAGAGAAACAGGTGAGGCAAGGACAGAAAAGGGAGCAGCAGAACAGCATTTACAGCTGTCTGGGTCAGATTTCCAACCTCTTTTAAAGATCTTTGCTCTGCGTTTTATGTCACTTTCTCTATCTGCACCCTGTCCACTAAAAGTAGGTGCTCTCATTTTTTTTTTATTTGGGTATACTTATCATTTCTTAGAACAAAAAAAGCAACACACAATGAACAATTAAAGGAACAAAAACTGGTAATTAAACCTGACTTCAAAAAACAAGGAACAGGGTGAGGCTTGCCAATAAATAGTAAGCGGCACTTCCTTTGGGGCCTCTTCATTCCTCAGTGCTGCTGTTGGCTCAGTCTAAAATACCCTTACTCTACCTTCGTCATTACCGTTAATCAACTGTTCAATGGGAATCACAATATATTAATTGGCTTTTGTCTAAAAATCGACTCCATAAATAAAGCATATAGAAAAGAAATGCCTGAGGACCCCACTCAAATGTTTTCATCCTCGTGCAGCCCCCTTCAGGTTTTTTGGGTGTGATTCTAACTTTAACAGAAGATAGATGCAATGAATATAGAATAAAATGGAACTGAATAGATTAGAACAGAATTGTCTTTTGGTTCCACTATGTATAAATTTAGTTGCAAGAAATCAAAAGGTTTACAATAAAAAAATACAAATACGACTCTGTTTAAACCAGCATCCTTAGATCAAATAAAATGTGCACTGACTTCACTTAAAAAAATCCATACAGTAA
Organism: Cyprinodon tularosa; assembly: GCF_016077235.1. NCBI lineage: Eukaryota > Metazoa > Chordata > Actinopteri > Cyprinodontiformes > Cyprinodontidae > Cyprinodon > Cyprinodon tularosa. The sequence goes on along the minus strand of NW_024038589.1, from coordinate 789,323 downwards.
TAAGTTGGGTAATGATAAAATAAATTGAGAAACTTTCCAATTAACAGCAGAGAAAATAAAAACTATGCAATTTATTGCAGGGCCATAAAAAAAAACTGGTAGAAATGATTTGCAACAACACTCTTTTGTTCATCTAGAGTGCAGGATTCTTTTACTTCTCACCATTTCTGGAAGAGGTTTATGCACTGGATGGGCTACATTGTCTAACATTGTTTGCTAGTGTCCCTCTTTCTCCCATTGCTTCCAGGACTCACCTTCTGATGAACTACTCTAACCATTTCCTCTATCTATAGATAAGCTGAAGTCCCAGCAAACTACACCTCAGCAGCTTTCTGATGCCACCACAAATTTAAAAAAGGTCTTAAAGGTGGATAGTCACATTATCTGACATTTTATTTTTAATTTATGCATCATTAGCTCACTCTTGTTGCATACAAAGTTTTTCTGAAAGATTACCTGCTGGCGTATTATTTGTTATTTTTCAGTTTTATGTTTTTTCACTTCTGCACACCTGATCCCTCTGCTCCTGCCTCTATTTAAGCTGCTTGCTACCAGTCATCAGGGCCAGATTATTCTCTACAGCCTGTGGTGAGAGTGTTTTTAGCATACCTTATTGTTTCTGATTTCCTGGTATGCCTCTCAACCATTGAGCCTTCCTGTTCCTGTTCTGATCTGTGTGTCTGATCTGGCTTTGGACTCCTGGACCTCTGAGCCTGCCCATTCCTGTTCTAATCTGTTTGCCTGACCTGTCTCTGGACATCCCGGTTAGTGACTCACGTTCATAATCTTCCTCCGTAAAATTTTTGTGGTCACTAACCTCTGTTTCCTTTCTGCAGAGTTTCCTGTGATAGATGCCCTAGCCGCTGTTGCTCCGATCCTCTGATTTAAACATTTTTAAGTAATCTGAGTAATACTGGGTCCTCTGATCTGTGGTGTTGATTAAAAGAAACGTGAACAACTGGGTACTTCTAAAAGTCAATGTTTACCGGTATTAGTGTGGTGGGTCTACCACCACAAGCTCCTTGGTTATCCCCCAGTTAACTAGGAAGTGGTTGTCTTGCACCAGTCAAACAACCCGGGGCTTGTTGACTGTACTTTATGTCTTCCACACCAATGAAGAGGAGAACTACACCAGAGCCATCTGAAGACTAATAATGGCAGAAACCAGGGGATTTGATGGAGAAACCTCCAGTATAGATGATAACCAGAGAAGGAGGATGTACTACTTGTGTTATGGTTCTCCCCTTTTGGGACTTTGAGTTTTTAGTTTTCAGTTATAAGCAATTCTGTTTTGTTGATAGTTAGCTTATTTTCCATTTTGTGTTATATTTAAGCAGTCTTTAGTTACTCTCTGTTGCCCCCTTGTGTCTCCTTTCCCCAGGCTCCCTTTAAATCTCTTCCATCCACACCTGCTCCATAACAGTTTATCACCCCAGTCTTTGCTCTATCTCCCATATATGCTGTTTTTTTGGTTCTCAGTATTTTTTTTTTTTTTTTGGATGTTTGCCTCAGCTTCCTCATTAAATCTACAAGAACTCATCTCTGCCTCACCCATCTCAGCATTTGGGCCCTAAAGCAACCTCAGCCTTCTACGTTGACAACCTCACTCTAAGCACTCAGCAAGGTGGTACAGTATGTGCTGCAAGAGACGGTGGTCTACTCTTGACATTGCCACTAGGTTTCTCCAGTTGGATCAGAGCTAACTAAAGGGATATACTGGAACTTGTCCGGGGGCTAAGGATGGTTTAGAACAAAACCTGTTGAAGGTCTTCTTAGGATGTGAAATCTGTGCCACTGACCTGTAGCTGCTCAGGTCCTTTGGATGTGGGGTCTTCAGCACTGGTATCACACAGGAGGTCTTCCACAGCTGTAGCACTTTCCCCAAAATCAGGTTAATGTTGATGAATGGATAGATCCTTATTACTTGTATTTTCCTTGACCCTTTCCTCTAAATATTAAGTGCTGTCAGCTCAGTTTTTCAGTACAACACACATCCACATCTGGCAAATTAAGCCAGATGTGGATATAAACACAAAAAACAGCTTGACTCTTGTGGTTTCCTGCACACAAAGTTATAACAGGTGTTCACAAATGTGGACCTCTACCTTTAATTATCTCCTCATGTCCAGTCCATACATATAGACCAGAGAAAGATTTATTTATTTATGGTCATCCTCCCCTTGCAAACTCTGACCTCATTGCAGAGATTAAATGTTGAATGTTTGACCCGACTGTATATGGCACAGTGGCCAACACAGATACAGTCAATACGACAGTTTGTGTTTAAACGAATTGGACTTGGCCATCTCACCAACCTGTTGTCTCTGTAAGAAAAGTGTGCAAGGCTGTTGTGGTTTTCTTCACTTTTTTGTCATTTTTGTCACACAAATAAGTTGTTAAATTGCCATCCTATGTGTTTTTTCCTCAAACATTAATCATCTGACGATGAAGAAGACTGAACAAACGTAAACCGCAGAATGAGCTTTTTGATATTGGTAGAGAGGTCTTATGGGCTTAAGAACCAGTGCAAGTGATGTTCAGAAGAACAAAACCTTGTCCTACATTAACAATGTGGCCTTAGGATATCGGGTTACGTTTATCTTAAAATTCCCACAAAAAAATTAGCTTTATTTTGGGGCCTTTATACACAAAGCAAACAACTTGACCAGCAAACCTTCACAGGAGGCATTTCTCTATATTGCATCATAAAAGATTAGCACTTTTTTGTCTGCTTTCATTACCTGCCATTCTGTCAGCTTTTCTAACATATTTACATATACACTAGAACCTATAGACTATAGGGTTTCCGTTGTAAGGGCAAGCGCAATAGTAAGGATCACCTCCCGAAAGCGTGAGATTGTGTATGAGGACAGAAAGGACAGAAAAAACGCAGGAGAAGACAGGTAAAGGCAGCGGGATGTAAAAGGACAGGGTAATTCAAAGCCACAGCTTTAGTTTACCAGTTGTGGCAGCCAGACGGCAGGAGAGCTGCTGCATTAGATCACTCAGCCAGATAAGAGAAAGGGAGATGTGTTTTTTTATATAATCTACATTTGTGTGAGTGTACAAGAGCACTGGAGAGTTGTTGGGTTAGATTGCTCGGTGAGATAACCTAGCAGTTCCCATATGGGAGTAGCCAGGTAACAGGTAACTTTAGAATAAGTGGTCCTCGTGGAGTAAATAAAGGCCTCTCTTCTAAAAAGGGGAAGTGGGATTGGGAAGACAATTGGAACGTTTATAGAGCTGGGAGAGGGCTTCTAGTTTCAGGGAGTGAGGCATCAAAGAGGTAACACATATTGAAGTGAAATATTTGCTGTTTGGGTTTCAAAGAAATTGGTTTAATTTATTCAGAACCAGAGTTAACTGAGAGGGACTCTCCCCATGTTGAAAGGTTTTTAATGCTCTGAAGCTTTATAGTTTTCCATAACTCTCACTTTCAGGAAATCCCATCTTATCTCATCTGGTGTACTCATCAGCCACAACTCGACTGCTTGTAATGTCAACAACATACACTTTTATACACTATACAGGTGCTGGTCATAAAATTAGAATATCATGAAAAAGTAGATTGATTTCAGTAATTCCATTTAAAAAGTGAAACTTGTATATTATATTCATACATTACATACAAACTCATATATTTCAGATGTTTATTTTGTTTAATTTTGATGATTACAAATGACAACAAATGAAAATCTCAAATTCATCATATCAGAAAATTAGAATATTACTGAAGACCAATAAAAACAAAGGATTTATAGAAATGTTGGCCAACTGAAAAGTATGAACATGAAAAGTATGAGCATGTACAGCACTCAGTATTTAGTTGGGCCTCCTTTGGCCTGTATTACTGCAGCAATGCGGCGTGGCATGGAGTCGATCAGTCTGTGGCACTGCTCAGGTGTTATGATAGCCCAGGTTGCTCTAATAGTGGCTTTTAGCTCTTCTGAATTGTTGGGTCTGGTGTATTGCATCTTCTTCTTCACAATACCCCATAGATTTTCTATGGGGTTAAGGTCAGGAGAGTTTGCTGGCCAATTAAGAACAGGGATACCATGGTCCTTCAACCAGGTACTGGTAGCTTTGGCACTGTGTGCAGGTGCCAAGTCCTGTTGGAAAATGAAATCTGCATCTCCAAAAAGTTGGTCAGCTGCAGGAAGCATGAAGTGCTCTAAAACTTCCTGGTATGTGGCTGCGTTGACCCTGGACCTCAGAAAACACAATGGACCAACACCAGCAGATGACATGGCACCCCAAACCATCACTGACTGTGGAAACTTTACACTGGACTTCAAGCAACGTGGATGAAGTGCCTCTCTTCTTTTCCTCCAGACTCTGGGACCTTGATTTCCAAAGGAAATGCAAAATTTACTTTCATCAGAGAACATGACTTTGGACCACTCACCAGCAGTCCAGTCCTGTTTCTCTTTAGCCCAGGCAAGACGCTTCTGACGCTGTCTGTGGTTCAAGAGTGGCTTGACACAAGGAATGCGACAGCAGAAACCCATGTCTTTCATACGTCTGTGTGTGGTGGTTCTTGAAGCACTCACTCCAGCTGCAGTCCACTCTTTGTGAATCTCCCCCACATTTTTGAAGGGGTTTTGTTTCACAATCCTCTCCAGGGTGCGGTTATCTCTCTTGCTTGTACACTTTTTTCGACCACATCTTTTCCTTCCCTTCGCCTCTCTATTAATGTGCTTGGACACTGAGCTCTGTGAACAGCCAGCCTCTTTAGCGATGACCTTTTGTGTCTTGCCCTCCTTGTGCAAGGTGTCGATGGTCGTCTTTTGGACAACTGTCAAGTCAGCAGTCTTCCCCATGATTGTGTAGCCTATAGAACTAGACTGAAAGACCATTTAAAGGCTTTTGCAGGTGGTTTGAGTTAATTAGCTGATTAGAGTGTGGCACCAGGGGCCATCAATTTTGAACCTTTTCACAATATTCTAATTTTCTGATATGATGAATTTGAGATTTTCATTTGTTGTCATTTGTAATCATCAAAATTAAACAAAATAAACATCTGAAATATATGAGTTTGTATGTAATGTATGAATATAATATACAAGTTTCACTTTTTAAATGGAATTACTGAAATCAATCTACTTTTTCATGATATTCTAATTTTATGACCAGCACCTGAAAACATCAACCTCATCACAAGAAGTGTTTGCTTCCATACAAACTGCTCTAATTAAGAAGAAAGCCATGAAGTGCTTGGTGAGAACGGGGGAAGCATACAATAGAGAGGAAAAGGGTGTTGCCTGCAGAGAATTAAATGGGAATTTAGAATGACAAAACAGTTGGTAATCAACAGTGGAGGTAAATGCAGGCAGGAAGGGTGTAATACACCAGGACAAATGCTGTGGAGACTCTGCTATTTGGGACAGACGGGGAGGGATTTAACACCTATTCACCAACCTCATAATAAGTTTTATTTTTTACTTTAGGATTTAAATTCGCACCTGAGAAACTAAATTCAAAGTATTGGTCATTTTAGAATAAAAACAGCCCACATGACCTTCTCCAACAGACTGCTGAGGGAAGGAGTTGAGATAAAGGCAGATTTGATAGAATTAAATTTAACAGCATTAGCTTTTCTAAACTAGTTGGTTTTCGTGTTGATATGTGGATTTTACAATTATAGCAATTATTTTAAAGCAATTCTCTTTTTTGATGAAACTATAAAAAAACTGAAAGATTTCTGACAGAAGTGGCACTTTAGTTCAGTTGTTTCCAACATCTTTCCATCTTAACTCTACAACATGTGTGGAAAGTTAAGGTGAGTTAAAAGTCATGGGAATGCGACCATTAACGCAACCAAGTAGAGCCACAGCAGTAAATCTCCCTGCACATCCCCTGATTTGTGTTTTTGGGCATGACCTCTTTATTTGTTTATTAAGGGAAAATTTGTGCTCAGATTACAGATAACCTGTTTTCTGAGACCAAAATAAAATTAAGTGACTGGTTAAAGGTATTGAGTTTATTTTCCTTAGGAGTTTCTTAAATGTTTTGTTGTAAAAGCCTTTAGAACATTACACAAAGAAAAGATAAATGGAGACGAGAAAAATTAGTCAACCTTTCAACAACTCTTATTTTAAATCCCCTCTTACTATTAGGAAAAAGAAAATCAGTCAATCAAACTCAACTCAATCAAATGTTTTAATGAGCATGTTGGCATAGAATCTTTAAAAAATTTTGAACTTTAGGACACAAGACAGCGCCATTTTCTAACCTAACGAATGTAAACTTAAACCTGTTATTCTTAGCAATGAATAACAATATTCGGCTCAATGTTAAATGGTTGATAAAGCTTATACGGTAGTTAGAGTTGCTGAGGTTACCTGAGCTATCTGTATAGTTATGCTGCTATAGGCTTAGCCTGCTGGAACACATAGGGACCACTTTTTTCTAGCTTCATTCTATCTTTATTTGATGTTTTAGCTTCATTCTATCTTTATTCTTTAAAAAAAAAATGATACAAATTTCTGTGCTCTGCTGATTCGCTTCCACAGGTGGCTGTTGTTGACAGGTAGGCGTGGCCACGCACCTGTGGCTCGTTGGGGCTGCTGTGGCTGGAGCTTAAGAGGAGTTTTCAGTCAGCTAACAGACGCCAGAATGTTAGACCGTTGTGGTATGCCTAGGCCTCTGTCCAGGTTACAGTTCTCTGTTCCCGTGAGTTAAACATGTTGGATTCCTAGTTCTAACTCTGTTTTCCTGTCTCTTTCAGTTCGTCATTCTTTGGATTTCTCACACTGAAGACTGGTTTCTGAATCTGCACAGCTCAGATTCTGCTCTGGCGTTCCCCTCAGGCCTCCTTAGTGTTACCGAGCCAGACAAGAGACCCCCTTTCCTGGATTCACTCTTGTTCCTTCAGCTGCTCCTCGAACCTGTCTCCGCTGTGGTGCTGCTCGGGCCCCCGCCTATGTTTCATCCGCTAGCTCACCTGTCGCTCAGCCACCTCCTCCCATGGGAAAGCAGTGAGTCGCAGAACCCTTTCTTCCACTCACCCTCCACCGGATAGGTTATTCGTACCTGGCTGCAAGCGAAGCAGCATCAGCACAGATCTCCCTTACTCTTCTAGTGTTAATCGGTTTCATCTTTCCTCCCACAGAGCTCCTAACTCTGACGTTTCGACCCTCGCCTGCAGCTCACGCAGTGAGCTATTCATATCAGTTTATAGTCTGAGCAAACATCTTTAACTGCTACTTGTTCTCCGGCTGTGCCTGCATGTGGGCCAAACACCTTAAAACCATGACAATTTCAATATAATCCCCAGTAAATATTTGATCTATTCTCTTTGCTTTGTTTTGATTTTCTTGGAAAGCTGCCCTACATCAAGGTGATTAATGGCTCCTTTTTTATCCTCATCAAATCTAACTATGCTTTTATACCACACACTTCCAGTATCTGCCATGCTTTGCAAAAAGCACGCAGGTCTGCTGATCAGACACCGAACATTGTGTTGTTGTCATGGTAAAAAAAACAAAAAAAAACACTTAAACATGTTTGGATCTGCTCTAAGCCATATCTGTTGTGACGGTTGTATCTATTGAGTTCAATATAACCCCCAAACTGAATAGGGGAGAGAAACATTAGATGTGTAAGAAAACAACTAATAGTGGGTAAATCAAGTGCACTTTTCAGGAAAATGAAAGTTAACCGTTGACGCCAGAAAGTTAATGACATATTTGTCAGTATGCAAAACACTTGGCAGGAGCAACGATGTTACAAAAGAAGTGTTGATAGACAGTTGAGAGTGGGCAAATTGGTGACATTCACATTCCTCTGTGAAGCACAGAGGAGGTTGAATCAGGACTTAACTTTTTAAATCTGTGATTTGAACTCACCTGATTTAATTGATGTTGGCACTGATTGAGCTAAGTAGAGCACATGTGTTTTATTTAGTTATCAACATTGTGTGATTCATCATCTATGTAGTCACGCATTCATTCTGCAGATATGAACTTCTCAGAAGCTCTTTATTGGAAAGAGATGTGTTGGATTTAGAAAGGAAAACACCAAAACCAAAATAAGGAGAATGTATTATCTAAAGATGAAAGACCTTTTTTGAAAGAGTTACTAAATAATTTAACCGATAATAACCGAATAACAAATTAATCTCTCCGCACGCCATTCGCATCTGGTCTAACAAGCAAAAAAACTCTGTTTATGTTAGATGAACATGGTGCAGCTCTGGGAAGAGAGATTCGGACGAATAAAAGAGCGAAACAATAAAGCACACTAACAACGCCCTTGCTTATTTAAATATTGCTCACCATTGTCTACTTTCCTAATTTCTGTTGCACTGGTGACATCATCAATGCTAACCAAGCATGATGGTGTCACCAGACAGGCAGCCGCTGGGGACTGAGGCCACGCAGCTTTTTTTGCAGACGGGAAGGCAGCCAAATGCCGATTGACAGGGAGTCGACCCATGTTTGAAAAATACACGCTAACCTGTTATTTTCAGTCGGAAAGAAGCTATAGTAGCCAAATGGTCTAATACTTAGTCAGGAAATAGGTTCAGGCATGCCGGTTGTTGAAGCCACTTATAGCATGCAACATGCCAAGGAGAGTGAACCTACATTAGTCATTCTTAAATTTTGTATTTGTAAAATGGAGCCTAGGCGGAAGTTCAACTGAATAAACTCAGCTTTGAACCACACCTCCACAAAAGCCAATCGGCATCCAAAGTTCATCTTAGAAGGCTTCCGATACGCACCTGTGTGCTCCAGTGAGCAGGCTATGGATGCACTGTGTGACTTCATTCAGGTGACACCGTTTCAACCCACCTCCAGCCCCTCCTCCACCTTCATAGCTAAAGCTTCATCAGAGTGTCATTCTTCCCGGGACTCTTACTGTGTTCCCTTTCTCCTCTTAACCAGTAGAAGACCACCATGTTGAGCCTGGTTCTGTCAGAGGTTTCTTCCCAACGGGGAGTTTTTCCTCTCCACTGTCGTTCCATGCTTGCTCATCATGGACAGGTTCTCAACCTGTGTTATTCAACTGGACTTCAACCTTCCAGGTCCCTGAGCGTAGCTCTAGTATCAGCTCACATAGCCTGCTGGATCTCTCCATAAAGCTCAGCAGACCGTCTCCCTAACCAGTTTCAGGCCTGGGGAGAAACAGCCCTGTTCTTTGCTCCTGTTTATGCAGTGTATTCTCATTATCAGTTCGTATGAAATCGTAAGAAAAGTTATGCACTGTAATCTCGTACGTTTTTGACGTTTTTTTTCGTGGTATTTCGTCGTATTTTTACGTCTTGCCTCGAGACAAGATATCCTTGCGCATGCGCATCTTACGCACCATTTAATAACATAGGATTTCACATACAATTAACCCTAACCCTGACCCTAACCCTAAGATACAAAACAGCAAGCAACCTAGTGAGAGACATTAAGAAGTAATTATTGCACTGTTTTTCCCAGTTTTACGTCCGTCCGCAGATCTGCTTTTTTCGTCTCTCTGGCTGCGCATGTGCACTGATCTGTTTTTTCGAGGAAAAACTTCAAAAACGTACGAAATACTGTGCATAACTTTTCGTACGATTTCATACGAACTGATAATGAGAATATGTTGGTTTATGCATATCTATCGAATTTAACCGCTACGTTTCCTGCCGAGGTCTGAGCACCAAAGACAAAGAATTTGTATGAATACATTTTTCCTAATTGTCTTTTCTCTTCATGTGAGTTTTGCATATTGAACCATATCTGTGTTTTTTATGGGGTGTCTAATCTGCTTTGCCAGGCTATCTTTAAACTGGAAATCTCAGATCCTCTGTTACCGCCCCGCTCCGTTCCAGACCGCCTGAGCAAGGCCTACAGCCTTCGCTGTTCCTCCTGTCTTGCTCAGCTCAGACTTCCTCAGAGCTCAAGGAGATCATTATTCATTCATAATTCATAGGAGCAAAACATGTGGTAATGAACGCTTAATTAAATATGACATCCCCATCAGCATCCAACGCATGTTCAGTTTTTGCCGAAATATTTTTGTAACAGGGATAAAGAAGATCATACAAAATAGCTTTTTTACTAAGTATGTTTGTTCTCTACTTCCAAACTCAGCATCTCTTCATCCATGCCTGCGATAAGGAAATTCTTTTGAAGTTGTGACTGGATTTGATGAAACTTTTAAGCCTCTCAGTGTAAAATAAATATTTTGATCCAGATGAGAGATCTGCTTCCTGTTATGTTGAAGTACCAATAGTTTGCATACAATAATTTAATTTAGCAGTGTTAGTTTTTAGGAATATATAAGAATCATGCTTCGATTTTAGTTACTGTCATTACCTTCTTGCCAGTCTTTTTCCTGTTTGGCGCGGTTGCTATTTCAGATCTTGACCTGGCCAGAGCAGAGCGGAGCAAAAAATAGCTGGAGCGGAGGCGGGGATGGGGAATCTTTGGGTAAGTGATCTTTAGCATTACAATCTAATTCACAACAAGGTTTGACGCTAAGTGTAACTCAAGATCTTTTTATCAGAGCTAGCAGTACATTCTAGAACAATTTGAGCTACATTTGGTTGTGTGTTACAACACATAGGCCAATCTGCACTAGCATCATGTGATCACCTTTTGCCTGTTCACCACTCTTCCTACATAGGACCACTTTCTGTTACTAAGGCCGGGCATACACTGTATGATTTTTTTCAATCATTGCACGCAGCTACAGCTCACACTGTATGATAGAAATGCAGGGTTTCATCCTACAGTATGAGCTCACAGCTCACAATGTATGTTCTCGCGCTGTGCGACCGGACGCTCTAATGCGATCTACCTGCTCACACTATACATCTAAAAACAATGTCAGACTCAGCTCTGCAGTGAGATGGCGCTACTCGTACTCGTCTATCTGGAAGCCAAACAAGTAGAAGAGGAATATGAAGCTCACTAGAGTGAAACGCGTTGCCTTGGCAATTTGTGCCATTTTGTGCTGAAAGCCCTAAAAAGAAAAGGCGGTGAAGTATTTGTACAAAGACATGGCTGAGCAAACGTGGCTACTACCATCTGTCAATTTTACAAAAAGAACTCCATTTCACCCGCACGCTTCTGTGTTTTCATCTGAGAGGAAAAAGAAGAAGGATCCTTGTTTGCGCATTTTGCGATTTGCCCACGACGGTCGACTGAATTTCAAACATGTTTGATTTTCTGCAGACCTCACAATACGTGATCGGGAGGTGGTCGTGAGTGGCTGATCACCCCTCGTAATCCCCTGTACACTACACGATGCACGATTAGGCTGGAAAAAAATTCTCACATTCTCACATTCTCACATGACTGGAAAGTCGGCCCGAAAAGGGAAAAAAAAATGTACAATATATGCCCGGCTTAACAAGTATCATGATCTGCTGTGATAGCTGGCCTTGATTACTCATACTGTTCACCTGCTTGACTCTTTTCAACTCCTAATTATCACTCATCTCATCTACCTGCCAGTTGCCCTTATATTGGGCTCAGTTGCTATCATGGCCAGATCATTAGATGTTTTCTGTTCATTTCTGTTTGTTTCTAGGGTTCTTGTCCTGGATCCTGGTGGCCAATGGAAAGAGGGTTTTGTGTCTCCCGTCTCCTGGTCGTCCACTGTTCTCCCCCTGCTAAGTCCTCTGGGTTTTTGGCTCTGTACATGGGGAGGATCTGTATTTATTCCAGTAAGCCTGGCTCCAAGGTGGAGACCAGTTTAAAGGTCCTGCATCAAGTTCTGGTTCCACGTCCTGTCTCGCCTACCCTCTGCCACTGAGCCTGCCCGTCTGCACCTGATCCTGTCTGCTCCTATGCGTGACCAGCTGGTCGCGCTTCTGGATTCAATCAGAATCTGTACCTGCCTGGGAGCTGGTGGATTACCTGGAAGCCTGGATCCTGACATCTGTGCGTTCCTGCCTGATCTGTAACCCTGTCCAGGATCGGCTTCCTGCCAATCCTCCGGAGCTGCAGCACTGGGGGAGACTCTGGGTGAAGCGCGCCGCACAGCTATCAGTCCATCTGCTGGTTCGCGCCCCTTTAAGGGTTATGGACTGAACTGTTAAACCAGGTAAGTGATGCACTGAGATCATCATGTTTTGTCAGAGGATTGTGGTCACTTACCTGTGTTTCTCCCACCAGAGTGTCTGAGATTGGGCGGTGCCCCGCTCCCCTCCTGCAGCGTCCGCAAGCCACAGATCCTAGCAGCTCCACTTTAGTTTTGTTTTTCATTTAATAAATGTTTTGAACTTTTTCTACTGACTGTCTCTCCTTGAATACTGGGTCCATCTGTCCCGTTTCATGACAACAAGACTGTCAACTGGGGAGATGCTTAGACCCAACTTTCTAGCCAACACAATTAGGCACAGCTTCAAACACATTTAGTTTAAGAACAAAGGGCTCCCTTTACCCCATTATCACCCTGCCTTGTCACCTTTGATATATTGACATATCCTTCATATTACACAAACATAAAGAAAATATGCAATGAAGAGTTAGAATTCAACACATCAGTATTTTTTGACAGTCACTTGGCAAACAAATTCCTACATTTCCATTTATCCTTCAATGTCTTTTATTGTTTTGTTCTTTTTTCATTGCTTCTTTCAACCACTAATCAAACGTTCCTTTAGTTACAGGACAAAGGTGTACTTTCTATGTGTGTTAACAAACGAACAGCACACCTGCAAATGTTGGACAAGTCCTTGCAGAACTTTCCTAGTCTTCTTGCATGAATAGTTTCTGTGACATTTTAATCTTCAAATTAAGGTATTGACACCAAATGTAGCAAATTTCTGCCATTCAACCGGATTAACCCATGTTTTTATTCCAACTGTAAACACCAGAGAGCACTGATTGATTTGATCTGGTTGTAGTCAAATTCTAGGCTTTTTTCTTCATACGGTTCTACATAAAGCATCCATGACCACACGGATAATGAATCCCGAATCTGACTCTTACCAAAGGAATTCAAGCACATAATTGCACCTGGTGACTAAGCTAAGAAGCATTACCTTTGATTACAGCAAAATGTTTTCTTTGTGGCTTCTTATCTGACACTTTGTATTTTCTGCTGTGTTTTTCTAAGCAATGACTTCTTAGTGCTTTTCACTGTTTATTTTTCTTGCAACATTTCAGCACCTTTTGATGACTGCGGTTGCCCTCAGGCATCAAAAGCAAATTTCTACCCCACCTTTCTGATGGATTTGTTTTGTTTTTTTTTCTCTGCTTTTCTTTCAGGTGCTACTGAACAGACCTGGCAAGACCTTCCTATTGTGTACCGAAGTCTTTAGCTCTGCAGGATACTATTTGTCTTATTGTCAAAGATCTTTTCAAGAGTTATTTGCTCACATAATATTTTCCACCAACAACCTATTTCTCAAACAGGGTGTTTCCCAAAGGCTAACCTCAGCTTCACATACGTAGTGCAGAGGAGCAGTAAATTTAAACGATCCCCCCCCCGGTCTGATTATGGATATATCTTTTTAGGCATAAGCAGAAAAAAATATGGATATATTTTTATTCATCCACTTATACTACGGAGTTTTAAGGCCAGGTTAGAGTTTTTTTTCTTTCTTTTCAGAATAAAGTTGTAATATTTCAAGAATGAAGTCATTATACAACAACCCGTTTCAGAAAAAAAAAGCTTCGAGCTAAGACCAGCAGATGACGGCCGACCACCAAACAACATCCTGAATCTATTTGACATGGTGTCCAATTTGATGCTATTGTGTTAAAAGATTTTCTTATTTTTCAAACCAAAGCCAAAATATAACTTCACATAATGCTCGACATTCCTCATTTTAGTGAAGAAAGTGCTTCTTGTAGGACTTGTCATAAAATACAACTTGTTTCTCTGAGTTTTAGGACTTTATTCTCTTAATATTACAACTTTATTCTCGTAATTTTACGACTTTATTCTCATAATGTTATGACTTTGTTCTCGAAATCGAAAAAAAAAATCTCTAGCCTGGCCTTAATACTCCGTCGTACAACTAAGATGACCTGAATTCTCCGAATTTTGGACTCTAGTTGGACGTCTGGCATGCGATTTCGGGGAGGGGTAATACAATGACTTCTGCCTGCAAATGTCCTGTTACGGACTAAAGTCCTTCTCCACCTTAAATCATGACAATAACACCTTTTAGAGAGAACCTGAGCAGAGATTAACACAAAGGAACATTTTGCTGCAAGAAAAATGGTGCTAACAGCTGTGCGCTCCGTCTGAAGAAGGGATTCCTCCAGGAACCTTTTAAAGCTGTTTTATTTAAAACTCGAATGCCGGCATTATATTAAAACCATATGGACACAGAACCACGGAGTGAGATTGTTCTATTGTTGTTACAAGCAAAGAACAACATTTTGTACATGGGATGTTTACGTATGTAAAAAATAATTTATCAGCTTTTCCAAGTGTCCTGAGTGGGTAGCATCAAGAATTTACTCGAAACGAAGTCATTTAGAATGTTTTTAGAGCATAAACAGCAGTGTATAGGATTTCCTGAAAGCGCGCACCTGCGCGTTCACAACGCTACGGAAGCCGGCAGACCAAACCAGATGAAAGTGCGCATTCAGCGTCTGCTCTGCCGATAATGCAAGCGTAGAAGAAGAAATGTGCTGTTTACCTGTGCAAAGAAAGAAACAACGAAAGAAAAATGTCTGAGGACTTCAGTGTTGAGGAAGAGCATGAGTTCTTTGCCGAGCTGAATGCGCACTTTCATCTGGTTTGGTCTGCCGCGGTTTCCGTAGCGTCGTGAACGCGCTGGCGCGCGCTTTCAGGAAATCCTATACACTAATGTTTATGCTCTAAAAACATTCTAAATAACTTTGTTTCGAGTAAATTCTGGATGCTAACCACTCAGGACACTTGGAATACATTGGACGAGCAGTATGGAGGAATATTGACACGTTTTTTGTGGACTTTTATGGACCTTTCTGTCTCGGGCGCCATAGACCTCCATTATTTGAATGTCAGCAGACAGCAAGAAGCCTCCCAGATCTCCAGATGCATTTGAGATATCAAAAAAGTACTCCAGAGTGTTGTTCAGCATGGGGGTGAGTAGAAAATGAAGGCTAATCATGTTTTGGGTGTACTATTCCTTTAATCTTAAAGGGCACTCCAAAGGAGAGATGTGGGAGCACTCAGCTTCACTGACAAAGATGCGAGTTGTTTGGGAGGGCAAGTAACAAGAGAGCTAGTTTAGTCTTTAGACAGGGCTATAGCTTGATGCTAACATGTTTGTTAGCTGTCAGAATTCAGAGGAAGAAATAATTCTGAGGAAAAAGTCAGAATTCTGACTTTTTTCCCATATTAAACTGAAACAGTATTTAAAAATCAGTTACCTTTTTTTTCAGTGGCCCTAATCCTTTTCCACAATAAACAAAGTCTGAAAAAAATGTATTTGAAAACATGAATTAAAATAAATCAAATCTGAGAAAACAGCAAATTTACTCTCAAAACCCTCTTTTGATTAAGGGTCAATGTTTGTTTGTTTTTCTAGTTTACATTATTTTTACATTTTATTTATAAAACGTGTTCTTTGCTTGTGATAACAATGGATCAAAATTCACTCCATATTTGGGGTGACAAGTGTTGCAACTAATGCATTACAGTAACCACTTTAACTTTAGACTGTAACTAATGAGTTCATAACAGGCAGTAATGCTTTAGTCATTACTAAGCTTTAAACATTTGTTATTTGTTACTTAATGTGGATAAATAAAGAATGCAGTTCCCTGGTGTTAGAGCATGTGATGCACTAAACAGGGATGAGCAACTTCAGCATGAGGAGAGACGATGGTGCAGAGCCTCTGGTTCAATGACGCCGGCATTCCTACACTAAAGCTCTCACTGAAGGCTAAATGTTTATGTGATTTACTCCTTATGTGCTCAAAACAATACTTCATAGATGTTGGTTAGAAGCTGGAATTTAAAAAAGCTCCTCAGATCAAATAACACTTACTGACAGCTGCTGCCTTTTATCAGCCTGTTCTTTACTTTCTCTGAGCTATAATGAGTTCGCTTGCATGGTTTACGTTTTCTCACTCAAAAATCCTGGGATCAGTCAGTCCTGCTAGGGGGTATTTCCTAGAATAATAGAATAGAATAGAATTCAACTTTATTGTCATTGCACTCTCACGAGTACAAAGCAACGAAATGTGGTTTGCATCTATCCAGAAGTTCTATACAGGATATCAATATTATTACAGGTGTATGTACAAGCAAAAAGTAATAGTTAGGGACTGTAAAAAGTTGTGTATAAATATAAAGATAAATATGAATATGGGAGCTACATGCACAGATTATACAGAATATACAAGAATGTTAGGAAAAGGATTATATATGTACTGGTGGGTTTATAATACAAGATAAACAATGGCAGATAAGATTAACAGATTATATAGAGATTATATACAGGGGTTAATGTAACCCCTGTTTAATTTTAATAGCAAAGAATATATTTTAATTTTGTTAAACTGCTTTAAAAGCATTATTTTTCTGCTTCATACTGGTTTTATAGCCAATAGAAGGCTATACAGGAAAGTTTTCCAAATTCCTTGAGACTTAATATCATAAAAAGTAACTGCATCACAGGGGTGTCAAGTAACAAAGTACAAATACTTCCTTTCCTTACTTAAGTAGAAAATTTGGCTATCTATACTTTACTGCAGCATTTACTTTTTAGAAAACATTTTATTTCTATTCCTTGCAATTTTCTAAAAATCCTTAAAAATAGAATCATTAGTTTTATTTAATTTAAGCTAATTTTCATTATGGCCTGTTTGTATTAAATAAAATAAATAAAAACCATCAATAAACAGTTTTTCAAGATGATGCAAAGTTAAAATTTGCCATTAGTTATAAAACTAAGAAAATTAAGTATAAGGAAGTTATCATCCTGAATTGTGGAAGATGTTCCTTTAATATGGTAGTGCATTAAAGCATCTGTCCTTAACATTTTTTCCTGCATTACTTCTATACTTTAAGTAGTCTTAAAAATGGTACTTTTCCACTTTTATTTGAGTAAAAAGCTTCAGTTGATACTATAAAATCTACAGAGGCATTTTTAAATAGTAGGATTTATATTTTATTTGAGTAATACATTAATATTTTTGGCACCTCTGCTGCATAGTTACTTTCATTTGTAACAAGTCACTTTCACTCAGCTGTAACAGAGTTACTAACTCGTTAATCTTTTTTGAAGAACTAAATATAATTACTAAATACTTTTTTTAAAAGTAACTTGCCCAACACCGGTGGTGACACACTACACCACATTACGCACTCCTACACAACATGTTTATGTAAAATGTTCTGCTGTTGAAACTGTCAGTTATCTGCAGCAGAAGTTCCCTCCTTTGGTGGAGCTTCATGGTTCGTTTGCTGTGCTGATGATGTGGAAACACTGAGTAAACTACAGCAGAGATCTGCCATCCAGGTTACACTCCTGTTGTTGCTTTATTTCTAACTACTAGTAAACTAACATACTCCTTTTTTTTCCTGTACCAATAGGTACAAAGGTGGACCCCCCCCCCCTCCTCCCTTCAGGACTGCTTCAAACATTTCTGGGACAGAGGGCAAAAAAACTGATTTACGTTCTATAGTGTTGGTCCTAAAAGATCCTGCAACTGAACCAAAGGTTGATTTAACAAAAGGATAAAGGTGGGAACATTCATGCAAACCAAATTGTCTCAGGTTTAATTATTGTTCCCTTTATTTCACTTTAGCGGATTTTTCTGTGCTTCAGTTGACTAAGGACACATACGTGCCACAAAGTGGAAAAAGCTCCAGAAATCGACATTTTAAAAGCGGTGTGTGCAGACATTTCATACCCACTGTTTTCTCACCACTTATTTTACAAGCAATTGAACCTGTGATGAAAAGGTAGATGTTTACTGAAAATATATTATTAAAAAATACTATCTTAAGGTAGTCTATTTACTTAGAGGGGCTTTGTAAGTTTGCACAGCTTGATATTCAAATATTCTCCTAAAAGTCCAAGTATGAATCTATCAGTCTTTGCATATGATGGTTTATTTTCTGTCTGTTTAACAGGCTGGTTGTGTAAAATACTGCGCGAAGGTCCACCTATAATTATGAGTCCTCTTAGATCTTAACACCAATTTAAACCCGCAGGAAATGGGTTAATATTCCAGGTAGAGCTGGCTGAGTTTATCAGAAGCTGGGTTTGCTCTGAGGGCCTGTCATCAGTCATCAGCTACCATTCTTCATATCGGCTGAGTATTAAACATCCCCCACAGGAATGTGGCCTTAATGGTTAGCAGGGTTAGCAGGGTAACCAATGCATCACCAATCACAGACTTTTGTTTTATTTCTGCTTTTAAGTGGAAACAAAAACCACAATTAAGCAATAAAACCCTTAAGATGCCATTTCTAGTGTGAAATTTTATGGCTCTTCACGTTTGTTGGCACATATGCATCATTTTTGGAGCAGCTTTCTTGCTGTAATAAGTTCTGCCCTGCAAAACACCTTGGTTTGGGTTTAGTTTAGCATGCAGAAGCAAGAAAGAAGGATTTGAGGATTTTTTTTCGTTTCACAGTTTAATTAAAGAAAAGTTGGGCCTTAGTCAAGGAAAGCGTGCCAGCTGTGGTAAAGTGGAATTAAGGGAAAGTAAGCAAAGAGTGAAGGATTTATGTTGGTAGAGAGACTGACAAGAACAAGACAGTCGTCAGAACTAGCAGACAGGCTAACAACGTAGTATAAGGCTATCTTGAAAACAATAAACTTAACAAATTAAGAAATTAAATACAGATTGGACAGTCTCCTAAAAGATTTTTGTTTCTGTCAGTTTTATGCATGTATGTTTGAATTCAGTCCAGTTTATTAACGGTATAGTGGAAGATTTTCATGCACAACCGGGTACCCCATCCCAGAAGGAAGGCCTATTTAACGTGTGCGAGAGCATGCACATGCATGAACGAGCACATTTCTCCTCGTGCACACTCTGTTTAAAAGTTGCTGTTTGCATTGATGATACAAGCTTATTTTCCAAATTTTTCCACTATGTCAGACTCACCACCATGTTATTCTGAGAAATACCTGCCTACCGAGAGTTACCTCCCCTCTGGCACACTGACGAGAAAACAGATTGAAATATGAATGATAATGGAAGTTTTAAACATATTCTTAATATTTTCATATTTTTTTATGCATGGATGCCCTAAAATTGAGAGCTTTAGTGGACAGATAAATGCAGAGAATTTCCTGCTGTAGAGAATTACCTCCCCTATCGTAGGAGCATGCAACGCCTTAGCTCTCGCACATTGATGAGACGGTGAAAATGGGGACGAACTCATAAGATGGCCTTACGTGAACATATCACCAGAATGATTGACAATTAGGAGGAGCACTTATTTTGATGATCCAAAAAAAAAAAAAAGAACATCCTCCAATCATCTCGGGGCTCTTTACGAAGACAATTTAATCAGATTATCTACTCAGATTGTTTTTTTTATGAAAAGAAAATCTGCTGACTGCATCAAGTCATTGACTTTGGAGGATCTGCTGCTCCAGAATGGGCATGTAGAAACAGTAGATATTCGCTTGTGTGACGGGAAAAGGCCACTTTTAAAAGGAAGAACCCTCCAGCAGCACCAGGCTCTTTATGAGCTGGAATTTCAAGTAGACAGAGGCAGCATGGAAGCGCTGATCCAAAAATACTTTCAATGTTAGAAAAGGTTCACATAGCCAATGGCTCCTTTCAAGATGATCTCTCTTCAAAACATAGCAACAGGACAGTAGCTATGATGAGAAAAAGCAGAGAACCGTTTTTATAACGTTTAATTAAAAAATAACAGCACAAATGGAGAATAAAAGTAGAAGGCAGCAGAGTGAGGAAAAGTGGTCCCCATGTCCTCCAGCAGCATAAACCTATAACAGCATAACTATAGCGATCAGGATAAGCAGAGCCCCTTTAGCTATAACCTTTATCAAAAAACAAAACTTATAAGGTTAGTTTTTTTGGTTCTACAGGAGAGGAGCCTGATAACTGAAAGATCTGCATCCCATTCTACATTTAGAACAAAAAGCGAACCTGCAGATTGAGAGTAAAGTGCTATATTAAAGAATAAAACGCTATCAGTCCTTGAATATGAGATGGAGCCTGGTAAAATATGGCTTAATATTTTATGCAGGGCTTCAAATGATCAAAAACTGTTTAATATCATTTTAATATGTGACTCAATGTAAGAAAGTAACCGGTCCCTAAACCTTTACATTCCTTTATATAATATAATAGGTATACTGTGCATACGTACAGAGGATAGATTAATCCAGACACCTTTCTTGTTTCTTTGGCCAAATTGTCCAGTTTTGTCTCACAATAAAGGTTTTCTCCACTACACATTGGACTTTGTGGATGGTTACAATGTTTTTTTGTCCAGCCTCAAGGTACAATTAATTAGCTTAAAGCTAAATTAAATGACCCCCTTCCAGTTCTAAGAATATACTGTTCAGATATCCAGACAAAATCTTTACAGAAGCTTAATGATAGCTCCTAAATGACTTCTGTTTCTCTGTAGTTTGAGAGATAATAAAATAAAAACATTACTGAAAAGATTACACGTATGCATGTATGACTGGAGAACAGATATAAAAATAAGCATATTACATTCTATCCAAAAGAAAGAAAAAGAAAAGCGAATGCCCCTGTCAAGGTTTGGTGGAGGTTTTTAAGGATCTAAATCCAGAGAGGAAGCAGAGATGAGTTTTGCTGATTTAAATGAGAGTTCCAGAGGCAACAAAGGCAAAAATCCCAAAAATGTAACTACAGAAAAGCAAAAAAAACAAGAGATGCCATGGAGAATAACACAAAGGGAGCTGAGTAACAACAAAACAACAAGAAACCAGCATGAGGAATTGCAGAGTTGGTGTTTATACAGTATGGGGATTATAACAAAGACTGGGCTAATAGGCTGATATGGAGCAGGTATGGATAGAAGTAACTAGAAGGGAGCCAAGGGGAAAGGAAACAAGCACAAAGGGGCGACAGAGAGTAACTCAAAAACACAATACTGCAAGAAAACCAATACAAGGACACAAAATTACAAAGAAACTCAAAATAATCCTAAACGAAGGGCAGAAATCTGACAGCCCCAAGCTTTTAAAGGTTAAAAGGCTTGTTATAAATTTGGCTTTTTATTAAAGTATTGCTTCAACAAATACGTCATCTCTAAAAGTAATAATATTAAAAATGAAAGGGTCCCCATACCTTAGATTTAGAATTTTATAGAAACATAAGGGGCAGTGCTCCCAATAGGAGACGGTTGCTTCGCCATTTTTGATCAGAGAAGCTGAAACGGGACAAACTTGTCAGCCTTACACATTTTAGGTGTTGCACCCAACCTTCCGTGGTTATTGATTCTGTTGGAGTAATGTCGGCCACCAGTGCTCAGAGTTTCAACCCATGTTCCATGTTTTCTCTGTGTGATGCCACAAGGTTAATTTCGCTGATTTCACTCGTGCGTTTGAGGAGGAAAAGCAAAAAAAAAACTTCCACAGCGCTCCGATGTAAAGATGTAAAAACAAAAAGATTTATTCCACAGTTTCTTGTGTTATCCTTTACATGAGCAGTCAAATCTTAAATAACCTCCACAAACAAACTACGGTTGAAAAACCGTGTGGCTCTGTCGATTCTCACTTGCAGCCGTCGCCTTTTTTCCTCTCTCTTTTTTCCCTTAACGCCAGGCTGCGCACTTCATTTGCATAAATTGCAAAGTGGCCAATAAAGATATAAGGCATACAAACTTAAAATAAAACACTTATTCACAAAACGTTATGAATTTAACTACATGCAATATAATAATGCTTCCTAAACCTCAACAAATTCACTTATTAAATTATTAATTAAACAAATACGTTTTTACAATAACTGAATATTTTCTACATTAACTTGGCCTCCACATTCCGGCCCCTAATTGTGACCCTATTACACAATTACCAACTTAAAAACTTGTGGAGCCGAGGTACTCAAACACCCTTCAATGAACAACATAAAAATATAAAACGAACTTATTAGTCTCTACCAATGATTGCTTCAGCCTGATTCCTGTAAAAGACAAATCTTTGTTATGGGTCTGTCCATTGTGCTTGTCTTGGTTTTGATCTTCACTTGACGCACCAGTCCTGTCTTGTCTGAGATGGTTTGGATTACTTTCCCTGTGACCCAAGAATTGCGTGGAGCTGTGTCATCAACAATAAGCACGATGTCTCCAACTGCAAAGTTGCGAGATGGACGGGTCCATTTTTGCCTTTCCTGAAGCAATGGCAAATATTCTCGTGTCCAACGTTTCCAAAATATTTCTGACATATATTGTACTTGCTTCCATCTCCGTCTTGCGTAGAGATCATGCTTGTCAAACAGTCCAGGAGAAAGCGATGGTTTGGTTTTCAGAAGCAATAGATGATTAGGAGTGAGTACCTCCAAATCGTTTGGATCACTGGACACCTTGGTTATTGGCCGACCATTAATAATAGCTTCTGCCTCACATAGAAGTGTATGCAGGCCCTCTTCGTCCAGTGTCTGTAGTCTTAGCGTGACATTTAAGATCTTCTTCACCGACTTTATTAATCTCTCCCAGACACCGCCATGATGGGATCCAGTGGGAGGATTGAACATCCATTGAATGCCTTGCTGTTGAAGGTGGCCTTCAATCTTGGACACGTTCCATTCATTAATGGCTCTCTTAAGTTCACGCTCTGCACCAATGAAATTCGTTCCATTATCAGAACGAAGGATCTTTACTTGACCTCGTCTAGCAATAAAGCGACGAAGGGCGTGAATAAAGGAATCTGTGTCCAATGAGGCTGCCATTTCCAAGTGTACTGCACGAGTAGTTAGACAGGTAAAAATGACGCCGTACCTTTTCACTACACTTCGTCCACGTCTAACCTCAAATGGACCAAAGTAATCTACTCCAGAGTTAGTAAATGGTGGGTCATCTGGAAGAACTCTGTCTTGAGGAAGGTCAGCCATTTGTTGCTTTCCTGCAACTCCATGCGCACGTCGACAGACAATACACTTAGAGAGTATCTGTCTTACTGCAGTGTTGGCACCGGGAACCCAGAATTTAGTTCTCAACTTTGAGATTACATGATTACGACCACAATGTGCCAAGTTCTCATGAATTTCTCTGAGGATAAGCTTTACGACGTGTAGATCCTTACTTAGGATTGCTGGGCGCCTTGACTCCTCCGGGAGTGCAGCTTTCCTAAGTCGTCCTCCAACCCTGAGAATGCCTTTTTCAAGTACTGGATTCAGTTTGAAAAGAGAACTAGTCCTCTTCACTCCCTGACCCTTAGAAAGTGCAGTGATCTCTTCGGAAAATGCCCTAGCTTGGCAATAGCAAACAATTGCTTCTTCCGCCTTTGCAAGGTTCTCCATAGTTAGTTTCTTGATGTTCGCTTTAAACTGACTTTCCTTGAAACCTTTCATTTCCTTTTCAACATCTGATTGGGTCTTAATAGAACTTAGCTCTTTCCTTTTGCGATACCGTTGCAGCAGAATACTCTTAACTTTAAGCATCCATGCGACCGCCCTTTTTAGTCGAAACCAGGATGAGAAGTACTGCAGGAATTCCTCCACTACATCTTTATATTCCTCAACAGTGTGAGCACAAATCAGTGTACTCTTCACCTCTGGGTCTTGTATAGTCAGATCTCCACTGGTATGCATACTCTCTGGCCATTCGTCCATGTGTTTCACAAGAAAGTCCGGCCCCTGTAACCATACGTGGTGGTGAATGAAGCTTTCTGCCTTGAGACCCCTGGATGCACAGTCAGCGGGATTCAATGAGGTGTTGATATACCTCCATTGCTGTGGATCGGAGCACTTCAGGATGGCATCCACACGATTAGCAACGAACGTGCGGAGCCTACTAGTTTGGTTATTGATATATTTCAGCACTGTGGTACTATCTGACCAAAACACAGATGGCTGGAGTGGAAGTTGCAGTTCTGATGTTAAAACATTGTCCATGCGTGCTGCCATGGTTGCTGCAGTAAGTTCCATACGGGGAACCGTTACAGGCTTAAGTGAGGCCACTCTTGCTTTCCCCAGCATGAATGCACAATGAACTTCGTTACTGATATTCTTCTGCAGCAAATAGCTAACTGTACCATAGCCCTCTTTGCTGGCATCAGCAAAATGGTGCAGCTGGTTGTATACCGACAGTCCAAATCCTGACGTTTTAAAACATCTTGGAACACTTATGTTCTCCAGCAGGTGGAGCTGGGTCCTCCACTCTAGCCACTTATGAGCCAAGTCTTCAGGTATGATGGCATCCCACCCAATCTTCCGCCTGCAAAGCTCTTGCAGAATCTTCTTAGCCTGAAGAATGACTGGTGACAGGATACCCAATGGGTCATAGACGGAACTCACGATGGAAAGGATGTTCCTCCGAGTGGCAGCCTTGTCTGTCATTATGATCTTGAACCTGAAGCTGTCCGACTGAATACACCAGTGGACTCCCAAAGCCCTCTCTATGGGTAGCATATCCTGGTCCAGATCCAGATTTTTAACTTCTGATGTCCTCTCCTCTTCTGGGATAGCTGACAGCACTGCTCTGCTATTGCTAATCCATTTTGTAAGTCTGAATCCGCCTCTATGACATACTGCTCTCAGAGTGTGGTACAACTGGATGGCTTCATCTTCCGAACTCACAGACTTTAAACAGTCATCTACATAGAAGTTGTGTAGCACTGTGTCAACTGCTTGATTGCTGGCCTGGTCTTGGTTATCTTCTGCACATTTACGGAGAGCGAAATTGGCACAGCTTGGTGATGAAGTTGCACCAAAAATGTGAACCACCATCTTGTACTCCAGCATTTCCTGAGTAATGTCGCCAGATTCCCACCACAGAAACCGGAGAAGGTCAGAATCATCATCAGGCACCCTTACTTGGTGAAACATTGCTTCCACATCTGCCATAATGGCCACCTCTTCTTGCCTGAATCTAATAATCACTCCAAGAAGGGTACTTGTAAGATTTGGTACTTGTAATAATTGGTTATTTAAAGAAGTACCTTTGTATGATGCTCCACAGTCAAAGACCACTCTAAGTTTGTGTTTCTTAGGATGGTAAACTCCGTGATGTGGCAGGTACCAAACCTTCCCATCATCACGATCAAGGTCTTCTTTCGGAACCTTCACTGCATAACCTTTGTCTATAATGTTACTCATGAAACCTGAGTATTCAGTGTGGAACGAAGAGTTCTTCTCCAATTTCCGCTTTAGGTTTAAAGCACGTTGCTCAGCCACTTTACGGTTGTTGGGCATCTTAATATGTTTGTTCCGTAATGGCAATGAGATCCTGTAATGTCCATCCACGATGGTAGCTGACTGTGTCGTAATCTCCATAAACTGCAAATCTTCCCTTGACATTTCTTCTTTCTCGTTTCCTTTACACTCAGGAAAATCACTTTTAAACTGTTGACTCCAGAGTTCATCCAATGTGCTTACTGATATGCGATTTGCTGAAACTTGAATCAACCCTTGTGTTGCACTTAGTGAAATTTGTCCTTGGAGGGGTTCGCTGATGGTCCAACCAAGCCTCGTTCTCACGGCGTATGGACCACCATTTTCACTTGCAATAACCTGCCAAGGTTCGATAGCTTTAGGAGCGTTAGCCCCTATCAGAAGACTAACCTTAGCTTCAATCTTAGGTATTGACACCTGCTGAAGGTAGGGCCACCTGTTCACATAATCTTGCGAAGGGATGTTATCGGCAGAAGCAGGAATGTTGCTGTGACTGTAAATTTCTGGCATCTCAAAAAAATCATTACTGTCTAAGCTGCTTATTTCCAAACCAGAAACCATGTGACTACTGACGATGTTTTCTTCTCCCATTGTTTTCAGCAAAATGTTCGTTTTCCTGCCTGAAAGGTTAAGCTCCTTCATCAGCTCTTCAGTACAAAAACAAGCTGTACTGCCTGGATCCAGAAAAGCATATGTATATGTCACCTTTTGACCTCTTTTCGATTTGACTTTGACTGGAACTATCGCCAATGTGTGTTCTGGTTTCTCTGTACCATAAATGGGTGCATCAATTCCCACAAATCCATTCACAACTGACTCTGTCGGTTGTTCCTCTCCGTCATCCGTTCCCACTTCAGGCCCTGCTTCGTTGTTAACAATACTGGACCTTTTCTTTATGTGTAGTACTGTGGGATGATATTGTGCACAAACCTGACAGCTGGACTTTTCTTTGCACAAATTACTCATGTGTCCCTTTTTAAGGCAGCTGAAACACAATCCTTTAGTTCGCAAGAAATCAATCTTTTCCTTGTGAAGTGATTTCCTCATCTTCTTGCATTGTTCCATAGAGTGCTCCTCGCCATGACAGAAGAGACAAGGCTTGGAAAATGCACATGTCTGATTTCCGTTGACCTTTTTCTTTGGCTTGGTAGGTGTATCCTGGGAAGTGGTAATAGTTGCAGCTGTAGTGAAAACCTTTTTGATGCCACTTCTTCTTTGCAACCTCTCATCCACTTGTCCTTTAACTTGAAGCTTTAAGGTGCTGTCCTTTATATCACCAAACAGAGGATGTAAAACTTCTTTGGCCTGTTTATTGACAAAATCCACCAGATCGGCAAACTTGACTCTGCGCTTTTCTTTGTCCAAGATTCTACAAGCATGTGTTCTCCATCTTTCTCTCATTTTGTATGGGAGCTTGGCACTGATGGCACGCATGTTGGCTGTGTTATCCAACTCCTCCATGTACTCTACGTCTGCCATTGCATTACGACATCCCGTGAGATAGAGTCCGAATGCATGAAGAGCCTCTCCGTCGTCAGATTTGATTGTAGGCCATCCAAGAGCCTTGTTAATATAAGCTACAGATATCTTGTAGCTGTTTCCAAAATGCTCTTTCAAAAGTCTTTTAGCTTCATTATATCCATGCTTTGGTTCCATATGAAGACAACTTCTTATCAATTCTCGTGGCTGTCCACTTGTGTACTGTTCCAAGTAGTACAGCCGGTCTTTGTCGCTTTCTGTTTTATCCTCCACCCCATGTTCAAATGCCCGAATGAATAGCCGATACTCTAATGGGTCTCCTGTAAAAACGGAAATGTTCTGAGGGGGCAATGCTGCCAACTTCTGCTGCTTAGTTAGCACTTCGACTACATTCTGCAGAGCACTTGGTGTCTGCGATGGCTGAGAGGTAACAGCATGTGTTTGATGCATGTTTTGAACAATGTTATTGTTCCTCACTTGACTCTCCTGCGTTGGCAAAGGACTATTTGACTGCTGCTGAGCAAACAAACTTTCAGCTCTGTGCGATGCCACGAAGGAGTTCCTTCCATCTGGTTTGGATGAACACCTGGATATTTTGGATGCACGACTGGATGCCTTAGATGCACGTCCATCATATTCTGACAGGATCTTGATCTTTGCCTCATTTGCTGCTAGAGCTGTTTGTATTTCTAGCTCCTCCTTTTCAGCCTTGAGTTTAGCCTCTCTTTCTTCCAGTAAGCGTCTCTGTTTCAAAGAAGATGCCTGAACCAACAGCTTAGCTCGTTCCAACTCTGCTTTCATTCGTGTGGAGGATACAGACGATAACGCACAAGAACCTTGTTCAGAAAAGCTCTTATGACTTCGTTTCGACAAAGATGTATTAGATACACTATCGAATGAATTAATCTCATCGTTGCATTTTTCAGCCTCTGCTGTGCATTTAGCCATTTCCTCAATCCAAATCAAAGCTGTCTCTGCAAACGCCTTGAAAGAATCAGCCTTAGGTTCAAACCAGTTTTCTTGATCTAATTTTAAATCTTCTTCTGATACTTGTTGGAGAAGCTGGCTTACATTTGTGTTCAACCCACAAAATTCTCCAAACAGTCTATTAAAATCTTCCATTAACTGGTTTGCTTCAGTTAAGCTGATATCATCTTCATTTTCTATCAGCCGTCGCACCTGATTCACTGTGAATGTTAACTTTTCCAACTTGGCTCTTCGTAAACCAAGCATTCATGACTTAAATTTTCTAAATAACAACAGCAGAAAACTCCTTCGTTCATCCGAAAAGCATGTGGATCATATAGGAAAGCGCTTAACATCCACTAAGACTCAGCATTTTTCTTGTTAAATATTTCCACTACTCACGTTTCTTCCAGCTTTGATTTTCCTTTGTTGCTGCTTGAAAACCGTCCACAGGTGAAAATTAATCCACAGAGCAGGTTTTTCAACGAATGTGATGCCACAAGGTTAATTTCGCTGATTTCACTCGTGCGTTTGAGGAGGAAAAGCAAAAAAAAACTTCCACAGCGCTCCGATGTAAAGATGTAAAAACAAAAAGATTTATTCCACAGTTTCTTGTGTTATCCTTTCCATGAGCAGTCAAATCTTAAATAACCTCCACAAACAAACTACGGTTGAAAAACCGTGTGGCTCTGTCGATTCTCACTTGCAGCCGTCGCCTTTTTTCCTCTCTCTTTTTTCCCTTAACGCCAGGCTGCGCACTTCATTTGCATAAATTGCAAAGTGGCCAATAAAGATATAAGGCATACAAACTTAAAATAAAACACTTATTCACAAAACGTTATGAATTTAACTACATGCAATATAATAATGCTTCCTAAACCTCAACAAATTCACTTATTAAATTATTAATTAAACAAATACGTTTTTACAATAACTGAATATTTTCTACATTAACTTGGCCTCCACACTCTGTTTGTGGCTCTACTGCTTTGTAACCCCAATAAAACCAAGAAACCAATAATGGAGTAAATATGTTTTTACTCCTAGAGAACAAAAAAGGTAAAATTGCAAAATCAAGTTGTGCTGTGACCAATTCTTTTGTAAAGCTATTGATTGCCCTGTGTTGAGAAAGTTGTAAAATGTAAACATACATCTGTGGATTTCAAATACAGAAATTAGGAATATATTTGAGGTGCAGATCTGTTTGAAAAGTCCACGTGTGTCCTGCCAGACCTACAGCACGTTTGTGAAACTGAAACTCTAGCTTTCACTTTCAGCTCTGACCTCCACAGCCGCTTCAGGGTTTTGTTTTCCCCCCTGCTTACGGATCAAACGCCACTCACACAGATGTGGGGCAGCAACAGAAACACATTTTTCAGGGTCACTTTGAAAGCAGAATTACAGAATCGTCTAATTTATATTGTGCTGATTGGCAGTAAAAGGCCTCCCTGTCACTTCTCAGTTACCTGCACTCTTAGCTGTAAAAGCAGAGAGCATTCCTTTACAAGATGTGTCGGCTTCACTGGCTTGTATGGAAGACAGATGTTTTTGCCCTGCAGCTGACAATAAATCCTCTCTTACTCTGTCAAACCCAACTACAACCCTGACCTCTGACTCCTCCTCAGCCTCTGGGTGTTACCATCAAAGTAGCACATAGCAAGTGAGGCTGATGATGAGCCTTGATACTTGCCTTCTACGATGTCAAAGACAGTTATGCACAAGATTAAACTTGAGCAATTTACATGATCTTAAGGTGAAGAGCTGCTCCCACTTATTCCTTCCCTCTCTTTATTCTTGCAGGCGGATTAAACTGTCTGCCTTATTTCATCCGGCATTTTCACTTGACTGATGCCATCCATGGATAAACCACTTTGTTAAAATATTATTACATTTTTGTAACTATAAACCAGGGTGCTGAAACCTGAACTGGATATTTATGGAGCTTTTTAGATCATGTGATGCTAAAAAGTTATGTAGAAATGACAGTCCTACTTCATAAAGCTGAAAAAAAAAAATTCAAATAGTTTTTGTGTATGGAGTGAATTTTGTGCCATTATTAATTAAACTTATTTTTATATATGGAGTGAATTTTGTGCCATTATTAATTAAACTGAGTTTTATAAATGGATGTTTTTCTTATGAAACAAAACAAAGGTTTTGAGAATAATTTTGATATTTTAGTATTTTATTTAATTTCAAATTTTTTCCATATTAAATTACTTATACGTTTTTACGAAATCCTATATTTTTAAAAAAATTTTTCATTATTCATTTTTTGTATTATATTTTTCTAAGGTATTCTGTAAAACTCAATTTGAAAAGAATGTAATTTGAAACAAGAGATTTGAAAAACCAAAAATATTTTTTAGAATATAGTCAAAGAAATTTATTAAAGAAGTTTTTATTAAAGAAATTTTCTTTTATTTAGGAAGTTTTTCAAGTTTCATTTCTTGGTTGCCTTTTTTTCCCATTTACAAAACATGTTGTTTACTTGCAAAGATAACAGAATAAAATACACTATATATTTCCGAATTGTTTGTGCAGTATTTATAAAGCTGTGAAATTTGTAGTATTTACTTTTTCTCCACCAAATATTTTACTCTTACATTCTATCAGAGATGGGAGTAAGTCCCATACATTCAAGTCCCAAGTCCCGAGTCAAGTCTGCAAGGAAGATCAAGCAAGTCAAGGCCAAGCAAAGGTTTTTTTTTAAATGTCTCTTTTTGACTAAACCCATTTTTCACGCAATATTTTTGTTAATGTCAGCTGATATGGTAATAAATTAGATCAATATGAATTAATTTTAAATTCAAACTTTTTTTTATTTGTAAATATATATTTAACAATCCAAATACTGTATGTTGTATGTGCTTAAATCAGCAAGAGAGTGAGGCACTGGAGCTGAATGTCCAAACACCTTAACATACTGAATATCCCATTTTGTTATCATATATAAATGGTAGCAATTACTGCGTCTGTGAAAAATCAAGGTATGAACCGTTGAAAAGCAGTTAATTAAACAAGAGTGCGAGGGAAAGGGAAAGAAATTTATTGTTTTTATATGTACAGTGACCTTGAGTGTTTTGAAAGGCGCTTGAAATAAAATGTATTATTATTATTATTATTATTAAAGAAAAGAGAGGGGGAAGAAGGATGTGTGTAAGGGTTAGGGAACAGTGTGTGAGTGTGTGTGTGTGTGGGGGGGGGGTCCTTTAAAAACATTTTTTCACTGTAGCTTTTGCGTTTGTGTTAGATTTCAGAATCCATGATTTATTATTTTAGATTTTCCCACCAAAGCCCTGCATGTCCTCCTCTCCTCCTGAGTGACCATGGACCTGATGGCTGCTCCTATGACCTAAAAATTATTTTGAACACTCGTATGTTTACACTAAGACTTATATCTTAACTTGTATCTTAGTTGTAATTATTTGACTTCTGAAGAAGCCCTTGTTGTTTATGCACTCTAACAGCTCTTACTCAGTTTAAACCTTGGCTCGCCTCATATCCGCCTCATTTAGGTTCCCAGTCTGTCTGCTCTCAAGTCAACACCTCCTTCATCACTTCATTGCTCTCATGATGTTCCTCCTCATTCCTACTGTGGGTTTATATATTTCATCGAAATGACATGAGCCCCGCCTCCGCCATTTGTCAAATTAGGTGTGACTCATGGTTTCAGAGTAGCTTTTGCCACTTTATCAAACAAACGCCCTCTTGGAGAAGTGGTCTGGTCGTTTAGGGGATAAATCATTCCTCGAATTTTTAAGGTTTTTGAACTTACAGTGACGCTGTGGTTGTTTGCTTTCTGTTTGACCGGATCCTTTTTCCACATTTATCTTTTCACACATGTCTGCACAGGTTCTGAAC
Organism: Cyprinodon tularosa; assembly: GCF_016077235.1. Taxonomy (NCBI): domain Eukaryota; kingdom Metazoa; phylum Chordata; class Actinopteri; order Cyprinodontiformes; family Cyprinodontidae; genus Cyprinodon; species Cyprinodon tularosa. The sequence goes on along the minus strand of NW_024038589.1, from coordinate 757,782 downwards.
AGACTTTCAGCTATGCTTTTACATTTCACGCACTCTCTGCTGAACTGAGGTAACCCTAGCCGAGACATTATGTCTCTATATGTGATCTAAAGGCATCAAGTCTCACCCTGCAGCATCTCAAACCTGGACATGAACCCGGACACGTCCTGAATTAAGTAAATTTGAAGTATCAGGAGTCTAAACAGGCTCCTGATACTGTTGATTGGAAATAATTATCTTTTTCTAACCAAAGTAATAACGAAGGTTAAAGTTTCACTGGATCAAAGCAATATTCAAACCTTCAGTCTTTAAAAACAACATCAACATTAGAAAAAAGTTTGCAAGAGAGAACCTAGATAAAGAGAAATAAACCCAAAAATTGTAGTCTGACATTAAAAAAATCAGCCCTTTCTTACAGTCCAAGGTTGCTACTGTTAGATCCACTCCAAAATAAAGAAGTGGAATATCGTTGGCCTAGTCAAAGCCCAGGTTATTCCTCCGAGATCCTGTCAAAGATTTGTAGACGTCTACGAGAAACATCTGCCTGGAGTTAAATTAGCCAATGGAGGAAACTCTGGCTATAATAAGGTTGAGGAATAAATTATTTGGTACCAAAATATGTTTTGTTATGTTGATATATAGAAAAACATTTTTTTCAACTACGATTAAAGGTGATTTTCTTTTCACAACAAATAAATTAAACATCTATTTTTGAACAACCTGGAGAAATTATTCATCAGGGTACCGCAATGTTTTACATGACTGTAAAAGGTGTACTCCCGTGGTAAAAAAGCAAAACAATTTAGTAAAATCTAAAACAAGCACCCATCTTAAGGGGATCGACTAGTTTAACATGTTGGCCTAAACATGTTGTCTTTTTTACTATCAACTTTGCTGTTTGTGATACATAAAAACTGAATGCAAAAAATATTCTTACATTTTTTACCCATGGAGGTTGCCATTTTTTTCTCCTGTGCAATGCATGCTGGGTTGATGACAGGGTTTGTTATTCCAAAAAAGTTAAAAACAATCCACTGGACTTTGTTTACATGTTTGAAGACGTTACGCTTCCCATCCAGGAAGCTTTTCAATTCAAAATGTCAGGAATAGAGTTGAGTCTTAGGCTTTATACAGTAGCCCAACAAGCCCTTGTTTTTGTTTAGAAAACATGGAAATTGAAACAGACGCAATGGCGTAACTATCAGTAAGCAGAGACTGCAGTTGCTTATTGTAATTAACAATAACATCGGACTCTCGACCTCTTAGGGGCCCCGTCACTGACACCTGGTTGGCCCCCTACGCAATTGTGGACTAGGATGTCTCTTTGCAGATGTAATGGTGCGAAAAATTTCTCTTAAACCCACCTGATGCTGGGTTGACTGACCAGACCATATTTATACCGCAACTAGTGTTGCACCGATACCGATACCAGTATCGGACGGGGCCCCGATACTGCCCTAAAATGGTGGTATCGGTATCGGCGAGTACCAACAAATAGGGCACAGATACCATTTTGAGAACCATAAGTTTATTCAACTATTGTCACCCACTCCTGGTAGGCAAGAAAAACTTTTTATTTTTATTATCCAGTAGAACTTTTTATCAAAAAGTTCTACTGGATTCACTTTGTATTAGATTTTTTCTGCTTCACAAAGGTAGGCAGCAGCTTGACAAAGCCATGATGGCAATTATTTTACATTATTATGGTATCGGTATCGGCCGATACTGCACAGCCAGGTATCGGGTATCGGTATCGGGGCCAAAAAATGGCATCGGCGCAACACTAACCGCAACACATGCCAGATTTCACCATGATGGTGAGCAGTTTAAACACGACACCAATAGCAAATCAGACAGTGGTACTTTTAATTACTAATGTTAATAACTGTGTATAGTTCATTGGACGGTTAGTAAAAAATACACTCATATAATAGGTTTAAAACCGCAATAAAGATCTTACAAAAGCAATGTATTTGAGTATTTTATTTTTTACAATACGACTTGGAATTATGGGTAATCCAGAGTGTAGATTAAAAACATAACGTTATGTACAATGTGTTTGTGATGGGGGAGCAGGTAGGGGATGGGGGTGTTGTACTTCATGTGGCACCCACCCAGATAATGTTGCTTACGGGCCTGTTGTGTCGTTACGCAATTGAACGGACGAACGGGTCCACTCCTTGGAATGGGGGTCGTTTGGGTTCTTTTGTTAGCCAGCAAAGCCCCATACCTGTCTATGTCTCTGAAAGGGGGTCGTTAAAGAAAATTATAGCCTCAAACTCAATGCTATTTTGTGTTGAAAAAGCTTCCTGAATAGAAAGCGAACTGTCTTCAAACTTGGAAACAAAGTCCATTGAATTTTTTTTTACTTTTTATATTTTATACACATTTATATGGTCAGTTTGATGCCGAGTCTGTCACATGAGTTTTTTCAACAGTTAAGCAGTCTGTTGGCGGTGGGGAAATAGCTGTTTCTGAATCTGCTGGACCTGCATCTGATGCTTCAAACCCTCTTCCCAGAGGGCAGCAGGGGGAACAGTTCATGGTGGGGGTGTGAGGGGTCATTGATGATGTTACGGCCTCGGGACACGCAGAGCTGGGATGAAATACCCATAGTCAATACGCATAAGCAAGACGTCCGATTTGCATTTATCCCTTTAGTTTTGAACGAAAAAGAGTTTAAACTACCTCAACAGGCGTGTATCCCTTTAGTCATGTACAAAAAAACAAACAATTTAAGGTCAGATCGCCATACGCTTAAAAACAACACCAAAAAGTACACAACTAAAGGGATACACGCCCGTTGAGGTAGTTTAAAGTCTATTTTTCGTACAAATCTGATGTCCTGTGCATTCGTATTGACTATGGGTTTGCTGGTCTGACGAGGTATGCTAATCTGACAGAAAACCAGTTCTTCCTGAAGTCAATGATGATCTTCTTTTTCTCTACATTCAGGATTCAGGACATCTGAGGGGGCGTCATTTAACCAGAAAAAGATTGCTGCATAAAAAAATAGCAATTATTTATTTTGATTTATAACAACTTAACAGCTTACAATATTTTTACTGTATTTTTTTCATCTAAAATAAATATTTCTCAGATAAAGTATATTGTTACAACTAATCATGGATCCCTTTAAGAAATTATAGTACTCAGTTAAAACAGACAGATGAGTGTTTTTACCAGTTTGTATTTATAAAACACAAGAGCTTACAATGTTTTTTATGGTTGATTGATTGTCATTGCTAAAGTCAAAATAAAATCATGTAAAAAAAAAAGAACACTGAAAGCAGGAAGCAGGAAAAGAAGATATAAAGATGAAAGAGGGAAGGACAGCAGGACAAAATACTGGAAGGATACAAAGGATGATAGTAGAAAATAAACAAGGGAATGAATGAGGATGGAGTGAGAAAGGCTAAAGGGATCGAAACAAGGAAAACACTAGTATGGAAAGATATATGATGAGCGAGGAAGGAAAGGATTACAGAGGGAGCTATGCAAGGAGTAACCAACAGGGAAGGAGGAAATGTAGGAATGGAAGAAAAGATGTAGCTGAGAGGAAGGATACAAAAAAGGAGGCTTTTTTATATACATTAGATGGGAAAATAATAAAAAATGGAAATGCATTCTATTGTCTTATTCTGAAGTTTATATCATTTAGATAACATTTACTAGCTGTCACTGAGTTTTCTTTCTCCTCTGTCTGCAGGGTGACAGATTAAAAACATTTCTGTGGAATGTGTTGTTCTGGTTCACAGGAGAAACCGCTTTCAGGACTTTTTTCAGACCGTATTCTACTAAACAGGTAGGAATGACCAACTTTTCCCTTTTAACTCATAAATGCTGATACTACCCAATGATCACCTGACTGGTTTCCACTGTCTGTGTAATCTTGTCCTCTCCGTCTGTCCGTTCCCAGGAGGGGAACATTCCTGCTCTTTCACATCCCTGATTCAGAACAAGAGGGGCTGTAACCCCACACTCACCCACGTTCTCCCAGACACAAGTGCAGAAAGTAACCCTGGTGCAGCCGTTCTGGATCGATTACCGAATTAGCATCTCAGACAGGACCCGATTCAGGAAGCAGGAACCAAACATGATGTTTCCTGTTTCTTCAGTTATCTTTAATTTCCTCTCTGTTATCATTTAGATTTTCCGTTTCGTCATTCCTCATCATGTATAGTGGACCGTAGAGCTTTATCACGCATAAAAATATCAAATAATAAACATATATGTTGAATTAGATCAATTCATGAGTAAAAAATTCTCAATTAAAATTTTGTCAATAAACATTTATAAGCTTACAAATTTTCTTTTAACTAGTGAAAAATTTCCAAAACATAAAAAGACAAAGTCGACAACATAAACTTTGATACAATGCAAAAAAAGGTCCTTACTACTGTGAAACCAGACAAATCTTTTCCTGTTTCATTTCAGAGTTTTTATTATGTAGTTTAATTAACAATAAGATTAATTTGCCTTAAAACCATAAAAAAAAAAAATAAAATAAAAAACGGATAAAAAGGTTAATTTACAATAGTGCATGTTTAAAGAAGGCATTACCTATAACACTCAGATCGGAGCTAAGATTTTAAAAAGACAACTGTAGATTTTCAAAAATCTGATTACATATGTCTAATAGAGCAAACATTTGGATCAGATCAAAACACAAGATTTAGCCTTTCATATACCCCAAGGCAAAAAACACTAATCAATCAAAGATTTCGCGACCCCCCTGCAGTACCTCCTTGGACCCCCTAGGGGTCGCGGACCCCCTGTTGAAGACCTCTGCCCTAAGGGAAGGAGGGCCAAAAGAAACAATATGAAATAAATGAATGAATCATCTTAGATAAATGCTCATGTCTGATTGAATAAAAACAAGTCTTGTTAATTAAATACATTTTATTATTTAGATAATTAAATGTTTTGAATTCTGAAATCAAATTATATTATTATTATTATTATGTAGAATCATCCATCCATCTTCTCCTGCTCAATTCATCATGGTGGGGCCGTGGAGGCAGGGGGGGAATTTACCATTAGGGTAATACCAGACAGTTGCCTAGGGCCCAAAGTTGCTAGGGGTCCCACAAAACTCTGTTTACATGTGTGGTTAATACAACTACTCCTAATTTGTGAATATTGATTATGTTTTTGATAAAAATCCTTTCGCTAAAATGGCATCAGGATGCTTATAATAATAATATAAGGTGTGTCTCACCCCGCCCCCCACCCTTCAGTGTCCACCACATTGGATCAGTCCATTTGCTGCATATGTTCAGAAAGGTCCAAACAGACAGCAAACGTTGTGAAGAGCAGTATTGCGAACTCAGTGCTTTTTTCACCATATTTAAGGACCTTTCAGACCCCTCTAGCACTTTTATTTCAAAAAAGCACCTAGTGCCAGATCTATTTCATACAAATGAAAAATAGAGAACAGATAAGCAGATCTTGGCTCGTATACAGTGAAAAGAAGGACTGGGTTATTTACGCCTTTTTAGAAACACAGGAAGGAGCAATCAGCTTAGTGAGTTTAGTGCTTCTTTTGAGACATCATGAAAAGTCAGCTGAGTACAAAACAGAGAGGAAAAGAACAAGAAAAGGAAAAACATACAACACATAATGTATGTCCATTCTAATAACATTACGGTATCCCTATAATGGGTCTGAGGGCCCCTGCCTGTCTTTGCCTAGGGCCCCAAATTTCCTAAATCCTCCACTTTGCGGAGGGGCCGAGGTGGGGCCACTACCCATCTCCAGCAGTCTATGGGCGAAAGGCAGGGAGCACCATGGACAGGTCGGCAGTATTAAAAGGATCAGAAAAAAAACATAATTATTTGACTCTATTCACTTAATAAACAATGGAGATCACCAATACAATGAACAAGCTTCTCGCTATTTTATTTATGAAAACTTTTAAAGACAGGGATTTGTTTTTCAATTCACACCTGCGTCATACGGTACTTTGTATATCTTGTTATATTCCTGGAGCCACAACCCTTGGCAAAAAATTTTTTTATTTGTTTTACTTAATAGAGAAAACAGATGTCACTCAGACTGTTCTATTTTGCAAGATAGAACCGGACTTGATCTAAAAGTGGCCATTTAACATAAGATATGTTTATTCTTTTGACATTTGATGACTTATATCTGGCCCATTTAACATAAAGTAAAACAACTGACTGATTATCCTCCAGGAAACCTTTTTTTCCCATTTCACGCCGTCTTCATGCACTGTCTCCTCCATATCCATCTCTTTTTTCTCATCCCCTTCTATGTTTTCAGACCCTTCCTTCCTCCTATCTCCTCTCAGCTCAGACATGTTGACAAGATCTTTTTTCTTCTTCTTTTTTCTTTCCTCCCAAGAAGGGCAGACTGAGAACATAAATTATTTCCGTGGTCATGAGCTACAGAGCAGTGCAGGGAACAGATGTAGGGCAGCAGAGACAGAAAACAACATTTTTAGGGAATGCTGCTTTCATGTTATAGCTTTTTCCTGCTGGACTTCTTAAATCAGAATCTGCTCATTAATATTTAGGGTTCACACACCTATTGACTGTACCATTTAAAAGTTTCGGGTCACATTGAAATGTCCTCGTTTATGAAGGAAAAGCAATGTACTTTTCAATGAAGATAACTTTAAATTAGTCTTAACTTTAAAGAAATACACTTTATACATTGCTAATGTGGAAAATTACTATTCTAGCTGCAAATGTCTGGTTTTTGGTGAAATATCAACATAGGTGTATAGAGGCCCATTTCCAGCAACTATCACTCCAGTGTTCTAATGGTACAATGTGTTTGGTCATTGACTCAGAAGGCTAATTGATGATTAGAAAACCCTTGTACAATCATGTTCACACATCTGAAAACAGTTTAGCTCGTTACAGAAGCTACAAAACTGACCTTCCTTTGAGCAGATTGAGTTTCTGGAGCATCACATTTGTGGGGTCAATTAAACGCTCAAAATGGCCAGAAAAAGAGAACTTTCATCTGAAACTCAACAGTATATTCTTGTTCTTAGAAATGAAGGCTATTCCATGCAAGAAATTGCTAAGAAATTGAAGATTTCCCACAACGGTGTGTACTACTCCCTTCAGAGGACAACACAAACACGCTCTAACCAGAGTAGAAAAGGAAGTGGGAGGCCGCGTTGCACAACTGAGCAAGAAGATAAGTACATTAGAGTCTCTAGTTTGAGAAACAGATGCCTCACTGGTCCCCAACTGGCATCTTCATTAAATAGTATCCGCAAAACACCAGTGTCAACATCTACAGCGAAGAGGCGGCTGCGGGATTCTGGGCTTCAGGGCAGAGTGGCAAAGAAAAATCCATATCTGAGACTGGCCAATAAAAGAAAAGGATTAATATGGGCAAAAGAACACAGACATTGGACAGAGGAAGACTGGCAAAAAGTGTTGTGGACGGATGAATCCAAGTTTGAGGTGTTTGGAACACAAAGAAGAATGTTTGTGAGACGCAGAACAAATGAAAAGATGCTGGAAGAATACCTGACACCATCTGTTAAGCATGTTGGAGGTAATGTGATGGTCTGGGGTTGCTTTGGTGCTGGTAAGGTGGGAGATTTGTACAGGGTAAAAGGGATTCTGAATAAGGAAGGCTATCACTCCATTTTGCAACGCCATGCCATACCCAGTGGACAGCGCTTGATTGGAGCCAATTTCATCCTATAACAGGACAATGACCTTAAACACACCTCCAAATTGTGCAAGAACTATTTAGAGCAGAAGCAGGCAGCTGGTATTCTATCGGTAATGGTGTGGCCAGCGCAGTCATCAGATCTGAACCCCATTGAGCTGTTGTGGTATGGTACGTATGGTACCCAAGTGCCCATCCAACCAATCCAACTTGTGGGAGCTTCTGGATCCACAACCCAATTGCAAGATAGATACTTCAAAAATCATCAACTTGAAGCGCAACTTGAACTCTTGAAGCTCAACAAGAGAATGCCAAGAGTGTGCGAAGCAGTAATGAAAGCAAAAGGTGGCTACTTTGAAGAACCTACAATATGCCTTCAGTGTGAATTTACAATTTTCATAGTCATGAAAATAAAGAAAACTCTTTGAATGAGAAGGCATATTTGCACTACATTGTGAATTTTCAAAGCCCTTTAAATAGAACTGAACTCAGTGTTTCTACTGCATTTTGCACCATATTCTTCTGATCACTGCTGCACTTTACAAATGGAAATGTTAATTTCACTGTTGTAAGCTGCTCATTTACTGTTGAAAAACTCTATGCATCAAAATTTTGTTTTGTACACACTGTGTATACAAAATAACAATAAAGTTTGTCTAAGTCATAGAGCAAATATACAAGAAACAAATGAGTTCCAGTGGTGTATGAGGACATTATACAGGAGGAAAAAAAATACAGAATAGTAAAATAATTAGGGTCACTTCAGGCTGCAGTGTAATATCTAAAATCTGTTGTCTATTTTTCTGCAGTTTAGCAACATATGTCTAAAGAAATGGTAGCATGAGCGGCTAACTTCCCTTGAACTATTTAAGCTCATGCATCCCCATTGCCCTTTGAAATGTTGCCCATCATCTGCAATGGAGATGTCCAACCTTTCTTATTTCTATGGCTTTGGCTAGCTGCACAGAATAAGTCACCATGGTAACTGACATGTTATAGAATGTATAAAACTGAGTGTGTTTAAAAGAAAAGTCCAGTCACCAAAGAATAATCAAGGGATCATCATGTCATAAATGAAGGTGACTCTGGACGAGGGCAACTACAGAGGCAGGAGAAGGTTTAAGAGGTTTTATTGAAAAAACAAGATAGTGGATATGAACTGGAAGCTGTATGGACTGGTCAGGTTCTTCTGGGCTTCTGCAGAGAAGGTGAGACTGGTGAATGTGAGGAAACTGTTGCTAGAGGATTATGGTGGGCTGACACTCACTGTAGAGAGGCTGTGGTCCGGTCTTGGGGGGAAGTGTCCCCGGTGGTCAGAATGCTGACCAGTACTCTCTCCCTGGTTGGAGGTTCGAGGGTGGACAGGCAGGTGATCACCGGTAGGAGGGCTGAGCAGTGGATAAACCGAGATCCTTCTCGGGTTCCTGGTTGTTTTCAGGCGGAGGATCCAAGGTCAAAGGTTCACGGCTGGGTCCAGGGGTCAGAAACAAGGGTTCTGCAGGAAAAGGATCAGAACTGGATTTAGACTAGGGTTTAAGAATCACTAGGACTAGGTTTTGGTTTGGTCTGTTACCAACGCTGTGGCGTTAACGAACTGACGCCCTCCTCCTGGTTCCAGTTCCTTAAGAACGGTGGTGATCAGCTCAGATGTAGTGCACCTGCCCATCCATCCCTGCTGAGGAGAGAGAGAGAGAAAACCTGGCCTGCACCCCGATAGATCCCGGACTGTGACACATTATTTATACCTAAAACTGATACGTTTGGTGATACGGTGAGGTAAGCCGAGCGCCATTCTCCCCGCTTTACAAGCAGAATCAATGGGAACAATAGACAGATCTGCAATCAACAACAACTATTGAAGATTTCTAGAGGACTTCACCATTGAAATTCACGAGAGCTATAGTTTAACTGACAATGCCCACATCACCTTTTTGGTTCCTGATCCTCCACGAATGGGTTTGTCGTTGACTTGCCAACTTGAAGATGGAGGATTTTCCATCGAACTTCTGGCCAGAGAAAAAACACGTAATATGAAGGAAACATTTCGAAGAAGAATGTTTTCACAATGACTTGGATAATTGCGCGTTGTGACAATCACCAGATACAGCACTGGGACTTGATCAACAGCCGATACCGCACCGTGATGTCACAAACCAGTAGGTGGCAGTAGTGTTCTTTGACAAACATGGTGGCTCCTGTAAAGCATATTCAAATGAAAACACTTATCTTTTATTGAACAGCATTTAATAATTTTATTATTCAAAGTACTTTCAGAAGTTTGAATTCTGAAAATAACCGTTTTTTTCCTTTAAATTAAACCAGGATATATGGAAAAGCCCTGTTTAATTTGCATCTTATAAACACATCTTGTGTGCTTTGACATGGTTTTGTTTGTAGATTTCTCCTTTTGAAATGAAACCAACCTTACAAACTCCAAGAGGTAGTTTAATGTTAAACAATAGGTGTGAATAAATTTAGATAAGGACCTATCAAACATTGTAGAGAGGCACAAAGCTACAAACTTTAACATCACATTCACCATATACACTATATTGCCAAAAGTATTTGCTCACCTGCCTTGACTCACATATGAGCTTAAGTGACATCCCGTTCCTAATCCATAGGGTTCAATATGACGTCGGTCCACCCTTTGCAGCTAGAACAGCTTCAACTCTTCTGGGAAGGCTGTCCACAAGGTTTAGGAGTGTGTTTATGGGAATTTTTGACCATTCTTCCAGAAGCGCATTTGTGAGGTCGCACACTGATGTTGGACGAGAAGGCCTGGCTCTCAGTCTCCGCTCTAATTCATCCCAAAGGTGTTCTATCGGGTTGAGGTCAGGACTCTGTGCAGGCCAGTCAAGTTCATCCACACCAGACTCTGTCATCCATGTCTTTATGGACCTTGCTTTGTGCACTGGTGCACAGTCATGTTGGAAGAGGAAGGGGCCAGCTCCAAACTGTTCCCACAAAGTTGGGAGCATGGAATTGTCCAAAATGTCTTGGTATGCTGAAGCATTCAGAGTTCCTTTCACTGGAACTAAGGGGCCAAGCCCAGCTCCTGAAAAACAACCCCACACCATAATCCCCCCTCCACCAAACTTTACACTTGTCACAATGCAGTCAGACAAGTACCGTTCTCCTGGCAACCGCCAAACCCAGACCCGTCCATCAGATTGCCAGATGGAGAAGCGCGATTCGTCACTCCAGAGAACGCGTCTCCACTGCTCTAGAGTCCAGTGGCGGCGTGCTTTACACCACCGCATCCGACGCTTTGCATTGCACTTTGTGATGTATGGCTTGGATGCAGCTGCTCGACCATGGAAACCCATTCCATGAAGCTCTCTGCGCACTGTTCTTGAGCTAATCTGAAGGCCACATGAAGTTTGGAGGTCTGTAGTGATTGACTCTGCAGAAAGTTGGCGACCTCTTCGCACTATGCGCTTCAGCATCCGCTGACCCCGCTCCGTCAGTTTACGTGGCCTACCACTTCGTGGCTGAGTTGCTGTCGTTCCCAAACACTTCCATTTTCTTATAATACAGCTGACAGTTGACTGTGGAATATTTAGGAGCGAGGAAATTTCACGACTGGATTTGTTGCACAGGTGGCATCCTATCACAGTTCCACGCTGGAATTCACTGAGCTCCTGAGAGCGACCCATTCTTTCACAAATGTTTGTAAAAACAGTCTGCATGCCTAGGTGCTTGAATTTATACACCTGTGGCCATGGAAGTGATTGGAACACCTGATTCCAATAATTTGGATGGGTGAGCAAATACTTTTGGCAATATAGTGTATATACATAAAAAATTCCAATTATCTGGAATATAGTAGAAATTAGCTGCCATCCTCTAATAAATCACACACACAAACCTTTTAAACTTACCCTGAGGCAAAGCAATGTAGTTTGGGAATCATATAATCTGTGCAGGCTGAAGGTTGTTTGAGGTGGATGGTTCCAAACATGTTTCATTTTAAAAACAGATTGCCATTTTAAACCTGAAGTCATTACTCTTAAACCATTTTTAACATGCCAGCAAAAGCCAACTGGACCAAAGATTTAGCCTTTTATGGATATTTAAAAGGCTGAATGTCAGAATAAATTGTTGGCATTGTGTGTTTCTGCAAACCACAGCATCGTTTTAATCTAAGCTTCAAAAACTAAACATCAATCACCGTCTTCCCAATTCATCAGATACTAAGATTTTGTCACGACCCATTGGCCTCAAATTCTTTTGCTTATTTGTTCAACATGCAGGATTTGAAATGGTGCACTTTAAGCCAAATCACAATCTCTTTGTAACCTCCATCAAGCCAAAATAATACAGTAAGTTATGTAAATGGAGATGGGGTGGGGGCTCGGTTCAGACTCATTACTCAACCAAGGCCAGTCATTACTGTGGATGTTGAGTGGCTGAGGTTGTAGATGCCAACAATGAGATCAGTACTGCATGCTTTAAAATAAATACCCTCCACCACCTGTTTAACTATATCATTCCCAATAAGAATAATGTAAGAAATCTGTATTTTAATATGACTTCACATGAAACCCTACAAATCCATCTACTAAATGTTCAGTTTATTATCACCATTCTCATTTGTAAGTCACACTCATATTTGTATTAATTTTACCGGACAGACACAATTTGGACACGTCAGGTTGGGTGAAGGTTTTGGAGGACCCAAATGCAGAGACTGAAGCTGAAGTGGTATTTTGCAGTTTTAATAAATCAAATAGGTGGCAACTGAGGCAAGAAAAAAAAAAAAATAATAATAATAATAATAACAAATACAGAAAACCAAAATCTAGGAGACATCAAGGAAAACACACATGAGGAGCCAGGAAATGACGAGGAACCAGCAAACAGTGACTGAACAGGAGGTGTATAAATGCGAGACTGAGAAGAAGAAAAGAAGAAAAAGACCAGGCTAATCAGCAGATTGGGAGCAGGTGTGGTCAGAGGAGTCTAGAAGGGAGCTAGGAGAAGGAAACTGAAAAAAAGGGAAATAGAGGGTAAACAAGAAACAATATAACCAAAAACAACTAGAATAACAAGAAATGGAAATTAAACCACATGAATAAAAGTATAACTGAGAACTCAAAAAAGAAAACTTAAACAATACAAGAAAGTGCAGAATCATGACTTGACCTTTATCTATGACAATATTGGAAGCAACTTCAACATTTCCTACAAATTCAACCCAACAGGGTGTGATTAAAAATCAAACTCCCAGATCTGGTAGAATTTCATCTACAGTAAGTTAATGTATAAAACTAGGAGGTCTGAATTCTGCCTTATGCCCACACACATAATAAATACTTATAGGAGCAGTTTTACTTAAAACACATGCATGTGGGTTTTGAACATTTTATGTGTCCAAATTCAGTACAAGGAGTGCATGCTCCTTCTCTCTGGTCAAAATGCCTTTTAATGCCTCTTTCTACTTACGTGTGGAGCTGTTTCGGGGCACTTGGGCCAACTTTTGCCACTTTAAAGGTGGAACCAACTGGAGAAAGTAAATCCATCCCAATAACATGATCCGTACCATAAGCTCATTTGCCCCCAATACAGCCCCCAATGACAGACATAAAAGGAAACAGTTTAACAGTAGCTGCCAACTGATGTTAAACGTAAATATGAAGAGTTCATTGAAGCCTCACTTTCCACACTGTAAACATTGAAGCTAACTCAGTCATTAGTGTGACATATTGAGGGGGCCAGTGGTATTGAATAGACTTTGAAATGTGTTTGGAGAGAAGTTTATGTGCGTGTGTTTTAAATTATGCTGCTTGTATGAGTATTTATTATGTGTGGGCACTTTTCTGAATTATGACTTCATACAAACAACTACTAGATAATTTTTCAAATCTGTTCACTGATAGAGTAGGGGGGGGGTTGCTATGATTATGGGGAAAACCTCAATTTCAGAACCATGGGAGTTCGGACCACCATGAAGAGAATCCGTGAAGGTTTGGAATAAACTTCCAAAAAAAGCTGAAGCACCATATGAACATGAGTCTGTTTAAAACAAAGGGACAGTTTGTCAATTTTTACCATGATGATGAGAGGATTCAGCACTGCATATGGATGGACATATGCTGTGCGTCTGCATGAGGGCATCGAGGGTTATTTTGGCCCTCTTCTTTCCTCTATTGGCATAAGCTTTTGTATCTTCTGTATTGATGCCTGGTGTATGTGTGTGTGTGTCTGGGGTTGGGTTGATGTGTGTGTGTGTGTGTGTGTGTGTGTGTGTGCCTATCTAGCCCTCAGAGTGAGGACCAATTTTTCCAATTTCACCATCGGATTGAGGACCAGTTGGACCAGTGAGGACATTTTGCCGGCCCTCTGATGCTATTTTGCTAATAGTAAGGTTTAGGGCTAAGGTGTCAATTGGGTTAGGGTGAGATATGCCTTGGTAATGGTTAGGTTTAGGTCAACACATGGTCCTCGCTACTGTTGCAGAAAGAGTATGTGTGTGTGTGTGTGTGTGTGTGTGTGTGTGTGTGTGTGTGTGTGTGTGTGTGTGTGTGTGTGTGTGTGTGTTTGTGTGTGTGTGTGTGTGTGTGTGTGTGTGTGTGTGTGTGTGTGTGTGTGTGTGTGTGTGTGTGTGTGTGTGTGTGTGTGTGTGTGTGGGTGGGTGTGTGTGTGTGTGTGTTTGTCTGTATCTGGACAGATATAGGTGTGTGCATGTGAATGTCTGGTATAGGTATTTTGTAACGTATATTTATTCAGGTATGACTCATTAAAAGCAAACCCGATAAAAATATACCAACAATTAAAGTAATAACTACAGATATCAGTACCAATTAATATCATAAATAGAAAGAAAAAAACAAAGAAGGCCATGAAAGTAAAACCGGGACTAAAATACGTCTTAAACAAATCATTCACAAAAAACACTTTATCTAAAAACTGATGAGTGGCACTAAATACAAGTGTGTTTTTCTCTCTCCACCACCAGGTGGTGCCCTGTCCTCGTTGGGCCTCCCCACACACTTGCGGCTCGTTGGACCATTACTGGAGGACTGTTTGAGCAGTGGGCTGTCACTACCTCGGGGCCAGAGTGTTTGCCAGTTTTGGGTACTCTAGCTAAGCTGAGATTAGCTGAGTCTAACCTGAGCCTTTGTTTCTCTGAGTCGTACACTCACCCGCCACTTTATTAGGTACCCCATGCTAGTAACGGGTTGGACCCCCTTTTGCCTTCAGAACTGCCTCAATTCTTCGTGGCATAGATTCAACAAGGTGCTGGAAGCATTCCTCAGGGAGTTTGGTCCATATTGACATGATGGCATCACACAGTTGCAGCAGATTTGTCGGCTGCACATCCATGATGCGAATCTCCCGTTCCACCACATCCCAAAGATGCTCTATTGGATTGAGATCTGGTGACTGTGGAGGTCATTTGAGTACAGTGAACTCATTGTCATGTTCAAGAAACCAGTCTGAGATGATTCCAGCTTTATGACATGGCGCATTATCCTGCTGAAAGTAGCCATCAGAAGTTGGGTACATTGTGGTCATAAAGGGATGGACATGGTCAGCAACAATACTCAGGTAGGCTGTGGTGTTGCAACGATGCTCAATTGGTACCAAGGAGCCCAAAGAGTGCCAAGAAAATATTCCCCACACCATGATACCACCACCACCAGCCTGAACCGTTGATACAAGGCAGGATGGATCCATGCTTTCATGTTGTAGAAGCCAGATTCTGACCCTTCCATCTGAATGTCGCAGCAGAAATTAAGACTCATCAGATCAGGCAACGTTTTTCCAATCTTCTATTGTCCAATTTCGATGAGCTTGTGCAAATTGTAGCCTCAGTTTCCTGTTCTTAGCTGAAAGGAGTGGCACCCATGTGTGGTCTTCTGCTGCTGTAGCCCATCTGCCTCAAAGTTCGATGTACTGTGCGTTCAGAGATGCTCTTCTGCCCACCTTGGTTGTAACGGGTGGTTATTTGAGTCACTGTTGCCCTTCTATCAGCTCGAACCAGTCTGGCCATTCTCCTCTGACCTCTGGCATCAACAAGGCATTTCCGCCCACAGAACTGCCGTTCACTGGATGTTTTTTTCTTTTTTGGACCATTCTCTGTAAACCCTAGAGATGGTTGTGCGTGAAAATCCCAGTAGATCAGCAGTTTCTGAAATACTCAGACCAGCCCTTCTGGCACCAACAATCATGCCACGTTCAAAGTCACTCAAATCACCTTTCTTCCCCATACTGATGCTCGGTTTGAACTGCAGGAGATTGTCTTGACCATGTCTACATGCCTAAATGCACTGAATTGCCGTCATGTGATTGGCTGCTTAGAAATTAAGTGTTAACGAGCAGTTGGACAGTTAAATCTGCACATTGAGAGCAATGTGCTTTGTTAGGAACATAAGGAACAATCATATCTCTGATATAAAATGGAGCTTTGCCTTTTAAGGCTTTATATGTGAGAAGGAGAATTTTAAAGTGTGTAGCCTGGGAGCCAGCTTTCTATTTTTAAAGTTTTTCATTTTCAAAGGGGCTACATTGTCTATGGAAGAACGCAGAGCACTAGAAACCCAATACACAAAATCATCAACCCTTGAAAGGGAATATACTACTTTTGCCCTTTGCAGTACTGCTCAGTGACACAGAGGAGAGAGAAAGTAAAGCAAATTCTTTAACATTTTAACTGCAAATCTGATAATTGTCTGCTGAAGTGAAACCTTCCTTTGGGGGAGGAGAACTGTGTTAAAGTAATCCTGAAAGTTAATAAAAAAAAAGTTAAGAAAGGACAGGGTTATGAGGAAACAGTTATTTCTTCACATTCAATGCCATATGTCACCACAAGGTCCAAAGTATGAAGATGGGAATATGTGGGACTATTCACATTTTGAACAAATTCTTTAGTCAACAGGCTGCATTCAAGCTATCACCTTTAGTGTTAGGATGGATGTTAAAATCCCTCACTATGATGACCTTGTAAGTATTCAACAGCAAATCAGATAGGAAGTCAGATAACCCATCTAAATAAGCAGATTAGGAACTGGTAGACAATACAAAAAAAAGTTATAAAAATAAGAGGTTTTGTTGCTTTGCAATTTGGATGAGGGAACTAAGGGTTAAATGTTCAAAAGGGTTAATTGTTAACTGGCTTTGGAGTAATAATTAAGTCTGATTAAAAGATTGTTTCTTCTCCTCCTCCTTGCCCAGACAAAGTATGTGAAAATTTAAAGGTATAGAGAAGAATGTTCTTTATCTGGGTGGATCATTAAAATAAATGTTCAATTAACGGTGGTGAGTCCAACATAGTGGAAAAATTGTAAAAGAAAATTGAACCAGTCTATTTGTACATTATAATACTTTTTATTTTGTTACTGTTGCATTCTCAGCAATATGAAAGCACTGAATAAATGTATGGCATTCAAATTTGTGTTTGGGCTTATTTTTAGCTACCGTAAATAAAAAAACCTAACAACAGCCTTTAAATCCTGTAACTGCAGGTTCATCATCCCCAACCCTTATAGTAGGGGTAACAAATTAAAATTTTGCAGGGTCCGAATAGAGAAAAGCATCAACCAGTAAAGGTCTGGAGACATTCTTAATGATCTATTACTTTAAACAGAAATTAACACTGAAATAAAATGAGGTCTTTATGCATCCTGTCATGTATTTATCCAGGTTTTGTATCAATAACAAGGAGACGGGTAGTACTGTGGTTGCGGCCCGCTTTACTGAACAGAACTGGCAGGATACAGGAAAAACAACCCCCCTCCGTAACATGGGGGTACGGTGGCCGCAGAGGCACAAACAAAGCACCAGTAGAACTCAAATGAATATCTAACATTTTCTCCCCCCATACTCAGTAAGACTAACCCCAGAATAAGATAACGTACACCAAAAGGAGGTATAACATAACTTCTACATTTTCGACCCACGAGAAAAAAGGCTATGAAAGTCCTACAGCAAGGATTCAGCTACAAGTTCAGGCAGTCAGGAGGCCGTCGCTCTCGCGTGGGATACCGGTGAGGAGACGGCGGTGGCGCTGAATCCATTGTCAACGGGGGCTGGGGAACCTGGTCTGTGACATTGTCCTCTTGAAGTGTGGCTGACAGGGTGTCAAGGTTGGCCAGGTCCTCCACCACGTCTACTTGGCCGGAGATATCTCTCGGGGGGAAGCCCATTGGTTCCGGGGCAGGGCCCTTGCTGGCCAATAGTTGGTCCGTATGACGACGCCACACTACGTCATTGTTGGTGCGTACTTGGTATGACAGTGGCCCGGTAATGGCCACTACCTCTGCTGGCACCCACCTGGGACCCCTTAGGTAGTTGCGAGCTAGGACCGGGTCTCCAATATTAAAAGACCATGGTGTGCCTGCCCTACGTTGGCTCTGCTCTTGCTGACTGCTCTGGACAGTTTGGCTCCTTGACTGCGGCCGTTGTCGCTCACCAGCTGTTCCGGCATTCCATACCGGCTGAACATTTCCTCCAGATGCTCTGTGATTTTCCTGTTGGTTGTAGACCTCATGATGGCCACGTCTGGCCATTTGCTGTGTGCGTCCACCACCACCAACAACATTCTGTCTTCGATTGGTCCTGCAAAGTCAATGTGTATACGCTGCCACAGCTCCACGGGCCATTCCCATGGATGGACTGCTGCTAGTTTAGGTGTGTTTCGTATAGTCTGGCAGGTAGTGCAGCGGCCTGCAAAGTCCTCGATGTGCTGGTCTTGCCCCGGCCACCGGAAATAGCTGCGGGCCAGCTCCTTCATGCGCACTATGCCACAGTGCCCGACGTGGAGTTGTTCCAGCATGGGGCCCCGCAGAGAAGAGGGTATGATTACCCTTCTGCCCCACAGCAAACACCCCAACTGTGCAGACGGTTCTTGTTGCCTGACCAAGTATGGTTTGTTGTCAGGTGTGCTTGTGATTCTCCTGCCTTTTATGATGGTATCCATTACCGCTGATAACACCAGATCGTTTCGGGTGGCATGTCGCACCTGTTTAGCAGTGACAGGGGTGTCGCTCGCGTGCTGGAAGTAGAAGATGTCACTTGGTTGGGTCATTGGCCTTGCAACGGGGAGCGATAAGCGGGAGAGGCCATCGGCATTACCATATAATTCGGATCGATGGTACTTAATGTCGTAATCATGGCCTGAGAGCAGCAGGGCCCATCTCTGCATTCTGCTTGGGGTAAATGGTGGAATACCCGCGTGTGGTCCCAGCAGGGCTGTCAGTGGTTTGTGGTCAGTTAGAAGCGTAAATCTCCTTCCAAAAAGGTACTGGTGGAATTTCCTTATTCCAAACACGATGCTCAGGGCCTCCCGCTCAGTCTGCGCATAATTACATTCAGCTTTGTTTAGGGTCTTAGGGGTGAAAGCGATGGGTTTATCCGTGCCGTCCGGCATGATGTGAGAGACCACCGTCCCAACTCCATAGGGGGATGCGTCGCAGGCCAACTGAAGTGGCAGTGCTGGGTTGAAATGGGTAAGCACCTCAGAGTTCAGCAGGGCTTTCTTTGAGCTGGTGAAAGCTATCTGGCAAGCCTCTGACCACTCCCATTTCTTTCTGTGCCTCAGTAGCTAGTGGAGGGGCTTCAATAAGGTGGAGAGATTGGGAAGGAATCGACCATAGTAGTTCAGGAGACCCAGGTAAGAGCGTAACTGGTTGATGTTTTGTGGTCCAAAATGGCTTTGGTCTTGGAGGGAGCCTTGTGTAGACCTTTATCATCGATCACGTGACCAAGGTACTCAATGGAGGACTCACATTTCTCCTTGCGGACTTTCAGTCCGTGTTCCCTCAGCCTCTGTAGTGTTATGTCCAGGTTGTGGAGGTGGTGAGCGTTGTCCCTCCCCGTTAAGAGGATATCGTCCAAGTAGCACTGCACCCCTGGGAGACCCACCAGAATCTGATCTATGGCCTTTTGGAAGAGTGCAGGGGCCGATGTTATGCCAAAAGCCAAACGGCGGTACCGAAAAAGGCCCTTGTGTGTGACTGTCAGTAACCCTTTGGACTCGGGGTCCACCGGCATCTGTAGGTAGGCCTGGTTCAGGTCAATTTTACTAAACCGTTTGCCATTCGCTAGATCTGCAAACAGGTCTTCAATGAGGGGCATCAGATAGTGTTCATTTTGCAAGGCTGGGTTAACAGCCACTTTGAAGTCGCCGCAAATTCGTAGACTGACGTTTTTCTTAAGGACAGGCACAATTGGGGTAGCCCAGTCACTGACAAGCACAGGTTTGAGCACTCCACTATTCACCAGATTGTCCAGCTCTTTTTCTACTTTCGGACGCAGTGAGTATGGAACCGGCCTTGCCTTGATGAATCTGGGGATGCTGCCTGGTTTTAGGGTCAACTTTGCAGTGATGCTTTTCATATGTCCTAATCCCTCAGTGAAAAGTTTGCCGTGTTACTTTAAGATAGCTTCTAGGGCGGTCTCTCCTTGACTAAGCATGCGGACAGTAGGCCAGTCAATCCGCACTTTATCCATCCATGAGCGGCCTAGCAGGGATGGGTAGTTGCCCCGAACAACGTATAGGGGCAGCTTTAAGCATTGTCCATTTAGCTCCACCTTAACATTGACCAGGCCCTTGACAGCCACTGTCTCCCCTGTGTAGGTCTTCAGCACCACCCGTGCTTGTTGGATAGGTAAGTGGTGTAAGTGTTCTTTGTACACTGTCTCTAAAACTAGCGACACTGCTGCCCCAGTGTCAATTTCCATCCGTACTGGTTTACCTTCCAACAAGGGTGTTGTCCAGTAGCTATCAGACCCTCCAGCTAGCGACAGAATGTGGAGGGGCACCTCCTCATCATCTGTAGATTCGCTGGTGTCAATTTCCTTTTTCATCACATGCACCGTTTTTTTATGTGTAGCGGCTCTCTTGCTTTTGTCTGTGCTTCTATATGTTGAACTAGTCCCTTTTTTCTTACTGCGACAAGCCTTTTCAATGTGACCTTTTTTTCCCACAGGCATGGCAGTCTAGTTCCATACCCCTTGCACTCAGCTGCCATGTGGCCTGTTTGGCCACAGCTATAACATGTCCTCGTTGGCGTGCTGTCCTCTGCCCCAGCGATCTTCAGCACTTTAGCTGTGGATGCACTCAGCTGATGTGCCTCCTTTGCAGCCAATTCCATTGACACACTGATTTCAATGGCTTTATTCAGAGTTAATTTGTCCTCAGTCAGCAGTTTTCTCTGAGCGGCCTCGCTGCACAGCCCACAAACCAGCCGGTCACATATTGCATCCTTAAGCTTGTCTTCTGAAAATTCACAGTGCTCTGCTAATTTCCTTAGCGCAGCTACAAACATCGTCACTGTGAGAAATGGTCAGTGTTTTAACAATAACGTACAAAGCTTAGGTTCAAGTTTTATATATATATATATATATATATATATATATATATATATATATAGAGAGAGAGAGAGAGAGAGAGAGAACAGATAGATGAGCAAATTGAGGGATTTAGGGGTCAGGGCGGACGTTCGGACACAGCTGTCATGATTTAACTAAGGTCTGACCCAAAAATGCAGAAATCATAATAGAGAGACACAGATAAAAAGTGCAACGGGTTTTATTGAAGAGGTTAAGCTCGGTGAAGAGTCTCTCGGTAGTCTGCTCAGCCGGAACTGGAAGGCGAGGGGAAGACAGACTGTTAGTTCAGGCTCAATGGGAATTTTGATTCGTTGATCTTGAAGGAGAGGATCTGTTTTTTGACTCACGTTTCCAGAGAAGTGAAGGATCCTTGACTCCAATCTGTGTGTTGGTTTTCCAGAGTATGTCTGATTCGGTGGAGGGCGGAACAGGGTTTACCCAGAACTTGGACGGTGTAGATGGACACCGTCCATCTACACCGTCACTGATTGCCACTCAGATTTCCTACTGTACTTGAACGGGTCGTGGTGAAGATGATTCCCTTGCTCAGAGAGTAATTTCAACGTCCTCAAAAGGAGACTCTATCCAAACATCCTGTTTGAATCCCTCGCTCAGTTTAAGACTCAGTTGATCCCTCCTTGGAGAGGAGGTCCGAAAAGGTCCAGTTTGCAGGATGACTTCCTGCCGAGAGGCAAAGACAAAAACAAAGTTAAATCTCAGGGAGACAAGAACTCAGTCTTACTCAATGAAAACTCAGCTTGGCTAGAGTACCAAAAACTGGCAAACACTCTGGCGTCGAGGTAGTGGCAACCAGCAGCTTAAGAGCACTCCGATAATGAGGTAACCGTCAGCAGGTGTGTGAGGAGGTGGACCGGAACCAGGCACCTCCTGCTGGTGGAAGGGAGAACAACACAAAAGACAAACCCACCGACTGGAGTCCTGACAACAGCCACTTTTTGTGCACAAGCTTCTTTTTTCTGGTGTTATTTTCTGTCTGCAGAGCTTGTGGTTGCATTTGGAGGTCAAGGCAAGGCAAGGCAAGGCAATTTTTTTTGTATAGCACAATTCAGTACAAAGACAATGCAAAGTGCTTTAAATGATCAAAATACAGGAAGATAAAACAGAATCAAAGCAAGTAGGAAAAAAATAAAATAAATAAAATAAAAAATTCAGAAACAAAAAAGAATATTAAAAACAGTTGGACTTAAAAAAATATGTTTTAGTTGAACTGTTTAACAGTCGAAGGCAATCCTAAACAAATGTGTTTTTAGTCTTGATTTAAAGGAACTCAGGCTTTCTGCACTTTTACAGTTTTCTGGAAGTTTTTTCCAGATAAAAGTGGAGCATAGGAACTAAATGCTGCTTCTCCATGTTTAGTTCTGGTTCTAGGTATGCAGAGCAGGCTGGAGCCAGAAGACCTGAGTGGTCTGGAGGGTTGATAAACTGATAGCAAGTCTGTGATGTATTTAGGTGCTAAGCCATTCAGAGATTTATAAACTAACAGAAGTATTTTAAAGTCTATTCTCTGAGATACAGGGAGCCAGTCTACTTTCTAAGTCTTAGTGTGGACACGGGCAGCAGCGTTCTGGATCAGCTACAGCTGTCTGATCCACTTTTTAGGCAGACCTGTGAAAACTGTCATGATGGGTTATGGAATCTAGCCCATATGCAGAACAACTCGGAGGCAGGGAAAAAAGTTCAAAGGTTTATTTACAAAGATGTATATTAATGAGTACAGGTCCCAGGTTAGGGGGACTGGTCAGGAATTGGTTCACCGCTGATCTAGAGAGGAGCAGAGCTGCAGAGAGGGGGGAACCTTGTGGGTCCAGCATCAGTTGACAGGCCGAGGGCTGAGGGCTAGCAGAGCTGAGTGCAGGCAGGAGGAGAACTGACAACTTGCCAGAGGCGGTCTGAGTGCCGGCAGGCAGGTTCCTGGTTGAGAACAGAGTGCAGGCAGGAGGAGAGCTGAGAGCTGGGCAGAGGCAAGCTGAGTGCTGGCGGGCAGGTTCCAGGTTGGGAACACAGTGCAGGCAGGAGGAGAGCTGAGGGCTGGGCAGAGGCAGTCTGAGTGCTGGCGGGCAGGTTCCAGGTTGGGAACACAGTGCAGGCAGGAGGAGAGCTGAGAGCTGGGCAGAGGCAGTCTGAGTGCTGGCGGGCAGGTTCCAGGTTGGGAACACAGTGCAGGCAGGAGGAGAGCTAAGGGCTGGGCAGAGGCAGTCTGAGTGCTGGCGGGCAGGTTCCAGGTTGGGAACACAGTGCAGGCAGGAGGAGAGCTGAGAGCTAGGCTGAGGCAGTCTGAGTGCTGGCGGGCAGGTTCCAGGTTGGGAACACAGTGCAGGCAGGAGGAGAGCTGGGCAGAGGCAGTCTGAGTGCTGGCGGGCAGGTTCCAGGTTGGGAACACAGTGCAGGCAGGAGGAGAACTGAGAGCTAGGCTGAGGCAGTCTGAGTGCTGGCGGGCAGGTTCCTGGTTGGGAACACAGTGCAGGCAGGAGGAGAGCTGAGAGCTAGGCTGAGGCAGTCTGAGTGCTGGCGGGCAGGTTCCAGGTTGGGAACACAGTGCAGGCAGGAGGAGAGCTGAGAGCTGGGCTGAGGCAGTCTGAGTGCTGGCGGGCAGGTTCCAGGTTGGGAACACAGTGCAGGCAGGAGGAGAGCTGAGAGCTAGGCAGAGGCAGTCTGAGTGCTGGTGGGCAGGTTCCAGGTTGGGAACACAGTGCAGGCAGGAGGAGAGCTGAGAGCTGGGCAGAGGCAGTCTGAGTGCAGGTAGGCAGATTCCAGCTTTCTCTCTCTCTCTCTAGAGAGAGCTGGGTTGAGACGGTCAGAGTGCAGGCTGGCAGACTCCAGGTTTTGCTCTCTCTCTCTCTCCTGAGAGCTGGGTTGAGACGGTCAGAGTGCAGGGCTTACTGTGTGCTTGCAGGCAGATCACAGACAGAGTCTCTCTCCTAATTTTCCTCTGAGGGCGGGCAGGCAGATGCTGACAGAGGAAGCCCTCCAGAGTTCAACAGAGAGCAGACAGACAGATCACCGGCAGAGAAACTCTCCAGAGTTTCAGGTTAACAGGCTGGTTCAACCTGTGAGGCAGAGAGGAGAAAACAGGATCAGGTTCAGATCACAAAAAGTCAGAAGACTTAGACAGGCAGGTTGGCTCAGGTTTAGCTAACCGTTACTGGCAAACACTCTGGAGTTGGAGTGTTAGTCTCCTCCTCCTTAAGTAGGCCCAAGGCTGATGAGGAGATGAAAGACAGGTGTTGCAGGTGAGCACAAGCCCTCAGGAAGGGATCCTTGGCGCCCTCTGGTGGGCAGGCCTCTAAATCCCAACAGACAGCAGAAGCCCTCAGGAAGGGATCCTCAGCGTCCTCTGGTGGGCAAACCTCCGGATCCCAACAAAAACACTGTTGCAGTAATCAATTCGACTAAAAATAAACACATGGATTAGTTTTTCTAGATCATGCTGAGAGACATTTTGTTTTGTTTTATTTAATAAACGTTTGAACTTTCCTACTGACTGTCTCTCCTTGAATACTGGGTCCATCTGTCCTGGTTTCATGACAGAATGATCTGGCCAAAAAAGGACCCATCGGGGGACAGTCAGTAGGAGAAGGTTGTTTTTTCTTTTCGGGTTTGTTTTTTGGCTCTGTTCTGACATGCGGGAGGTTTGTTAATCTGTGTTTTTGTTCTGTGCCTCCCAATGTCAGAAGCCCGTGTTTTTTGTTTAGGTTTTTCTCTATGATCTGTGTCTGGTCTTGACCCCCCCCTACCTGGATCCTGCCATCCTGTTTCTGTTCCTGTCTGTTCTGGATCCCTCACCAGGATTGGCTTCCAGCATGACCTCTGGGACTGCAGCACTGGGGACTTTCGTGGTCTGGACTGTTAAACCAGGTAAGTGACCAACACAGATAATCTTCTATCAGTTGATCGTGGTCACTTACCTGTGTTTCTCCTCTAGAGTGTCTGAGATTGGGCGGTGCCCTGCCCCCCTGCCTGCAGTGTCCGCGAGCCACAGCTCCGCTTTTGTTTTGTTTTATTTAATAAACATTTGAACTTTCCTACTGACTGTCTCTCCTTGAATACTGGGTCAATCTGTCCTCGGTTCATGACAGAGTATTATTAATGTTCTTGTTAATGATTTCAGAGAAGAAAGATTCTCTTGCATTTTTCAGTTTCAAGCTATATCTGTAAAGTCTCTCTTCAAGGATGTTATAGTGAACCTGGAGTTTCGTCTTTCTCCACCTGCATTCAGCTTTTCGACACTCCCTTTTTTCACTTCTAACTGCTGGAGCACTTCTGCAAGGAGATTTTTTCTTTAATTGAAGCAATGTAGGTAATGATGTCTGAGACTTTAGACTGAAAGTTATCTACTAGCTCATCTACTGAGTTGCACCCCAAGGTTGAAGTAGCAGAGTAAGCTTGAATAAAAGCTTCTGTGGCATTTTCCTTAAAGGTGCGTTTTCTTATGATGTCCCTTTGGCTAAATGAGTCACTGGAAATGATGCCCTCAAAGGTAACAGAAAAGTGATCAGATAGGGCAACATAGGGCTGGGCGATAATTCAATAACGATATATATCGATCGATAG
Organism: Cyprinodon tularosa; assembly: GCF_016077235.1. Lineage (NCBI taxonomy): Eukaryota > Metazoa > Chordata > Actinopteri > Cyprinodontiformes > Cyprinodontidae > Cyprinodon > Cyprinodon tularosa. The sequence continues at coordinate 732,234 of NW_024038589.1, read as the reverse complement.
ACGTGTGGCGCAATAGAAAAAAAGAGGGTCGATAAAAGTTCGATAAAAAAGAAACTTAGTTTTCCTTCCTTCTTATTGTAGCCTATCATGTAGGTTTATGCTAGTCACTGCTTCCTCCCAACCAATCACAATCGCGGACCCAGGCATGCCGTCACCAAGCGCCGCCCTCTCAAACCACAACACAGAGCACATGAAGCTATGCAGCAAGGAGAGGCGGAGGAAATTGTTTCAAAGAAGGGTTTTTGTAGTTCGGCAGTCTGGCAGTATTTCGGTCATGGCAAGTCGGACCAAAAACAAACCACAGTCATCTGTAAAATGTGTAGGGAACCAGTGAAAACGAAGTCTGATAACACAACCAACTTTTTTTTTTTTTTTATCATCTCAGCCGCTCACACCCGCAGGAGTACGAGCTGTGTAATCCCCGGCGCGGCTCTCCTCCGAGGAATCTTCGGGAATTTCAGGAAAATATATATATATTTTCAGTTCTGGGCAGTTTCCCACGTAGTTCTAACAATTGAGATAAAAATGCTGAGGGGCCAACAACTTCAAAGTGATAACTCAGGTTAAAGCAGGAAACAGGGGGCTGCGGCGGCGGTGGGGGGGCATTTATTTATTTGTTATATTTATTTTGGTCACTTTTCTGGTCACTTTAGTTTATTCTTTGTCAGTATTTAATAACATAACTCAGGTCTCTTAAGTTATTTTTCTTTAAAACAATTCTGTTATGGTTAAAAAAGTTGGTTGAATAAAGATTTAATTGGAAGTCTGTGTTTGTGTTTTTTATTAAAATTAAGTCATTTAGCAATATTATAAAAAGTCCAGGCAGAGCTGCACATAAAATATGGTTTCAAATCTTTTCAATAATTATCGATATCGATCAATATGCATTTTTTTTTATCGATAAGCCTTTTTTCTATATCGCCCAGCCCTAGGGCAACATCAGTAACACTGACTTTAGAAATCTTCAGACCTTTAGTGATCAAGTCTAAAATATGTCCCTGTTTGTGCGTTGGTTGTTTAACATGTTGAGTTAAACCAAAGTTTCTAAGTGTGTCACACAGTTCTTTTGCACTTCTGTCTTCAGGGTTGTCAACATGAAAGTTAAAGTCTCCCACAATAATTAAACAGTCATAATCAACGCATATCACAGACAGGAGGTCACTAAAATCATTAAAAAAAATTGACGTGGACTTAGGAGGCCTGTAAACATTTAGAAACATAGTTCGTACCGGGCTCTTTACCTGCAGAGCCAAATGTTCAAAAGAGTCACATTTTCCCAATAACACCTTTTTACACTTCAGTGAGTCATTAAACAATGTTGCCACTCCTCCACCTTTCCTTTGCTGTCTGTTCGCTAATGTTTAATAAAGCCAGTTTATATGAATTAGTGGTTGATGTTGTCTCTTTGGCAGGCTGCATCTGACTATTTATGACTCTTAAGTGTCTGTTCCTGTTTGTTTCCATTTTGTTTTTCTTATTTCTGTCACGTATTATTACAGATATTCCATAATCTCTGGTGGAAGGCCCAAGCTGATGGTGGAAACTGTTATGTCTGATAAGCTTGTTGCCAGGGCCCGGTGTGTATCACGGAGAAGTTATCTGTAGGTCCTGACTTTCCTTGATATGTAGGGGAGTATCTGGGGCTCTGCTGCGTTTAGAAGATGCTGGTTTTTTCACATAGCTGCGGCTTTCAGAATGGCTATGTGGAGAGGATGTCAACTGTAGGCCAATCTTGAAAACTTTGTTCATGTTATGAGAAAATTCCAGAAAAGGGACATCTGGGCTTTGTGGGGAAGAGGGGGAATTGGGTGCAGTCTGGAATGGTGACTGTGGGGATGGAGGTTTTTGGTTCTCTTTGGAATTTAAAGGGGAGTCCTCTTTTTGTCCTGCTGAGATCTGGGATGAATCCTCCTGTAGTTCTGACGTAGGCTCTTTCTGTGTCATCTTTTTGGCCATCTTTATCTTGGCTTGTTCGGGCTTTACTGGGCTTATCGTTTGTTTAGGCACTGGTTGAGCTTTATTTTGGAACAAAGCTGATGGTGCATGGTTCACAGAATAGAAAATGTTTGATATCAGCCGTTTCGCTCCTGACCTATTTAAAGAGAAACCATCTCTGTTGAACAGATGTCTCCTCTCCCAAAAGAGGTTAAAGTTGTCTATGAACGTTACAGTTGTTTGTTTGCATGTTGCATCCAGCCATTTGTTAAACATCAGAACTCTGGAAAACATTTCATCTCCACAATTAATGGGCACATGAGGGCCGCTGAGAAACACCTTGACATTAAGACCATCACTAAATTCAGCAGACAAATGTAATCCTCTTTCAGTATTTCTGATTTTCTCAGGGCTGCGTCGCCCAAGGCTTCAGCTTGTATGATGAGTTTTTCCAAGGTCAGGCGTTTTTTCATGATGTCTGGAAGGATGTCTGATACATTAGACACCAGGCCACAGTTCAAAGGGTTATAAATCAACACCTCTGTGTTTTTCTTGTTACAGAAATGTTTAATCCCACTTATAGATCCATTGCATAATATCAGGGTCCTTGGCCCTGTGGCCTGTTTTTTCTCTGGTAGCTTAGAGTGAAGATTGTTGACATACCTTTGATTGTCATTGTGATCCTTCTGGGTCTCATCTTGGAGTGGAGCAAATCTGTTTTGTAACGGAATTCCAATATTTCCAGCAGGTTTACTCCTATCATTTGTTGCAAGAACATCCCGTTTTTGTTTCACTTTTCTTGGGACATCTGTCTGTGGTCTCGGCCAGTTTTCAGTGTCTAGGTGGGGGGTTCGTTGATCCTTTGGTCTAGCACCCAGAGTGGTCCTGGGATTCTCATTTTCCTCTGGGAACTGTTTGTTCGCTGACTTGCTGTGCTGGTGGTCCCCCTTCGGAATCACAGGCAGCGTTGTTTCATTACCATACCAGGCGTATACAACATAGTTTACTTCAAGTTGGTGGATTTTCAGCTCCATGATAGCTATTTTCTGTAGAAGCTTATCAAAGTTCTCTGTGCTGAAGGTAGGCATCCTTTGAATCGGGTGGTTCTTCTCCATACTGAGAAGTTTGGAGTTTGGAGGAGATGACTCCAACAGAATATGTGCTTCATTCAGTTCATGTAACCATATTTCTGTTAAAAATATAAAGTCGTTAATTAAAAGAGATTTTCCTGACAGAGATCTAATGTTTAATAAAGCCAGTTTATATGACTTAGTGGTTGATGTTGTCTCTGTAGCAGGCTGCATCTGACAGTTTATGACTCTTAAGTGTCTGTTCCTGTTTGTTCCCACTTTTTTTTTTTTTTATTTCTGCCACATATCACAGATATTCCATAATCTCCAGTGGAAGGCCCAATCTGATGCTGGAAACTGTTGTGTTTAAAAAACTTGTTGCCAGGGCCCGGTGTGTATCATGGAGAAGTTATCTGAAGGTCCTGATGTTCTGTGATATGTAGAGGACGATCTGGGGCCCTGCGGCTTTTAGAAGATGCTGTTTTTTTCACATAGCTGCGGTTTTCAGAATGGCTATGTGGAGAGGATGTCAACTGTAGGCCAATCTTAAAAACTTTCTTCATGTTATGAGAAAATTCCAGAAAAGGAACATCTGGGCTTTGTGGAGAAGAGGGGGATCTGTGTGTTTGTATGTAAAGGGTTGGGATGCGGTCTAGGTTAAGAAAGCCATGGATGAGCCAGCAGATCTTCCAGAGAGGGGTATTCGTTGGGACCACTAAGCAGGCTCTTTGTCAGAAAATCCTGGCAATTCCTTGACAGCAGTTGGCTGAATTCATAACCCATGCTGAAGATAAACGGATAGTGGAGTAACTTGTACAGGACCGATCCCAGCTGCGATACGGCTCTGATTTCAGCTTTGCGTTTCACTTGACTCAACGAATCGATTGGTGGGTCATAAATCCTTCTATAATCTGAAAGTGTTTTTTTGTCAAGAAAGGAACTTATCCCAAAGTCTATGAGGTAGACTTTTGGCTCCTCTGAATCTGTCCTTATCAGGATATTACCCCAATTAATGTCTTTGTGGTCGATGTTTGCATTGTGAAGGTAAATGACTGCTTGCACCAGCTGTTTTATTATGATCTTGGCATCATTCTCATTGACGGGAGGTTTTTGCTTTGAGAGGTAGTCAAGGAGGTTATCACAAGGCACAGGTCTCTCCATTACTAGAATTAGCTCCTCATCCAGATTGTACCAGTCCAGTAGGTACACCATAGATGGTTGTCGCACTGGTTCATCTCTCAGTTTGAGCATGACAGCCACTTCCAGGGGAAGATTTCTATCATTTTCATCGTTACGGTTGTATAACACCATTTTTTTTGGGATGTGTTTGATTGCCACAGGTAATTTATCCTCCCGACGATAACCTGCAAACACAGACCCAAACGCTCCTTGTCCCAGTTTATGAAGCTCGACATATTTTTTTCGAAGCTCCGCTTCTTGAGAATCTGCTTCATTTTCTGATTCAACAAACTTCACCTTTTTATTGATCGGTTGTTCAATAATGTCTTCAGCCTCCCTCTTAAGATTCCTCTCTCTTGAATCTTGTTTTGTACTGGAAAGTAGCACACTGGGGTCCCTAGACTCCTTGCTGGTTTCCAATGAGAGGGAAGGTTTAGTTGGGACTTGCGCCATTGGTTCCTCCGTCTTTATTTTCTTCGCAGGTGGGTCAGTTTTCTCATTTTCTGTCATTTTCCTTTTTGGAATCGCCATGGTCCTAATCTGGTTCTGGCAACTTGTGTAAGGTCCTACCTTCACAAAGATCTTGGTGCTTTTTCTCTGGATCTCAAGTTCAGCTCCGTTCTTAGGACTGCTGTCTTCACTAGACCCTGAACTCTGTAGTGTTATGGCGCCGTTGCTTTCTTGTTCTGTTCTGATGGCTGACGCTGAACACGTCTTTCTAGACTTTTTGACCATCTTTGATTGTTGTTTAATTTGTTTACCTACAATCGAAAGCAGCTTGAAACTTTTTCAGAGAGCTCTGAAAAAATGTCCAGTTACAGTGGTGGCTATGGTGCAAAATGTGATGTCATAAAGAATGAAGCCACACCCTTAGAATGTTGACTTCTTATGCATCTGTGATGTCATCATGAATGAAGCCACCCCTTTAGAATGTTTTTGTAACCTAGCAACCCTCCCACGTACACAAAATAGCAACAGTAAAAGACCATAAAACCAAAAACTGTCCTTTACTTTATTAAATACATTAAATAACTGTAAATCAAGTGACTGGAACAAACACTGAATATTACAGTAAAAATATATAAAACTCACAGTCATTTAGGGTAAAAAATAATTAATATGCTAATAATAAATGAATAATTTTAAAAAAATTGCGGTACACAGTTTTTTTTTTCTTGAACCTACATTTTTGCGGCATTTGGATAAAACTCCTCGCTATGTGGCTGAGTTCTGCACATTAAAATTTACTGGAAATACTTGATTGTGAAGCAAGGATGAACTTAAATTTTTACAGAAGCAAAATGTTTAAAAATATAGCCCACTGTAAAAATGCCAAGAGTGCAATTTTGTAAAAAGAAAAATATATTTTGCCTCCTCTTTTCAAATCTTTGTTATCCAATGAACGACCTTGCTGAGAGTTTCCACCAATAGGGTGATGCGCTGCTAAGCTTTGCACTGAATGCCTGTAGGAAGAGCCAGATAGCCCTCATCAGCTAACAGACTGTACCTGTTGAGCTCCCACCACCGACAGTCAATGCGCAGCAAAAATATTTTAGTTGTCTGACGCTTTCCTCACCTGGAATGCCTAAAATTAATATGCAGTACACCCGCCAGGTTTGAGTATTTTAGACGCCATGCTAATTTAATTGTTTCTTGGAGTTTGCTAGGTTTGTTGAGTAGTTTTATCAGCTTTATAAAAAACCTACCAGTAAAGTTTTGAATATAGAAATAAATAGAAACTGACTGATGAGCCATACAGTATGTGTGTGAGGTTAGCTAAGTGGAAGACATGTTGAGGTGTAATTTCTGTGTTAAGGGGTAGCAGTCATTAAAGGTGCTGTAGGAGATCTTGGAAAAATGGTTCCGGCAAGCTATATTTTTGAACATACACAACCATGCCTCTCCCTTCAGACCACCCCGTGAAACCAAGCATTCAAAACACATGAATGTGCATGCTGTCTGCAGCACGTCCAGAGCAGCTGAAGTGGCAAGTCGCACAGAGCTGGCAGGGAGAAGGACAGCCCTGATGATGCAGAGCACTATGATCACTCCTCTAAAACAGTTTATTAACGCCTAAAATAACTAAAAAAGTTGAAATCTGCCGGCAAAACATGTTCACTTTTATTATCCTGGTGCCAGCAGTTTGGATTACGAACATAAAGAAGGCCTTCCTGCCACCGAAGCAAACCATGAGGGGGCGATAAGGCCATAAGGCAGCTGTTGAATGTGTTTCCTAGTGACAACCCACGGTGGACGGGAGTCTGAGCAACTGCGACAGAAATAATATTTGAAGGCAGGATGGTAATCTGGATGAACTGACTGCAATGACAATGTTTTTCAGGTGAACTTTCTCACTTCAAAAGAGATTCAAACTACTTTTTATCCACTGATCACAGCAAATATAGATGCCATTGTTACAGGCAAAGAGAGGATAGGGTAGCTCAGCCCAACACGCATCAGACTGTCATGATTTTAGAAAGTTCAGACCCAAATGCAGAAAACCGAACAGGGAGACCAGGGAAAAGGTTTAACGGGAAAAGACAAAAACAAAGTTATGCTCAGATTGACAAAAACTCAGTTAGACTCAGCAAAACTCAGCTTGGCTAGAGTACCCTAAACTGGCAAACACTCTGGCGTCGAGGTAGTGGCAGTCAGCAGCTTAAAAACACTCCGTTTAAGGAGGTAACCATCAGCAGGTGTGTGAGGAGGTGGACCAGAACCAGGCACCTCCTGGTGGATGAAGGGAGACAAACACAGACACACAAAGACAGGAGTCCTGACACAGACCCACTTTTTCCACTGCGTAGCCAGAGCAGCAAAGATGGTTCAGCCGCACATCAGATCTAAACTTGTACAATCATCAAAAATATAGCAGCACACGCATTTTTGCTGCGCCTGCTGCTTTAGGTGTAAATAGGGTGACCAGACATCCTCTTTTTCCCGGACATATCCTACTTTTCTATGGAGTGATTTTTCTGCCAAAAAGTTGTGTGCAAAAATGCGCACACACATAAAGCATGTTGCAAATGCATAAAGCATGCTTCACACAAACAAATCTTATCACTCACAAATAAACATGTTGCACTCAAATAAATCGTATTGTTCACAAATAAAACTTGTGTTACAAACTCTCATCTAGTGTCACACTCAAATAAAACTTTTTTTTCCAAAATGTCCTTAAATGTTGCACACACACACAAAAATTAGTTTTACAAACCGGACTCTGACATTGCACTGAAAATATCATTTTTAGATTGTGTACAAAAGTTGAGTACAAAACGATCTCTGCTCTCATACAAAACAGCCTCTCCTTGCGTACGAGACAATTGTTCACACTCCGCGGTAAGTTTCTGCCAAAAGTCACGTGATACATGGAGAATTGTCATTCTGAGTAACCGACAGCAGGAGGCGCCACACAATCAAAACAACTGAAACATGCCGGTGTTACGACGAGCTGCGTTTCCCCATCAGATATGGTTTAAATCATGACAGTCAGGGGGAAATTGGTTGCAGGAGAGACTGGTGCACTTCCCAAAATAGATGTTAAACAGCTCAATAGGAACTGAACATTATGAGGAAATACTGATAAAACATCAACTGGCTTTTTTACAAGAGACAGAGATCCTAAAAAGCCTTCAAGTAAGTCTCATAGAAAATGTCTGCTTGAAACGATATGTGATCACAGCTATTTACAAACTACACCAGTTTTGACAAGAAGAATTAGCCAAATTTCCAGAAAACTAAAGGGAGTAGCTTCAAAGAATACCTGAAATATCTAACTAAAGTTATACAGTTTGAAAAAATACCGATTAATTAAATTTAAGAGAAAATGGAGGGAAATATAGCAAACATTCACATCCAGTATTAATCTAAAGAATGAAAGAAAGCTTAACCTCACTGTTTGTACACTGTGGGTGAATATTGGCACGCTAGAAAAAACACTAAGGAGAGTACTTTTTTTTTTTTCTCTGTAGTGATTCATGAAACCTTAGAAGGGAGCGTTTTTTCACATGGCCAACCTTTCATAACCACAGATACGAAATACATCATTCGTGGCACACAGTAGCCTACTGCCGAGCTGTTTTACAGGGGAAAATGACAAACTGCTATTTCCCAGGAGAGAAATATAGGATTTTAAAAATAAGTCATTGGACCAGTCTCCTCACTGTTGACAGAGTCATCTGGAATCCACACAAAAAAAAGTTAAAGTGACATGAAAAAGTAATCACTTTTACAAGAATTTATCTAAAAACTAAAAGTCTTTCTTTAGATTTATTTAGATACATTCACCCTGGTTAACCCATAGAAACTGTAGATCAATCAAATACTTGGCATTTGGGGAAAAGTAATAAGAAAAGCCTTGAAATAACTTCCAAATATTTTCCCATGTACATGAGCTATGTGAAGTCATTCTGCTGATGCCCGGGATTGTATCAACTGATTTATACGTGCAGAGGCACAGATTTTAAATAAACAATAGGTGTAAGTGCAAATGGAAAAGATGCAATATCCCTTCTGGATATTTCTGTCATATAATAGCTGGAAATCCTTCAGCAATTACACTAAACCTTAACTGGATGCTTTCTCAAAGGATTGTCATTCTCAAAACATCTGTATTAGAAACAGATGATCAGAAAGAATCTGTCCTTAAAAGATCTCCAATAAACAAAGGAATTCATGCTTAGCATTTTCAGTATATATTTTTGATAACAAAAATGAACACATTCTCTTATCCATACAGGTAATCACACTTTATGATTATTTGATCAACTTTATTTAAATATCAGTGCTTTCAGTTTTTAAACGTAAAAATTTCTATAAGTGACAAGTGTCAGTTATGAAATGATAATACGATCAGTCTTTTCTCCCCTGTCTAGATAACTCTTTCTTTATTTGTGGGAAAGCAGCAAGAGATAATGTTGCAAAGACCCAGCTGACAAATGGCACGTGGGACTCAGTCCCAAGCCTGTGTGAGAACATAGGTCTCTGAGCTACAGGACTATCTGTGGGAGAAAAGATTCCAGCCACATCCACTGTGTGCATCTTTCTTTAAGCCCAAAAAATGAAGTGTAGGGTATCCATTTGACTTTTTGCCTGCTTTTTTTATTCCTCCAGGCCACTTTAACTGCTTCCTGATTTGGCCGAAGTAAACATATACACCATCTACAGAATCTCAATGTCTCAATTTCAATTAATCTAAATATTTATATTACCTAGATAATTTTTCTGTTGCCGAAACCATGGTGAGACATGCAGTCATACACTTATATACATACTGTCATGATGGGTTACTGAAAGGCCCAAGATGCAGAACACAACGGAGACTGAAGAAAAGTTTAACAAGTTTATTGTTCACAAAGCACATGGAAATAACACCGGTACTGGTTCAGGCCTGGGGGCTGGTTCACTGGAGTCTGTGTAGGAGACAGTTCAGTTTGCGTTGGATCAGTGGAGTTTGATTTTGAGAGTTTCGGGTTTGTACCTTGAGAAGTCCGGTTAAAGCCTTGGGAGAGGAACTGTTGGGTCCATAGATTGTTTTGTTCAGCAGAGTCCGATAACTGCTTCAGCGTCTTACTTCTAGCGTTAGGGCAGACCTTGGCTTTGAGTTTCCAGCTCTTAGTCCAGAGCTGCATGGGTATCCAGAGAAAAGTCTTCAGGTTTGGCTCAGAGGGCAGGCTCGGCAGGTTAAGCTCTTCCAGAGCTTCACAGGAGAAAAACAGGATTCCTGAAAGCAGAGACAAAGGGTTAGAATCCAATCAGGATTCAATGGCAACAAAGGTTCTCAGAAGATTCTAGGCTTAGGTGCTAACCAAACTGGATTTAACACTGAGGCGTCGAGGCAAGGTCTGAAGGCAGGTTTTATAGTGTGGATCCTCTGATGATGAGATGCGCCTCAGGTGTGTTGAAGGCTCAGCTCAGGAGGATCCATGGCGGACTCTGCTGGAGAAAGATGGAACTTCTCCAGCTCCCAACACATACAAGTCGCATTTATTTGGAAATATGAACAGCAACGCAAAAAAAAATCGGATTTCACAAAAAAAATCGGAATTGAGAATCAAAGCCTGCAGTGGGAACGTAGCCTCTGTTCACCATAATCAGATTTTTTTCCCGTTTTGTTATCAATCAGGTAAAACTTCATTGATCATTAGACACGCTAACGGACGCTGCATGATGTTATTATCGTTGTCTGCGCAACCACTATATTTTACATCATGTGGCAACGTTCAGCAGGAAGCAGTGACTAGCATAAACCTACATGATAGGCTACAATGAGAAGGAAGGAAAACTGCGTTTCTTTTTTATCGAACTTTTATCGACCCTCTTTTTTTCTATTGCGCCACACGTCTATCGATCGATATATATCGTTATTGAATTATCGCCCAGCCCTATGTTGCCCTATCTGATCACTTTTCTGTTACCTTTGAGGGCATCATTTCCAGTGACTCATTTAGCCAAAGGGACATCATAAGAAAACGCACCTTTAAGGAAAATGCCACAGAAACTTTTATTCAAGCTTACTCTGCTAATTCAACCTTGGGGTGCAACTCATTAGATGAGCTAGTAGATAACTTTCAGTCTAAAGTCTCAGACATCATTACCTACATTGCTTCAATTAAAGTGAAATTATTTTCCGGAAAGAAAAAATCTCCTTGGAGAAGTGCTCCAGCAGTTAGAAGTGAAAAAAGGGAGTGTCGAAAAGCTGAACGCAGGTGGAGAAAGACAAAACTCCAGGTTAACTATAACATCCTTGAAGAGAGACTTTACAGATATAGCTTGAAACTGAAAAATGCAAGAGAATCTTTCTTCTCTGAAATCATTAACAAGAACATTAATAATACTCTGTCATGAACCGAGGACAGATTGACCCAGTATTCAAGGAGAGACAGTCAGTAGGAAAGTTCAAACGTTTATTAAATAAAACAAAACAGAAGCGGAGCTGTGGCTCGCGGACACTGCAGGCAGGGGGGCGGGGCACCGCCCAATCTCAGACACTCTAGGGGAGAAACACAGGTAAGTGACCACGATCAACTGAGATTATCTGTGTTGGTCACTTACCTGGTTTAACAGTCCAGACCACGAATGTCCCCAGTGCTGCAGTCCCAGATGTCATGCTGGAAGCCAATCCTGGTGAGGGATCCAGAACAGACAGGAACAGGCAGGATCAAGATCAGGCAGGAACAGAAACAGTTGGCAGGATCCAGACTTCCAAGCATCCACAGGCTCCCAGGAGGGTTCAGAGTCTGACTGGGACCAGAAGCATGACCAGGTGGTCATGCACAGGAGCAGACAGGATCAGGTGCAGACAGGCAGGCTCAGTGGAAGAGGGTAGCCGAGACAGGACGTGGAACCGGAACTTGAAGCAGGACTTTAAACTGGTCTCCTCCCTAGAGCCAGGCTTACTGAATAAAAACTGAACCTCCCCCCATAATGAGCCAAAAACCCAGAGGACTCCGCGGGGAGGAACAGTGGACAATCAGGAGACCAGACAGACACTAAAACCCTCTTTCCACTGGCAGCTAGGATCCAGGACATGAACCAAGGAAATAAAACTAACAAACAGGCTAACAGAAAGACAAGCCATGATCTGGCACTGAATGCTCAGGCTGAACTGAATATAAACCACAGCAAACAGGTGAGAGGAATGAATTATGATTGAGGCAGGGAGGGAAAACGGCAGGTGAGAGGAATTACTAATTAAGGGAGAGCAAACAGGCCAGATCATGACAGAGCCCCCCCCTCAAGGGCGTATTCCAGAAGCCCAAACACTACGAAAAAAAAGTAAACCAAGCATGGCGGGTAGGGGGGGGTCAAGACCAGACACAGATCATAGAGAAAAACCTAAACAAAAAACACCGGCTTCTGACATTGGGAGGCACAGAACAAAAACACAGATTAACAAACCTCCCGCATGTCAGAACAGAGCCAAAAAACAAACCCGAAAAGAAAAAACAACCTTCTTCTACTGACTGTCCCCCGATGGGTCCTTTTTTGGCCAGATCATTCTGTCATGAAACGAGGACAGATGGACCCAGTATTCAAGGAGAGACAGTCAGTAGGAAAGTTCAAACGTTTATTAGATAAAACAAAACAAAATGTCTCAGCATGATCTAGAAAAACTAATCCATGTGTTTATTTTTAGTCGAATTGATTACTGCAACAGTGTTTTTGTTGGGATCCGGAGGTTTTTCCACCAAAGGGCGCCGAGGATCCCTTCCTGAGGGCTTCTGCTGTCTGATGGGATCCAGAGGCCTGCCCAACAGAGGGCGCCACGGATCCCTTCCTGAGGGCTTGTGCTCACCTGCAACACCTGTCTTTCATCTCCTCATCAGCCTTGGGCCTACTTAAGGAGGAAGAAACTAACACTCCAACGCCAGAGTGTTTGCCAGTAACGGTTAGCAAAACCTGAGCCAACCTGCCTGTCTAAGTCTTCTGACTTTTTGTGATCTGAACCTGATCCTGTTTTCTCCTCTCTGCCTCACAGGTTGAACCAGCCTGTTAACCTGAAACTCTGGAGAGTTTCTCTGCCGGTGATCTGTCTGCCTGCTCTCTGTTGAACTCTGGAGGGCTTCCTCTGTCAGCACCTGTCTGCCCGCCCTCAGAGGAAAATTAGGAAAATTAGGAGAGAGACTGTCTGTGATCTGCCTTCAAGCACACAGTAAGCCCTGCACCGTCTCAACCCAGCTCTCAGGAGAGAGAGAGAGAGAGAGAGAGAGAGAGAGAGAGAGAGAGAGAGAGAGAGAGAGAGAGAGAGAGAGAGAGAGAGAGAGAGAGAGAGAGAGAGAGAGAGAGAGAGAGAGAGAGAGAGCAAAACCTGGAGTCTGCCAGCCTGCACTCTGACTGTCTCAGCCCAGCTCTCTCTAGAGAGAGAGAGAGAAAGCTCATCAGGAATCAGCCTACCTGCACTCAGACTGCCTCTGCCCAGCTCTCAGCTCTCCTTCTGCCTGCACTGTGTTCCCAACCTGGAACCTGCCCACCAGCACTCAGACTGCCTCTGCCCAGCTCTCAGCTCTCCTCCTGCCTGCACTGTGTTCCCAACCTGGAACCTGCCCACCAGCACTCAGACTGCCTCTGCCCAGCTCTCAGCTCTCCTCCTGCCTGCACTCTGTTCTCAAACAGGAACCTGCCTGCCGGCACTCAGACCGCCTCTGCCAAGTTGTCAGTTCTCCTCCTGCCTGCACTCAGCTCTGCTAGCCCTCAGCCCTCGGCCTGTCCACTGATGCTGGACCCACAAGGTTCCCCCCTCTCTGCAGCTCTGCTCCTCTCTAGATCAGCGGTGAACCAATTCCTGACCAGTCCCCCTAACCTGGGACCTGTACTCATTAATATACATCTTTGTAAATAAACCTTTGAACTTTTTCCCTGCCTCCGAGTTGTTCTGCATATGGGCTAGATTCAGTTCAGTTCAGTTCAGTTTATTCGAACAACAAAACAATATAAGATGTGTAAATACAACACAACACAATGAATACATAAACCATAATAAACTGTTTGAAAAGGAATGGGACGAAGTATAAACTTTTTCCATAACCCATCATGACCACTAGCTCTACAGACAGAAAATAACACCAGAAAAAAGAAGCTTGTGCACAAAAAGTGGCTGTTAACAGGACTCCAGTCTGTGGGTTTGTCTTTTGTGTTGTTCTCCCTTCCACCAGCAGGAGGTGCCTGGTTCCGGTCCGCCTCCTCACACACCTGCTGACGGTTACCTCATTATCGGAGTGCTCTTAAGCTGCTGGTTGCCACTACCTCGACGCCAGAGTGTTTGCCAGTTTTTGGTACTCTAGCCAAGCTGAGTTTTCATTGAGTAAGACTGAGTTCTTGTCTCCCTGAGATTTAACTTTGTTTTTGTCTTTGCCTCTCGGCAGGAAGTCATCCTGCAAACTGGACCTTTTCGGACCTCCTTTCCCAGGAGGGATCAACTGAGTCTTAAACTGAGCGAGCGATTCAAACAGGATGTTTGGATAGAGTCTCCTTTTGAGGACGTTGAAATTACTCTCTGAGCAAGGAAATCATCTTCACCACGACCCGTTCAAGTACAGTAGGAAATCTGAGTGGCAATCAGTGTCTCTGTCCATCTACACCGTCCAAGTTCTGGGTAAACCCTGTTCCGCCCTCCACCGAATCAGACATACTCTGGAAAACCAACACACAGATTGGAGTCAAGGATCCTTCACTTCTCTGGAAACGTGAGTCATTAAACAGATCCTCTCCTTCAAGATCAACGAATCAAAATTCCCACTGAGCCTGAACTAACAGTCTGTCTTCCCCTCGCCTTCCAGTTCCGGCTGAGCAGACTACCGAGAGACTCTTCACCGAGCTTAACCTCTTCAATAAAACCCGTTGAACTTTTTATCTGTGTCTCTCTGTTATGATTTCTGCATTTTTGGGTCAGACCTTAGTTAAATCATGACAGCTGTGTCCGAACGTCCGCCCTGACCCCTAAATCCCTCAATTTGCTCATCTATCTGTTCTCTCTCTCTCTCTCTCTCTCTCTCTCTCTCTCTCTCTCTCTCTCTCTCTCTCTCTCTCTCTATATATATATATATATATATATATATATATATATATATGTATATATATATATATATATATATATATAAAACTTGAACCTAAGCTTTGTACGTTATTGTTAAAACACTGACCATTTCTCACCCAGGCCATTGATGATTGCTGAACGTTTCAGATTTTATAAATGTAATCAGGAGGAGAGTGAGACAGTGACGATGTTTGTAGCTGCGCTAAGGAAATTAGCAGAGCACTGTGAATTTTCAGAAGACACGCTTAAGGATGCAATATGTGACCGGCTGGTTTGTGGGCTGTGCAGTGAGGCCGCTCAGAGAAAATTGAGGACAAATTAACTCTGAATAAAGCCATTGAAATCAGTGTGTCAATGGAATTGGCTGCAAGGGAGGCACAGCAGCTGAGTGCTGTACCATAAAGGTGACTTTTAAATAGGATTGAGGTTATAAGGGCAGGCTTATATATTCCAGGCTAATATCAGCATGGTCAATATCTATTTTTTTTTTCATCTATGGCTACAGATCCCTTTTATACCTATCTTCTGGTCTCACTAAAACTCAAGCTTCTGGACTTGATTTTGGGAAAAAAGTTGAAAGTTTTCAGTGATTCTCATAACCCTCTAAACACACAAGAAGCCATTCTGGAATCTGCAGCTTTAATTTCATATATATAAACATTTCAATTTAAAAAATGCAAAAAAGAGCAAACACTGTAAAAAAAAAAAAATTGTACTGATAAATGTAAACAATGGTGAAGCTAAAATAATGAATGACCATATGTTACTTAGTCTATTAACTGAGGTCTGAGATTCTTGTCACAATTTAGATTTTCTATTACATATACACTACCGTTCAAAGGTTTGGGGTCACATTGAAATGTCCTTATTTTTGAAGGAAAAGCACTGTACTTTTCAATGAGGATAACCTTAAACTAGTCTTAAATTTAAAGAAATACACTCTATACATTGCTAATGTGGTAAATGACTATTCTAGCTGCAAATGTATGGTTTTTGGTACAGTATCTACATAGGTGTATACTGTAGAGGCCCATTTCCAGCAACTATCACTCTAGTGTTCTAATGGTACAATGTGTTTGCTCATTGGCTCAGAAGGCTAATTGATGATTAGAAAACCCTTGTGCAATCATGCTCATACATCTGAAAACAGTTTAGCTCGTTACAGAAGCTACAAAACACACCTTCCTTTAAGCAGATTGAGTTTCTGGAGCATCACATTTGTTGGGTCAATTAAACGCTCAAAATGGCCAGAAAAAGAGAACTTTCATCTGAAACTGGACAGTCTATTCTTGTTCTAAGAAATTGAAGATTTCCTACAACGTGTGTACTACTCCCTTCAGAGGACAGCACAAACAGGCTCTAACCAGAGTAGAAAAAGAAGTGGGAGGCCGCGTTGCACAACTGAGGAAGAAGATAAGTACATTAGAGTGTCTAGTTTGAGAAACAGACGCCTCACAGGTCCCAAACTGGCATTTTATTTAATAGTACCCGCAAAACACCAGTGTCAACATCTACAGTGAAGAGGCGGCTGCGGGATTCTGGGCTTCAGGGCAGAGTGGCAAAGAAAAAGCCATATCTGAGACTGGCCAATAAAAAAAAAGATTAAAATGGGCAAAAGACCACATACATTGGACAGAGGAAGACTGGAAAAAGGTGTTGTGGACTGATGAATCCAAGTTTGAGGTGTTTGGATCACAAAGAAGAACGTTTGTGAGACACAGAACAAATGAAAAGATGCTGGAAGAATGCCTGACGCCATCTGTTAAGCATGGTGGAGGTAATGTGATGGTCTGGGGTTGCTTTGGTGCTGGTAAGGTGGGAGATTTGAACAGGGTAAAACAGATTCTGAATAAGGAAGGCTATCACTCCGTTTTGCAACGCCATGCCATACCGAGTGGACAGCGCTTGATTGGAGCCAATTTCATCCTACAACAGGACAATGACCCTATACACACCTCTAAATTGTGCAAGAACTATTTAGAGCAGAAGCAGGTAGCTGGTATTCTATCGGTAATGGAGTGGCCAGCGCAGTCACCAGATCTGAACCTCATCGAGCTGTTGTGGGAGCAGCTTGACCGTATGGTACGCAAGAAGTGCCCAACCAACCAATCCAACTTGTGGGAGCTGCTTCTGGATGCGTGGGGTGCAATTTCTCCAGATTACCTCAACAAATTAACAGCTAGAATGCCAAAGGTCTGCAATGCTGTAATTGCTGCAAATGGAGGATTCTTTGACGGAAGCAAAGTTTGATATAAAAAAAATCTTATTTCAAATACAAATCATTATTTCTAACCTTGTCAATGTCTTGATTCTATTTTCTATTCATTTCACAACATATGGTGGTGAATAAGTGTGACTTTTCAGGAAAACACATAAATGTTTGGGTGACCCCAAACTTTTGAACGGTGGTGTAGTTTTGACAGTTTTATGTAATTCCTGTGCTTTGTTATAGTGGTGTCAACATGAAAGCCTCTATTCGGTCAGCAGGATCCTCAAAAATCATTATCTTACCAAAGCTTAAAGGTAAGTGATATTTGTAAGTTTGCAACAATATATTAATGATTTGCCCAACAAAAATAGGAAAAAGTGATCAGATTTGACACATGGCTTCTGCAGACATCTTTTATTAATTGGTATTTTATACAACCTATTAAATGCCAATTAATAAAAACATTATCAGCTATAAGATATATTAATAAAGAGCAGCTGTTTTTAAGCCAAAGTTAATGCTCTTCATACATAATCACAAAATGCCATTTTTATTCCTTCCAGTTTCCAATGAAACAGTACCTGCTAATGTATCAGGTAAAGTATAAGTTTACATTTTCAAATACTGATATCTAAAAAAGTGATTTATAAATGACTCATTACATTTACACTTACCTCTTAGGAAAAAGTTTGTGGACCAGACCTGCTGGTTATTACTACAAAGATGCATGGCAGGCTCTAGATGGCACCAAGGTTCATCAGTTCAAAAATGCCAAAGCAATAACTCAGTGCCTGAAAGGAAAGGAGGTCCACATGTATGGAGACTCCACCATCAGACAGTGGTTTGAATATTTAATTGCAAAAGTACCAGGTAGAAGCCTAGTAGAAATTTCTTTCCAAGATTCAAACCGGTTCACACTTCTTTCTAATCTGCTTTGTTTTCTGTGTTACTTTCAGATCTTAAGAAGTTTGACCAGAAAAAACCTCCAAAAACAGGACCCTTTCTGGCCTTGGATTATACAAACAACATCTTAGTGACATGCCGCTCCCATGGTCCTCCCCTCCGTTCTCCTCTGATGCTTGTCAGTCAATTACACTTAGTTGCCAATGAACTGGACAGCGTGGATGGAGGCAACAACACTGTTGTAATAATTGGTGTCTAGGCTCACTTCAGCTCTTTTCCTGTTGAGGTCTACATCCGACGTCTGCTGAGTATAAGGAGAGCAGTCGTGCGGTTGTTGACCAGAGCTCCAGGTACCCTGGTAATCATTAGGACTGCTAATCCTAAAAGGATTACACTAGAGGAGTCAGTTACCACTGATGATTACTATTTATTACAGCGTGACAAGATACTCAGGACAATTTTTCAAAAAGTCAATGTCCGACGGCTGGATGCCTGGGAGATGACCCAGGCCCACTACCTCCCACACAATGTCCATCCACCGCCTCCTATAATTAAAAACATGATCGATGTTGTTTTGTCCTATGTATGCTTTCCCAAAACTGAAACTTGAAATCAAAGTAATAGAAAACTTTGTTATCTGGTTATTAGGGTAACTATTGGTGATTGACAACTCTTCCAGGTTGATGTAAAACAAATCAAAAAGTACACAGGTTGGAGTGAATAATTAACAAAATTAGGATTGGGTTAAGTGAATTCAACAATATAGTCACACTTAATAGAAAATCCGGTACAATAAGATGTCTTGAAAGTCATAGGGAAACGGCCGTTCCAATTGTTGCATTTTAAGAATTCTCGCTATTGGTGCACGACTTTACACGAGTGAATAAAGTGAATGTGATTGGTCGATTATCAGGGGGCGGGATTGTTGTGGCGGAAGGTTCGCAAGCAAGTTTGACTGTAGCCGGTTTGTCGGAAGCATCTTGCTAACCAGTTAGCAACTTAGTGCTAGTAGGTTCCCAATGGGAAATTACATTGGGACCAAGTAGCGCTAAATTGGTGATTTAGAAACAACACTATCAAGGAACGCTATGGACAGCTGAAACATGCAAGAGGAGAGTTTAGTGTTGGAGGTCATGGATGAGTCTCCTCCGGCATACATTTTTTATTTAGAGGACGAAAGCGGGCACAAAGATGTTGTGGAAGAGGACGCCAGGGCGGCAGAAGCTTGGTTTGGTGTAGAAGGCTTACAACCGTACATGTTTGACCCCTTGCCTCGCAACGCTGCCAGTTCTGTTAGCTCTACGCCTGCTGAAGACACAGACATCCATCCCTGTGGACACTGGGACGGAACTCAATGAGAAAGGAAATGATTCTAATGTCCTATTTCAACCGTTGCGTATATTAGCTGCAACATATGAAGCAAGATGCTATGACTGAAAAAATTTGATTGACAGATGACCGTTGATATATGATTGGCCGAATTTAGGTGTACAAGCTGACGCATAACTAACTGGCCTGCACAAGATAACAGAAAAAAACACAGATTTTAAGACAGGATTTTTTTTACATAAAAAATTTCCAAAATTTTGGGACAATATCGTCGGATAAAGACTACATTTATATACATGTTTATGCCAGAATGATTTGACATTTAAATATGATTTCCATATGACTTTAAGATAAAGCACATAAACAACATACTGTATTAAAATAACAAACTATAAGCATCATACCAGCTCAACACAAATAAATAAAACAGGCCTGGTAACATAACACAGGCTAACTATACCGAAAAACAACAAAAAATGCTCAGATCTGAGGATATATAGTATGAGAAGAAACGTTAACATCATCATTCTAAAAAAACATTTATATGGTTTTTGAATTCCAGCTTGCAGGGAGAGCTTTAATGGGAAACTGGTGAAAATAAAGATTGCTTTGGGTTTTTTTTATTTAATCATTCTATCTTTTTTATGTAATTGTCTTATTTTAATCACACACTTCTGTTCCCTTTTATTATTTGTTCAGCTACTATGTGACCACAATGTACTTTTCTGTTTCTCATGTACAGTATAGCACCTTAAATTTTCTCGCTACTTAAATCTGTTAGATAAATAAACTTGTCTTACCTTCCCTTATGTAGGAGTGGCTAGTCTTCCTAAGTTCAATCATCAGATCATCCAGGATATAACATACAACCATACTTTTTATGAATTAACAATAAAAAAAGATTACATAAAATGGCTTTAATGTTAGAATTAGAGGCTAAAACCACTATTGACCAAAAAGAACATAAAGATCCATCTTTCATTGGTGCCTTTAAATAACGTTAAATTATTATGAAACATTTGTCCTGGGGATTATTTTAAAGCAACATATCAAAATAATAGAATTAAATGTCATATTTTTTGGCCAAGAGTAGGAAAAAAAATATTAGATCGCTCTTGTTTTCTTTAAATTCTTGCTCTAAATGTATGTTACCCAAGGAATACAATGGAAAGGGAACAAAGAAGAAAGGGTCTAACTGTGACAAAGTGGTTCAGGTTGTGTTCACCACTTGTCCCTTATTTTTATCGATTCGTAATGCTTAAATTTAAACATTATTTTGCAACTTTAATTCACTTACTTTGTTCATGGGTTTGTTTGTGTAAGCATTAGGTTGCAGCTTCCTTCTATTTATATGTTCAGTTTAAAGCTATTACTTCTGGATTATTGGTTGAAATTGTTTATTTTGTTTCAAAGTATATTCATGGTATTTGTTTTCCTTTTAACTCACCAATTTTTTGTCTCATTATTTCCTGTTAAATTGGCTAGATGATGTCATTGGTGGGTTCTACCATTTAGAGGGTTTCCTTTGGAGTAATGCTTTGTTTGTTTTTCTTCAAAGTAACTTTTTGAGTTATCTGGTATCACAGTGTTTATTTTACAGACTCTTTCATTGTGTAGATGAGCTTGTAAACTAGATTCATAATTTTATTCTTGTTTCTCTTTTTAGACTTTGTTTTTTTCTTCCTGTTTAATTGTGGCTTTGCCGACTCAAGTTCAGGTTTGTTGCCAATTGGTTATAGAAGCAATGAGCTCTTGGAAGCTATAGAGATGGTTGTGAGAGTGAAAAGTGCCAAATAAAAAACATCAGAGAAATCTGGGACCGGTGGCTAAAGCTGTTTTTTTGTTCACCTTAATGATCCTTGACCAAACTACCTCACACTAACTTTCTTCTGCATGACTATATTCTTATTTAGAGCTGATTTTAATACGGTTTATATTTAGATCTGCCTTAACCTGAAGGTCATTTAAATATCCCACTGAAATGAGGGGATTTATATACCCACTGAAATCTGAAGTGATTTCAGTGGGTAAATAAATTAGTATTATTCATAAAAATCCGCAAAATCTGGTGCATGTTCATTCTTAAGAGTCAATGCTCCTAAAAGAAGTGAAAGTAGCAACAGATAAGGAAGGTACAGTATGGTAACACTGGCCCCTAGGAGACCATACACTAAAAAAATTACAAAGCAAAAAAACAAAAAAACAGTCTCTGTTTCACATCCACAAACCAGTTGGTTTTGCTTGGCTTTAATGATTTTTGACAAGTTTGCTTGTCATTCTTGGTAAAGTCATGTGTTAAATGACATATTTCAATGGTCCCCTATTCTTGTAAAAACAACACGTGTGAAAAGCCACCGTCTTTGCTGTAAGTCACCGTAACAAAGGATAAAAAAGGAATGTGAACACTGTAGCCTATAGAAAAGGTCCAGTAGACTTATGTTTCATAATTTGGAAACACAAAAAGGACAAGATGTTAAACACTGAGTATTCATTTCTTAACAAAATTTAAAAAGCAGCTATAGCAAAAATATTCTGATTTAGAAACAAATTTAAAAGATTAGACTCACCTTCACAAAACTTATAGAGATTTCTTAAGAACCAAGAACTATTTACTTACATGTAATGCAGAGGGATATTTATGATAGATGGGCCGTGAAGTTGTAAAATGGGTAACCGTGGTAGCTGCTTTTTGGTGCTCTAATTGGGAGAAGGATAAGTCATATACTACTAATAATAATGCACCCAATGAAAAAAGAAGTTTAATACTAGTTTAATAGTTTAATACTTAATAATAGCATGTGCAATTTATGATGACCTTTATATACATCTTTACGACTCACAAGAAGAGCCATCAAAAAAAAGATTTAAATGATAGTATCTAGCATGGAATCCGAAGGTTGTAAGTTCGAAAGCATCTCCCACAGACTACCACTCTGGGTCTCTGAGCAAGACTCTTAACCCTTGATTGCTCCCCGGGCGCTGGTCCCCAAAGGGGATGAAGAGAGGGAATTTCGCCATTGTGAGGTCCATAAAGTTCTATATTTATTTATTTATATATATATATATATATTATAGAGACCCTAAGAAATAGAGTCTGTAAGAATATATAAAAGTATTTTGCATTTAAGAAGAAAATTAAAAACAATTTCGTCCATCAAAATGCTCTCAGAACTCCTCAAATGGAAAAGTTTTAATTTCACTTTTAATTTTGTAAAAAATAATGTTTAAGGAACCTTTGGCTAGCTGATAATTAATCGATTAATCTAAAAGATAATCAACAAATTAATCGATTAGCAAAATAATGTTTAGTTTCAGCCCTTCTACAGTATACTGTATATCTTTGGGCCTTCTTTGATGAGTCAATCTGCAGGTACAGACACATTTGCACATATTTTAAGGCACTCAAACCTGAAAACTTACATGTGAACATGCTTTAGCCCATTTTCTCCTCGTGCACGCTCTGTTTAAAAGTTGCTGTTTGCATCGCTGATACAAGCTTACTTTCCAAAAGAAGATTTGAAATGTTTCCACTATGTCAGACTCACCACAGGTAAGTGAAAATAGGGACGAGCACGGAGGACGGCCTTACAAAAACCTATCACCAGAACGATTGACAATTAGGAGGACCACTTATTTTGATGATCTGGACTGATAAAGAACATCCTCTGCTCTACCTTTAAATCATTTTTAAAGTCAAATACTCTTACTTTATGGATTATAGCTCACGGATTGTATGCAAGGACTTTCTAGTTTAATTATAATACCCTATTGTCTTATATTTGATCAATTTTGTGCTCCATTTTTTACTAACAATACTGCTTTAACGTATATTTACCATAAATAAACCACATTGCTGGTTGTATAATCTTACATGAAAACTGGAGCCAAGCAAGTCACCAGTGTCCAGCTGAGGTTTGAAAAAAAGAAGAAAAGTCTAAAATAAAGTGTGAAAATGGGTAAGACACAGCAAACAAAAAAAAATACATTTACCGATCACTGAAGCAGGAGCTTGAGCTGCCAAAACATTTATATTTTGCTGCCAAGTTGTTGAATGTGTGAGGAAGTATTGGCGGATGGTATAAAATTCAATTAAATTCAGTTTTATTTATTTAGCAACAATTCACAACATGTCATCTCAAGGCACTTTATAGAGACAATTCAACCAGATCATACAGTCAGACTGGTTCAAAGTTTTCTAAGGAAAACCAGGTGATGCTTCAACTCATTGAGTTGGCAGCAATCCTTCACACCAAGCATGCATATAGTGACACTGGAGAGGAAAAACTCCCTTTTAACAGGAAGAAACCTCCAGCAGAAAACCTCGAATTTAGCTTAGTGCGAGGGGCCTTCTGCGAGGGTGAAAGTATTGAACTTTTGACCCATTTTAGGCAGGATGTTTCAGGGTTGTGAGGAAATACTGTTTATTTCTGCACATTCAGTGCCATGTGTCAGCACAGGGTCCGAAGTATGAAGATGAGAATCTGTGGGACTATTCACAATTAACTCACATTTAATTCTCCACCACCTTGGGAGGTGGCTCCCATTCTGACCTGGGGGGTCTTAAGTTTGGATTCTGCACAGATGTTTCTGTACTCTATTAGCCACTAAGATCTTCCATGGATTCCTTTCCCTCCAGAGTCTAACAGCCTGCTAAGAGATGGTGGATTTTTTCTGAGAACTCTTTGCATAACCTGCACCTGGGATCTTGCTGAGTATGGCAGATACTCAGCAAGAAAAAATATATATTTTTTAATATAAAAAAACTCTTAAATAACAATCATATATATTAATAATAATATAATAATAATAATGCATAATAACGCAGAGACCAGTCTTTATTTCCAACCATCTGGAAAAGATTGTGTGGTTAATGCACAGGCTGAGGTTGGGAAAGATGCGCTCCAGCACTAGCATCCATGTTTGCTTTGTTAAACACAGAGCATGCTCACTTGTGACGTCATTGCATCCTCTACTGCGCATCGAGAGATGAATGAATGAAGTTCACACAAGAGATCACATGAAAGTCGCATATATTTTGAAATGGGAACCACGCATAAGAATTGTATTTCTCAAAAAAATTGGAATTGAGACTTAATGCCTTCAGTATGAATGTAGCGGTTAACAGCTGTATGTCTCTTCCTGCTTTAGTAACATTTTATCTGTAACTGTTAGATGCATGAAATGGAGCTCTGGAGGATGGAGCACAAGCTTGAGGAATGGGTTTCCTATGCATGTCAGAAAAAGGAAGGTTTTATTTACAAAAAGGAACAAAACAAATCAAAGCATGAATTACACACAGGTGTGATCAAAATCTAGGGAGTTAAGGTTCAAGGTTTAAGAGTCTTTTATTTAATTCAGTTTATTGATATAGCACCAATTCATAACACATTTTGTCTCAAGGCACAATACAGAGACAATACAGTCAGATTGGTAAAAAGTTTATATCAGACCTGGGCATTGTACAGGATACTGTGCAGCCCACGAGGTATGGGCATTGTAATGCATATGGCCTGTCTAAAGTTAATTGGAAATTTCAAAATAAACATATTCATCTAATGAATGGACTGAGGCTGCTTTGCTTTTATTTTGCCCTGAAAAAAAAAAGAACACAACAAATGATCTGGTAATTCTTTCATTAAATCTTATACTTTACTGTACTGTAGTTTATTTTTTTAGTTTGATTTGGCATTGGTTAACTATTTGGGTGCACACATTCAGTTGACTCATTTTGTCATTTCTTGTTTGTTTGGTTTTCTGCACTTCAATATATTTTTCATTTGAGTTGCCAGTTCCTGGGAAGCTGTCGTGAGTGAAGCCAGTGAAGGAAAGGAGGCCCCAGCTGCAAAGGATCTCCTCATTGACATGGAGGCCTAGTTGGACTCTTCCACTTACTTTTAGAAGGGGTGTAGAAAGGGTTTAAGTTTCTTTATTTGGTTTTGTTTTCTATAATAAAATTTGGAAAGTTTAATATTTAAGTCCTCTTCCTCATAGGTTGTTGATTTAGTATGGTGCTCATTAGTTTGGTCTTTTGTTGAAGTTTTGTTTAGGAAAATGTATTATATGTTTCCCTCTTGTTTTAAAATGGTCTAATCAACCAGTGTTTATATATGTTTCCCTTGTGTGTTAGTTGAGTAGATCTTTTCCTGTGTCAGGTTTGGATTATGCTGACTTTTGTCATTTGTTTTCTTTGATGGGCCCTGTCTTGTTAGAAGTTTGAACTTTATTTTTTGTTAAATAAATTTGTTACCATTTTTTCATCAATGACTTCCCTGTGCTTCTCTGATTTTTTTTTTTTTTTGGCTCGGTCCCTCACAGCTAGATAACAAATTCAGAGTTTTCAACAAGAATTGGACAGCTAATTATTTACTTACAAAAGTCAGTGGAAAAGCTGTGCATCTAGTTTGCGGCGAGCAGATCGCCACGTTTAAGGACTACAACAGACGAAACATGCGGAGAACCACAGAAACTTGAATGATGCTGAAAGGCCGTGGGCATTGGAAGCTTTGCTAGTTTAGCTGCAAAAGCAGCAATGCTTTTTTTTTACCAAGCTTCACACATCCAGGAATGCAGCAACCAACCAAAACCAAGATCAACAAATGGTATAAAAAGTTCACATTTTGTTTTTTAATGTTTTGGTTAATTTGAATGAATAAATTACATTTTTTGTGAGGCAACCTCGATTTTTTCATTGCTTAATCTTAACATATACAATTGTCAAACCAATGCTTTTTATAAAGAAATACAATTAATATGCATGATTGAGTTCAAATCTTTTGGTCTGGTCCTCCACAACATTTTCTGTCTCTCATGTTGCCTCATGGAAAAAATAATTGCCAAACCCTGATTTATATCATGGAAAATCAGCTGAATGCATCAAGTCATTGACTTGCAAGACCTGCTCTTCCTGAATGAAGTTGTGGCGACAATTTTTCGCTTGCACTTGTATAGGACTCTTCAGTAATCCTTCACACCAAGCATGTATGCAGCGACAGTGGAGAGAAAATACTCCCTTTAACAGGAAGAAACTTCAAGCAGAACCAGGACCAGTGTGAGATGCCTTCTGCTGTGATCAACTTTGGTTTAAGGAGACAGAAGCTCATACACAAAACAAAACAGATATAAAACTGTTAACAAGCTCCGCAGGTGACCCAGGCCAGGAAAAATACAGTAACGCAGACAAAGCTCCAAGCCAGTTCCAAAGTCAGGTGATGAAAGAGAGCACACAACTTTGCAAATAACACTCAAAACATATTAGTATCTGATAAGCCATATTATGCCCATTTGATTAATATCATACAAATTGATCAATTCACTTTAATGCTATGTTAGCAGTACTGGTTATGTCCTCACTCTGAATCTGTGCAGCAGCTAGTGTTTTTTTTTTCTTCAGCATGGATCCTCATGTGTGATTTAAAATTTCCTTTCAAGCCAAACATTTTTCCGCATAGGTCACAAAGGAAAGGTTTGTCTCCTGTGTGGATTATCATGTGTGAGTTTAATCTTCCTTTCTCCCTAAATCTTTTCCCACATATATCACAACAGAAAGGTTTGATTCCAGCGTGGATCATCAGGTGTCTGTTTAAACTTCCTTTCTCTCTATATCTACGTCCACATAAGTAACAACAGAAAGGTTTGTCTCCTGCATGGACCCTCATGTGTGAGTTTAAACGTACTTTGTGCCGAAATCTCTTCCCACACAGGTCGCAACAGAAAGGTTTATCTCCTGTGTGGATCATCATGTGTAATTTTAAACTCTGTTTCTTGCTAAATGTCTGTCCACATATGTCACAACAGAAAGGTTTATCCCCTGTGTGGATCATCATGTGGGATTTTAAACCGCTTTTCTGCCTAAATCGTTGCCCACATAGGTCACAACAGAAAGGTTTGTCTTTGTGTATCATCATATGTTGGTTTAAATTTCCTTTCTTGCTAAATCTCTTTCCACATAGGTCACAACAGAAAGGTTTTTCTCCTGTGTGGCTCATCATGTGGGAGTTTAAATGTCCTTTGTGGCCAAATCTCTGCTCACATACGTCACAACAGAAAGGTTTGTCTTCTGAGTGGATTGTCATGTGTCTGTTGAAAGTTCCTTTATGTCTAAATCTCTTTCCACATAGGTCACAACAGAAAGGTTTGTCTCCAGTGTGGATCCTAATGTGTGTGTTGAAACTTCCTTTCTTCCTAAATTTCTGCCCACATAAGTCACAACAGAAAGGTTCGTCTTCTGCATGGATCCTCATGTGCCTGTTAATATTTCTTTTGTGCCTAAATCTCTGTCCACATAGGTCACAACTGAAAGGTTTGTCTTCTGCATGGATCATCATGTGTCTGCTTAAACTTTCTTTCCCGGTAAATCTCTGTCCACATAGGTCACAACAGAAAGGTTTGTCTTCTGCATGGATCATCATGTGTCTGCTTAAACTTTCTTTCCCGGTAAATCTCTGTCCACATAGGTCACAACAGAAAGGTTTATCTCCAGTGTGGATCATTTTGTGTAAGTTAAAATGTCCTTTCTGGCTAAATTTCTTTCCATATAAGTCACAACCGAAAGGTTTTTCACCTGTGTAAATTCTCTTATGTATTTTTAATTTTTCTTTTTCAGTAAATGTTTTACTAGAGTCTTCACAGCAGGTCTTCAGCCTTTTAAGGACATTTCTTTGTGAGCCTACATTTTTCTTCATTGTAAAAATGTCAATATTATCCATAGAGCTTGAAGAGCCCATTTCTGAATGTCTCATGCCTTTCTGAAGATTTTGAACTAATTGTTGAGTAAAGTCAGAGGTGTCAAAAGGTCTGTTGGCAATGCATCCATGTGAATCAGGAGCTGTCACCTTCTTCCAGTGAAAGTCCAGGTCCTTTGTTTTCATTCCAGTTGCTAATAAGCGTTTTGGTTCAAACATGGACTGATTAACATCTTCAGTCTCTGAGGAAAATGACCTATCTGGATGATCTTGTATCCTTATAGATTCTTCTCCATCATTCTCTTCTGGAATCTCTCTGCCTTTAATGTGGTCTTGATAAGGCTGTTGAACATCAGAGGAATGTTTATTTTCTTCACTCTTTAGGGGATTAGCAGTTTTTGGAAACTTTGTGGCATCAATTTCCTCTTTGAAACTGAGCTGATCTCCCACTGGACTGGTGCAGACTTCCTCCAGTTCCTCCTTTATGTGGACGGCCTCTGGGTCAGGCTTAATAGCATAAGGTTTGTGGTCTTCAGGAACTTCTTCTTTAATCGTCTGCTTAACATCTGCAGGAAACATTGAAACACATATTTAATGTGTGGAGATATTTAGACCTAATTTTTAAATAAAATGATATATGTTCTATGATTACACCTAATTCTTGGGTTTAATTGCTACTTTTCTATGCTTTACGTTTAATTTTTATTTAAATGTTGAAGCCATTTCTGTCCTCCCATTCAGCATCTTTTTATCTCCATTTCAATTATATACAATTGCTCTGTTTTAGTGATAAATATTGACCAGGGTGTTATAGCAGGTTATTTTAACACTCGTGCCAACCCTGGAGGAGAAAACTTAAGAGCAGCCTTTATTTCAATTGATTTTGTTCAAAATGTGCATAGTCCTACACATTCTTATTTTCATACTTTGGATCTTGTGTTGACATACGGCATTGATTGTAAAGATAAAACAATGCTTCTTCACAACCATGTCCTCTCTGATCAAATAACCTTCAAACATAATTTAATGGAGTGTTCTGCCCCCAAAAGGTTTCACTTAAACAGAACATTATCAGAAAATGCAGTATTAAATGTTAAAGAATCTGTTTTATTTTTCCATCTCCTCAGTATCACAAGGCGATTCTGTAGAGGTCAAAATTTTAATTTAGTCCACTCCACAAACTGAAGGTTTAGATGACATGGAGAGATTCATCATATCTAAAATGGAGTTGGAAATCAGAGGTAATACATTATTAAATAATTTGGTTGGAACTCGATCTAAAGTTAGAACCAATCAGATAACTGCAGATATGACACAAAATCTCGAAGTGACGTGTTCTGTTTTTGTGTTTTTGTAGTCTGTGAAACATGTCAAGCCGAGAATAGCAAATACATACCTTCTACAGCTTTCTATAGCTTGTTGTTGACGTTTTAAAGTTTGATCAGTCACACTTAAGACATCATAAAGGGTATCATTAAAACATTGCTTGGTTTTGGATGCCATGTTACTGTTATGTTTTTCACCACAGGTTTTATTGAGAAGGTTTTACCCGTTTTAAAGTCTAATTTGATTGAAATCATAAAGACATCGGGTTGGGTGTTTTCTCACAAAACAGTGATTATCAAACTAGTATTTAAAGAGAAACTTGAAAAATAATCCTGCTGTAAAAGGACAGCCTGATGAAACATGAATTATAATACTGTTTATTTATTTTTTATTGTTCTATTTAAGAAAATTCATAGTGCACCTAGATTCATGTGCTCCTATCCTTATTCATTTGAGAGTAGGGGTGGGTGATATATCGAATATACTTAAAGTATCTCGAGGTCCACCATGCACAACAGTTAAAATTATTCTATTGCAACCAACAAGTACAAATTTGCATGACGACATTAAGCCGTCTGCTTCTATTTCACTGGGAGTTTCCTTTTTCACCACACACTTTTAATAAACCCCTCCTCTGAACAGGATTATTTTCTCGCATACTACAACATCTGGCAAACAAAATATGGCCAATGTGACTGAAAGATATTTTTAACAAACATTAAAATGTGCTCCTCCCATTATCCATCTCTCTGCCCTGTTTTTTCAAACCCTCTACCTTCTCTCTCTCTCTCTCTGTTTTTGTTTGTGGTTTACTTTATGGGAAAATCTTTCAGGTGAGCCCCAAGAACTGAGATTGTGCTTTGTTGCCTTTACAGCATCAGGTTTTGCTGGGTCAGTATATTGAAGATAAAAGCTTGAACTCATACAGCTCTTGCCGTATGGGCTCCACAACCTCTCTAAACTCAGCTGAAAATGAGTGGTACTAATCCTTCCCCTATCTAGGGTGTAGCTAGCATGTCACTCTGCTCACTCTCCATGTTTCAGTATGTCAAGTTAATCCCAGACTTTAACATAATTGGAGCTAATTGCATAAAGCCCTGCTCACATTTAGTTTATATTCAAGTCTCCTTTTTTCCTGTTGCACTAGAAGCATGACCTGAACACCACACAGTTTGAATCCTTTATTCTTCTCATAGTCTGTGTGATTTGTGAATTCAGACACTATTTCCTAAAGTCAGGTTAATGTGTCTTGCATTTTAACCAAAGTGAATTAGTTGACTGTTATAGTTTTATTTCAGATATGAATGATATGAATTAAAATTCATAGAGGGAACCCTGTCCAACATTATATTCATTGGAACCAACCAGGCAGATCCTGTGGTTTCTCATCTTGGTCCAGAGCTCCAGACTCAGGAGCATCTCCAGCATTGTTGAACAACAAGCTGGCCTCTCCTGTGAAAACAAGAGACAACATGAAAACATCAAAACCTCCTTTTTCTGATGAAGTGATATTGTTGGTTATATAAAATGGAGCAGCAGATGGCGCTATCCTACAGTTTGATTGGAAATAGAATAGAAATAGAAAATCTCTTTATTGTCTCACAATGGGGAAATTGTGGTGTTACAGCAGCATTACAGAAAAGTGGACCTTAATAGTGTTTAAACAATAATTTAAAAAAAAAAGTGGCAGAGTTGGAAAAAAAAATGTGAGAAAGTGTGTAAATGTTGTGTTTTCTCACCAGGATTGACAGTAATGATGCTTTTAGAGTCAACTGTCTCCACCAGGCAGCTGATGATGCCGTCCAAGTTCATCTTTGGATCAGCAGTTCCCAGTGGCTTGGTGGGAATGATGGTTGAGAAAAAGCAGCTGTTAACTTACCAGGTTAATCATGAGTTAAATGTCCTCCTTGTTCCACCTGTGAGAAAAGCAGAGGTATGGGAATCATTTGGGGTAGGAGCTGGATGGAAACACAGGCTCAGAGTCTCTCTGAAGCAGAAATCATAAGTCAGAAAGTTATATAAGCTAAAATAAAACCCAAATATTTAAATTAGATCAACACATTGTTCATCATTTCTGCAGCCAGTCAAGTTCTACATGCTGACAGAAGTAAAATGGGAATATTTAACACATCTATTGGTCCCACAGAGTCTTCTCTTCCATTGTTTCTATGCTGATTCTAAACATTTAGCTCTGGGGGGTTTAAAGGAACAGAAATAAAGAAAAGAAGCATAGAAACAGATCACTAATGAACCGTTGATTAATTCATTGATTTATGTTCTTTGAATATCAAGTGTAACATGTAATATTTTTATTTTATCAACAGTATTTAAAAATGAGTTATTAATTGTAATAACCTTAAGATGCTGATCTCAGAAAGGTTGAGGATGATGATCTGATAGATTTTCTCCACTTGAAGATACATCTTCTCTGTTTTGTTTCAGCTTTTTTTCCCCCAAGTTTGTTAAATCCACAAAATCACTGCATTAATATCCTGTACTTGGTAAGTAATTATTAACATTACAGCATATTTAATCATTTATAGCTTAGTTTATTCATTTTATTTTATGTCCATTTTAATTTGCTGCTGGATGATCAATAAAACATGAACTTACGGTAAATACTGTATGCTGCAGATTCCGGGTGGAAGTAATTACGGTAATTGGAAACAGAGGTTTATAAGTGATATCTGAATAAAGACCGTCGAGCTAAAGGTCCAAAACATCCGGTTTTACAATAAACTAAGCCACGTTCTGTTCCATGTTCCTACCCAGAACCCAATCCCAAACCGGCACTTGAACACTACAAGCTGTTCTCTACACCGCTCCGTTCCAGACGCCCTACGATGCTAAGCAAAGCCTACAGCATCATTGGTTCCTCCCGGTTCTTCTTCTTCTGCTCCTTCTTCTTCTTCTTCTTCTTCTTCTGGTAGTGGTTTATGGCAGTTGGCAAACTAGTTAAAATTGCATTACCGCCACCAAGTGATAAGGAGGTTTTTTTATAACTTTATTTGAAAAAGTAACAATGACAAACTCAAACAATACGGTATAAAAAAAACATATAGTCAACACTTTTCTTAATATTTTTTTTTCTTTTCTTTCAAGTTGCGGGGTAAACAGATGTTTAGTTTATGCAATGCACTTCAGAAAGAAAGAAAAATAATCTAAATCCAAAGATATCTATAATTATACATGTCGAATATAACATAATTATAATGAAAGATAAATTAATAAATCAAAAAAATACAAAACACACAAAAAAAAAAACAAGTCAGCATTATTTTTTAATTTGTATCTAGGGAGGGCTGAAATAAATTAGAGAGGTGATATGACAAACTTTTTGTTTCTGAATTTTGTCCAAGGAAAGGTTTAGAAGATGAATCTCATGTTTAAATACAGACCAAATCGGTGTGATAAGGAGTTAAACCAGGAAACAAGACTCACCCTGAGGGAAAAAAAAAAATATATAATATATATATATATATATATATATATATATATATATATATATATATATATATATATATATATATATATATATATATTATTATATTTTTTTTCAACTGTTTCACTAAACCCAACATAATTAATACTAAATCAAATTCGACTTCATAATTTCTAATTTATCTTTAAGTTATCATCACTCTGCCAATTTCTGATGGTCCTATTGGTTTTCCCATCATCATGCTTTCAACCATTTCCCAGTTTAAATCTCTGTCATGGTCTTGGTTCTGTTATGCTTTACTTTGCTCCATGTTTTCTAGTTTTATTGGTTTAATTCACATTTTGTTGTATTTTCTGGACATATGAGTACTTTGGTTTTTATTTGTTGCCCTCTTGTGTTGGTCTCCTTTTCCCTAGCACCTTCCTAGACTGCTCTCCACTCACACCTGCTCCTTATCAGCTCGTTAGCCCTGCCTTTGTCCAGTCAGCCATATATGTTCTCCCTCTGCTGTCAACTCTTTGCTGGTTCCTCGTCGCCTTGCTGATATTTTTCCCCTGATGTCTCCATGGTTCTGGTTTGTTTTACATTTTAAGTTGTTTACTGTTTTCACCAGTTAAACTGCAAGAACTCACCTCAGCCTCTCTGCCTCTGCATTTGGGTCCTCCAACCTAACCCTGACAATCTCTATCTTCAACATACTTTTCTGTAGCTTTCACGATTATCGGTTTTCTTTGTTGTCTGAGCACTACAATTGATCACTTCTACCATGAAAAGAACAAAATCTTTCTTTCTTACAATCAATGAATCAATGAATCAATGAATTTTGGGACACTGCTCCAGAGGTTTTGAACTTGTCATTTGCTTAAATGTTGGACTGGGTCTTTCTGACAGGGATGGGATTCCTTTTGCAACTTCAGCATAAGTTATTCTAAGCTCCAATTTAGCTTTTCTTATCTCTTCAGATTTTTTGCTCACTTCACAACCGCGATATCCAGCAGTTTGTTCTCCAACTGCCTCCTGTTTTCTCCACTCAGACTTCTTTGTGGGTCTTGTTCTTCTTCTTATTTTCTTCTTCTTTAGGTTTTAATGGTAGCTTGCATTGTTAATAAATATATATATATATATATATATATATATATATATATATATATATATAGTTGCACTAATACCATCTATTGGATGCTAATATCTATATCTCAAATTCTCATAATGATCCCAGTATTTTTCTTAAACCCGAAAAATCTTCTACTTCCCCTCAATACTATTTAACTTTTCATGATGGTCGATTGGAGTGCTAATAACTCAAGTATGAATGAACTCTAGTTTGAGTCATTCTTCTCAGCTGGATGTAGGCTACAACTTGCATAAGCAATAACCTGCTCCTTGCTATGCTGAGTTTGTGCAAGTACTATACAAAGCCCACTGAGCCTAGAATATGTGTACAAACTTAAGTGCTTTGTGTAATCAGCATAAGCCAAAATTCAAGCTTGATTAAGGCCTCTTTCAATTGGTGAATTCTACTAGACATCCCAGTCTCCAATCAGTAGATCTTTTATCAGTTTTGGAGATACCCATTAATAAAGAATTTATCAGGAGAGCTATTTTTGCAAGTCTGAATGAAATAGGCTCTGTAATAGCCTGCAAACCCTAAAAAAAGCCCTCAAATCTCTCACAGATGGAAGGAGCCACTTAGACACAGCAGTTACTTTCACTGGGTCAGGCATCACCCCAGCCTGGTTCACTGCATGGCCCAAAAAACTGTGATTGTAAAACTGTAAAAGTATTCTGTCAGTTAGTGAGTAACTGAGTTTTCTTTCAATTGTTTAGTAGTCCTCTCCTAACATTTGACACAGACAGAATTTCAATTAAGAAATATTACATTTTAGGCATCCTTGAACTCCCATATTGAGTATTTAGAAACTTTTTTTGCACTCTCTATGAGGTAATAAATGGGGGCAGAGGTTAGGTTTGTTTTCTTTTGCTGTAATC
Source organism: Cyprinodon tularosa (assembly GCF_016077235.1). Classification (NCBI taxonomy): domain Eukaryota; kingdom Metazoa; phylum Chordata; class Actinopteri; order Cyprinodontiformes; family Cyprinodontidae; genus Cyprinodon; species Cyprinodon tularosa. The sequence continues at coordinate 697,634 of NW_024038589.1, read as the reverse complement.
TGTTTGCCAACTCATCAGTCCAGAGTGAAAAAAGAACCATTTTCTAAATGGTCCTCATTCGATGAGGTGAACTGATTTCTTAATTCACCGCCTCTCTGGAATATATGGCGAGATCAAAAGCATGTTTTATAAAGACTGGATCAAGGTACTCGCTGTAAGAGGAAAACAAGCTGTGGTGCTCTGTTTTTACTACCCTTGCATTTATTTTGTGAAAGTAAAGTAGGGGTGAATCGAGTTAACTGCAGGACGACAGAGTCTTGATCTATTTTCAACTAAATAACTCCTGAGGTAAGAGTGTTTGTATTCAAATTTTAAATGTTGACAGATTCTTTTTTTTTTTTTTATATTGCTGATTTTTGTGCAGTCTCATTGCAATCGGTGTTCTCTAGATAAGGGTTCTCCAACTTTAGTTCTCAATAGCACCTGTCTTGCAACATGCCTCAAACACAGCTAAATAAATATGATTAACTTTTCAACATTCCATCAAATTTGACAAATACCTGGTAATGAGCCACCAGTATAGTACCCCAATAATTTACCTTTGTAAACAAGCACTGTTTTAACATTTTTACTCAAGTTGAAGCAGAACCAGTAATGCAAGAAAACTTACTTGGTTAAATTAGGGTTCAAGTACAAAGTAAATATTGGCTTATAACACTTGATTTAATGTTTAAAATGATTTAATCAGACAGAGCTGAGTGTAATTTCTTTTTTTTATTGTTACTAATAAATGAAATTATAATAAAACCAACATAAATTTCTAAATCAAACTTCTCCAAATAATCGTAAAAAAAACAACTTTACAATAGATGATGCATTCATGTCAAAAAAGGATTAGGAAATTCCAAAGATAATATTTACTGTTTGCTGCATATTCATCTGAACCACAGACTAATCATCTCCATATTATGTCTTAATTATGCAATAATTTATGGGGAAAGTCAAAGCAATTACTGACTTCATAGAAATTAACATACTTTTCAGACCCTCATATTTCTGTTCTTACAATGCTATATTTATAGATCTTGTGTAATATTGATATAGATTGTATCACCTCTAAGCCATATTCACCAAAATAACAAAAGCTAAAAAAAATTTCCCTCTGCGTCATGGACTTATATAAACATTACCTTCTGAAATGCGAAATAATGTAATCCCCCAATGAACCTCAAATATTTACACTTAACATCAGAGGCCTCAGAGTTAACAGAAACAGGCTTCTGCCTCTGTCTCTGACCTTAGTTAATGATTTAAAAAGTAAAAAGCTGGGGGGGGGGGGGGGGTTGGGGGGTCCTTCAGTAAAAAAAAGTTTAGCTAATAAAATCTAAACAAAAATGCAGAAAAAAAATATAATAGGCTGTCATAAATTAATATATATTTCAGGCATTTTTATTTATTTATATGGGTAATCCCTTACTTTAAGCAACAGACTGAGAATCTTGTTGTCTCCGTTATAAGTAATGGTAGGATTAACATGGAGGGTGATGATGCAATTAGGATGTCTTCTGCAATTATACATTGTCAATTAAGGTTTGACTAGAAGTAAACTCTTGCTTTTTCTCCTTTTTGTTAATTTCAGCCACGGAGACGGTCATCATTGATGATGAGAGGAAAGTTGTGTAAAGTTCTCGCCCCTCTGAAGTATGGCTCCGTCATCTTGTTCATGGTTTTTAGCGTCTTAATCATCTTGCTCCATAATAGAACCATTGATTTCATGTCTGTTGATTTAACAAAGGTGAGCACTGTCACTATTGATAATACTAAATGTCAGTTTTCAAGGTAGCACCCTTTCAGCACCGACAATCTCTCACTTTATGCCAAACTATGGAGATTAAGCCCCCCACAACCTCTGTGTCAGGGACCTAACCTTCACACTGTTGGTGAAATAAGATTTCAAATGGAAGATAAATGCTATTTAGGGATGTCTATATATAAAAAAGGAAAACAACTGTGAAGTCTATGAGAGTTGTTATTTTTGTTTTACTGAAACTAAAACTTTCTCTCCTTTTAGAATAAAATGAGTGCTACAGTTAATCCAAAGCTTTCCACTGAGCTTCCCAAGCTATTCAACATCTGTTCATTCAATTCACTTTCACCCAAGGAGGACTATATCCTAGATGGCCTAAAAGATGCTATGTACTGGCCTGAAACCCCAACATTGAAATCAAACTTTTCCCTGAATGACACAAGTGATCCTGATCATAGCACCTTCACCATCCTCCCACGGAGCAAGGGTGGGAATTGGCAAGTGGGGGATCAGCTAAGGGTTTTGATAAGAATCTGTGACTTTCATGGTCATACCAAGAGGTCCGGAGGAGATGTTCTATTTGCTCGGCTGCACAACTCGACTCTTCATGCAGGGGTGGCAGGGCATGTGGTGGATCATCTCAACGGTTTCTACTCCGCTATATTCCCTTTACTTTGGGAAGGAAGTGCACAAGTTGAGGTAATACAAACCTTTATATAATTAGTAGTGTTGCGCCAATGCCATTTTTTGGCCCCGATAGCAATACCCGATAACTGGCTCTGCAGTATTGTCCCATACCGATACCATCTGTTTGAAATTGATGTGTGTTTATATGAAGAACTGCATACTACTTGGATGTAAAATAATTGCCATCATGGCTTTGTCAAGCTGCTGCCTTCCTTTGTGAAGCAGGAAAAAGACTAATACAAAGCGAATCCAGTAGAACTTTTTATTGCCTACCTGGAATGGGTGACAATAGTTAAATTAACTTTTGGCTCTCAAATTGGCATCGGTGCCCTATTTATTGGTACTCGCCGATACCTCCATTTTAGTGCTGGATCAGGGCCCCACCTGATACTGGTATCGGTGCAAAACAGATAATTATTCTTCTCTTAATTCCTACAGTCAAGGGTAACTGAAAACACATTGGCTTAAACATGCATAAGTCTACATTTTCATAGAGGAAGTACAAACTTGGTATGACACAAGAGGGTGCTAATGCAATTCTCTACAAGAGTTTTAAACTTTAGCAGTAATTGGGAAAACTATAAAACTTTTTTTCAGAAACATCCAGGTCTGATAGCTTTTACGTAATGACATTTATTGAATGTTTGTATTAAATTAAAGAGTTCCTATACACTCAGAATTATAAATATTTCGTTTTAACTAGGATAAAAATTTATTTTGCATAAATCTAAAACTTACTCCAGTGTCTTTACTCAAAGTGCCACTAACTCTGTTTTAATGTAGATTTTAAACTATGATGAAATTAACATCATAGCATCATTAGCATTGAAAAGAGATTCAGATGCTGCCAACATCAGTTTTTATTAGGAGCCAATTGTTGTATTCTTATGAGTTGTATTTTATCTGTTATGTTTTTCTCAATTCAAGTAACCAAAAACTCCCCAGAGTGACAAAAAAAGTGGAAGGAACTTCTTTTTTTAATGTTTTAATGTAACGGTGTGTTAATGGCCAAGCCAACATGACCAATTAGCAAATTAACGTGGTTGCAGCTCAATCTTCGACAAATATGTAAAGAGTATTGCTTTTAGACTAAATGTATAAAAGTTTTTGGCTGGGACAGTTATGGATCATTTAGTTCTAATTGCTGATTGAGTAATTAAAGTATCTAAAAACTTCCAAAATGCTTTCTTAAATCATGTTTACATTTATATCGTTATAACCTAAACAAAGACACTCTGATTAATTTTGTATAAAACAAAAAAAAAAACACTAAAAAAAGACTGTCTAAAACTAGGGATATGATGTTGTATAATACATCATTAAAGCTGCAGTCTGTAAGTTTTTAAAAATCACTTTTTTGTCATATTGGCTAAAACTGTCCCTATGCCCAGACAGCAGTACATGTGATATGTAACCTGTGAAAAAAACTGCTTCAATTGGTCCCGCATACTGCCTGTATTTCAATCTGGAAAGAATATTTCGGGACGAGTCAAAACAACCAATCACAGCCAGAGTAGCGTCTGATGGAGTGTCAATCACAGCTCACACACGCTGAATCCCGCGAAACCCCCCCCCCCCCCTCTCACCGCTTAACCTGCCGCTGCCGCCCGGCTGCCGCAGTCAGGAGGACGCGCGTGGAAGTCATGGCGGAGCGACAGCCACCAGCAAAAGAGAAACTGCCCTTACTGCCCCTGCCGACAACTGCTTACACAGCAAACTTCAGTATAACCAGCATCTTATATCTAGCTGCTTGGAGGTGAGTGTTATCGCTCTTACCGGTTCACACTCCATGCCGCGTATGCTGCTTGGACGCTTCTGGTTGCATGCGGTAGCCGCGCAGATGCTGTGAGAGGGGTGGAGCTTGGAGGTGGGGCATGAGTGAAGCAGAGAGGGTGGGGGAGTGGCGTGAAACCTGTTTTTCTTCAAATTTTCAGTCGAAGTCTGCTCTCTTCTCAATGTTACAGACTGAAGCTACAGGTGCTGGTCATAAAATTAGAATATTATGAAAAAGTAGATTGATTTCAGTAATTCCATTTAAAAAGTGAAACTTGTATATTATATTCATACATTACATACAAACTCATATATTTCAGATGTTTATTTTGTTTAATTTTGATGATTACAAATGACAACAAATGAAAATCTCAAATTCATCATATCAGAAAATTAGAATATTACTGAAGACCAATAAAAACAAAGGATTTATAGAAATGTTGGCCAACTGAAAAGTATGAACATGAAAAGTATGAGCATGTACAGCACTCAGTATTTAGTTGGGCCTCCTTTGGCCTGTATTACTGCAGCAATGCGGCGTGGCATGGAGTCGATCAGTCTGTGGCACTGCTCAGGTGTTATGATAGCCCAGGTTGCTCTAATAGTGGCTTTTAGCTCTTCTGAATTGTTGGGTCTGGTGTATTGCATCTTCTTCTTCACAATACCCCATAGATTTTCTATGGGGTTAAGGTCAGGAGAGTTTGCTGGCCAATTAAGAACAGGGATACCATGGTCCTTCAACCAGGTACTGGTAGCTTTGGCACTGTGTGCAGGTGCCAAGTCCTGTTGGAAAATGAAATCTGCATCTCCAAAAAGTTGGTCAGCTGCAGGAAGCATGAAGTGCTCTAAAACTTCCTGGTATGTGGCTGCGTTGACCCTGGACCTCAGAAAACACAATGGACCAACACCAGCAGATGACATGGCACCCCAAACCATCACTGACTGTGGAAACTTTACACTGGACTTCAAGCAACGTGGATGAAGTGCCTCTCTTCTTTTCCTCCAGACTCTGGGACCTTGATTTCCAAAGGAAATGCAAAATTTACTTTCATCAGAGAACATGACTTTGGACCACTCACCAGCAGTCCAGTCCTGTTTCTCTTTAGCCCAGGCAAGACGCTTCTGACGCTGTCTGTGGTTCAAGAGTGGCTTGACACAAGGAATGCGACAGCAGAAACCCATGTCTTTCATACGTCTGTGTGTGGTGGTTCTTGAAGCACTCACTCCAGCTGCAGTCCACTCTTTGTGAATCTCCCCCACATTTTTGAAGGGGTTTTGTTTCACAATCCTCTCCAGGGTGCGGTTATCTCTCTTGCTTGTACACTTTTTTCGACCACATCTTTTCCTTCCCTTCGCCTCTCTATTAATCTGCTTGGACACTGAGCTCTGTGAACAGCCAGCCTCTTTAGCTATGACCTTTTGTGTCTTGCCCTCCTTGTGCAAGGTGTCGATGGTCGTCTTTTGGACAACTGTCAAGTCAGCAGTCTTTCCCATGATTGTGTAGCCTATAGAACTAGACTGAAAGACCATTTAAAGGCTTTTGCAGGTGGTTTGAGTTAATTAGCTGATTAGAGTGTGGCACCAGGGGCCATCAATTTTGAACCTTTTCACAATATTCTAATTTTCTGATATGATGAATTTGAGATTTTCATTTGTTGTCATTTGTAATCATCAAAATTAAACAAAATAAACATCTGAAATATATGAGTTTGTATGTAATGTATGAATATAATATACAAGTTTCACTTTTTAAATGGAATTACTGAAATCAATCTACTTTTTCATGATATTCTAATTTTATGACCAGCACCTGTATAAGGGCTCGGGATCCACGTTGCATTGTGGGACGTCGCAGCCATACTGACTGCTACGCAAACGTAAACATAGCTCTGACACAACGTTGTTGTTGAAAGAAGAGACAGAAGTAGAGAGAAAAAAGATGTTAAAATCCCGAAAAGGAACTGGAATTTACCGGGACACATTAAATAGAGAAGCCAGGGACCGGTATGTTGACAAAATCAGCATTATTAATCATTTGGATCCATATGAAGTTCCAGCAATGAGTGGAGCACCGATGAGTGAGCGCCTATACTTCAAAACAGTTTCGAAGCTACAAGTCCTTGGAGTCTCATGTGCAGTTCATGAATGGATGGGTTCAGGAGCTGCACATCATAAAGCCAGCAAACAGTGGGAACACAGTAATCCGTACAAAGGTAAGCTGTGATCAGACGGGCTCTGGAACCTGCTAGTTTAGCAACTGCTAACCGCTAGTGCTAACAACCACTCACGCATTTAATCTACTTTTAACTAGCTGCTATGTGTTTAAAAGGTGTAGTTAGTAACGTTAACTGCCAACCCTCCGGGTTTCTCGCGTATTTGAGCATTTTCCCGCTGCCCTTTTTATTTTCCTGTAAAAGATCCCAACTTTGAAGGAAATAAACAATGTAGGCTATAAAATGAAACCGTGCATCTTTAACTTACCAGAATGAAAATGCAGGGAACACACTCTCAATGACATTAGAATACTGTGGAAAGTTATGTTCGGTCGTCTTACAGCTGCGATCCAAGCTAGCCGACGACTCTTTATCTCGGACACTTGGTCTCCATGGTTACGCCTCCAGGCAGGAAAGTAGTTGAAAGTTAACCCATTTTCTATGTTTTTCCCATGGCGATCATGTGTTGAGCTGTTACAGCCCGCAATACAGCAACGGTTTACCATGGTTGAAATCAAGTTAAGGTGAAATTAATCAAATTAAAACACGGCTGAGAGGGAGTACAGTACGTGGTAGTCATAGGCAATAGTCTGAGCCGCGGTAAAAGACGCATTCAACATGGCGGCGACGCGAAGTGCTTACGTCATGACGACCAAGCCCTATTACATAAAGTTTTAGTAGCAGATTGAAATTAGGAAGAAAAAAAATTTCTTGTTTACTTCATTTAATATAAAATACAACATAAACCTTAAAATTTTTTAACACTATTGATTAGCCACCCCTGGACTGTTCAGGATTTATGCAACACTCAAATACTTTGATTGTCTTGCCATATCTTCTGTTATCAACTCTGTTTAGTTTTATTACTGCACCATTTAACCATGAAGAGCGTCGACTAACAGAAAAGATTGAATATTTTGAAGGGTCGCTGCATTATCTTTTCCCAGCTTTTATTGTCATTACACTGCAGCAAGTACAGAGCAACAAAATGAGCAGTGGGCTGCCACTGTGCGGCGCCCGGGGAGCAGTGTGGGGTTAAGGGTCTTGCTTAGGGACCCAGTGGGGCCTGAACTCAGAACCTCTGGACTCCAAGCTCTATGGCCTAAACCCTAGGCAGCCTCGATTTGTCTTTTATAGATACTAAAATCATTCTTGCGGAGGTTTGGTTTGTGTAAAAATGTTTTGTTCTGTTTTCCTTTAGGTGACGCTGGTTCACCCCAGCGAGGCAGTCACGGTGCTGCATAAACTGACCCAGGAGCAGCCTGACAGAATCTATTTTCAAAGTCATTTCAAGTTGGGCTCAATAAGTGAAACTACCACCTGCAATGTCTGTCTTAATTCAAACCAACAAAAACTGTGTAACTACACTGACATTAAGACAGGGGAGCCGTGGTTTTGCTATAAGCCAAAGATTTTAGGCTGCGACAACAGGATCACCCACTCCAAAGGACGATTCAGACAAAACATAAACCCAATGGAGGAGAAGCTCTTTCAAAGGTAAATGTTCTGATCATTTTGTTGAGCTTAAAAATCAGATGCAAAAAAAGTCTAAATGCGCCACCATACAAACTCAAAGCTGCTTCTTAATGAAAGATTTAGCTTGATGTGAAGATTCCTGACATTGAACAAAAGGTTTGAAACTAATCCTGAATTTTATCTCCAAGAACAACGACCATGTCATTGGAGGAAAATTCTCTTTTCTCGCAAATAAAACTTTTTTCCTAACCTAGCTGTTTAGACAATAAAGAGGTCAGTGTTCATTCAGGCTGTTTTTTTATTTTTGCTTAATCAACCATTACATATACAAAAACACCAGTATTTTTGTTTTGATTTTATTTATTTACTAAAATGAGCAATTGGACCGATAATGAACGGTAATGAGCGCTCATTCTTGATTTTCTTTTAATGAAGCAAGTAGTCATGATTGTCAGCATGGTAAACACTGATCTCTCTGACCTTCATATGTTTATGGGTTTTTAGTGCAGATACAAAACAAAGTCAGAATTAAGCTTGTCTGAATATATCAAATAAATTCATAATATTCACTATTATGGACTTCTGCCTCTCTACACAATGGGCTCTCAGGTCACTTAAAAAAAAAAAAAAAATTAATCCTTGAGGATGTTTTTCTCATTTTCGTTTAGAAAAAGGAGAAATCGTATAACTTTTACCAGTTTTCTCGTTATGGTTTAACAAACAAAAATACTTGTGTTTTTCTTTTCTTCAAATAAAAAAAAATGAAACAAACTGCCTGAATGTACACAGAACCAGGCAAGATGATGAAATATTCAGTGAAAATGAACATTTATTTGGGTCATGGTTTATCTGGTTATTAATGTACACTTTAGGCAGTGCATTTGTCAGGCCATAGCAAATACAAAGAAAAAGATTGCAAAAGAAAAAAAAAACTGTAAACAAAGAGCTGAGGGACAGACAGATGTAAACAAAACAGAAATGTAAACAAAATCTAAAATGCATTAAAAATGTCAATGAGATGCAAAGATTTCTTACATAAATGATTACACATTTTATTGTTTGCTTATATTGCTTTGTTTTAGTGGTGTCAATATGAAAGTCCCCGTTCCAGCTTCAGGACCTGCTTACATCACTGTTTTGCCAAAACTAAAAGGTAAACTATATATGAAAGTAAAACAGTCAACAATAACAGTTGAAGTGTCTTTTCTTCTTCTCCTGATTCAAAATGTAAGAATCCCTTTTTATACTCTCGTAAAAAAAAAAAAAAAGTGTTTTTAAATTGAGAATATGTTACTCCTTCAGCTATTGTGTTAAAATTCTGTCATTTTCAAGACTTTTCTTTACGGGAATATTAAATATAAAGTTGAAAAAGAGGAATTTGCTCAAAGTAATGCTGAAAAAATAGATTTATATATAGGGAATAACCTGGCAGGATAGAAAAATGTTTACTCCTTTTTTACTTTTTGTCACCTTTCAGATGAAAACCGAAGCACTGTTGAGATGAGACCCTCTGGTTATTATTATCAAGGTGCATGGCAAGCACTAGATGGCACCAGAGTTCATCAGTTTAACTCCACAGCAATCAGCTTGTGTCTTAAAGGCAAAAGCATTCACATCTATGGGGATTCCACTGTAAGGCAGTGGTATGAGTACCTAATGCGGTCTTTGCCAGGTATATATGCCCCCCCAAAAAAGCTCTCACAGTAGGTAATGATTCATTTTGCAGTCTAATGTTCTATCTCTTCTAGATCTCAAGGAGTTTGGCCTGCAAAGTTCAAAGCAAAGTGGCCCTTTATTGGCTTTGGATTATGTGAACAACATTTTGGTGACCTTCCGCAGCCACGGTCCTCCCATCCGTTTTGGCAGCTCGCTTGTTAGTCAGTTACAATACATTGCCAATGAGCTGGATCGCCTCCCTGGGGGTGAAAACACTGTTGTAGTTATTGGCATTTGGGCTCACTTCAGCACTTTCCCTATTGAGGTTTACGTTAGACGTCTGCTGAACATTCGGGAAGCAGTGGTGAGACTCTTGACTAGAGCTCCAGGTACGTTGGTCTTCCTCAGGACTGCAAACCCCAAAGAGATGACCCTCTATGAGGCTTTGACTAACAGCGACTGGTTTTCCCTACAACGCGATAAGGCTCTAAGAGAAATTTTTAAAGGAGTAAACGTCAAACTAGTAGATGCTTGGGATATGGTACTGGCCCATCACCTTCCACACAAACTCCATCCACAGTCTGACATAATCAAGAATATGCTTGATGTTCTTTTATCTTACGTATGTCCTCTACATGGAAATTATACAAGATCCTAAAGATTAGCATTGGGAAAATACAAAACTAATGGAGCTAATGATGAATGATTGCACCTATAGTACTTCTACCTCATGGCAACAAAAAGTTGGACTTTTCTTTACTAGATTTGCATGGAAAGGGTATGCAGTCAGTGTTTTCATCGGTGGTTAAAATCGTCTCAACCTGGACTTGCCATTAAAAATGACAGAATAAAATTTTTTTCTTGCTCTGTCTTTTTTGTTTAGGTTCTGTAGCGTTTTCTTCATTAGTTCATTTATCCCTATAGGAAGACACATTGCAAAGGCTTACAGAAAAGGAAATAAATCTAAAGAGTAATGGAGCACTAATTTTAAAATCAAATAAAAAAGGTTTACTTACTTTAATAATTAAGATTCATTACTTAACAGCAACTGTTTGGTTTCTTCCTGGTAAATATTACCTCCATCAATCTCCCTGGTAACCTCATAAGTCCAGGACAACAAAGTATTAACTTTGACGCCAACATTTTTGTTTCAGCATTAAAGAAAATTCTTGAGGCTTTTCCTGTCCTTGTTTGAAAATTATCCATCCACACTGTTTATCAGCTGGCATCCCTGACATTGCAACTTTAGTTAAAGATGGAGGATTTTTGCCTAAGAAAATTATGGCAAACTAAATTATGGAGGTACATTCTTCTTAAAACTGTTTTAGAAGTGCCCAAATAGAAAAATAAATACTAGCCTTAAGCCTCCTACCTGTCTAATGGTTTTATTTTTTTCTCTTTTCAGGACTTTCAAAGAAACGTAACCTCCATCTTATACAAGTTTTTAAAAAATGTCATATCTGACGTTCTATGTTAGACACTGGTTGCTCATATGTGCTCCATTTATTGCCCTCCAAAATAACACAATTAAAAAATCAATCAATTGTGTTGTTATTTATATACATTAATTCTGTAAATAAATGCTAAACTGGCTTTGACCTTGAAAGAAAAACAATTCACCAAGGACTTTTTTGTGTGAGATAAAGACCTATTATTCCTTTCAAGATTTTCCTTTATGCAGATGACATAACATTATACAGTATTCAAAACCGTTACCCTTTTTTAAAACCTTTAATTATTTGTAAAGTACGAAATCAAAAGTAAAATGCTGAATGGAGTATTTCTCACTTGTCGATGACAAGAAAACCACTTAAAAGCACAAAAGGTTTTATTTTTCCTGTCTCACAATGTGCTAAACACAAGAGAATATCTGATCACAAAATTAATCCGTAATCTAAATATGCAAAGGGGTAAAATGGGACGGGCATATGGAATCACTCGGGTTTTATCATCATTCTGGTTGCCTTTGCTGAATAAGGAACTGGTTTCCAGGTGTGCCAGTGAAGGCCAGAAACCCAATAGATGTGGTCCCCAGAAGGATGCCAGTCACCGTTTAGAGCTGCAGAGCCACATCGACTGTACCACCAACCTCCCCCCTCTGATGCGGCACATTCTTCTTCTGCAATGTCATCGAAGATGCAAGGGGAGCAGCCGTCATGGTCGCTGTCGATGGTACTAAAGCCAAAGCCATTCTGGTCCATGCGGGGCTTGGAACCACGGATAGCGTCACCTTTTAAAAGAGACATTTTGCTGTTTGTAAGATCAATTAAACATCAATGCTGTGTCAGCAGTAATGATCCAAAAGCCTTTTTTGGAAATTCTGGATTCAAAATTAATTTGCTGCAAAGAATGTGCTTAAGACAGCACACATTTTTTTTTTCTATTTTAATAGACAGCTAAGAAACACGCTGAAGTACCTGCATTTCCACTATATCTTCCAACCTCCAGTTTATAAGCTTTTTGCTCATCTCCAAGAGTAAAGTTATTGTATTCAGCAAAAGCCATGCCACCTTCATGGTCCCACAGGTCCACCTTCAAAGTCCACTTTTTAGTTTTGTTCTTGGTCAAAAGATGGACTTTCTCCAGTCCAAGCCAATGGTCATCTAGAAAGTTAACAGGATACATAAAAGTTATGAGTTTTATTTACTTCAATAAATAATGGATGAAGTTAAGATTAATGCAACTGCTTTAAACGTTACATTCAAAATTTTAAAAGGGAAATTGCACCGCTAATTTTTGTTTTTTGACAACAATACAGTTAAAATTTGATATAATAAAGACTGCTTGCTTACTTGCCAGGGATCCAAAACCACGTTTGTATTCTTCCCATTCTCTGTGAAAAGACTCTTGTCCTCCTGTCCGTCTTTGAATAACTATCCACCCTTCATTCTGCCCCATCTCACAGTACACCTGAGTAGAGCGTTCAGAAAATCGACACATCAGACTTGAATTCTAATTGCATTCTATTTATTGTTCTGCACTAATTATTTAGTGCTTTTAAAAGAAGAAAAAAGTATAGGCAGGTATACACATTATCAACGTTTGCTTAAAAAGCAAAGGATGTTTTCAAATTATGAAAATTAAAATGAAAACTTTTCTTCCAGCATAATGTGGAATATTTGGTATTCAATTCAATTCAGTTTATTTCTATAGCGCCAATTCACAACACATGTCATGTCAAGGCACTTTACAGTTCACCAGATCATCCAGTCAAATTAATTCAAAGTTTTCTATCTAAGGAAAACCAGTTGATTGCATTGACTCATTGACTCGAATGCAATCCCTCACACTAAGCATGCTTGTAGTGACAGTGGAGAGGAAAAACTCCCTTTTAACAGGAAGTAACCTCCAGCAGAACCAGGCTCAGTGTGAGCGGCCATCTGCCGAGGCCGACTGGAGTTAAAGGAGACAGAAGGAGGGATACAAAAGCAACTGTAAAAGGCGGCCCGCCCAGGAAACACACAGCCAGGCAGACGAGCTCTGAGCCGGCTCCCATGTCAGAGGATGAAGAGAGCACATCCAGCCAGTAACAGCCAGAGAAACAGGACTACACTGGAAAAACTGGCCGATCTCCAACATCTATTATTATTAAAATAGTATTAAAATGGTAATAGTTTTAAAATTTAAAAATACATTAAAACAATGATAAATGTATCTTGTTGAACTTGCACTTATGCTGGTGAAGATTCTGTCATCCAGGTCATAGTCATTCCAAAAAAGTAAAAAAAAAAAAAATCCACTGGACTCAATATGCATGTTTTCTAAGCCTTTTTGGAACATGCAATTATGATGTTAAAACATTTATCCAAAGACTGAATGGGCTAGAAAATCATTGGTACCAAACAGAAAGCCAAATTAATGCAAGTGGGTCTCAGTTTTACAAACATAAAGGGATTAATATACCCTCAAAATACTATCAAAAACTTTTTGGTAAGGTTTAAAACATCAAAATCAGGTTTAGCAGAGGATGTCCCTTCATACAGATGACACACTGATGTACTGTATTCAAAACTGTGAGCTAGTTTGTCAGTGCTTGTACTGAAGAAAATATTTAAAAAAGATTCAAGATTCATACTGACTGGTCTAAAACCCAAGAAAAATAATTGGCATTTAATTTTCTAAACTATAAAAAAAAATGTATTATTTAAAAAAAAGCATAACTTTCTCAAAGGTAAATCCTTCAGAACAGAATTAGTCTGTTTAACTGTATTAGTCTGAATGAAAATTTGTCTGTTTTCTGTTCGGATTAAAAGAGTTGAAAGCGAATCTAAAATAGGTTTATATATGACAAAATATCATAATGAAGTTTGCCTTATCAAAACAGATATTCATAAGAGGATAATGAAACCTTAAACACCCCTGGAAACAATTCAATTTCATATTCGACTTGCAATTTAAATGTAGGTATGAAGATATTCAGTAAGAGTTTCACAAGCATCATTACAGGGAGGAAAATAGTTGAATTTGCTGTATTAATTCCCGAAAGAAAGAAATGTAAAAGTTCCTAATCTTCCATCTGGTGATATATCATAGATATATCTGCAAAATGTTTACAGAAAAAAAGAAAAAAACAATACATTTGACAAAATACCTAACTCACTTATGTAGGTCATTTATAAAAGTAAACTTAGGGACTATTGCATATTAGAAATTTGACTTGAACTGGTGCATAAATCCTAAAGATCTTTCCAGAAAGGATGAGTCATAGCTGACTGTTAATATGAGTTCCCTAAGGGGGAAATACCAATAACATGCCATGAAGGTTTTGGTTCTAACTTCAAAGCTTTAGGGGATATATTTTCCACGACACTGCTTATTTAAATACACAAAGAAGATTTCAGATAAATAAACTAGTCTTTTTTTTCCCCCGGGGATTTTGTAATTTGATACCACTGTATAAATGTAAAAATTAATGGAGATAATACCTCACAGGGAAAAAGTTACACTTGGTAAGACTTGGTTCAATTCATATAAATACAAAATTTATAGTATTACATTTAAAGTCTTATATATAGAGATCAAATATGTCAATAACCTGTCAGTTAAAGTGACAAATCAAAAAAGGTTTTTAGTTTTGGTACCTTAAAGTGTGTATCGACTCCCGCAGGCTGGATCTCATAAACTCCACTGGGTTCTTGTGAAGAGTTTTTCTTAATTTGCGTGCAGTCTTTTAAAAAAGGAAGAGGTATTTACACAATATTAAGATAATTTCTAATTTTCTAATTTTCTTATCAATAATCACAAAGAATGAATAATGTACCTTCAGGAAAAGCTGCTTCCTGTTTTCAAAAGCAGTGGACAAAAAAAAAGTGTTAAACAGTCCATTTGGCAAGAGAAATGAAGTTTTCTATTAAACGAATGATGCCTGATAGACGAAATCTGTTTTAGCCTTCTGTCCGAATATATTATTCCAGATAAAAACAATTTTAATATCAGATCAAATGAAGATAATTCATACTCATTTAGTTTTATATTTAAAAAATAAATAAAAACTCTCCCAACCAACCTAGCTCCATTAGAGTAGACTGGCTGTGCTACCTCCAGTAGCTACTATTCAATCCCAATAGTTGTGTCATTCCTGCTCTTTGTACAGGATTGTTGAAATCCAACTACACAAGGAGGCTTTGGAGCATTAACTATTGAAAAACTTATCAAAGAATCCTAATCAGTTTAACATCGTTTGGTGTTTGTCTGTTTTTGTCATGCAAAGCTGGACTTGTTGAAGTACTTAGCAGTTTTTCCCTACTGTTCTCCTGAAAGATACCTGAGCTTAAGGTCTCAAGCCTTAGGATTTTATGCTAAATTAAAGGCATTTTCAATTATCAATATCCCCAGGTGTTGTGCTACCCTAACAGTTTTATCAGAATGCACTGTGAAAGGAATGTCCACTTTTGTTTTTTTTGTTTGTTTTTTTTTTGGGGGGGGGGGGGGGGGGGGGGAGTACTTTCTCTGTTGCCAGAAGGGATTTTTTTTTCAACCCATAGATCATACTCTATTCCAGATACCAGATGAGGTCTGGAGTTCTTCAGATTCCCCTTCTGGTTGAACTCCTACAAGATTCATCAGTGCAATCTTTGCATAATTTCGGTAGTCCTGCAGCTCCCTGGAACACTTTTCCTAATTCCATGCTCTCTCCTTTTCTGGATATCGATTAACTGTAATTTTCTAGAACTCAAAATGAGGAACACATTTTTTAATAAACTTCATCGAACATCCTGGGAACTAACCAGGAACTAATGGGTAACAGGGAACACCAAGCCCAGCCTGATCATGGGACTGCTTAGTTACCTGGGAAACACAGAGCAGCTGATCACAAACAAATGTGTAGCTTCATTTTACTTAATATACCTATTTCACAAAATTCATAAATTAATTGTCTTGTAGTGATTCAGTAATTATTAGTTCCTCAGTAAATGGTTGGCATGACTCCACAAAGTCTATAAAGTCATAAAAAACATTTAATTGATGTCTTCCATCTTCAGGTTACAGTTTCTTTTCTTAGTTCCTGATTAGTTACTGTGTGTTTCCAAGATAACTAAGCAGTTGATGTTGGTGTTTCCCATCACATACTGGTTAACTACCTGTTATTTCCCAGTTAGCTCTCTACTAGTTAACTACATTTTTTGTAAAGTGTTACCTTGTGGATCCCTAAAGCTACAATTCATAATAATTCCCCGACCGACAAATATAAATGTATCCTCTTTTTGTCTGTTCTATTATTTATTTAGAATGGGACATGTTTTAGTTTGCTTTTTTTGTTTGTTTGTTTTTCAGGTATATTCTTCCTATCCCTACCTTGGTTCTACAAGCCTGTGAGACTGGGGTGTGGCTATGAGACTATTCTCGTAAAATTTAGTTAATTCATAAAATAGCACACCCAGTTCTTTTAGACAGAAGTTTGAAAACTATTTCTGTTTTTTTTTTTTTTTTTTCGTTTTTTTTTTTTATATTTACCTATTAATTGTGGCAACAACAACAACAAAAAAATCAAGTATTTGCTTAAGAAGCAAACACCTTTTCACAGTGTATGCCATTGTGCATTTTTATGCATAAATATTCAAAAAATTTATATTTACCTCAGCCTGGATTAAGCAGCAAAACTGAAGCATCAGCATGAGCCCCCAGCTGCCCAACAGACTCTTTATTACCTGAAGTAAAAATGAAAGCAGTTCACTTAGTGACAGTTTAAAGAAAAAAGAAACACATGTCAAAATTAGCTCCTAATTTTACTTCTAAAACAGCAAAATATATATAAACATTAAATGTCACCATTGTCCTTTAGACACATACCTGCATGTCGGATGAAGTTTGCTTCCCAGCTCAAACTGCGTAAAAGTAGAAGCTCTGCTTAAACCCTGGAAAAACAACCACACCTCCTTCTCAGTTCTGGACTCTTTAACAGCACCTGAAAGAAGAGACTGAGTGGGTGGAGGGTCAACAGAGGTCTTCTTTAAGTGTAGCATGTTTACTGCCCAGAAGCACCAAAAACAACATTCCAAGACAGACCTGAACAAGACAGAGCTGCTGAAGACTGAAACTCCGTAATGAAGGATCAACATTCAGTCAGAGTCCGCACTGTTGTCTTTGAGACACAGAAAGGTTAATCAGAATTTCTGCTGAAGAAAAGGACCCAGAACCCATTTTCATACTTTCTTGCCAACAATCAAAAATATTATTTTTTGCTGTATTTTGTAAGAATTGCCAAGATATCTGAGGATCTTTCATCCTGTGGCTCCTTTTGTGGAATAGTTTAAACCTGCAGCTTTACCCTGCTGAATCTGTAGAGATAAAAAAAAAAAAAACAGTTTGCATGTATGTTATGATTTAAATGAGATGCTCACACACAGTGCTTTGTGAGTTAGGGCCGGATCTATCAAAGGTTTGCGTGTATAAAAACGTGAGCTATTTCACTGCGCACGCTAAAAAATGTACAAACTGATCTATCAACAGCGTGCTAAAAGCATTTGGTCTTTAAAACGTGCTAAATAGCGCCTCTGATCCATTTAGTACTTTTTCTGCAATGAATATGCAATATGGGGCGTTTACACGCTAAAGTGCGTCTTGTGGGAGGAGAACATGTAAATATATTAATTTAGCACTCGCAAAGTGATTTATCAAACTTGAAAGCAATTTTGCTAACGGTATCTGACTCTATATTTAAAACGTTTCAAAAGAAGGTGCAAATGGTCTGTATGCGTAATTGCGCACACATGGCAGCGGTTATTGTTGCAAGAAGGAGGCATGGAAATGAAGCAAGGAGACGCAGAGAACGCATTTTTTCACTCCGTGTGAATATTTTTGCAATGAACGAGGAAACGATCATCAAAACATATCGTTTCTCCAGCATTGCCATTTTGCAGCTGTTGGGGGAACTCCGAATGGATTTGGAGCCAGCCACAAGGAGGACCCACGCAATACCAGATATCACAAAACTCCTTGCAACATTGCACTTTTTTGCATCTGGGTCATTCCAGCGTACGGTTGCAGCGAGAGCTGGGATCTCCCAATCTCGTTTTTTCAGAAGTGCTGTCCGACGGGGTCGGGGTTCTCCCCCTGCGCCTGTGGAGCAACGTGCCAAATGCTGCGGGGATCTCATCCACAGTCACAGGCCAATACAAAACACCTGTTTTTTTTTTGTTTTTTTTTTGTTTTTTTTTGTTTTTTTACTGCAGCACATAGCCTACCACCTTAGGGAATAAAGGTTGCCAATTTATAAATATATATATATATATATATATATATATACTTATTTATTTTTTTTGTTGGGGGTCACTGTAAGATTTTAATTTCTTAATGCACTAGTTTGTAAAGACTACAAACTACTTTGCCGCAAACCACAAAACGCGCAAAACCATCATTTAAATAGGGCGTCTCCAACAGTTTTGCACCTTCCACCAGTTACGCAATCACTCTTGTTAAATCACCCGCAAACCATGGTTCAGCCCCTCGCGCAAAATTCCAGTTTGCGAGCGCAAATTACTGCACGCAAAATTGGATCTTGATAAATCCGGCCCTTAGTGTCTTAATAAAATGATGCAAAATGGTGCAGTCAGTCGTTATCTCCCGCCTTGACTATTGTAACCTGACTGGTCTCCCAGCCTGTACGATAAAACCGTTACAAATGATCCAGAATAGGGCGGCACGTCTAGTGTTCAATTAGCCCATAAAGTCTCGTGTGACCCCTCTGTTCATTGAGCTTCACTGGTTAACCGTGGCTGCGTGCATCAAATTCAAGTCCCTGATTCTAGCCTGCAAAGTCCTTAAGGGTACGGCTCCCGTCTACTTGAACCCTCTTGCAAAAGCTTATGTCACAACTTGGTCACTCCCATCATCAATGGATTCTCCTCTAGCAGTCTCTACACCACGCTTAAGACAATCCATGTTTCATGGGTTTTTCCAACATGGTGAAATAACCTACCAAGCACAACAAGAACAGCAGCGTCCCTGTCTATCTTCAGGAATTCCCTTAAAGACCCACCTCTCCAAAGAGCATCTCCTATCCTAACTCTTACCCATGGCTCTCTACTACTCTTTCTAAACTTCCCTCTATCTCTTTGCTGTCACCACTGATTCTGACTTGGGATTTTCCTCTAGAGAACTTATTGTCATGTTGATAAGAACTGTAAAATGGAGAAACATAAAAAGTACTATCAGGTACATGTTTGTTTGCTTTCGATATAAATTCCAGTGCTGGGCAGAAATAGCAGTTTTGAATCTCTTTATGAGATATTTTGATGCCCAGAACAACTATTTTCATCCCTAAAATGACAGGAATCAGTCCTGAAATGTAATGTGTTTCTTGGGAGAGATTTTGATGCAATAAAATGTTTTACCAGTTTTATTTTTGGTTCATTTTTTTTTTTTTTTTTCTATTTAGAAAATCAACTATTAACTTACATTTTTCAATGAGATCCAGCATTGTCACCCTGCTTAGATGTTTTACAGATCCATAGATCTGCCACTGTTGTTTCCATGTCATCAGGAACACATGATGTGTTTGATTACGGTAGAGACAAGAAGATTAGGATTGTTTATGCATTCTCACTCAAAACCAGTTTAGCTATTTATCATGTTCTGAGATAAGTTGTTAAAATAACCAAAATATTGAACAGCATGTTTAAGATGAGGCTCTTATCACTCAAATATTATTTTTAAGTAAGAGAGACAGTCCATCTATGTGGGAAGTTCGGTTATCTGTCCCATTTTTTCGAATAAAATTAAAATATTTTTTAAAATATTTTTAACACTGCTTGTTAAGAAATTGATTAAAATATGATACAGGGTATGAAAAAAATAGTATAAACCCTTTAAAGCCAATTGTATCATATTTGTTGTTGACAACTCTGACTTACACAATAAGACGCATGTAGTGAAAAGAAAACGTTTAAAACATTATAGAGAAATGCCTTATGTATCAAGTTTGATGTAAATAAATGATCTAATTTAACCTATACAACAATTCTTTTTTGATGTAATTTGTCAGAGGGTTCAATGACAACTAATAAAAAAAAAAAAAAAAAACGGAATTATGTCAATTATTTCATAGTCCAGGCTTTAAAGGGTTAATATAAATCGTAATAAAACTTTCTCCAATAACAACTTTTCTGATATTTCAACATGCATTACAATCTATGATTGCAACATTTGTCACTAACAGGAATTTCCAATTTGATGCAGTTTTATGTGTGTGCTGTAAAAAGAAAATATTTCTTCAATTTTACTTTAAGAGTTTATTTTCACTCACTACTTATATGTTTTGTTCATATCATGCAGAACTTTAAATAACCCGTTTATTCCTTTAGTTTTGCAGTTTAATCCTGCACCTGGTGGCTCCACTTGCCTATTCTTGGTGATTTCAAAGAAATCCATAAGTCCATACACATTTTATTAGAAATTCATGGAAATGTTTATTAAAGTGTATGATGCAAATAACATATTGGAATATTGGCCCACTTACCCTGACAGATGTGGAGACATAGTTACATTTGCTGGCAGCATTGCTAAAATGGCTTTTTAGCTTTGCCCAATGGATGGATGGATGGATGGATGGATTGATGGATGGATGGATGGATGGATGGATTAACCTGCCCGATAGCAAAGATAAAAATATATAACATGGGATAAAAAAACACCAAATTAGATTTAAAAAATTTTAAATAAATATGAACACCATTTTAACTAACTGAGCAGAGTAGGCATCTGATTTGGACTCTTGAGGATGTTCAGAATGGTGCAGATGTTTTACAGTGCACCATTCCCTCCAAAAGCACACCAATGGATAATGCTGCGATTTCATTGTCAAATTTGATATATCGATTATGGTTAAAACCTTACTTTTGATTTTCATCAGAACACAGCAGACTTTTAAAATGCCTCCTAAGAGCACTTCCAATCTTACTTAGGTTATTTTGCTTTAGTTAAAATGGCCTCTCCTTCTCTTCATGGGTTTTCAGTCAGAATAGCACCTGACTGTGTTTAAAACTACTTTTACCAGCAAAAAAAAGGCATCTTCTTTTTCTCTTCTGGATTTTAATAAATATTTCAGAAAAAAGGCCAATGATTTTTTGCAGCAATCCCTCCCTGAATAACAGTTAATTAATGCAAGTGAAGCAGAGTCATAGTAAAGTTTTACGGCGCTGAGGATCATTTTGACCTCGAAATAAAAGCAGCAATGATAAGCAAAGAAAAACATTTGTCAAAGCACTAAGTATATACCAGGTGGGTGCTTATCTTCAGAGCCGTTGAGTGGGGGAGTTCTGCTAGCAGAGGACCATGAAGGTTAAGTTGCTATGGGAGATCTGTGACACTTTTCTCTGGGTAGTTTTTATCCACACAATACCAACTATCATGAAAAAACTTGAGAGGTTTTACTCCATATTATAGTTCAGTTTTTAACCATGTGAATTTTTCTTTTTTTTTTTTTTTGTCTACAGTCCATTTTAATAATATTTCCAGAGGATATGAACCCTTTTCTGCCCTTGAGAAGTTAGAATTTTTATGATCAATATAGGCTATTACTGAATGTTATTGAGATCTCTTTGTGTCTCCCATTGTCTTACCTTAACCTTGACATAACTAATGAAGATGATTAGATGACTACAATGTGTAGGAAAAAACTGTATGATTTTTAAATATGTATACATATTATTTACTATTATGCAGAACAGCCGAGGTATTTTTAGGGTGTAACGAGCCTTTTTCATGAATGATAAAGATCAGTCCTAATAATAGCATATGATTGCTTATTGTGCTAACATCTGGACATTAAAGCAAAGGATATATAAATTACCATTGTGAACCTCCACAGTTTACATAAAAGGTGGTGGCGGCTGACATCTTGTCTAGCAGTTTAGGAAAAAGGCCATAGGAAGTCAGGCTGACCCAGTGTTGGGGAAAAAAAACCTGCTTCATTCTCAAGGTTGTAAGGGGGCCTTGCCACAAAGTATGAAGAAAAAATAAGAGGAAAAAGCATACATTTGTCCTCAAATAAAACAGCAAATGTTTGTATCTCCTATTTTGCACCTCTATAAATATTAGGAATAAATATTGCATAAATATACCAATCTCCTTGCTTGGGTGTCACATTCAGCTTTTTTGCATGTGTAATCTGTTAAACTTCCATGGGTGTACCTTATGTTTTGACACAAAATTTGCCTTTAATGAAAAAGAAACAATCAGGGAATATATATATATATATATATATATATATATATATATATATATATATATATATATATATATATATATAGTTCTAGATCAAATGTACCAGGGGGCCAGGAGGGGGCCAGCGTATTTTCATGGGGGCAGAGAAAAGCATAAAATAAAAAAGCAGGGCAAGCGGTTCAAATATATTAAGATAGCTGCATGAAGTGAAATTTCTATAGTTGATAGTTTAATTAAAATGCTATGTCTTATTAGGTGAATGTATTCATCATTTAGAAATGTATTTAGTATTTTTTACTTAATTTAAGTTAAAATTACAGTTTTCAATCAAATCTGAATTAGAACTCAAGAAAAACTGATAAATTCAGCTGTAAAATGTAAAGTTTTTTTTCATTTATTTCTGTGTTTTGAAAAAAATAAAAACATTTAGCAGACTGGGATCCTATCTCAATACCACTGAAGCTATCACCTTATTGTTTTTAAATAATTAGTAAAAAAAAAAAAGTGAAATAGATCAGAAGGTGTGTGTGTGTGTACATATATATATATATATATATATATATATATATATATATATATATATATATATATATATATATATATATATATATATATATATATATATATATATATATATATATATATATATATATATATATATATATTTTTTTTTTTTTTTTTTTTTTTTTTTATATATATATATTTCAATATTTTAAAGTAACCCATATCTGCTGTAATATATTCAGGCTTAAAAAAATGCTAAGCTAAATTCTAGACTAGCAGTCAGCGGTTCATCTCATTTCTATATCTTAGAAATAAACAACAGCACCAAGCTTATTAAAACACATATATGCACCTCTGGCAGCTTCACATAGTTTACACACATCAGCCACTGGATGACTCTCCATCAGACTTGGAAGTTTAGGGGATTTTCTTTTATTTTTATGTATCAGGTTACCACAATCCTTTACGGACGCCAAAATAACATTTCATTCTTTATAACTCTGCTTGTTTAGCACTCAATGTAGATTTTTCTTAACATCCCACTATGTTATTAATCAATAAAACAATGCATTAAAAACTTGCTTGTCTATTTATTTTCCATTTTCAGAAATTGCAGCTTGGAAACATGGATTTAAACTGCAACATTCAGAGGAAATCAATCAGACATAATCATCATTCTGGTGGCCTTTGCCGAATAAGGTTTCCCTTTCCAGGTGAGCCAGTGAAGGCCTGAGCTCCAGCCGACGGAGTCCGCAGAAGAGCGCCACTCCCCATTAAGGGCTGCAGAGCCGCAGCCACTGTACCACCAGCCACTTCCGTGCTTGGTGGTGCACTTATTAAAAGCAATGTCACCATAAATGCATGGGTAGCAGTTGTCATTGTCACGGTCGTAGGTGCTGAAGCCTGAGCCGTTTTGGTCATGCAGAGCGTCGCCTTTGCAAAGAGACAAAAACTGTTAATCAGCTGTTAAGAAATGTAAAGTGAGAAATAGTTTATGAAAACCCAAATTAATGGCGTAACTTTTGCAAAAGAAAGTAGCCTTTCGTTAACCGTAAGTTAAAACATTAGTTAAGACAATATGGAAGGTTACCTGCATTTCCGCTGTATGTCCCAACATGCAGTTGATAAGCTGTTCTCTCATCTCCTAGTTTAAAGTCACTGTACTCTGCAAAAGCAAATTCACCCTCATGGTCCCACAATTCCACTCTCAAAGTCCACCTTTTTGTCATGTCCTTAGTCAGAAGATGGATGTTCTCTAGACCGAGCCAGTGGTCGACTGTGGGATCAGAGGAACATGCAAACATCAAATTTTCTCCACAATGTCTTTAAATATAAGCTAGTAGCATGAGTACCCACTCAGTTGACATTAAAATCAGTCAGATACAAATAGATGGAACTTCCTTACACAAAAATACTTCAAGCAAAATGTTAAGGGGAAAAAAATCACTTACATTTCAAAGATCCAAACCCAAATCTATATTTAGCCCACCCTTTATTGAAAGACACTGCTCTCCCGCTTCGTCTTTGGATAACTATCCAGCCATCAGCCGGACGCATCTCACAATAAACCTGAAAAGGAGGTTCAGAAATAAAGACTGGAAAAGACTGCTTTGTTTTTGTTTTTTTGTTCTAAAGGTAGAAACAATTTTTTTTTAGTGTTTAAAATACAAAATTAACATTTTGGCAGTATGGTTTGCAAAAGCATTTATCACATTACAACCAAATCACTAAGTCTGATTAAATTGGGTGTTCTGTAACAGACTGAGTAAAAATAATGGAAAATGGATGAAACGGTGCATGGGTTTGCAAAGAACCCTTTGATCCTAAAACACTGAGGGGCAACTGAAAGAACTACATTGCAACACATGGGTGTCACTGCAAAAGGGGCAAGCTTGGGAGGTAAAACATTAGTCTCCAGAAAAGTCTGCCAAGAGGAAAAGGATTTTTTGAAGGAAAGTTACAAAGAGCCTCATCTTTGGTCAATTTAAAGTCTAATAAAAAAAACCTGTAGCAGGAAAAGACCACTGACCATTACGGAGTTTTGCATTCATGCACAAAACCTTAAAACAAAGATGAACCCTTCAGCAGAAAAAAAAAAAAAAACATTTTTTAAATCCTTCCATCAGTTTTCTCTCATCTCAGATTTGTTCTGCACCCTGTGTTTTCTCAAAGGATTCCAGTAAAATACATTAATGAATGTTTTAACATTTTTATGGGTTAAGTATTATTTTGCAAGATACTACATACAGAAACCTATTATCATTATCCTACATGATAAACAGAACTAATTTGAGGAGAACCTTGAATAACCAAATTCCCAGAAGGTGGATTTTGTATTTTGATAGCAAATATAAGAAAATAATCATATATCTTTGGTATTTTATAGAAAGGAAATTTTGTTTAAGCTTTGAAAATAGCTGAAATTTTTCTCTAGATTAAGTTATACATAACTTTTTTGCCGGCAATTGGATTGAGAATTATTTTTAATAGATTCATGGTTTTGTTTAAGAATAGCAAATGAGGCGGTTTGGTACCTTGATCCTAGCATTGGTTCCTGCAGGCTGAATTTCATAAACTCCACAAGGTGAAAGTGGCTTCTGGATCCTAATCTGTGTGCAGTCTTTCCCACCCAAGAGTTGCAGCAAAAAGTAAAACAAAAAAAATATTATATTAAGTAAAATCTTTAAACTTTATATTGATAAGAATAAACAGATGCAAATTACCTTCAGGAAAACGCCATTTCAGCTTTTTTAGGAGTTTAAACAAAAACAGTTTTATGTTAAATATGGTCTTTAAGAATTAATAGTGTTAACAGCAAAGTATGATTTACAAAAAAAGTGGCAAAATATTTACCTGTGTTTGGACTGAACCGCTCAACTGAAGACTCAGTATGAATCCACTACAGAAAAGCAGACTCCTCATTATGTCCTAATTAAAATAAATTTGAATTTAAAAAGAAGCAATAACACATAGACATATCAATGGTCAACATTTTTCTGTCTTCGAATACGAACCTGTTTCCTGGGAAACTTTTAAAACCAAGCTCAGAAGAGCAGAGGCGCTTTTAAAAAAAATCCTAGCTAAACTATACTCCACTTCCCACTTATTTATGTCACAGTTTGCCGTCAGGGACGATAAGAGCAGCTTGATAACAACCCAGTAGCCGCAAAGCAACATTCTAGGACAAAGCCACACAACCCAAACAATGGCGTGTTGTAGAAGGCAGATATACTTTATCATGGCACAAAGGTATCAAGATCACTCAGTTCATTTTATGCCGAAAATATACTTAAAGGAACAATTGTCAAAAGTCTCTGTGATTCAAGACATTGATCAGGTTTTTAAGAAACAACATTTGGATGCTTTTCTATAATATCTCTCTCTTGTTTGGTTGTCTAAACCAAATCCATGTATGGGTGTCAAAATATCCTCAGAAAAACCATGTCAAAATCTATTTTCCTTTCAATTTAAGCCTGTTTTTAAAGAAACTGTTTTAAAGCTTGGTTGAAAAGAAATGCTTTCATTTATTTATCTAAAAAAAGATAAATTTTACTAGTATTTTCAGATGCATAGTGACCGAAGTGGGGATGTTTTTCATTAAATGAGGGGTAGCAGCCATGTTGTCCATGTGTATGTAAGCCTCCTGCCAGTTTGTTCAATATGTTAAAGGGGTTAGTTAAGTTATATGTGGATACAAAAAAGACACAATTAATCTATCATTATAAAACATGGTTATGTTTCCCAATCCAACACTGGTATTGGATACCGGTCCGATATAAGCCTGATACTAATATCAGGTTATGCTGACCTGGACTTAAAATCACCGATATTTGCATGCTTATATAAACATTAAAGCTTCTATAAACCATTTCTTGATAATAAATGTTGTTCTGATACCTGTTGTTGTCGACAATTGTTCTTTGTTTCAGTAAAATCACTTGATCAAACCTTTATAGTAACATTAAACACTTACAAAAGCGTTAAAAATCTATCTATGATTAATGCCTATATCTTATAGGGACAATATCTGTAATGGTTGCTCTCAAAGGTGCAATATTGCTGTAGCATTGTAAATTAAAAAGTTGTGATATGATGTCCCCAATTTGAGTCTTCTCCATCTTGGAATCAAATTTCATTTAATTTTATCTTGCATTTTGTTTCATTATTTCCATACCTCCATGGGAGGTTCCACCTGGCTAGAATGTAGTAAGCTATTTTCTTGTTTACTCTTTGTATGCATAAGAAATTAATTACCAGCAGGACACGGTAATCTTGTATGCAACCACAGTGATTTTCGGACATAGACATTTTTCTAATAACGTGACTATGCACCTTTGAGAGTTTTTCTGCAAGAAACTAAGGTTTTTATTAAATTTTATAAGAAATTTATAAAAAAAAATTTAAAAAACACTGATAATTACTCACTAATAAGAATAGAGAGTAAGATAAAGAAATGTGGCATGGTTTACAAGTGACAATTTTTATATGCTTTTGTTGCGTCAACATGAAATTGGTGTTATGAAAACTAGAAAGGTATGGTCTAGTTTTAAATCTAGCCAATACTTATATTTTGTCAAGACTTTTTAAGAACCATCAGTAAATCCAGTTGCACCCACATTTTGATAATCAGTTTTACGGCTAAAAATCTTGACATTATCCAAGCACTAGATGGCCCTCGTGCTCACTGGTTTAACATCTTAATAACTGTCAGGCAGGTCCTTAAAGGCAAAGTGCGTCATCTGTATGGGAAATCTACTTAGAGGCTGTGGACTGAATATTGAACTACCAGGTAAATAGTAAAGATATATGGCAATAGTTAGAATTTTTCTTCGTTGAATTTTAATTTCCTTTATTTTGTCATATTTTCAGTATTCATTCAATAAGCTTTAATGGATAAAAATATTCCCCACCCTTCCCCCTAGGCGTTGTTCGGGATCATGCCTGCGAGTCTGCTGCTCCAAAATGCTAAAGCTACGTTCACACCAAATGCAATTTAAGCAGCTAAAGCAGACAATTTAAATGCAAATTCTATGGTTGGTATGCATCAAGGCGTATCAACAGGTCCTGCAGCAAGTCTCGAGAATCAGGAGCAGGGCATCTTGATGCACCTGAGCAGCAATAACAGGGTAAAACTCTACTAGGTTTACATATAAGGTAAGGAGAATATTTTTGTTTCACATACAAAGAAACGTGATCCTATGATCACTTCACTGAAACAGCTTATTAATGCCTAAATT